>NC_140488.1:51598564-52255439 GCF_964271855.1 Acomys minous
CACTGCCCTTCCTTGGTTTTATTTTTATTCCCTTCCCCTTTCCTGCATTTTTTGTTTTCCCTGGCTTTTCTTGCCAACTATCTTTACTTTGTTTTCTTCACTTATTATTTTCATTTTATCATTGTTTTATGCCCATTTTATTTTGACCTCATGTACCCTACTTGTCTATAAATCCTTTAGGTTGATACCCTGGACACAATGACATGCTATGGACTGGCATAACCTTTGCTCTTTCTTCTGTGAAGGAAAAATCCATTTTTATGACCTGATAGGCATTTGTCTTTGACAGTCATGTTGCTGATACATGTTCATTTTACTTTATACTATAACCCTTACACCCTCTTGTGATTACATTTTACATTGGTGCATTTGATTATTCTTTCCTTTGTGAATCACATTACATTTATAAATGCTTTATTGAATCTTATTTTATTGATTTCTGTCCATTTAAAAATTCATCCTGCTCACACTCTACTTTATGCCTATTCTGCAATGTGCGGGAACATCTGAAAATTTCATTAGCATATTTTCTCTTATACTTTCAATGTAGTAAATGAAAATATTGAATTGTATTGAACTCAAAGTAGACCCCTAAGGGACATACTTGACACCTCTACCCAATCCAATATTTAACTATTAGTAAGATATCTTTGTATTCAATTTGTTTTTGCTAGTTTTATTTCTAACACATTCACCTATGGCACTTTCACCTAATTCACCCTTAAAATTCTTTTCCTAAGCCAAATCTTCACTGACTTTCTTTTCATTCTATAAGCTTACCCTTTTTAAAGGAAGGATTCAGACAGTTTCATTCTTTGTTTTTGACAAGTACATGCTAGCTATTACTCGTTTCTTATTTCTTTGGCTACAAAAATGATCATTATTAACAGCTTCACACATCACGTTAGGTGTTCATTGAACTGATTCAGTAGTGATGTTACTGATTTGTCACTCTTTGGAGTCCTGTTTTTCTTTCCATGCAATTTTCCATAGTTTCTGAAGGCCTAGATTTTCTAACAGGCTACCAAAAAAGATGTCTCTCAACCTGTCCAATTCATCATTTAACTCTTCCATCTACAATTACCTCTTGGCCTTACTGTGTGTTGAAAGCAAAGGCATCTTACATTCTTTCTAGTGACATTAAAAATATTCAATTTGTGTCAAGTCTTCCTCCACCTGTGAGTGATCTCCTCTCAGCTACTCTGTCGCTGGGCCACACCTGTCATTTCTTCACCATGGATGACAGTATCGCTGCGCTCATTGTCGACAATGGCTTGGGCATTTGCAAGGTTGACTTCGCGGGCTACTATGCTCCTTGGGCCATCTTCCTCTCCATTGTGGGCCGCCCTAGGCACGAGGGACGCCTAAGTGGGCCGACTAAGCCCAGAGCAAGAGAGGCACCTTGACCCTGAAGTACCCCATTGAACACCAACTGGGACGACATGGAGAAGATCTGGCATCACACCTTCTACAACGAGCTGCGTGTGGCCCCTGAGGAGCATCCTGTGCTGCTCACCAAGACCCCCTGAACCCCAAGGCCAACCGTGAAAAGATGACCCAGATCATGTTTGAGATCTTCAACACCCCAGCCATGTACGCAGCCATCCAGGCTCTGCTGTCCCTGTATGCCTCTGGTCGTACCACTGGCATTGTGATGCATTCTGGAGACGGGGTCACCCACACTGTGCCCATCTATGAGGGCTCTTCTCTCCCTCATGCCATCCTGAGTGTGGACCTGGCTGGCCGGGAACTGACAGACTACCTCATGAAGATCCTGACCGAGTATGGCTACAGCTTCATCACTAAAGCGGAGAGAGAAATCGTGCGTGACATCAAAGAGAAACTGTGCTATGTTGCCCTGGACTTTGAGCAAGAGATGGCCACTGCTGCATCCTCTTCCTTCCTGGAGAAGAGCTATGAGCTGCCTGACGGCAGGTCATCACATTTGGCAATGAGCGGTTACGCTGCCCTGAGGCTCTTTTCCAGCCTTCCTTCCTGGGTATGGAATCCTGTGGCATCCATGAAACTGCGTTCAATTCCATCTTGAAGTGTGATGCTGATATCCGCAAAGACCTCTATGCCATCACAGTGTTGTCTGGTGGCACCACCATGTACCCAGGCATTGCTGACCGGATGCAGAAGATCACTGCTCTGGCTCCTAGCACCATGAAGATCAAGATCATTGTTCCTCCTGAGCGCAAGTACTCTGTGTGGATCGGTGGCTCCATCTTGGCCTCACTGTCCACCTTCCAGCAGATGTGGATCAGCAAGCAGGAGTACGATGAGTCTGGCCCCTCCATCGTTCACCGCAAATGCTTCTAGGCGGATCGTTACTAAGCTGCATTTTACACACTTTCTTTTGAGAAAACCTAACATGAGCAGAAAAAAAACCTAAAACAAACAAACCACAACAAAAAAAAAAACACGAAACAACATTGGCATGGATTTATTTTTTTTTCTAATTTTTTTTTTTTTGTATTGGCACTTTTGACTCAGGATTTAAAAACTGGACCGGTGAAGGCAACAGCAGTTGGCTGGAGCAAGCATCCCCCAAAGTTCTACAATGTGGCTGAGGACTTTGATTGTACATCAAGTCCCTGACCCTCCCAAAAGCCACCCCTACTCCCAAAAGGAGGATGGCCAAGTCCACGACCTGAGTCCACACTAGGGAGATGACAGCATTGCTTCTATGTAAATCATGTACTGCAAAAAAAAAAACTTTAAAAAATCTTCCACTTTAATGCTACTTTACTTTTGTTTTTTTAATTTTTGAATGTTCAGCCATCCGTGGCCCCCTTTATTTTTGGTCCCCTCAACTTGATGTATGAAGGCTTTTGTCTCCCTGGGAGTGGGCTGAGGTGTTGAGGCAGCCAGGCCTTGCCTGTACACTGACTTGAGACCATTTAATAAAAGTATACACCTTACAAAAATATTAAGTTTGTTTCCTTATTGAATAGAGTTAGTCCTTTTGATTTTGTTTAATATTTGATTTAAAGGGGCAGATATTTACAGTTAACTATTATTTTCAGACCAAAATACACACCAAAATGAAACTCTCAAAACCTTTCATACTGTGCACAGAGATTCATTGATATCTTGGGTGTGTTTAAGGCATTTTGAACTGGGATTTACAATGTGAGGAAGAATATATTACATTGAGTGTTCTGACTTCTTAAAAGTGAAAACAAAACATGGAAAAATGAATTAAATAAAACTAAAGATAAATTATAAGCAGGAAAAATTTATGTGGAGTTTATGATATGCTACATCTATAAGACTGGCCAAAACAAATAGACAAATTCTTAAGCATATGAGAAAATGCTCATCCCCATATCAGATAATTTGACCTTTTTGGCTAACATGAAATAATATTTCACAGCATTCTTCTGGTAAACTTGTGAACAAAGAGATATACTTATTTTATTATCAGTTGAATGTAATTGATTATAGTCCTTGTGAGGATAGTAAATCCAAAGAACAATGCGTTGAACTTTTCACCTAGCAATGTCTTTTCTGTGAAATTATTCCATCAATGAGCTCTCAAATATACTGTACTTGTGTGACATGACATAGTGTGGTTATCCTTGTAATGCGAATGTTTTGGCAAATCTACCTCTCCCCCTCCTTGAAATAGTGTATTCCCATTTTTTCCTCAGAGCTGACCTTCAATACTTGAGCTCTGAGGATTCTCCTGCCTCAGCTTCCTGAGTAGTTAGTGCTACATGTATACATCTTGGGGCTTTGCTCTGGATAAATCTGAAATTTACACTGTTATGAAGCTGGTGGGGGGAAATATTGATACAATAGAATGGCATGAAGTTATAACATTGTCAAAATGTGGGGATATACTTTAAGTAATATTTAAACATTTGTGAGTGTTACATAAAAGCTGCAAAGGGCAGATAATGATAAGCTGGTTGTTAGAAGAAAACCTTTATTAACCTATAAAGGAATAACAAACTTTTGAAGAATAAATAATGAAAACTAAGAATAGTTTCTGCCATTTGAGAACATGTAAAATGGAGCTAGAATACCAATGTTGTGAAAGAGACCTTTTTACTTTTTAAACATTTTATGGATATGTATGTACTGACTATTTAACTGGTTAATTTTATAATTATACCACTCTGTAAGCAAAATTCTTAGAATACCCTATTGATACCAATATAAATGAATGAGATTAACTGTGTTAGATTTAAAAATAAACTCTGGACTTTTGATTTAAATGATTTACTATAGATCATGAGTATATGGCTTCCAACATTGCTAATTACCACAAAAATCAAGTTCACTTGGACTTAATTTTCTTGACAATAAAATAGGAAAAAATTTGACTGATACTCTAATGTGTTCAAAGTATTTTTAAAAGATTAATCACTACTGATGATTTTAGAAATAACAAACATTTTTGATGGTTTTAAAGAACATAGAATTCATCAAATTAAGTGTTATATTATTTAAATATAGTTCATGGCAAAAGATCTTATTGCAGTTATAATTTATGTTTTCCTAAACTAAACTAAAAATGAACTGAAATTCTAGTTAGGCAGAACTGAAAATGCAATGATTTACCTTGATAAATTTCAAGTTGGGTAGAAACAAGATATTTTTCAATATCGAAAGATTTGCCTGGCTCTTATTTAATTGACAAATACTATATGTAACAATGGGAAAATTCATTATTTCTGTTAAAGCACATAAGAAAGACATGCAAGCTTGTTGTGAATGTTGATTTGTTTGCATGTGAGGGTATGACTAAATGCAGCTATTTGTCTTAAATTAATTATAGTAGCATTGATTCTTAAAAAGGATGACTGGGAGCCTTATCATGGCATGCTAATTTTTTTCAAGATTGATGGTCATAATTCCAGTTGCTTCTTTCTAGGGTCCAACACTGCCCTTTATCTCCCATTAGCATAAAGTAAATCAAGTTTTCCATTCTCCATGGGAGCAGTAGGAATGAGGACAGATAATTTCACTCTGTCCTCATGTTTTCAGCTCATGAGCTGATGAAATGTGGAAATACTGCTCCCATTCAAATGTTTCTTATTGGAAGGAGAAGAAAGAAAAGTTTCCTCTCATGAAATTTGCTGTAAAATGTTTCTTGATATCTCATGGAGAGGTTATTTTAAATTGCTATGATGAGAGTCCAGCACCGGACAGTAAGGCATGTGAGGTTCAGATTTACTTGTTGTTTCCACAAGGTATCTCCTAGTTACATTGATTATATTACCAGATTATCTGATGATTAAGGCCATTAACAATCCATTCTTGAGTAGTCAACATAACAGTGTTTAGCTGCCTTGCAGTAACAATTAGGGAATGAAGCAATTTACCATAATTAGGTAATATCAGAAAAAAAAAGTATCCACATTAAGGGAAGTTAAAAAGACTTCTTTTTATGGTTAAGGACGACTGTTAACATAGCAATTTTTTTCTGAATTACAAAGAAAATTATTGCACTTTTAATTTGCTCATTATTGAAAACACAGAAACAACAAATGGTTCTTCTTCAGTTTTTCCCATGTAGCTGTCGGCAAGTTTCTTAACCTTTCTCTGTTCTTGTTTCATCATCTAGGAGGCAATGATAATAGCATATTCTGGTGGGTAATTAATGTTTGTAATACACATTGAAATCCTGGGAAAGATAAAATAAAAATACAGGATTTACATAAAACATATTTTAAGCTACTGCAATAGACACAAGGCCTTCTATCCTCAGGTTCCATTTATCAATTTTCTTTTTCTTTGGGGACTTCTAGTGTTGTTCAGTTATCTCGGAAATCTGCCCTAACCAGCTTGGTTGACCCACTTTAAAGATAGGTTTTGTTTGTTTTTAGAAATTTTGTACAGTTTTGATCATATTCACATTCTCTCCTCCAAGTCTTCTCAGATCTACCCCCTTTAACTTCTCACCCAACATTTTATCTTCTTCCCCTATCAATGTCAGTTTGTGCTTCTCAAATATTCATGGGTGGCATGGGCTGCCAGTGGAGCTTGGCTGACCTATCTGGGCCTACACACTTAAGAGAAAACTCACTCTTCCTTTCCTAGCAGCTAACATTTGCCAGTAACCCCTGGGACTTTGTGCCCAGCTCCCCTTTCTTTACTGAGATCTGGTTTGGTTTTGGCTTGCACAGGTCTTATCTCATGCATGCTGTCACAATTGCTTACAAGTTCGCTTGTGCAGTTGCCCTGCAGTATCTAAAAGAGATTGTTTCCCTGTAGTCCTCCACCACCTCTGGTTCTCACATTTTTCCAATGATCCCTGAGTCTTTGCAGGAGGAGTTGCAGTATATATGTTATTTTAAGGGCTGGATATTCTGTAGTCTGTTACTTTCAGCACTTTGGCCAATTGTTGATCTCTGTGCTGATCAACATCTAATACAAACAGAAGCTTCCCTGATGAAGGCTGAGAGTTGCATTAATCTATGAGTATAATGATGAGTCATTAGGAGTCTGTTTAAGTGTTAGGCCCATTTAGTAGTACAGCAGTAGTAGGTTTTTTCCTACAGTCCATGATTCTTGGCATGATAATGGTGTGAGGTATACATTTCATCTCTGGAGGGATCCCTTAAATCCAATAAGAAAGTGGCTGGTTATGTTCATTCGGTTTGTGCCCTTTTCTTCCTAGGCCAGTCATTATTGCAGGTTGCGTGATTCACATCTGTGTATGGCTGATGTTTACTTTCCTCCTGTGGTAGCATACAATACATTTTCCAGCACTACAAAAACCAGACTGTAGGACTGACATTTCCAGGTCAGCACCAGTTTATTTTTTTTGTCTTTTGACTCAAGTATGTGCTTTCAGCAATAGGGTCTTACTGTCAAATTTTGGGATGAAATAAGAATATCTTATTTAGGCGTTGTTTCAAACCTTCAGATTGGCAGCTGGGTTATTTTTGGCCTTTGGGGGAAGCTAGGGAAGGAAGTCGCATGAACTTTCAGATGAATTGTTTGTGATGTTCTAAAGGTATGCAGTCTAGCTGGTAGAGTATTACTATAGAAATTTAGGTGTTAAGTAGGTCGGTGCCCAGCTCAACATATTTCATCTTTAGGTCAGCCTATACCCAGAAGGAGAATGAGATATTATTAAGTTATGAAACCCAGTAGGTGACAGTAGAAACAGTAATCAAAGTAGAAGATTGAGGGTCCCTATCACAATGGTTGTGAGGGTACAATTGCAGGATGAAAAGAAGACATGCAAACCAGAGAGGAAGAAGGGAAACATATCCCTGAAGGAATGTATCCCAGACATTTTACAGACATGAACATAGTACTTAGAGGCCGAGGACTAGCTACTTTACAAGCCTTCTCATCTTTAATCTTCAGCAGAAATTTATGAGTTAGATGCTATCATTATCTCCATTTTATAGATGAAACCAAGGAGTACAGAAGTCACAAGCTAGTAATTTATATAGCTGTAGTATAGACCCAGGCACTGGAGCTCCAGATTCAGGCAACGTGTCTCTACTAAGGATTTTTATTGTTTCTTGGTATCAAGATGCTTAGCTTTAGAGATCTTTAATGAGCCACTAGATTGAAAGGATTTTCTAAAGCCAAACTAAATTGAGCGATAAGACTGACTTTTCCCAATACACACTTTAATTTGATTTTGGTCAGGCCCTAAGGATGGATTGGGTTCTTTATCAGGGGTACTTCTGAACTCAACTTTGAGGAATTATGGAAGAAAAAAAGCAGAGAAGTACAAACAGGATAAACATTTTATCATGAATACAGGAACTAGTTTTCAGTATTCTGCCATCTTGAAGTACTTTGTACATAGGCTTACTGAGTGAAATTGGGTCTATGACTTATAGGTAAGGTGGAGGATGTAGAAAGACTCATAGACCCATACTAGGGTAATAACTTAGCCCCAACTCCAAGTGAAAGTTGTGGCCTTCCAGCTCAATAAATCTTGATTGTTCACTCTGATCCAAAGCCAGGCACTGACTAATACTAATTCTCTTTAGTTAATAAGGCAAGGTAAAATCACAATCTTAGTTTGCATGGGAAATTTTTATATAAAATTTAAAAACTTACCTTTTAACCTTCAGCAATCTTGATGACTGAGCTGGATTTCTTGAGCTAAAACGTAATTTAGCAACTGAAACTCTAACCCCTCCCAAATAAGGAAACATGTGTGTGGGGACACACACACACACACACACACACACACACACACACACACACACGCACGCACGCACACACACACGCACATACATGCACGCACGCTCTTGAGCATGTGTTTTATTTAAGTAAGTTTTCAATTGAATATATAAATACAAATTACAAACAGAGAAATCCCTTAGGTCATTGTAACATTTGGAAGTAAAAAGGAGGAAAAAAAATCCTAAGTAGAAACTGCAGGGCAAAAATAGGGAGCTACTTTTTAGTGTATGCCTAATTTTATATTGTGTTTATGCCAAATGGCTTCAATACAGTATTATCTGATAAACCCTGTGAAGAAATATTTTTCTCATTTTCTAGTCAAGAAAATGTAAGGAGTAGGGTGAATAATTTTCTTGAGTTGTGTATTCAGTGCTGTTGATTGTGAATCTAACCCCACAGTGGTTCCTGCTCGCCCTTTTCATGGTCCTTCTTATATACTAAGCTAGTATGTATCTGAAATTTTCAAAGAATACATTAAGATGTTATTTAAAAGTATAACTTATTTAGAAGTGTCATCTTTCGTATCATCTATGCCACAATAGCTATAGTCTATTTTCAAGGATCACTATATGCGGGAATAATTTTAATAGTAACACAATCATTCAGTTAGCTCTACAAGATGCCAGAGAGCACAAGCACCTTGAATAGGGTCTTTCATTTGCTTTTTCCATATGTCCCCAACACAGTGACCTGGGTGTAGAGATCACGCTTATTGAGGATATAAGCTCCGAAAGTTGACTGCCTTTTTCAGGATCACACAGCTGGGGAGTATCAAAGGCAGAAATGAAACTTCAGATCTGACTACAAAGCTCAAGTTCTTTGCTACCACCTCCTCAGGATCTAGCAAAATATGTTTGCCTGAACTTTACAACAGTGAAAAAAAATCTATGCTTCAAGTAGTTCTATGCAGCCGTATTGCCTCCTCTAGTGGCTTTTAACCTGTGCACTACTGAATTAGAAACAATTTCTTAGTCTATAAATTGGTCCTGGGTGGAAGCCCATAAAGAAGCAGGATGAGTCTTGTGGGTAGTCTTTTTCCTTTCTAAGTCCTTAAGTATGCTTCACTCCCACTGGAAAGTTCTGATAGCCTCAGCTCTAAGTTCAATACTTGTATATCTGGGTCACTTAAGGCCTATTTACTGGTCACAAGAGCTCTAGAATAGTACTTCCAGGAACAGAATTGAGAGGGGAAGATGGTCATGGTGATTTGTTTTAACTATCTCTTAATGCGGAGGTCAGACAAAGTATCTTTAAGAAACCTTGAAGTAGACAGAGGAGACAAGGAGAATTTGCCATAAGTTCCTTAAGATTATTGCAAAAGGGGAAAAGACCCTCATTTAGCCCTGCAAATCTTGTAGTCTTGAATACACACGTGAAGCTTCAAGGTTTCCATTTCACCTGACATTTCAGACTGCTCACTCTTCATGCAGGCTTTTGAGTACTTCTCCTTGCAAAGTGCAAATCCTCTAAATGCTGAGCTTCTCTTTGCTAGTTCAAAGCCACCATTTTGGAAATCTGAGCTGTTGCAGCTAGCCATGCTGAGGAAACCAGAAGTGGAGAAGAATCTAGTGGGGGAAGCCATCCAGTCACCCATAAAGCTGCAGCCAGGTAAAGGCATTGCAAATGTTTCTTTTAGAAGGTTTGATAACTAGTTACTGAGTTCCAAAAATTAGAATAATTGGTGCGGTCTCTTCTGTTACTTATGTAAGAAATTCCGGTTTAGAGGACTTGTGCCCTGAAAGATACAGGCAACATTAAGGGAAGGTTGCAAGTCTAGTTAACAAAACAAACTTGGTAAGAGAACTGTCAATAATAGGCACAGGCAAATATGTTACAGCTTGAGTCAGGCTGGAGCCAGGCTGCCTGCATGCTGTTCCTTTCTACAGATGGGGCAGCACTTGGCAAAACGGACTTGGATTTGGAATTTGAAGCTACGCGGCGATTTCAGTATTTCATTTTCCTGCGAATCAATAAGGATGATTCAAAACCAAACCAGATGGTCACGCAGCTACTGTGGAATATCAGCTACAGGCCAACCTTTTATTTTTCTTCAGAACATTACCTTTCACAACAACCTTCATTTCCAACGTGTCTTAAATGCAGTAAAACACACTTCATTGCAAAGAGCCCATGGCATCGCTCCCCCTACCCGCTTACTATTCGGATCCAGAAGATCTATTGCCTGTCAGAGCTCAAAAAACCAGGAAGCACTTGCAAAGATTGGAGGCCACGGAGCAGTTGATAATCGTCACAAGGAGCTTAAGAGGATATGGATTGTTGAGGCTGCACTCCATCATCAGCTTTTAAGAATGAGGGTTTCTTTTCTTTCTATTTTAAACTACAATGCTGGAGAAGGAAGTAGCATGAAGAGAATCGCAAAGTTAGGACAAGGCATGCTAGCTGGCCCAGCAGGTGCTAAAAGATACTAGCCTAGAAATATAGTATCAGACATGCATGTCACTGGCGTGCTATTTATGTAGTATTTCTTGTCTTTTACAGACCTCCATGTTTCTTTCCTAAATGCCAGATCCTTCTTACTCCCTTTTTCCTTCAATTTCTATGTTTTAGTATTTCATTTTAACATACTTAGATATCACAGAAGAGTGACAAAAATAGAGGAAGTTCTCATCTACACCCCCCCAGCTTTCCTTCTTATTAGCACCTTGTGTAACCATGGTGAATGTATCAAAACAAAGAAACTAACGGAGGTACATTTTTATTAAGTAAATTACAAACTGTAATTATGTTTCATCAGTCTTCCCACTAACTTTCTTTTTTGGGTTAAGGATGGTACCCAGAAAGTCATGGTTTATTTCACCTAATGTCTGCTTGTTTTCCTTCGGTCTATGGCTTTTGAGGGTGAGTTCCCTTGTTTCAGAGTACTTTAACAATTTTGGAGGGTACTGAGTGTAGTATTTTGTAAAGCACTATTCAGAGTGAGCTTTTTTCTTGTTAGCTCATGATTTGATATTTTAAAGGAAGGATATAGAGATCCCATTTTAATTTACATTGTATCATGGTATATACAATGTCAACATTCCCAAGAGCCTTTAATTTAATTCCTGATGAGATCTTCTTAATTAAAAAATGATATACCTGCTCAAATATGGGTCACCAGAATGACCACGTCCCCTGGATGGGGAGGGCTGGTGGCACTCAGAGGACGGATTACAGGCTACCAAGAAAAGACTTGATATCCTATGAGCATATACAGGGGGAGGAGGTCCTCCTCAGTCACAGTCATAGGGGGAAAATGGGAAGGAGAGAGGAATGAGATAGTACAAGGGATGGGATAACAATTGAGAATTAATATGAATAAATTAATAAAATATATTAAAAATAATATACCTACAAAGGGAGATGATTTAGTAAGTTGCTATGTTGTTAAATGACTGTAGGCTAAGTAACGTTTATTTCAGTGGTTCACAACCTGTGGATCATGACTCCCTTGACAAACCTCTATCTCCAAATTATTTACATTATGATTCATAGCAGTAGCATGTTCACAGTTAAAAAGTAGCAATGAAAATAATTTTATGGGTAAGGGTTTACCACAACATAAGAAACTGTATGAAAGTGTCACAGCATAAGAAAAGTTGGGAACCACTGCTTTGCTGAAATACTTGAGCAAGAGAAGTGTTTTTGATTTCAGAATACATACATACATACATAAAAACATATACACACATACAGATGTAAGTACATGTGTGCATGCATGCCTGTGTATGTTTGAAGTTATTTTCATATATCTTAGTCTGAAAATCTGAAATCCAAAGAGCTCTACGTCCTATAAATGTTGAGAATTAACATGAGATTCTAGAAGTTCAGGGCTTTTGAGAGTTTTAGAGTTCAGCTTTTTAAAGCAGAGCTATTCAAAATTATACCTGTCTCCATGCCTTATCCTCAGGAAATGGTTATTTATTCATTAATCCAGCAGCAACTATTGGATCTGCCCCTACTATAAGACTGTTTAGGATGTTGATGATTTATATATTCAACAAACATTTATCTATCTATCTATCTATCTGTCTATCTATCTCCAAATATTGAATTACAGTGAGGCAAGTGTGTAACTTGTTTTGATACACAGTTTAAGTATAGCAGTAAAAAAAAGTATTTGTCAAAAATGAGACTGTAATAATGTTAGTACATCAATAATAATGACAAATAAGTGTCTTCTATGAGGAACCATGTGCATGTGTGCATGTATGAGTGTGTATTCTGAACAGGAGAGAAAACAAATATTGTTTTATTATTCCCCTTTTATTAATCTCTTTTAACCTCCCCCTTCTCCCTTTAGAACACTTGCTTCCCCCTCATTGTCTTATTTCTACTTTAATGTTTAATATATACACTTTGTACATCATAATTTTTTGTGCATCTTCTTTTTTTCTCCTTTATTAATTTATTCTTGTTACATCTCAATGGTTATCCCATCCCTTGTATCCTCCCATTCTTCCCTCCCTCCCATTTTCCCCTTATTCCCCTCCCCTATGACTGTTCCTGAGGGGGATTACTTCCCCCTGTATATACTCATAGGGTATCAAGTCTCTTCTTGGTAACCTGCTGTCCTTCCTCTGAGTGCCACCAGGCCTCCCCCTCCAGGGGACATGGTCAAAGGTGAGGCACCAGAGTATGTGAGAAAGTCATATCCCACTCTCCACTCTATTGTGGAGAGTGTTCTGTCCATTGGCTAGATCTGGGTAGGGGTTTAAGGTTTACCGCCTGTATTGTCCTTGGCTGGTGCCTTAGTTTGAGCGGGACCCCTGGGACCAAATCTGCCTATCATAATGTTCTACTTGTAGGCTTCTAGGACACTCTAGATCATTCTACTTTGCCATTCTCCCATGCTTCTCTCATCTAGAGTCCCACTAGAATGTCCTCCCCTCTGTCTCAGTTTCCTGGTAAGTGAAGGCTTTCGTGGGACATGCCCCTTGGGCTAATATGCAGATATAAGTGAGTATATACCATTTGAGTCTTTTTGCTTCTGGCTTAACTCACTCATTATGATCATTTCTAGCTCAATCCATTTATCCACAAATTTCGGGAATTCCTTGTTTTTAATAGTTGAATAGTATTCCATAGTGTATATGTACCACAGTTTCTTTATCCATTCTTCTATTGAGGGACACTTAGGCTGTTTCCATGTTCTGGCTATTATGAATAAGGCTGCTATGATGTAGGGTTGGTGAAGATCTTTTCCCAGGTTGTAGGCTGTCGCTTTGTTCTCTTGATAGTGTCTCCTGCCTTACAGAAGCTTCTCAGCCTCATGAGGTCCCATTTATTAATTGTTGACATTAATGTCTGGGCTGTTGGTGTTCTGTTCAGGAAGTTGTCTCCTGTGCCAATATGTTCCAGGCTCTTCCCCACTTTTTCCTCTAAGTGACTTAGTGTCTCTGGTTTTATGTTGAGGTCTTTAATCCACTTGGATTTGAGTTTTGTACAAGGTGACAAATATGGGTCCAGTTGCTGTGCCAGTGCCACGCTGTTTTAATTACTATTGCTTTATAGTACAGTTTGAGATCGGGTATGGAGACTCCTCCGGAGCACCTTTTATTGTACAAGATTGTTTTAGCTATTCTGGGTTTTTTGTTTTTCCATATGAAGTTCAGAATTGAACTTTCAATGTCTTTGAATCTATAGATAGAAAGGGATGGAACATTACCAAATTCATTCTATGAAGCCATAGTCTCATTGATACCTAAACCTCACATAGACTCAACAAAGAAAGAGAATTTCAAACCAATTTCTCTCATGAACATCGATGCAAAAATACTAAATAAAATACTTGCAAAACGAATACAAGAGCACATCAAAGATATTATTCATCATGACCAAGTAGGCTTCATTCCAGGCATGTAGGGATGGTTTAATATACTGAAATCCATCAATGTAATCCACCATATAAACAAACTGAAAATAAAAAACCACATGATCATCTCTTTAGATGCAGAGAAAGCATTTGATAAAATCCAACATCCATTCATGTTTAACGTTTTAGAGAGATCGGGAATACAAGGCACTTTTCTCAACATAATAAAGGCTATATATAGGAAGCCAATAGCCAAAATCAAAGTAAATGGTGAGATACTCAAGGAAATTCCTCTAAAATCAGGAACAAGGCAAGGCTACCCACTCTCTCCATATCTCTTCAATATAGTACTCGAAGTTCTAGCCAGAGCAATAAGACAACAAAAGGAGATCAAGGGTATTCCAATGGGAAAGGAGGATGTCAAATTATCCCTATTTGCAGATGATATGATAGTGTACATAAGTGACCCTCAAAATTCCACCAGAGAACTCCTACAGCTGATAAACACCTTCAGCAAATTGGCTGGATACAAAATTAACTCAAAAAAGTCTGTAGCCTTCCTATACACAAATGACAAGCTTGCAGAGGAAGAAATTAGGAAAACCACACCCTTCACTATAGCCATAAGCAATATAAAATATTTAGGAGTTACTCTAACTAAGCAAGTGAAGGACTTGTTTGAAAATTTTCAAAACCTGAAGAAAGAGATTGAAGATGACATGAGAAGATGGAATAATCTTCCTTTCTCATGGATTGGGAGAATTAACATAGTAAAAATGGTCATCCTACCAAAAGCAATCTACAGATTCAATGCAATCCCTATCAAAATACCTACACAATTTTTTAAAGACATTGAAAGTTCAATTCTGAACTTCATATGGAAAAACAAAAAACCAAGAATAGCGAAAACAAACTTGTACAATAAAAGGTGTTCTGGAGGAATCTCCATACCTGATCTCAAACTGTACTATAAAGCAATAATAATTAAAACAGCATGGTACTGGCACAGCAACAGGCTGGTTGATCAGTGGAATCGAATCGAAGACCCAGATATGAATCCACACACATATGGTCACTTGATTTTTGACAAAGAAGGCAAATCCATTCAATGGAAAAAGGATAGCATCTTCAACAAATGGTGCTGGTCTAACTGGATGTCTATGTATAAAAAAATGCAACTGGACCCATATTTGTCACCTTCCACTAAACTCAAATCCAAGTGGATTAAATACCTCAATATAAAACCAAAGACACTAAGTCACTTAGAGGAAAAATTGGGGAAGAGCCTGGAACATATTGGCACAGGAGACAACTTCCTGAACAGAACACCAACAGCGCAGGCTTTCATGTCAACAGTTAATAAATGGGACCTCATGAGGCTGAGAAGCTTCTGTAAGGCAGGAGACACTGTCAAGAGAACAAAGCGACAGCCTACAGACTGGGAAAAGATCTTCACAAATCCTACATCTGACAAAGGTCTAATATCCAAAATATATAAAGAACTCAAGAAATTAAACACCACAAAACCAAATAACCCAATTGAGAAATGGGGCTTGGATCTAAACAGAATTCTCAACAGAGGAATATCAAATGGCTGAGAAACACTTAAAGAAATGCTCAACCTCCTTATTCATCAGGGAAATGTAAATCAAAACAACTCTGAGATTCCATCTTACACCCATCAGAAGGGCTAAGGTCCCAATTCAAGCGACACCACATGTTGGCGAGGATGTGGAGAGAGAGGAACACTCCTTCATTGCTGGTGGGAACGCAAACTAGTACAGCCACTTTGGAAATCTATCTGCTGCTATCTCAGAAAAATGGGAATAGGGCTTCCTCAAGACCCAGCTATTCCACTCCTTGGAATATACTCAGAAGATGCTCCAGCACACAACAAGAAAATTTGCTCAACCATGTTCATTGCAGCATTATTCATAATAGCCAGAACATGGAAACAGTCTAAGTGTCCATCAGTAGAAGAATGGATAAAGAAACTGTGGTACATATACACTATGGAATACTATTCAGCTATTAAAAACAAGGAATTCCCAAAATTTGTGGATAAATGGATTGAGCTAGAAATGATCATAATGAGTGAGTTAAGCCAGAAGCAAAAAGACTCAAATGGTATATACTCACTTATATCTGCATATTAGCCCAAGGGGCATGTCCCACGAAAGCCTTCACTTACCAGGAAACAGAGACAGAGGGGAGGATATTCTATTGGGACTCTAGATGAGGGAAGCATGGGAGAATGGAAAAGTAGAAGGATCCAGAGTGTCCTAGAAACCTACAAGTAGAACATTATGATAGGCAGATTTGGTCCCAGGGGTCCTGCTCAAACTAAGGCACCAGCCAAGGACAATACAGGCGGTAAACCTTAAACCCCTACCCAGATCTAGCCAATGGACAGAACACTCTCCACGGTAGAGTGGAGAGTGGGATATGACTTTCTCACATACTCTGGTGCCTCACCTTTGACCATGTCCCCTGGAGGGGGAGACCTGGTGGCACTCAGAGGAAGGACAGCAGGTTACCAAGAAGAGACTTGGTCCCTTATGAGCATATACAGGGGGAGGTAATCCCCCTCAGGAACAGTCATAGGGGAGGGGAATAAGGGGAAAAGAGGAGGGAGGGAAGAATGGGAGGATGCAAGGGATGGGATAACCATTGAGATGTAATAAGAATAAATTAATAAAGGAAAAATAAATAAAAAGAAAAAACAAAAAACAAAACAAAAAGCCAACAAGAAAAAAATATTTTTATTATAAAACGGGTTTATACTTTTGACAATATTCTTTTTCTACTCCCTCAGCTCTTCCCAGATCCTTCTCATCTCCTTATGCACCAAACTTCACATTCCCTCTCTCTCTCTCTCTCTCTCTTTCTCTCTCTCTCTCTCTCTCTCTCTCTCTCTCTCTCTCTCTCTCTTTCTCTGTCTCATCTCATCTCCCTTTCCATCCTTCTATCTCACTCAAAAATATGATACATAAGTAAAAAGTGTCAAAACAGCAAATAAGAAAGTGAAGAAGATAAAAAAAATCTAAACAGAACAAAACAAAAAGCACACTCCAAAATCACGGACACAGACACACAGACACACAGACACACACACACACACACACACACACACACACACATACACCATGGATTCCATTAGTATTAGACTTCTCTGGAGTGTGACTTATATTTCAAGTCACACTACACTGATTTTCTTCTTTTCATTTCCTTATTGTTTTTGTTTTTAATGCAGGTGTCAGTTACAAATAACATCTTGCTTAGAGGTAGGAGCTTGTATCTACTTACTCATCTCCATGATGGAATTCTGTTTGGTTTGAACTTGTGCAGTCTTTTATATGCTGTCACAGACTCTGTGAATGCAAATGTGTATCAGTCCTGTTGTTTTTGGATCACACTGTTTCCTTTGAGTCACCCACCATGTCTCAAGCTCACTGTCTTTCTACCTTCTTTGCCATATCTTTCTTTTCCCTGATCCATGAGGGAAGGGGTTTAAGGAAGACATTTAAGGATAAGTGCTCCAAAGACTCTCATTCTCTGAACATTTTCCAGTTGTGTATTTCTGAGTAAATTACCATCTACTCAAAAGAAGCCTGTTTAATGAGTGTTGATTGAATGATTCTCTAATCTATAGTTATAGCAATATGTCATTAGGAGTAATTTTATTGTTATCTTCCTTTAGCAGAATAATATCAGTAAGTTTCCCTCTAGGGCCCTGACTTACTTAATATCAGGTTCTTAGCCGCTTAAGCAGTGTCTAGTTTGGCTTCAATCTCATGAAGTATGCCTTAAATCCAATATAAAAGTGGTTGGTAGTTATTCTTACAATTGCTTTTCTTTTTATCCTTTCTTCTTCTTCTTCTTTTTCTTTCTTTCTTCTTCTTCTTCTTCTTCTTCTTCTTCTTCTTCTTCTTCTTCTTTTTCCTCCTCCGCCTCCTCCTCTTCTTCTTCCTCCCCTTCCTCCTCCTCCTCCTCTTCTTCTCCCCCATCCTCCTCTTCTTCCATTTTGGTGTTACGAGACAGAGTTTCTCTGTGTAGCCTTGGCTGTCCTGAACTTGCTCTGTAGATCAGGCTGGCCTCAAACTCACAGAGATATGCCTGCCTCTGCCTCTCCAAGTTCTGGGATTAAAGATGTGTGCCATCATGCCTGGCTCCTGTAATAGTTTTACTACCATTTCACCAGTATATCTCTCAAGAAAATTACTGTTGTAGGCCACATGGTTTGTAGCTCCTCCCTTTCTTCTCAGAG
Source organism: Acomys minous (assembly GCF_964271855.1). Lineage (NCBI taxonomy): Eukaryota > Metazoa > Chordata > Mammalia > Rodentia > Muridae > Acomys > Acomys minous. Next base: position 51,616,816 of record NC_140488.1, read on the forward strand.
AAGGGAGACGTCGCATGCATATCAACCTGCCTTGGCATATCAAGTAGGACTGGGCACATCTTCTTCTATTGAGGCTAGACAAGGGGTTCAGTTAGGCAGGCAACAGAGTCAGAGACAGCCCCTGTTCCTAGTGTTAGAGGTCTCACATGAGGATCAAGCTGAATGTTTGTTATGGTTGGTGGTTTAGGCTCTGTGAGCCCTGATAGGCCCAGGATAGTTGATTGTTTAGGTTTGCTTGTGGTGTCCTTGACCTCTTTGGCTCTTTCAGTACTTCCTCTCCTTCTTCCATAAAAATCTGCCTAATGTTTGGCTGTGGGTCACTGCATCTGTTTTCATAAGCTGCTGGATGAAGCCACTCAGATGACTGTTATGCTAGCTTAATAGTCATGACATGCAACTCAAGTTGGGCCAGTGATTGTTTGGCTGGGTCTAAGGTTTTGTATGGGGGTTGGTTTCACTCTCCCTCCACTGGATTCCCTGCCTGGCTACAGGAGGTGGTTACTTCAGGCTTCATTATCCCCTACTGCTAGGAGTCTTAGCTAGAGTCACCACGATAGGCTCATAGGAGCTTCCCTTGTCCCAGAGATGTCCCCTCCACACCAATTTCCATTTTATCTTCCTGCTCTTTCTCCCTTTTTTCCCACACCTGACCCTTGCCTCTGTTACCCTCCCTACCTCCTCTCCCACTCAGATCCCTCCCTCCGTCTATTTCAGATGTGTATTTAATTTCCCTTTTTGGAGATTCAAGCATCCTCCCATGGGCCATCCTTGTAACTTAGCTTCTTTGGGTCTATGGATTGTAGGATGGCAATCCTGTACTTTATGGCTAATATCCACTTGTGAGTACATAATATGTGTGTCTTTCCGGGTCTGAGTAACCTCACTCAGGATGATATATTTTCATTCCATCCAGTTACCTGCAAATTGCATGATGTCTTTGTTTTAAATAATTTAGTAATATTCCATTGTGTAAATGCATCACCATTTCTTTATCCATTCTGCTACTGAAGGACTCTTAGGTTATTTCTAGTTTCTTGCTATTACAAATAAAGATGCTATGAACATAGTTGAGCAAGTGTCCTTGTAGTATAGTGGGACATCTTTTAGGTATATGCCCATGAGTAGTATAGCTAAGTCTTGAGGTATAACTATTCCCAATTTTATGAGAAACTGTCAGATTGATTTCCAAAGTGGTTGTAGAAGTTTGTACTCCCACCAGCAATGGAAAAGCGTTCCCCTTGCTCCACATCCTCGCCAGCATATGCTGTCACTTGAATTTTTTATCTTTGCCATTCGTAAGATGGAACTCAGAGTTGTTTTGATTTACACTTCCCTGGTTACTAAGGACTTTGAACATTTCTTTAAAAGTTTCTCAACTATAAGAGTTTCCTATGCTGAGAATTCTCTGTTTAGGTGAGTACCCCAATTTTTAATTGGGTTATTTGGTTTGTTGGCATTTCAATTTTTCAGTTCTTTATATATTTTGGATATTAGCTCTCTGTTGAATGTAGGGTTGTTGAAGATCTTTTCTCATTCTGTAGTCTGTCATCTTGTCCTATTGATGGTGTCCTTGCCTTACAGAAGCTTTTCAGTTTCATGAGGTCCCATTTATTAATTATTGATCTTACTGTCTGAGCTATTGGTATTTGTCTCTTGTATCAATGCATTCAAACTATTCTACACTTTCTCCTCTATTAGATTTAGTGTATCTGGTTTTATGTTGAGATCTTTGATCCACTTGAACTTGAGTTTTGTGCAGGGTGATAAATATGAATCTATTTGCTGGATATTGGGCCAGAATGTTGGAGATGATGCTCCAATGTTATAGAGTTTTGCTTGACTGTTCAGGCAGCAAAACTGTCTTTGTCATCTTCTCATTTTGGAAGCTGCTAACCTGGACTCCAAATTTAAGAACATATTAAGAAGACCACATCATACACTGTTGTAGCAACATACCTGCTTCTATTTATGCCTGTGTAATGTGATGTTGGAGATAATAGTCTGCTCCTGCTGCTTTGGTTATTTTAATCCATGTTTTCCATAAGTTTTATTTCAAACATGCAAGGATGGCTAGACATAAATAATTTAGCTAATGTAATTAATTATTCACATAGATTTAATGATAAAGTTCAGCCAGATGGTGGTGATGAACACCCTTAATGCCTTAATACCAGCTTGGGAGTCAGGTTGGTCTCTGTGATTTTGAGGCCAGCCTGGTCTACAGAATGATTCCAGGACAGCTAGTCCTACAAAGAGAAACTCTGTCTTGAAAAACAAAAGAAAAAGAAGAAGATATAGGTCACATGATTATCTCAAAAGAGGCAAGATGCCTTTGATAAAGTTTAATGTCCCTTCATAGTAATGACTATTTTTATCTTAATTTTTAAATATAGTTAATTTGAACTGGTGATAACAATAATTCTGTCTCTTCCTTATCAGCTTCTGAGTCAATAAGATAAATAATTTTGTCAAATAAAAGAAATCCATACAACAACCACCACTACCAAAAATACAAGCAACAAGAAATCCTGTAATAAAAGTCTTGAAAAATAGTATTATATTATTTGATTATTATAGTTGTTGTTAAAATTATGTCTTAACTTCTCATGCTAGAATATATTCCATAAAAAAACCTTTACCTTGAATATAGATGGAAAATATTACTCCTGTGTTTTTCTTCTTTTTTAATTTTTACATATTGTAGGATTTCACTATGTAGTCCTGGATACCCTGGAACTCACTATGCAATCCAGGCTTGCCTCAAACTCATAGAGCTCGACTTATTTCTGCCTCACGAGTATTGGGACAAAATTTTCCATCTTTGATGAAACTGTTTTCTGCTTGGATTCTCTTGTCTTAAGTGGTTTTTTTTCTCTCTTCTTTGGTTTGTGTAATTGGTATGTTCCTTGTAGTATAAGACATTGTCTTCAGTTTGACCTCAGATTTTTTTCTCTAGATTAATGTCTTCTTTTTCAAATGCTTGTCTTTCAGGTTAGATGTCAGATTGTACATATGTACATACATACATATATGCAGCCAAATATTTTGTTTATGTGTAGTACTGCCATAACAGACCTATAGAAATTTCTTTAATTGAATTGTCATTTTGAATATAAAAATACATGCAGTTTTAATTGAACTGGTTATAGATATATATCATGAGCTACAGGGATCACAAGCCAAAGTGCTAGAGCTGCCATTTATGAAAGCTGTTCTATTTTCTCACCTCTATTCATTCTCAGCCAAGTAACAAATTTTTATTTTGGCCTAAACTTAATAGCTCTTGGTCATGGCCCAGAGGCTAAATCCCACTGAAACTTAGAATTAAATCCATGTGCTTGTTTCTGAGTTACACAGAGGGGAAAAGAATATCATGCTTTGAGTGAATTTTCCCAATGGGGATATCTTTGAAGATGCACTATCTGTCTGTAGTGTGGAAACAGTGAGCCTGAGCCAGTGATGTTCAGGATAAAAATAGGCCAAAGATATTTCATCCTCTTTTCAGAAATAAGAGTAAATATGTTGAAAGTGACTTCTCTTCCCTTATTTCATTGAAGAAGGTCAACGAGTATCTTTTAAATAGTGGACACAGACACTTTCTGTCTATTATACGTGATAGAATGAAGCTGCCATTAGAGATTCTTGATTCTACCTTTTAAAACTGGAAAGGCTACTATGTCTCATTAGATACAGCCTCCTATATTTTCAGAAGATAGAGGTCAGAGAAATGGAAGAGGTCACAAAAGTAAACAATTTTTAAACACTGATGAGCATGCTAAAGTGGATAGAGGAATGCCCATGAGGCCTCAACTCTATACAAAGAACTATAGGCAACTAAGGAGTGCTGAAAACAAGTGGAATTGTTTTCCCCAGGGAAGAGCACACCATTTGTTATCCAGTAATAAATGATCATGCCTGAAAATAAACATACAAGTAACATTGTATAGACTGAGCAGGTTGCATTTAGAAAAATATATATGTATCTATTTATATAACAACAAGTAATGAAACTGTGTCCATGAATTTGAAAGAGAGAAAAGTGGGGGTATATGGATGATATGAGAGAAGTAAGGAAATGGGGAAATGATGTAAGTATATTAAAATGTGAAAAAATAAGAAGATAATTCAATAATACTAAAGGTCATCTTGGATGTGAATGGTAACATAAATTTTGTTGACATATAGAATAATACACAATTTCCAATGTGACTTATAAACAGAATTCTGTACAATTGAGGAAAATTATTTTTGTGAAACATGTTATATGGCTTTGAATTTTAGAAAATGATACTATAAGATTAAAATGCAAATATATATACACATGTGTGTGTCTGTGAATGATGATTTATTAGTCAAGTTGCATAGTATAAGTGACTTCAGAGTGCTTACTTCTAAATGGGATATCTATATCATATCACCTACACTTAAGGCTCAGGGAAAAAGGAATAAATTCTAGTGCTTAAATAGATTTCCCTTTTCTACCTTTTAAAATTCAGGACGTCATTCTTAATAATTTATTTTAATTCATATATTTAATCTTTCACCTGCTTTTCATTCTTTCTTGAATTTTTGTGTATCATCTGGGATCATGACCTTCTGCTAAAAGAATTCTCTCTGGGGTTCCTTTTGTGTGTGTGCTGTGAATCTATGTATAAGAAGATTTATTGTCATTGTCTAGGAATGTCATTTTTACTTTGTTCTAAATGTTGAATATTACTTATAATTTTCTGGATATAGAGTAATTGTTGCTTGACTCAAGATACTGAAGACATTATGTCTCCATTTTCTGGTTTATAATATTTAGTGGAGAAGTTAGTTGACTTCTAAATTTAAAAAGAACAATGAATGTATTTTGATTTCTTCTTCATTGCTTTTAAGATTCTTCTTTCATAGGTTGGTGAGATGACTCAGTGAGTAAAGGTGCTTACTACTAAGCCTGATGACTTCATTTCAAATTTTAGTCTCTGGAATACAGATGGTAGAAGAAACCCAACTTGTGCAGGTTGACTTCAAAAATGCACACACACACATACAGATACACAAATTTAACATAATGTATTAAAGATTTTATTTTCTTTTGTTTTTTTCATTTTATTATTATATCCTTAGATATATGTATTCCTCTGTATGTTATTCCCTTAGTGTTTATAATGCATCTTTTTGCTGGATACTTTAACCAACCTCAGAAGAATTGGCTTTTATCTTTTCATATATTTGTTCTGCCCAATTCTCCTTATCCTCCTTCTCTTTAGCAAAACTTAGAAACATTTTTTGGAGACAGTTCTGGTGATTAAGCAAAGAAGTTCTCAAAAGGAAAATTCAGATATATTCTTTATTTTTTCTCACTAATCATAGTTATGCTTGGATATCATTCGAAATAATTTATCTAATAGTGCAATAATTACTTTCTGCTGGGTCCATTTTTATTAGATACTAGATATTCTACATGGAAGGCTGTCAAGCAAATGGTTCTCAGACTTCTTAATACTGCAGCCCTTTGATACAGTTCCTTAAGTTGTGATGATCCCCAATCATAAATTTACTTTTGTTGCTACTTCATAACTGTAATTTTGCTACTGTTATGAATCATAGTGTAAATATCTGTGCTTTCTCATGGTCTTAGGCCATGCCTGTTTTCCACAGGCAAAAAAATCTTAATTTTTAAATACTTTTATTTTATTACACATATATAAAACAAACTACATACAGCAGGGAGAACAATATGACAATCATGAGAATAATGATTTCTACACATGTTACATTCATAGTGAATTGATCATTTGCATTCTCCCCATTTGAAGTAAATGTCTTTCCTATCTTGTTGGGTCTAAATTACCAATGAAATTCAATATCTATCCAATCTCAACTCTAATAGCTTAACTTCTTTAACTTAATCTAAGACGATCTTATCCCCTAACCAACTAAACTTGGTTGTAAAACTATACTATTTTGTCTTCAATGCCCCTCAGAGACTTGAGAAGGAATAAAACTTAAATTCCTGAGTGAACCAGCAGTGTGGGTTAGCAGATTCCAAAATGTACAAATTGACTTAAGACAGTTTACTGTCTGACCAGTCACCCAATACACTTTATAACATTGGAGCCTTATCTTCAGCTTTCTGGCCTAATATCTCTGCCAGACTTGTTAGCAGGGCAGGAACTATTGAGGACTTGCTTACCCTGACAGGCAGGGTGTGGCCTTTGACTCTGCCTGCATCTAAGTTGCCAATTTTAGGCAGATTCTGTTTGTGACATTTTGCCCAATGGTTGGTTAGCCACCTTTGAAGTCATCTCCATAAGGAGGTTCTATGATGCTCATCATCTTCGTTGAGGTTAGCTGGGTGTTGTCAGGAGTTAACTTGTCTAGTTGTCGAAGATATTTAGGATTGTAAGAACAACTTTAAATGCCATATTCTGTGTGCCTCTGAGGCTTCTGAAGACCTTATTCAACTAATTTACCACATATATCGATAGAGTCATATCTATCTGTTAGACTTAGGATATATATTCTTGTGTTAAAATCTGCCAAGTATTTGACATGCCCATGTTTTGTATCAGTATACTAAATTGTATACTAAATCAGTATACTAAATGACTTAGATATAACCTTCCTTATAAGTAACAACTAAGGCCTAGAGTTAAGGAGTGGGTTCAATCATCTAGCTTTTGTTCTATCCTCTCTCTATGTTCCTAAATCTCCCTTTCTTTCCTTTCAGCTACCATCTACTTGCCTATGTATGAAAATTAAAGGCAAAGAGAGACATTCCTGCATTTCCCCTAATTTTTTCTCTGTATAAGACCAATAATGACTTATGACTGCCTCCCGATGAGAATAAGCATTTGTAGACCAAGCGAGCAAACAGCAACCTATACAACCCGCCCCCCGCTTTGAGAGAATGGGGCATCATTCTCTTAAGGTTTCTTCAGGTTCAATTGGGGCAAATAATACTTTGGAATGGGCCCCTCAAAATTGGAGAGAATAGTTAAGCAATCTAGTGATTGCATTTGTGGTTCAGTTTCTGAATGTTGAGAGATTCCAGGCTTAGTAGGAGATTGCAATGGTGGTCCAAATCGGATCAGAAGTTTTCTACAATGTTATCCAGGAAGCTATCCAAATCTGATGGGTAAAAGCAACAGACTCATCCAGGGCTGGAACTAGGAGGATGCAAGATGTCAGTGTCCATCGTGCTGGGAGAAATGATTCTTGTCAGTTCTGATCCAGCTGGTTATTTTGTTTTGAAAACATAATTTCTCACAAGCATTATACAGTTCTGACATTATAATTGTATGAGGTATGCAGGATGCACAGAAAAATTAAAGCTAATTTTCTGTGCATTGTATGGATCAACATAAGGCATTTGCACATCTTCTTTCATGCCTAAATATTAGTGGACTCTAATACTAGGTCACAGAGTATCTGTGGTCAACATGAGGCCTTGCTATGCCTTTACATTTATATCTCTGCCAGTCTCAGAACTATTCCCATGTAGTGGGATTAGGAATATAAATTACCTGTTTGTTCTGTAGTTTGAGTTCTTTAAATCTCAATTGTAGCTCCTTCTTTCCTCCCCTTCTGATTCCACCTCCTCCTTCATCTACCCCCCATTCCATCCCCTCCCCTCTTTCATCCCCTTTCCCTCCTTCCCCTAGTCCTTAGATAGGGGAGCTCTCCTCCCCTGACCTCTGGCTTTAGTTTATCTAGTATACCCTGTACCACATATGACCTTTTCCTCTGTGGCCTGACAGGGCCACCCTACAATCTTGGGACTCTGTCCAGTGTCCAGCTTTAAGTCTCTGTAACTGTCCCTATACTCTGCTGGGTGGAGTCTCTCCTAAGTTGTCTATGTTGGTTTAAGATCCACATATGAATGAGTATATACCATGCGTGTCTTTTTGAGTCTGGGTTACCTCGCTTAGGATGATCATTTCTAATTCCATCCATTTGCCAGCAAAACTCAAGTTTTCCTTGTTCTTAATAGCTGAATAGTATTCCATTGTATAGATGTACCACAGTTTTTTTTTTATCCATTCTTCGATTAAGGGACATCTCGGTCATTTCCAGGTTCTGGCTATTATGAATAAGGCTGCTATGAACATAGTTGCACAAATGTCTTTTTTGCATGGTGGGGCATCTTTTGGGTATATGCCCAGGAGTGGTCTAGCTGGGTCTTGGGGTAGAGTTATTCCCAATTTTCTGAGAAAGTGCCATATTCCTTTCCAGAGTGGTTGAACAAGTTTGCACTCCCACCAGCAGTGGAGAAGTGTTCCCCTTTCACCACATCCTCGCCAGCATGTGTTGTCATTCGAGTTATTGATCTTCACTAATGGGATAGGTATAAGATGGAATCTCAAGGTCATTTTGATTTGCATTTCCCTGATGAGTAGGGATGTTGAGCATTTCTTTAAGTGTTTCTCAGGCATTTGATATTCCTCTTTTGAGTATTCTGTTTAGCTCTGTACTCCATTTTTAATTGGGTTATTTTGTTTGATGGTGTTTAATTTTTGGAGTTCTTTATATATTTTAGATATCAGCCTTTTGTCAGATGTAGGGTTGGTAAAGATATTTTCCCAATCTGTGGGATGTTGCCTTGTTCTGCTGACTGTGTCTTCTGCCTTACCAAAGCTTCTCAGCCTCATAAGGTCCCATTTATTAATTGTTGATCTTAGAGCCTGAGCTGTTGGTGTTCTGTTCAGGAATTTGTCTCCTGTGCCAATGAGTTCTAGGGTCTTACCCACTTTTTCTTCTAACAGATTTAGTGTGTCTGGTTTTATATTGAGGGCTTTAATCCACCTGGACTTTAGTTTCATACAGGGTGATAAATATGGATCTATTTACATTTTTTTTTACATGTAGACATCCAGTTGGACCAACTCCATTTTTTGAAGATGCTTGCTTTTTTCCATTGTATCATTTTGGCTTATTTGTCAAAAATCAAATGGCCATATGTATGTGGATTTATATCTGGGTCCTCAGTTCAATTCCATTGGTCAATTGGCCTATTTCTATGCCAGTACCATGCTGTTTTTATTACTGTTGCTCTATAGTACAGCTTGAGATCAGGGATGGAGATTCCTCTGGTAGATCTTTTATTATATAGGATTGATTTAGCTATCCTGGGTTTTTTGTTTTTCCATATGAAGTCGAGGATTGATCTTTCCAGTTCTGTAAAATATTGTATTGGTATTTTGATAGGGATTGCATTAAGTATGTAGATTACTTTTGATAAGATGGCCATTTTTACTATGTTGATTCTCCCAATCCATGAGGGTGGAAGATCTTTCCATTTTCTGATATCCTTTTCAATTTCTTTCTGTGGCGACTTGAAGTTTTTTTCATAGATTTTTCACTTGCTTGGTTAGATTTACACCCAGATATTTTATATTGTTTGAGGCTATTGTGAAGGGAGTGGTTTCCCTAATCTCTTTCTCTGCCCTTTTGTCATCTGTGTACAGGAGGGCTACTGACTTTTTCGTGTTAATTTTGTATCCTGCCACTTTGCTGAAGCTGTTTATCAGTTATAGGGGATCTCTGATGTATATTATCATATCATCTGCAAATAGTGAAACTTTAACTTCTTCGTTTCCTATATGTATCCCCTCTATCTCCTTTAGCTGTCTTATTGCTCTAGCTAGGACATCAACCACTATATTAAAGAGCAATGGAGAGAGTGGGCAGCCTTGTCGTGTCCCTGAATTCAGTGGGATTGACTTTAGTTTCTCCCCATTTAGCTTGGTGTTGGCTATAGGTTTACTGTATATTGCCTTTACTATGCTTAGGTATGTGCCTTGTATTCCCGATTTCTCTAAGACTTTTAACATGAAATGGTGTTGGATTTTGTTGAATGCTTTTTCTGCATCTAAAGAGATGATCATGTGATTCTTTTCTTTCAGTTTGTTTATATGATTAAGTACATTGATGGATTTCCTTATATTGAACCACCTTTGCATGCCTAGTATGAAACCTACTTGGTCATGATTAATGAGATTTTTGATGTGATCTTGTACTCGGTTTGCCAGAATTTTATTGAGTATTTTTGAATCTGTATTTATAAGGGAGATTGGTCTAAAATTCTTTTTCTTTATTGGGTCTTTGTGTATCTTAGGTATTAAGGTGATTGTGGCTTCATAGAATGAGTTTGTTAGTGTTCCTTCTGTTTTTATTTTGTGGAATAGTTTGAGGAATATTGGTATTAGTTCTTCTTGGAAGGTTTGGTAGAATTCTGTGCTGAATCCATCTGGCCCAGGGCTCTTTTTGGTTGAGAGACTTTTGATGACTACTTCAATTTCTTTAGGGGATATAGGACTGTTTAATTTGTTTGCCTGATCTTGATTCAACTTTGGAAAGTAGAGTTTATCAAGGAAATTGTCCATATCCTTTAGATTTTCAAATTTTGTGGCATATAGACTTTTAAAGTAAGACTCAATCTTTCTTTGGATTTCCTCAGTATCCATTGTTATTTCTCCCTTTTCATTTCTGATTTTGTTAATTTGTGCACACTCCCTTTGCCTTTTAATGAGTTTGGCTAAGGGTTTGTCTATCCTGTTGATTCTCTCAAAGAGCCAGTTATGGGTTTCCTTGATCTTTGAATTGATTTCTTTGTTTCTAACTTATTGATTTCAGCTCTGAGTTTGATTATTTCCAGCCATCTACTCCTCTTGTGTGTGTCTGCTTCTTTTTTTTTCTAGAGTTTTCAGGTGTTCCATTAAGTTGCTTATATGTGATGTCTCCAATTTCTTATGAAGGCACCTAGTGCTATGAATTTTCCTCTTAGCACTTCTTTCATTGTGTCCCAAAGGTTTGAATATGTTGTGCCTTCATTGTCATTGAACTGTAGGAAGTTTTTGATTTCTTTCTTTATTTCATCCCTGACCCAGTTGTCATTGAGTAGAAGATTGTTCAGTTTCCATGTGTTTGTAGGCTTTTTGTTATTTCTATTGTTGTTGATGCTCAGATTTAGGCCATGGTGGACTGATAGGATGCAGAGGATTATTTGAATTTTTTTGTATCTATTGAGGCTTGTTTTGTGACCAATTATATGGTCTATTTTGGAGGAGGTTCCATGTGGCACCGAGAAGAAAGTATATTCTTTTCTATTTGGGTAAAAAGTTCTGTGAATATCTGTTAGTTCCATTTGATTCATGACCTCTGTTAGTTTGCTTATTTCTCTATTTAATTTCTTCCTTGAGGATCTGTCCATTGGTGATAGTGGAGTGTTGAGGTCTCCCACTATTATTGTGTTGGAATCAATGAGTGATTTAAACTTTAAAACTTTAAAAGTATTTCTTTTACAAACACAGGTGCCCTAATATTTGGGGCATAGATATATAGTATGGCAATGTCCACTTGGTGGATTTTTCCTTTGATTAGGACAAAGTGTCCTTCTTGATCTTTCTTGATCAATTTTAATTGAAAGTTTATTTTGTCAGATATTAAAATGGCTACTCCTGCTTGCTTCCTGAGACCATTTGCTTGAATAATTTTTTCTAGCCCTTTATTCTCAGGTAATGTCTATCTTTATTGATGAGATGTGTTTCTTGAATGCAAGATATTGAAGAATCTTGGTATTGCATCCATTTTCTTAGCCTGTGCCTTTTTTACTGGGGTGTTGAGGCCATTGACGTTGAGAGATATTATTGACCAATGGTTATTGGATCCTTTTATTGTGGAGTTAGTGGTGATTATGTGTGGCAGTGTCTGTTTTGGTTTTGCTGATGTGCAATTATCTGTATGCTGCATTTTCTTGGGTGTGGCTGATCTCGTTGTGATGACGTTTTCCTTTTACTATTTTCTGTAGAGCAGAGTTGGTGTTTAGATACTGTTTAAATTTGATTATGTCATGGAATATCTTGCTTTCTCCATCTATGTTGATTGTGGGTTTTGCTGGATATAGTAACCTGGGTTTGCATCTGTGGTCTCTTAGGGTCTGCATTACCTTAGTCCAAGCTCTTCTGGCTTTCATAGTTTCTGTTTAAAAGTCAGGTGTAATTCTGATGGGTCTACCATTATATGTTATTTTACCTTTCTCTCTTGCAGCCTTTAATATCTTTTCTTTATTCCGCAGATTTAGTGTTTTGATTATTATGTGCCGAGAGGAATTTCTTTTCTGGTCTAGCGTATTTGGTGTTCTGTATGCCTCTTGTATGTTCAAGGGTATCTCTTTCTGTAGATTGGGAAAGTTTTCTTCTATGATTTTCTTGAAGACATTTTCTGGTCCTTGGGACTTTGCATCTTCCTTTTCTGTTCTTTTTTTTTTTTTGTCTACTATTTTTATTTTTTTTTTATATTTTTTATTAATTTATTCTTGTTACATCTCAGTGGTTATCCCATCCCTTGTATCCTCCCATTCTTCCCTCCCTCCCATTTTCCCCTTATTTCCCTCCCCTATGACTGTTCCTGAGGGGGATTTCCTCCCCCTGTATATGCTCATAGGGTATCAAGTCTCTTTTTCCTTTCCACCTACTCCTATAATCCTGAGATTACGCCTTCTCAGGGTGTCCTTGATTTCTTGGATGCTTTGTGTCACCATTTTTTTCTGTTTTAAGATTTTCTTTGAGAGATGTATCAATTTCTTCTATTGTATCTTCAGCACCTGAAATTCTCTCTTCCATGTGTTGAATTCTGTTAGTTATGCTTGTCTGTTGGATTCCTGCTTCCTTTTTTTAATTGTTCCATTTCACCGTTTTTCTTGATTTGTGATTTCTTAATATTGTCTAATCCTGTTTTCATGTCTTGAGTTGTTTTAGTTAATTCCTTCACCTGTTTGCTTGTGGTTTCTTGTTTCTCCTGGATGGCTTCTATTCGTTTGTTTTTGTTATCCTGGAATTCTTGGAAGGATCTATTCAGTTCTTCTTTATAGTTCTCAAATAGCTGTATATGCATGGTTTTGAAGTCATTTTCCTGTGACTCTGCTATATTAGGGTATCTGTTGGTTTCTGGGCTTTCTTGTGAGCCATAATGTCTTGATTTTTGTTATTAGACCTCTTATTCTTTCCTTTAGGCATCTGCTTGGAGGGCTTGGGCTTTCTGAGCTGGTGGTCTCAGGGATGAGTACCTTTGATAGGGAGATGCATTTTATACTGGCTTCTCAGACTCAGCCTTCCTATATCTATATTTGTTTGAGCTCTTCTACCTAGACTGCATGGTTTTATAGGGCTCCTCTGGCTGCTCAATCTCCTCTGAGGGATTTACCACACAGCGGATCTGTGATTTGGATGTCAGATGCTGTGTGACTTCTGTTTTGTTTATCTTTTGCTCTGTAGGCAGGCAACTCTGCTTTGGTGCTCTGATCCATCTACCAGTCTGACCTTCTCTTTCTCCTTGCTGGTTGCAGCCTGCCACTGAGACAAGGTGCTGGGCCACTCTGTCACCCACCGCCACTCACAGTCTTTTGTAGCCTCTGATGCTTGAAACTTCCTGCGGCTGATCTCGCGGATTACCCCACCCCCCATCACATCTGCAGGTGTTTTGTTTCCCCACAGCCGGCCTACCTCAGCTAGTGCCACTGTGTTCGCTGGTGCCACAGCCGCCACAGCTGTCACTGTAGCTGCCGCCGCAGACCCCCTGGGGGTCTGTGCTTTTTCCCATGTTCGGGGTGCACAAGATTATCCCTAGTTTGTTCCTTGCGCACTATGGTTTCTCCCACTGTAGTGGGAGTAGGGAGCTTGGTGTTCCTGTGAAGGGTTCTGAAGCCAATGCCACAGATGCTGAGTAAGGGTTAAATATTTAATAGTCACATGCCACTCTGAAATTCAAATGGTGGTTTCTTACATAAGTTAAAATGTAATTCCTCATTGGAAACTAATGATTTGATTAAAAGCTTCAGTGTGTCTTAGCTTTTATAGATAGAAAGTAGGTAGATGTTTACTGGTTTTTACTAATGTTCTTCATCTGGACCAGATTCTCCATCCACGCTGGCCATCTGCTTCTTCTCCAGCTAAGCCATGGCAGCCTTCCTTTCTTCTCCTAGGAACACTCTTCACTTCCAAAAATCTTAATCTTATGACAACTGCCTGATGTTGAGTCAAGTTTTGATTTTCAACTTTGCTAACTTTTATCTGGCCTTACTTCTGTGATAATTCTCTCAAGGCATCTGGAAGAAGTCTGGAAAGATTATCTTGTGTCCTCCTTCATTTAGGAACTTGAACTCCAAATTTTTCTGCCAAGACCCATTAAGTAAATGATAATGTCACTGAGTTTTCCCGTTGATTTCTGATTAGCTTTGTTTATAGCACTGGCAATCTAAAAACCTGCAGATGCTTCCAGGCACACAGGATACTGGGCTCACTTCCTATAACTGAACTTTTCTCTAGGATATTGGTCTCTTCAATTCTTGCATGTGTTAGAAGTCTCTTGAAAGTTTTCGGTTTAATTTTTATTTTATTTAACTTGTCTGTTTTTCAGAAAAACTTGGTTTACTACATGCTGATATGTCATTGTAGAAACAGAAGTAAAAACTAAGTGACATTTTAATTGCTTAAAGTGTGCAATGTTCTTGTGTTCCTTGAGAAGTAGTAATTGAATAATTGTTTAGTGAGTAATTGGGATGGTCTGGCTTGAGAGTTTGTTATTTTTGATGATATTTTACCAAATACAAGCTATGCCAAATACGGATGTCATATAAATGCAGCCCAAGTTTCATAATTAGACAATTAAAATTTACATAATATACAATCTCTTGTCCTCTCTAACATTGTCATATTAAATTTATGATGGCAAATCTCTGCTTAAATGGTAATGTAAATAGGGTCCCATTATAACCTCATTTTGACACATGAGCATAATTGTTCTCACTGAATCCTTTACCATTATCTGTATTTGGAGATTTGCAATCATTTTACTTCTTAAGAATTTAAATGTTCACATTTCAGAATATTCACTTCCTTACAAATGATAATATTAAAGAATGTAAACAAGTTGGTAGAAGCAATCACTGTGATTGCAAACTATAGCCTAACACAAAGGCTTACTTACTCTTTCTTCAAAGTAAGGGTTTGCTATTGTCAGGGAGGGATTTAAATTTGAAGTATAGTAAGTAATCCTTTCATTGTTAGTAATTAAAATTCAATACAAAGTGAATTTAAAACAGAAGAACTTAATTTCCTCATGTCTTTGTCAGCTCAGGTTATTGTAACAAATTATCATAATCTAAGTAGCTGAAACAATAATATTTAGATCTGATGGTGGTGGAAGATGAGAACCTAAATCAAATAGCCAGCATACTCATTGTTTTTAGATGTCCTGCTTCCTGGTTTGTAGAAGCCCATTGTTTCTTTGGGTTTTTACAAGGCAGAAAGCATATAGGAGTTCATTGGACCTTTCTTTATAGAGAAAATGATCTCACTCATATGAAAGCTCCACATATATGGTCTAATTATCTCCCACAGGCCACATATGGTGTGGAATCTTACCATATGAAATCTAATAGTGGACTCTCACTTGAGGTCTTTCAGGGTCAAGGAACTTATGTTGTTGAATCCCCTTATTTTCTTCCACTTTTCAAATGTTTCCCTTTTTATAATTGTTCCTTGACTTTTTTAGTGGTGGTTTTTCTATCAGCTAGAAATGTAGCCCCAATCCTACTTCAGCTTGTTGGGTAACTGAAACAACAACAAATTATTTTTATTTTATTTTTGTATCATATATTATGGAAAGATGCTTGGTAATCCAAACAGGACAGCAATCTTCTTCTGTTTGCATCAGGTAGGGTAGCAGTTAAAACTGACCAGAATACTGAGAATAAGTGACTTGAAGTACTCATTCAGTCTGAAGTCAGATGTCTTTATTAATCCCCATGCCAAGGCTCAGAAATCATTAAGGAAGAGAAGGTGGAAAGTTTTAGGGAGGGAAGACTGCTGTGAAATGATATATACTCAACATGATAGAGATTGTGGCACTCTGAGGAACTGCGGCTACCTGCCCATGTCAAGCCAGCCAATATTTTAACATAGATACATTGATGATTAAGAGCTCTTGAGACCCACACTTTACTGAGGAGATATTTTCAGGAAATCGTTGCCTTGGAAGGAAGTATCATTTTTACTGGCATTAAGGCCTCTGGTAGGTTTCCCATTCTCCAGTGGATGGCCCATTACTTATATATATATATGAAAGTGTGTGTGTGTAATATTAATTGAACCTAACAGATCATTTTTTCTTTTTTTATTAATTTATTCTTGTTACATCTCAATGGTTATCCCATCCCTTGTATCCTCCCATTCTTCCCTCCCTCCCATTTTCCTCTTATTCCCCTCCCCTATGACTGTTCCTGAGGGAGATTACCTCCCCCTGTATATGCTTATAGGGTATCAAGTCTCTTCTCGGTAACCTGCTGTCCTTTCTCTGAGTGCCACCAGGTCTCCCCCTCCAGGGGACATGGTCAAATGTGAGGCACCAGAGTATGTGAGAAAGTCATATCCCACTCTCCACTCAAGTGTGGAGACTGTTCTGACCATTGGCTAGATCTGGGTAGGGGTTTAAAGTTTATGGCCTGTATTGTCCTTGGCTGGTGCCTTAGTTTGAGCAGGACCCCTGGGCCCAAATCTGCCTATCATAATGTTCTACTTGTAGGTTTCTAGAACCCTCTGGATCCTTCTACTTTGCTATTCTCCCATGATTCTCTCATCCAGAGTCTCAATGGGATGTCCTCCCCTCTGTCCCAGTTTCCTGGTAAGTGAAGGCTTTCGTGGGACATGCCCCTTGGGCTAATATGCAGATATAAGTGAGTATATACCATTTGAGTCTTTCTGCTTCTGCGTTAACTCACTCATTATGATCATTTCTAGCTCAATCCACTTATCCACAAATTTTGGGAATTCCTTTTTTTTAATAGCTGAGTAGTATTCCATAGTGTATATGTACCACAGTTTCTTTATCCATTCTTCTACTGATGGACACTTAGGCTGTTTCCATGTTCTGGCTATTATGAATAAGGCTGCTATGAGCATGGTTGAGCAAATTTTCTTGTTGTGTGCTGGAGCATCTTCTGGGTATATTCCAAGGAGTGGAATAGCTGGGTCTTGAGGAAGCCCTATTCCCATTTTTCTGAGATAGCACCAGATAGATTTCCAAAGTGGTTGTACTAGTTTGCATTCCCACAAGCAATGAAGGAGTGTTCCTCTCTCTCCACATCCTCGCCAGCATGTGGTGTCGCTTGAATTTTTGATCTTAGCCCTTCTGATGGGTGTAAGATGGAATCTCAGAGTTAACAGATCATTTTTTAAGAGATGACATTTGTCGCATCTGCCAGCAATTGGAGGGAGGAAATATTTGGTGAATATAATCCTTTTTCATTGTACATATGCATGAGATTCTTAAAGAATGAGTCTTTAAAAAAAGGAAGCGTTATTCTTTTACTTGCATGCAACATATTATAGAAATACTCTAGAACAATATGAATCATGGCTAAATATAGACTGAGTTTTGGTCCCATGGTCATCTCTGTGGTCACAGAGTCATATTGTTGTGATTGATACCCTCAGCATGACTATCTAGGAACTGGAGAGTATTAGGAAATTTTGTTGTCTATATCTTATTGAAGAATACGTCTTGAAAAACTAGGATTTGTGTATGAGTCATATGGCTGTGTGGTCCATCTGAAGAGGTATTCAGAAATCTCATGTTTTATCACTGCAGTTCCTTCCATGTCTGCATTTTAGTGGTTCTTAATGTGCTTCAACTTTGAATTCACTCCCTGTCCATTATACAGGTAAGCTATAACAATTTCAGTTTTAATATATTTTAGAAACAAAACTAAGTGAGAGAAAGTAGGCTACACCCCAGTTCACTCAGATCCACTTAGTATCAAGATTTTGACTTTGACATTGTCATACATTTTCTCTGTCCTTTCATTTTTAGCTCTTTACTTCATTGTTCCTGCTCATAGTTTAATTTACCCTCTCTAACGTAATTCCTGTTTGGGTATTTGCTATTGCTTGGGTCATAATGACAGTGAATAAAACTTTGGATCAGGCAACACATTCCTTAGCTTGTCAATATTTGTTCCTTGCAATTTTGCCTTTAGGTATTCATGGAAGGTTAGTTTAAGAATCTCAGAATTCTCTCTGCCTAAAAAAGGGCAAACTTGGATGCAGGCAGAGTCAATGGCCAGGCTCTGTGAAGACAAGATAAGCAAGTCCTCAATAGTTCCTGCCTCACAAATTTGTCTGTCAGATATATTGGCCAGAAGGCTGAAGAAGAAGCTTCAGCATTATAGAGAGTTTCCGGTGACTATTCAGGCAGCAAACCACCTCTGTCATCTTTTCATTTTGGAAGCTGCTAACCTGCATTCCTGGTATATTCAGGTAATCAATTTTATTCCTTCTCAAGTCTTTGATGGGGTTGAAGAACAGATATTTTAGTTTCCCAATTAAGCTTAGTTCTTTAGGGTTTAAGATGTTTTTAGGTCTAGATAGATGTCTTAAATTGATAATGATGAGATATAATAGATATTGATTTACAATCAGAATTTTAGAAGCACCAAGATAGAAAAAATGTTTTCTTCAAGGCTGTCAAATAAAAATAGCCAAAATATTATGAATGTAACTTTTATACAATTCCTGATTATGTCATGGTTCTTCTTGTTATAGGTAGTTCATTGTATACATATATGTAATAATATAAATGTATATGTAAAAAAGTATTTAATAAAAATTAAAAAAAAGAAAACAGGCTGAGAAAGCCTTGATGAGAAAGCCAGTGAGCAGCATCACTCCATGGCCTCCGCCTCACCTCTTGCCTCCAGTTTCCTGCCCTGCTTCAGTTCCTGCCCTCACTGCTTTTGATGAGGAATTGTTATATGAAACTGTGAGTAAAATAAACCCTTTCATCTACCCCAAAAATAAAATGACAAATAATTTTAAAAAAGGATTCCCATGGTCATCCTAAAAGGAAAAAAAAAAAAAAAAAAAAGAAGAAGAAGAACCTCAGAATTCTCAACAAAGAAATATCGAATTGCTGAGAAACACTTAAATAAATGCTCAACATCCCTCGTTATCAGAGAAATGCGACTCAAAACGACTCTGAGATTCCATCTTACACCTGTCTGAATGGCAAAGATAAAAATCTCAGGTGACAGCACATGCTGGCGAGGATGTGGAGAAAGGGGAACACTCTTTCATTGCTGGTGGAAGTGCAAACTTGTACAACCACTTTGGAAGTCGATCTGGTGCTTTCTCAGAAAATTGGGAATAGGGCTTCCTCAGGATCCAGCCATACCACTCCTGAACATATACCTGAGGGATGTTCTACCATACAACAAGGACATTTGTTCAGCTATGTTCAGCAGCTTTATTCATAATAGCCAGAATCTGAAAACAACCTAGATGTCTCTCAATGGAAAAATGGATAAAGAAACTGTGGTACATTTACACAATGGACTACTATTCAGCTATTCAAAATGTGGAAATCTTGAATTTTGTAGCCAAATGGATGGAATTAGAAAATATCATCCTGAGTAAGGTAACCCAGACGCGTAGTATAAACTCACTCATAAGCCAATACTAGCCACATAATACATTAAACAAAGACTCTGTATGACCATGGAGGTAATCTGAATAAATTATTTCAAAAATAAAAATTTTTAAAAAGATCAGAACCTGTTCTTAAGCACTGAACAATGTTTCCAACTTTACCTCACATTTAAACATTTGTATAATATTCTTTTTATGTTCCTTGTAAAACATAATAGATAACTGGATCTGTGGGCACAGAACCCACATATGTACAGGGCTAAATATACTTGCTGTGTTCTGAACACTTTTCTTTCTTTCTTTCTTTCTTTCTTTCTTTCTTTCTTTCTTTCTTTCTTTTTCTTTTTGCAGCTGGTTAACATTTAAAAAAATTTATACAGGGGTAAGCATTAGAAAGAGAAGATCTGACACTGTTTCTGCACCTCCATTTTTTAGAATTTGTATTTCAGTGATGTAACTTTCTGAAACTAGTATGGACAGCTTTCCACATGGATATGCCCTTTTCTCTGAGTACTATAATTATTACTCTTGTAGCCTCAAGTTTATTACTGCAATGATTTTCTCTTTTGATTTTTTCCAATATTCCCCATCAACCAGATCACTTGTAAACAGCAATGGCATATGCAGTTTGCCTCCCATTTTACAGTCAAACTACCCCAATTTCACTTTACCTTCTAGTTTTCAGTCATTTCTCTTCTAACTATAAAATTTAAACTATGTAGTAGCTCAATCTTTATGCACTTGCAATTTTCCCTTGAACAAACTTCTAAATTTTTCTATTCTTCAATCCAATCTTATTTTATTATAAATTAAGATTCGTACATGTCTACATCCAATGGTCACTTCTTAGATTCTTCCCTTTTGATTTTATCAAAAGCAATACTCCCCTTACTAGGGACCCACATGAAGCCTGAGCTGCCCATAGGCTATATCTATGTAGGGGGCATACATCCAGTCTATGCATGGTCCTTGCTTGGTGCTTCAGTCTTAGTAAGCCCCTTTGGGCCCTAGTTAGTTGGCTCTGTTCATCTTCTTGTGGAGCTCCTTTTACCTCCAGGTCTTTTTTCTTCCCTTTTCCATAAGAGTCCTGAAGCATTTCCTCAGTCTCTGCTGTATCTTTATCCCTGTACGTCTTGTAATCAGGGTAAATTTGGGGATGGAAGTTTTTGTGGGTGGGTTGGTGTTCCCCTCCCTGTATTGGGAGTCCTGTCTAGTTAGATGGTGGCCTCTTCAGTCTCTGTGACCCTTGATACTAGGAATCTCTGCTAGAATCTCTCTCATATTCTCCCAGAAGCCTACCCTGATTTAGGTCTCCAGCTTGTCACTGAGATGCCCCTGCCCACAGTTTCTCTTTTCTCTACAGGCCTTCTGTCTTCCTGCCACTGCTCTCCCCACGTCTGATTTCCACTCTCATTTCTCTCTGTGCTCCCTCTCCTATCTTGTTCCTTCTCTTCAACCACTACCTCTGTCTATTCTATTTTCCATTCTGAGTGAGATGTAATCATCCTTCCTTGACTCCTCCTTGTTATCTGTGTTCTTTGGGTCTGTGCATTGTAGTATGTTTGTCCTGTACCACATGGCTAAAATCCACTTTAAGTGACTACATACCTTGTGTTTCTTCCCGTGTCTTGGTTCCTCACTCAGGATGATCTTTTCTACTTCTCTTCATTTGTCTGCAACTTTCATGATTCCTTTGTTCTTAATAGCTGAGTAGTATTACATTGTGTAAATGTACCATAGTTTCTTTATCCATTCTTCAGTTGAGGGACATCTAGGCTGTTTCCTGTTTCTGGCTATTATGAATAAAGCTTCTATGAATACCTTTTCTTGATTTTTTTAGTTTCTCAAAATTTTAGCTTTTGATTGTCAGTTGCTGGTAAGATGGAAAGGTTGTGCCTAGGAAGGAAAAAATCTTAAAATAATACACATTCTGGAGGTGAGAAAGATGATTAAGTCAGAAAAGGTCATGAAAAGTAGATATTGTGTGCCATCAACAAAACAATTTACAAATATGAATTGCAGTTTTTTTTCTCTCAATATTTCCAACTTCTTTAGATGATCTCTGATATCATCCAGGTTGGCTTTGAACTCACTAGCCAAAGAGAGTAATCTAAAAATCCTAATAATTTTGTCTCCATCTCCCAAGTATTAGTAGTATAGGCATACACCAACATTCTTGGCTGAACTATATTTTGATAAAAGAGAATCATAGCCTCCTCTAAGAATCTAAGGCACAAAGAGTTAAAGTAACTGGCAAAAGACTTGCAATTTTTTGATGCTAGAATTGGTATTCAAACTTTTATGTAGCTTTGACTCCCAAACTTCTGTTCTTTTCAAGGAAATATACAATAGGACAAAGTTGAGTTGTAGAGGTGGGAGCCTATTGTGTTACTTATGCTCGTGCATTCTACCTTCAGAGAAAGTAAATCCTCAGAGTATTTAAGGATCACTGTGATCATCCAAAGGCCAAAATCTGTTCTGGTTCAGTTCTCAAATTCATTCTGCAGTAGGAACAGTTACTGTATAAGGCAGTGGTACCAGGAATCCAAGAAACAGATAATTCTACTAGGGAAAGCAAGCCTTATTAGTTAGGGAGTTAAAATGCCAACATTTGAGGCCAAATATAAATCAAGAGAAAGTTCAAAATTAGGCAAACATAGAATGAGTGGGTAGGTCTTCAGACTGAGTCTGGGAGACAGCAGATTCAAAAATTACTGCTCCCTGTTTTGTTCCTAAACATTAGAGAATATGATTTATACATAGGCATTACACATTTACAGGACAAGAGCAAATAGTACCTAAAAGAACCAAGAACTTCCCTTATATTTAGCAAGGGAAAAGTCCTGAAAAACATACCAAATGTAACAGGTGAATGTTCTGGAAAGTAGTGATTAAGGCTGTGGGTGCCCAAAGACTCTCAGGGCACTAATTAAAAGCTGCCAAGTATCCTATCCCTTAGGTCAAACCTTATGAATGGGAGATGAGAAAGCAGCTCAGCCAAGGCTTTGAACTCACTAGGAATCAAAGACAAAAGAGTGACAAGTAAGTCTAGTCCCTAAAATAGCAGTTGCTGCCAGTAGTCAATGAACACTTTTCCAGCTTGCCCAATGTAAATGGGATTGTTAATCCCCTTATTGTCTTTTTAGCCACACCCACAGATCAACATTGCCATCAGTCTCCTTACCCACCAAGCTCTGGCAACTTATTAAAGGAATTTTCCAAGTACTTTCCTTTAGTGCTTTATCTGTCACAGTGCAGGAGCCATGCCCTGGTTTCCTCTGCACCTGGAAGCTATGGGTGGGAGTTGGATTTTGACTAGACCTCAATGACTAATGCACACCTGCACATTCTTTTGTTCCTATTGGCAGGAGCAGCATTTGAGAAAACAGCTTGAAAAGAGTGTTGTCAAGAAGCTTGGGCAACGATTTCTACAAGGGCTTGGCTTTCTTCTAGACTGAAATTAGTGACATGTTGTAGGACTTTAGAATGGGCATCTTTTTGTATAACTTGATTTTTGCATTCTATTTAGTAGTCTTTACTGGGAGAATCAAACAACAGTTTGAGTTTAAAATTTTAAAAATGAGAATAGAGACAAGAATGCATATCTATATTTTTTCTTTAGCTCTCACGTTAAGTTGGGGAACTTGTATCCCATTCTAGATTATAATGTTGTTTACCAAGAAGTGCTAATCCAAGCTAATATTTACCAATCTCTAGGTATTCAAAAGGAAGCAAACTCAGTTATAACCATGAGGTGAATTTTAAGGCCAGAGTAATCCCAGATCTGTGGAATGGAGTGAGTGGAAGGAGAAACCTAGGAATTAAAAAGGAAAATGGTCACATGCCTAGTCACACTGTCAGGAGACAGACTTGGTGCATAGAAGGTTTCCAATACATTTTCTACTTTGCTTATCTTGTACATTGTGGATGGCAGTCAAGCAGCTAGAGCTGGAGAAAGTTGCTTTTAAGGAAGGTTTTGGGACATGGACTGTCATAAGGTACCAGATAAAAGAATCCAGGCAGCAAGTCAATCTGAAGACAACCAATGGTCAGGACAAATGTTTGGTTAATATCCAGGTTATCAGAAGAGATCAAGTATAAAGTTCATGTAGAAACAGGTGTTCAACGCTCTTGCTATTTACAAGGCAATGTGGAGTAAAAGAATTTTAGAGGCATAGATCCCAGGTATACTTCCTGTATAATACAGAAATAAATAAGGGAGAAATGAGAAGATAAAACAGAGCAAAAAGTCCACCCCAGAGGTAGCCGTATGGCAGTTGTAAATTAATGATGGGATTAAATCCACGGTCAGCTTTTGCTTGGTCTACAGAGTGTTTTGAAAGCAGTGTCACTAGGCAGATGGCATAGCTGGTTGCAGTACAAGGCTCTTTGCACCTATTGTCCTGTATCAGAACAGCTTCACACATTTGTTATTCTTGTCTGGTTCCCATTAGACATTTAAGTTTGCCATTCCTGGTGGAAGCCATCTGCTTGGCACTCTATCTCTACATCCTTTTAGTTCCTATGGCCACTTAGTCCCAAACATCAGAAATGCTTTAGCCCTAGCCCCTGTGATTACTAAAACTATTTGATCTCAAAAGAGATATAGGGAACTTTGATTTAATTCTTCTATATTTCAGCATCACAATGTTCTGTACATCTCATTTCTGGTTTTGTTTCACTAAGATTTTTTCTCTTTCCTTGTAATTAAATCCATTCTTTATATATAACTTTATGTACCTTTATCCTTAGCTTACTCATTGGCATAAAAATCCTGTGTTGGCACTATGCCTTGCATCACATTCTGTTTAGAGATATGTAAAAGAAAAAAATTTTCTTATGGAATAAATTTACTTGATTTTGTGTAGGACCTCTGGTCATGTTAAAGCTCTTTTTAGCCAACTTCCAATATTAACCTATCTGACCTAAGAAAATGTACAATGTGTTAATTTATGAATATTATTCACAGTTATTAATACATACTACCAACATTTTAAAAACACAATGAACAGCCTAAAATGTGGGGAACTATGGGAAGATGAAGTGAAGTAGAGAGGAAAATGGTAAATTACATGTGTATATGTAAAACATTCTCCTGTTCCATGCATACATATATACAAAACATCATTAGAAAATTGTGATTGAGGGTTGGAGAGATGGCTTTATGGTTGAGAGCTCTGGATTCTCTTTTAGAGGACCTGTGTTCAATTCCAAGTACGCACATGGCAGCTTACAACTGTCTGTAACTCCTGTTCCAGGAATCTGACACCCTCACACAGACATACATGCAGGCAAAACACCAATGTACATAAAATAAAAATAAATTAAATATAGAAAATTAAAATTTAAATGATTGAAAACATGTTCATATGAGGGTCATTGATACATTTTTTTCTGACAGTCCTTTATTTCACTTTCTGGATCCATTGTAGGATTGTACTTACTGGCTTTCCTTGTGGTTTAGTAGAGACATGTAATTAAGGTTGGGATATAGGCTTCTGTACAGAAATTACAATGTATGATTTTGGGACCAGAAGACCAGAACATTCACTAGCCTGAATGAGATGCTTCCTGGGTTTCTTTTCCTCAGCCTCCGAGGCCAGACATGTTTCAAGTGGTGAGTGATGTCTTAATCTGAATCCTAGGGAGTTTTCTGGATAACTATAATGAGAGTCCCTTACACCACCAACCTCATCCCCATCAGCACAAGACATCGTCAACAGCAAATACACATCTGTTGTTTTAAGCCGTTGACATGGCATTCTAGTATTTTTTTTGTTACTCCCATCACAACATAACTTTACCTACCTTAATTGTTATGTCTAGCTTGGATATCATGGTTTCTCAAAGATTTCTTATTTGTCTTAGTGATGGATAAGAGTCTGACCAGTGAGAACCCCTAGCTTAAAACAAAGGAGAGCAGCAGCTGTATGATGTCATCTGTGGTTGTCCTCTGACTTCTATGTGCATATGCTCCCTTGCATACTCATGCACTCACACAGAGCAAACCCCCACACACCAATACACACACCACACACACACACACACACACACACACACACACACACACTTAAAAGGGAACTGTTTTAAAATCCCTAGTGAGGACTGCTGACTTAGAAGCATAAATATGACTAGCTATTTTCAAGTGCTCACTCAGAAGTTTTCTAAAACATTACTGACCAAGGTGATGCATTTTAATTTGACATGCCCATGGAAGCAAGCACAAGTAAAGGGTTACCTGTGGATGAAGGGTAAAATTTATAGTTAAGGATTTGGAAGGTTGATATGTTCTATAAAAATAGCCTTTAAATGCTAATGGATAGGACAGAAACATTATAGTCATTTTAAAAATTGTTAATAAGAAATATTTGAGATTAGATAAGAAATCTAGCTAAACCAAGCAAGATAGAAAGCTTTAGTGTTGCAGCCTGGCATGGTGGTACATGTCTGAAATCCCAGCACTCTGGGAGGCAGAGGCAGGTGGATCTCTGTGAGTTTGAGCCAAGTCTGGCCTGCAAAATGAGTCCTGGGCAGCCAGTTCACATAGAAAAACACTGTCTAGAAAAACAAAAAAAAACAACAACAACAACAAAAACCCACCAAAAATAGACAAACAAAAACCAGGAAACCAAAACCAAACCAAAACAAAACAAAAAACACTCCCAAAAGTCATTCTGTGAGCCTCAACAAAAATGCAGACTTTACTTTTAAAGATAATATTTCATCCAGGCATGGTGGTGCACACCTATAATCCCAGCAGTGGAAGACACAAGCAGATCTCTGTGAGTTCAAGGCCAGCCTGGTCTACAAAGGGAGTCCAAAGCAACCAAGGTTGCACAGGGAAACTCTGTTTTGGACCCTCCACGGAAAGATAATATTTCATCCTAACCATAAACTAATACATTATTATTATAGAAGATATAGATAAAATTGCTATTGAATGCATCACTAAAACAAACCACTATTAAAAGTTTTATATACTTTTGTAAAAGTAAGACCATATACACTTGGTAGCATTTTTTTCACTTAATACACCATAAACTATATAGAACATACTTCATATATTGTGCATATTTTCCATCTCTTAGAATAAACACTTCTGACATAGTGCATCTTAGGGCCTTACTCTATCATGTGGCTATTCATATATTTATTTAGCTCTTCCCCTTTGACTACATTGGTAGGCTCTGTCTAAATTTTTTATAATATCAAGCACTTTAATCAACAGCTTTATAGTTAATCTATTTCTCATGTTGCACTTTCATATTTCCTTGGGACATATTTCTAGAAGACATATTTCTGGGACCAAAAGCATATACATTGTTGAGGCATTTGATACATTTTAGATGGTTATAACATTCCTTTCTGGCAGTTTACATTTCCTCCAGCTGTGAATAACAGTTCTTATTTCTCTGCACCTTTATATATACTAGCTATAATAATTTAAAAATATGTGCCAATTTGAAAGGCAAAAGTCACAGATTTTATACTTTAATGGTAAGTCTCCTTGAAAAAAAGAATAAGATTAGTTGTGGAGCATGTACTTAAATAAAGCTATATTTTAGGGTCTAGAAGTGGTTAATTTCTCACCTAACTCTTCATTTTAAATTTCCTACAGAGCTTTGTTTTATGTAATACCATCTATCACAACTAGAGATGTGCTACATACAGCAACTCACCAATCATTCAAGTCCTGGTAAATCTGTAATATTTGCAATTTGTGTCTATTGCACATATTTATCTATTTACGCTATTGTCATCATCTGTAGGGAAACAGCTATATTTGCCTCAGTAGCATCATTACAAAGAGAGATAAGTTAGCAGGTTTCACCTGTTTGTATTTCTTCGTCTGATTTACTGCATAATATGAGCATTTGATTTGTGAAGTAACGATGCTGAATGAGGAATCTGAAATGTGGAAAGGAAAATATTTTTTTTAATGGGAAGCCGTTTTTATTGTTTCACCACATTGAAAGGTAAAGTATTCAGGAGGGAAGAGTATGTCATCATAAAACTGAGTTAGATAATAGGCAATAAGGCATAACAGCATTTCCTAACCTCTTGGATAAAACTTGCAAAAATCTTCAAGAACCAATTACACAGAACAATATATCACTAGGGTGTGCATTCTCTTTAGTTGCTTTGTGATTTTCCATTACTGGCAAGCATATTGCTTGGTGGAATTAAAAATACACAGGAGCTCTTTCTAGCTTGGCATTCTCTGGCTCAGTTGTTGGCTCTTGGCTTTAGTGCTGTTACAGATCATTTCTCAGAAAGAGGGAAAGGAAAAAGAAAGTCAACTTGTTTTCACGCCCCACCTTTAATAACATCCCCTAAGAAAATACTGGTGTGTGAAGCTACCATCCTGTTTCTGAGGCAAGTGTAGGTTTAGAAGAATCACTAATACTTTTAGCAATAGACTAGTGCCTTTATTTTCTCCCATAATGTCATGATGAATGCATGATATTTTGGTTGTATACTCATCTATAGTGTATTTACCTTATGTTTAATTATGGACTTTCAAAGAGAAAACACCTACTAAGGAAAGCACCTACTTTACAAGGAAATTTGGATTAAAAATAATAATTTACTATCATATTTTATCATGCTAGACTGTTGAAAAAACATTAAGAATCATATATGCAATGACAGCTCATGTCATCTTTCATTTGGAATCTTATTTACATTTTGAAATTCTATGGTATGTGAATTAATTCAACTTTGATATGGTTATAATAATTAGTCAATCTTTGGTGGTATTCATTTTCTTCTTTAAATAATATTTGTATACCTTTCAGAGATATAATGATATGAAATGATTTGTGTTTCCAACTTTTGGTTTCTAGCTTTGAGTCATATTTTGATCTTCTGTTTGTGGTTAATTTTGTGTGTCAACCTGATATATCACAGAGTATCAAGATATTTTGTCAAGTATTTTGATGTGTCAGAGAAGACATTTTTGGATGAGTTTATTTCTTGAGTTGATATAATATGTAAAGCACATTGTTCTTCCTGATCTCTTAGAATGAGTTGGAGACCTAAATATAACAATAAAAGCCAATCCTTCCACAAATAAGAATAAATTACTCCTGACTTTCTCACCAAAGAAATGAAATATGTTCCTCATTTCAGACTCAAATTTAAAGACAGGTATCTAGTTGGTATCTAGTCTGCCATCATTAGCACATTAATTGTACTACTAACTCTTCTGTGTCTCTAGCCTGCCAACTATGAAGGTTGGATGGCTCCACCTACATGATGGTCTGAACCAATTCTTTGAAGTAAATCTCTCTTTTAGGGTACTGATACTGAAGGATCACAAATACTGGCCTACATACCAACACAATGTCTCATAGTACTCTGTTTATATATGCAAACACATACATCTTATTGGTTCTTTTTTTCTGGACAACCCTGAAATAAGTGCATTCTCCACCAAGATATCTATCATTTGTTCTTGACTGAAATTCAAATGCTTAGTAATGACTGTGACAACTTCATGTCTATATGTCACTGTTATCGTGTTAGCAATTTATACATATTGGAGTAAAGAAAACTTTTGCGTGTTGATGCTAGCCACACTGTTTCATCACTCTCCCTTTAACAAAAACAAACATACAAAAAATGGGAAATCACAGCTTTTGAGGCATTGAACATTGAATATTAGTTTTTCTTATGGTTTAATAAATAGGACATAGATTACATATTATTGATTTAAATTCTCTAAGAATTACATATAGGTAATAACACAAAGCAAGCTAACTTTATAGATAGCATCTGATACATATTATGTTTGTAAGTTGTTTCATGTCTTTTAGTTATGGTTCCTTTTCTGTAGTTTGAGAGATGTTTGCTTTTTGTGATCTATCTATCTATCTCTCTATTATCTATCTACCTATCTATCTACATGGCCTTCTGGGTATAACTTTTTATTTGAGTCTTCTGGTGCTAGTGAAAGATCACTGATAGTTGTCCGAGATTCAATAAGGTATCAGTCATTCATTGACATTTAAAAAAAAATCTACGTTTCTGCGTGAGGTTTATAGAAGATACAGCTACCATTTTAAAGATTTTGAAAGTTTATTGCAAAATACAGAAGTGTATATGACAATAATAAAGAAAAAGTGTCCATAAACTTGAAAGTGGTAGGGACTTAAGAGGGCCTGGAAGGGGGAAGGAATGAGGAAAGTGATGTAATGCTATTTCAATATAATAAAAATGTATTTAAAAAAAGAAATAGACATCTTGATACTCTTTTCAACAGACTTGATACTGTTTTCAACAGACATGGTAAACATTCTTACTGCCTGAGAAGCCCTATTGGGTCCAGTTTAGTTATGGGGAGTGACTATCTTGTATTCACCACTTCCTTTATTAAGTAGCTCTTGTTTGTAATGGATAATATTTATAAAAATATACACATTTTGTAGTAAAAATACATAAAGTATGTTTACAGAAAAAAATAGAGAAAATTATCAAAACAGAGTATTTATTGTTTTGAGAGTGAGGAGAGGTTATATAGAGATCAAAATTGTAGGACTGTAAAGTATAAAATGTATTTACCCATATATTCTTTGGTTTGAGTGCTGGCAATTGGATCAGGATCTTACTTATGGCAGGCAAAGGCTCTACCACTGTGCTCTATTCTCAGTGCCACTATTTTCCTTTCTATCTGAGTATCTTATCTTACAAATTTTCTCAAATTCTGCTGTGAAATTCTGTAAGGAAAAGAAAATGAAATGCCTTACAGAATGACAGCAAGGAGAAATGAACTGGGTCAGGGGACTTTAGCTCTAGCCTGATAATTTCAATCTGACCCAAGTCAGTAATGAAAGTTGTTTGATGCACTATGGGAAACTTGATGGTAGTCTAGGGCCAAGCTTAATGGGCAAGTGCATCTATCAGCACAACACATCACCACTGAGCAATCACATTTATGATCTCAAAAGAATTAAAGAGGCAATGAAGGCAAAGTGCTTCTCAAGGAAAACAGGTAGACTCTCCTCGGTCATGACGGAGATTAAAATCCTCTGAGCCAATGTTCTATTTGCCACCTCTAGTGCTAGTGCTGCAGAAGTCAAGTCATGGACTTTTAATTTGATTAAAAACATAACTGCCCTCAATTGTACTGCTTTAGGTTTACCTCATGCACCATTGAGTCATAAGATGGGAAACATCTGTTTGAATTTGCAAGAAAGTATCAAACAGAGACTGAACCCAGATCATCAAGCCCCAGAAAAACTAGAGGAAATAGCAGGTCAAATGGGCAACACTATGGCCATCCCCAGATTCAGGAAATGCAGGTGATAGCATAATGATATTAATTATTGCAGTGCAGTCTCCAAAGTCTTGGGATAGGCACTGAAATAAATAGTGTGAATGAAAGTCTGTATTGTAGATGTAATTAATGGGTGGATATTAATTATAAATAAGGTTTAATAAGTGTCCCAGCAAATAAAGTGAAGATAACAGAGGACTGTTGGTTACAAACAAATATTTGAACAATCATTATAGCAGTATTTTTATTGTAAAAAGTAATGATGTGGATAAGAATGAATTGATCAGAATGCCTTTCTTTTCAGAAATTCTAATAAATCTAGCCATTAATTTCCCATTTTAATTGTAATAATAAGAACAAGATTCAAGGTGACATCCTGCTCCCACTTTCAAAAGCTCCACAGCAATGGTTTCTAAATTTGCCAGCACAGCAAAAAAGTCACCCGGGGAACGTTCAAAACAAAACCCATTGGCTAATAATCTCCTTGTACTCTAAAAGATTTGATAACGGCTCCAGTGTGAGGTGCAGACACACACACACACACACACACACACACACACACACACACACACACACACATTGGTTGTTTTACTTTGTTAAGTAATACGTTTTAAATTAAAATATAATGCTACACTGTGGAGAATGTCCTGTCCTTTCTTTAGATCTGGGTAGGGGTTTGAAGTTTACGGCCTGTATTGCCCTTGAGTGGAGAGTGAGGTCTGACTTTCACACGAACTCTGGTGCCTCACATTTGACCACGTCCCCTGGAGGGGGAGACCTGGTGGCACTCAGAGGAAGGATAGCAGGTTACCAAGAAGAGACTTGATACCCTATGAGCGTATACAAGGGGGAGGAAGTCCCCCTCAGTCACAGTCATAGGGGAGGGGAGTAAGGGGAAAATGGGAGGGAGGGAGGAATGGGAGGATACAAGGGATGGGATAACCATTGAGATGTAATATGAATAAATAAATTTTAAAAAACAAGTAAAAGAAAAAATATAATGCTACAGAATCCAAGTAGCTCCACCCATATGTCAAATAGATGTCACAGAAGTAATGGGATTTCAACTCCTTAGTCCCCTTGTATAGTCCTGCTCTGGCCTCCCAGACTGCCTTTAATACCCATGTTTGGTTTTGTATATGTTATATAACTGCAGACGTTTGAAGGGAAGGCTAACATATTGTATTTTTACTTTCATTTCTTTATCAGGTTAAGAAGAAGAAAAACTATAAAACAGTATTACCTATGGAGGGAGGTAATGCTCAGGAGTATCTGTTCATTCATTAAATGAACAATGTTAACAGTGTGCCTCAGACTCAGAGGAAGCAACTTTGGATGGGCTAATAAAATAATCATGGGTAAAGTATCTAGAAATATGTGGGCATTGGAGGTACCTGGGTAGGAGTTAAGAATGGTAAAGGAGAAAATAGAGGAGAAAGACAATGGATACACTCATTTTACCTACTTTCCAATAGGCTAGCATCGAGGCTACATTTATATAAGAATTCAATCAAGGGAAAACATTAAGACTCCTGGAATCAGGTAAGGGTTTGCTGAGGAATGTATTTTGAAATATAAAATTTTTCAAGAAGAAATTTGCCTGCAATGGCTATGTAATTGAGCATCCAGAATTTGGAGACTTAATTTAGCTACATGCTGACCAGAACAAGAATATATGCTAGTTCCTGATAGAGACTAGATTGGCATACGGTGCCCTGTAGAAGATGGCTGGATTTTAATTGCTTGTGGCTCACTGGAGCTTAAGTGACAATCCCCTTACAATAAGTAGAATTCCAGTTTTTCTCTTGCCACAAGATTTTAAATCTCACAGCTTCTACAAAGTAACCATTTGGAGTCTACTTTAAACTTGGGCTGGTATAACTCCTTCATGCAAAAATCTGAAAATGCGTGCATAATTTTCACACTATCCTTTAGTGTGAAAAGAAACCCTAAAATTGGTAAGAGATTATGGCTTGGGTTATTCAAAAATTGGGATAAAATTGATGATGATGGTGATGATGATGATGACGTGTGTATGTGCTTATATAGAAAAGTAGGTGGTGTACATAGGGATGCTAAATCTGAGGTTTATTATTTACAAATATTAGTAAGTGCAGCATTAGAAGTTCTGATATCTCCTATTTGAAATGATAAGTTTGGCTCATTCATTAATGTTCTGCTCTATGCAAGGGGTTGTCCAATAATAGAAAGAACTTATTTTATACTGAAATATTAAGATAGAGGCTCAGAGTTAAATTCAAATAAATTTATACAATATATTTCTGATATATACAAATCTTAGGAGAAAAAGTAATATCAACTTCTTTTGTAATCGAGAACTTACTAACTATATGGACCTTTATTATGCATTATTTATGCTTGCAACATATGAGGCATGAATAAACATATGCATTCATATATAGCATACATAGCTTTATATATGCATATATATTTTTGTAATACATACACCCCTATAATATGTTCATTTTGCAAATTAGAACCACAGAGGTAAAGGTGACTCACCACTCTACCCTGATAGTGGCAGTGCAGAACTAGGAACTTTACTTAGTTCCAAACTGTGTGCATTCACTGCTTATCATCTATTTCTATAGTGGTTAGGCAGAATACTTTGAAAATGAAAAACCATGATAATTCTCCTACTGCTTGTTTTCTTTCTCCAAACGAAAAAACTTAGGAACAGATTGAAGGGGCAAATGTGTTGACATATTCTGTAGGTTTGGCCTCACTCACTTCCTTCAATGACACTATTTTCAAATCCTGAAGACCGAACTTAGTCTCTGTGAGAAGCAGATCTGTAATGAAGTTATTTGGTGCAGCTGTATTGGGTTATGTTGGTGCATCTACCTGGAATGAGCTCAACTTTATCTCTAGTCACTCTTCCATCTGTTTCTTATGGCTTTTGACTATAGTTCATCACCAAATGCCTCTTTCTCTTAGCTAGTTTACACCTATCATTCAGCTACAGTAAGAGAAGGAGAGCAACTCTGGGTAGTGGCAATTATTTTACATTTAAATTCTAATTGTGAATGATTTTCAGGTATGGAGTCTCTTTTTAGCTTCCTATGGTTACTCATAGAATCCCAGTAATATTTGAGAATAAAATCCACAGTGGGTGTGGGGTTAATTCTAACTCTTTTGCCTCCTCTTGGGATCCCTATCCTCCTACTGGGTTGTCTCATCCAGCCTTGATATGAGGGTTTGTGCCTGGTCTTGTTGCAACTTTTTATGCTGAATTCAGTTACTATATCTGGGAGGCATGATCTTTTCTGCAGAAAAATGGAGGAGCAGTGGATCTGGGGGAGAGGGGAGATGGGGGTGGGACTTGGAGGAGTAGAGCAAGGGGAAACTGTTATTGGGATATAGTATATGGGAGAAGAAAAAATCAATGAAAAATAAATGAACAAATAAATAAAATTCCTAAAACCTGCATTTAGGCATTTCATTGACACTGCTTAATAAAATTTCTTTGGGAGTATTGCATAAACAGAGTATCTAAAATTCATATATAGGTCTAATATTATTAAAAGTAATATATTTCTGATAATTACTTGAAATTAAGCTGAATATAACAAGACAACTTCTTTCTTCTAGGACCTGGGTTTGGTTTAGTTTGTATTGTCAAATCTATTTTAACTTTCAATCCTATAATGTTTTGGTTCTGCTGAAATTATAAATTACTTCAATCAAAATATGTTCAACATCTAATGTATATTAAGGATTATGGATATTCAGCATCGAATGAATTGCATAAGTTTTCCTGAAGATAAGTTTAAATTTTGCAATCATGCAGTAGCATGATTCAGTAGCAAAAGATAGTTTCAGTGGATATGATCATGTTTACTTTCTGAAAAATATATGAATGGCCAAGGTAAACTTTGATATTTCATTCAATATCTCAGTTTTTACTTTCTTTATATGAAGCTGATATATGAATGCTTGCAATCTTTACCAGCTAGCAAATGAGTGTCAGTAGCTGTGACCAACAATGACTGTCAGATTGAGAAAGGATTAAATTTCTCTTTAGTAGCTCTAAAGAATCAAAGTACAATAGATGAATGAGAATAAAAGAGGCAGATTTGGGGCTTGGGTATAAAAAAATGAAGCTAGTTGAAACTTGAATGGACTCCTCAG
Source organism: Acomys minous (assembly GCF_964271855.1). NCBI lineage: Eukaryota > Metazoa > Chordata > Mammalia > Rodentia > Muridae > Acomys > Acomys minous. The sequence goes on from NC_140488.1 coordinate 51,651,712, forward strand.
GTCTAGAAATGTTTAAACAAATGCTGAATGACCAGAACTCCGGGTGGTTGTAGAGTTCATTCCAATGTTTAGTAGGAAAATGACCTGGAGGGTATTTTTTTCTTTCACTTCCTAGGCTGGTAAAACAGCATAAAGAAGTTCTGCCCTGAGTTAAATTTCCATGCTATTAATGAGAATCATATTTAACAATTCTCTGTTTGCAGTGTAAACTATATTTGTATACACAGCTTGGTGACTATTTTAATTTGAAAACCATGTCATTTCAACCTTGCAAAGTATCTCATAGTTTTAAAATCCTGTTATACATTATTTTGTGGGGATCATAAGATTCTTTTTATCATCCAAAGGCAACTTGATTCACAGAAAAAGGAGATTAAGGAGTGCCTTCTATGATATGCAAAGAACTTTCTCTTACCAAAGGGCACATCCTCTATCTAAGTTCTTACCAAACAAACTTTATTCCTTGTGCCTTTTTGGATTTTCTGAGTGTGGCTTTGTGAATTACTCATCTGCGTGCTCAGCTTTGTTTTAGTTTTCAAATCAGTCTCCTTTCATGTTTATGATCTTTTGATCCTCCCTGCATTTCTGACTCAGAAGAAAATGTCCTAGCACTGATCTCTGGCCTCCAACATTATTCTTTAGTCACTCTAGTTCAGTCTGTATTGTGTAGCCCAATAGCCTATGTAACCTATGGTATGCCATTCTAATGCTGACCACTATTCTCTGGTGTTGATTCCTGAGTTCCAAGCCTTTCTAGGCTCTTTTTTTTCTTTTTCTTTATTTTTGTCCTCACATATTACAGATAGACTGTAGCACCCCCATCCACCTCCCCAGACTCTTTTCCCCACCTCCCTTCCCCCGATCCATGCCCCTTTCACCTTCCCTCAGAAAAGAATAGGCCTGCCAGGGACCTCATCCCAATACTGCATAACAAGTTCCATAAGACCAGGCACATATTCTCACACCAGGACTGGACAAGGCAATCCAGTAGAAAGAAAACGGCCAAAAAAAAAAAAAAAAAAAAAAAATCAGGCAAAGGAGTCAGAGACAGTTCCCGTTCCTACTGTTAGGAGTCCCACACGAACACCAAGTTACATAACCATAACATATATACAGAGGACCTATGTCAGATCCAAACAAGCTCGCTGATCTCTGTGAGCTCACTTGAGTCCCAGTCAGATAATTCTGTGGGCCATGTTCTTGTGGTACCCTTGATCCCTTTGTCTTCTCCAATTTTTCTTCCACTTGTTCCTTGGATTCCCAGCGCTCCCCCTAATATTTGCCTGGGGCACTATACATCTACTTCCATCAGTTGCTGGATGAAATCTCTCTGGTCTCTCTGGTAACAATTATGCTAAGCTCCTGTCCCAGCACATCCTACAGGCACGGCAAACTTTCAGACAGAGGTTTGGTGGCTGGGTTACAGAAGATAGTTTGTTCAGGCTCAAGGTCCCCCGTTGCTAGGAGTCTTAGCTAGCGTTGCCCTTGTAGATTACATATAATTTCCACTGCACTAGGTTTCTACCTCTCTCCTGAAATTTCCACCAGCAGTCTCTTCAAGTGTTCTCTCCCTCTATCACCCCACCTGATACCTACTGCTTACATGCCCATCTGCACCCAATCCACCCATGAAATTTACTCTACTGTTTTCCTTCCCAGGAACATCTCTACATCCACCTTTAAGCCCTTCTGGTTATTTAGCCCCTCTGAATCTGTGGATTTTAGCATGATTATTCTTTACAGCTCATATCCACTTGTAAGTGAGTACATACCATTTTTGCCTTTCTGAGTCTGGGTTATCCCACTCAGGATGGTTTTTATGTAGTTTTATACATTTACCAGCAAATTGCATGGTGTCTTTGTTTTTAATAGCTGAGTAGTATTCCATTGTGTAAATGTACCACAGTTTCTCCTATCCGTTCTTTAGTTGAGGGACATCATTGTTGTTTCCTGTTTCTTGCTGTTATGAATAATGCTGCTATGAATATAGCTGAGAAAGGGTCCTAGTGGTAGAATGTGGCACAGGTACACAGTCCTTGTCTACTAGTTTGGTCATCCTGTGGGTGCTTGTCAAGTCAATGACCTCTTCCAGATCCCACTACTCCAACCCTGTAATAAACAAGATCAAGGACTCTTTCATACCTGGGACCCTCTAGCTGTCCCATACAGTGTGAAGGTAACCTACTTGAGCTTTTCTGCACAGACCCTCTTTCTTTAGTTGCCCTAAAACTGTTTATGCCAGACCCATAGTCAAAGCTCAGCATGCACATCCTGAGCACCAGCCCAGCCTGTTGAGTCCATCTGAAACTATCTTTCATTCACCCACTCCAGCTTTCAGACCTATTCTGAATCCTAGAATCAGGGCCCTACCTACACCTTTCTAATTCCCAAGGTCTGGCTGTGTGGCACTTCTTGTAGTCGAGACCTCCTGCTGTTTGTATATCAGACACACAACCAATAAAAGAAGTATACATACCAAGGTCTAACTGGAAAAACAATATGAAAACTCAAGACAGTATGTCCCATCCCAAAATCCATCAATTTTTATAGAAATGATCTTCAATGAGAATTACCTAGAGGAACCCCAGGACATAGATTGTCAAAGAACAGCAATAAACTTAATCAAATAATTCAAGAAGCTTGAAGAAAAAACTAACAGCCATCTCAGTGAACTGAAAGGGAATAGCACAAATATATGAAATTATAAAAGTCCAATCCATATAAACACAATACAATATGTAATATAATTAATACATTATATTATATAATACATAATAATAAATATATAATGTTTATCTCAAAAGTCACTGGCTGTAAAATAAAAAGCCTAGTGCCAAATATGGGAAATTTATGCCAAAACTGTTGGTCAGGAGTATCTTGGAGACATTCAAAACAATGTAAGATAATGATGTTGTTCCTGACTGCCAACAACAACTTGACGGCAAAGATCCAATTGCTGAAGATAGCTCACTCTTTGGCTACAGGACTTTGAGAAATAAAGCTGGTACTGACTGGGAAGCTTCTTCCCTAATGGCTAACTTTCACAGTAACAAAATTTTGACGTAGAATGTTAGAAGAAAAAAGTTATCATCAACCATCTCTGGACCATGCAATTTATAACAAGAATTGGTCTCACAAGATCAATACCTTGGTGCAATTGTGGCACAAATAATATGGAGGTAACTAATTGTATACTAATTAGACTTAAAGACTACTCCATTGTAAAAAGCACATGCCTGGTGCTGGCCAAGAACCCATGGCTGAGAAGCTTGGATGCTCCAGGAATGGATTTATTAGTACTAGTTTACTGAATGGGCATGGTATCAAGCTGTCCTATAAATTCATATGTCTATATCCATAGAATAGTGCAGCACTCAGATTTTTATGAACTGAATAATATTTAATGTAGAAGTTTCATAAACTAGTCAGAGTGCAGAGAATAAGTGACTATGGAGTGTTCTGCTACAGATGGGACATATATATTATTCCCCTCAATGTTCATGGGCCAGTATGTAAGAGGTAGCCAGAATGATTTTAAGAGCCAGAGGTCAAGGAGGACCCCAGCAAAACCTTGTCATCTGGACATGACAGGCTCCCAGCACTTATGAACTCACAACAGCTGTGGTTGCCTTCAGAAGAATTGTCAAGATTAACTCAGTCAACTCATTCAGCGTGGAATGGGGAGTTCAAAAACCTGCCCCACCTCATCTGAGAAGCTATTGATCGTTAAATGCCTCTGAAGAGCGAGATGAGGCCCCTGGTAGGTTAACCATGCTTCAGTGATGGATTTCACATGTTGATGCATATATGGCAAGTACTTAGTGAGGTATTTATAAAGGGAGGACCTGAAGTTTAGAGTGAGATGGGAGGTAGATATGGGAAGATTAGTGAGAGAAAAAGGAAGTTAATGTGATCACAAATGCATGTTATGCATGTATGACATTTTGAATGAGTTAATACAAATATATTTAAAATTATGAAGCACAAAGTTATCAAATATAACAGAGTTTAAACACTGTGTAGACATAGATGGATAGGATGTAAACATAGACTGATATTGTTTTAAAAAAAGTATTTTTCAGGGCTGACTATTTGGTATTGGACAGAAAATTGGTGTGCTGTTCCCAACAGAAGGACACTGCTTCTGCTTCCAACTTTCTTCATTTGCCTATAATTCTTTGGTTTAGGCTGGAGCCTCATGGGCTTGCCCTCATTCACTTTGGCATGTCCATTGACATTGCCCTTGTTCAGATCATGGTTTGAAATTCGATTTGGTGAGACTTTAGTCAGCTCTGAAAACATACATATATGGATCATTTACAGACTAAACAGGTTATATTTGATAATATGTAATACATACACACATGTACACATACATACATATACATAATATGTGTGCACATACGTATACATATATGCTTGTAATTATAGTGAATAAAAGAGGCCATGGATTTGAAAGAAAATGGGGAGGGGTGTCTGGGAAGGTTTGGAGGGAGAAAAGGAAAAAGAGAATGTAATTATATTTTCAAAAAAATGAAAAAAGAAAAATACTATGCCAATTTATTACAAGAGAAAATTAGGTGTCTGGTACTAGAATCTTTTGTATTTAGCTGGCTGAAGGCAGGAAGATTGACCATCTTTAATATCCATTTAGCTCAACTTTTATTCTCTGAAGATTGAAGAGGGAAAGAAAGCTGATTTAGATGAGGTAGAAAACATTTGCTTAATTTGGTCACTGTCAGAATTAAAAATACTGATTTTTCATAATCTTTGTGATGAACAGGCAATTATACATTTTGATATATGTCTTTTAATGACCATAATTAAATATGATTCATCATTTTGGTTTTGCCAATAAATCAAAGTAGATCATTAGATAGAAATAATCTGTTCTATACATTCATCCAAAACACTTAAAAAGAGGAGATAAAAAAGTTATTTAAGAGAAAAGGCAAAGTTTAGAATCCAGTGTTGTAATTCTTTATTTTTCAAGACTACTGTAGGCATGTCTCAATGTCCAAGAAATATTCACTTAGGAAAGATTTGAAATAAGTTGGTGGTATTTCTTTCATTGTAAAATTATAGTAAATATATCATCTGTATCATAGGCTACTAGGAGATGTGCTGGGTAGTTTTTGTAGATTTGACACAGAGAGAAAATGCTTGCTCCACATTGGCCTGGAGGCAAGCCTGTAGAGCATTTTCTTGGTTGATGATTGACTTGGGAGGGCTCAGATCATTGTTGCTTGTGCCAACCCTGACCCAGTGGTTCTTAGTGCTATAAGGAAGTAGGTTAAGTAAGCAGCACCTCTCCATGTCTTCTGCTCTAGTTCCTCACTGAAGGTTTCTTTTCTAAAAATTAATTATTTTAAAAAATATACCTTTATATTATTATACACACATACATATACATATATACATACATATGTGTATACACACACTTATAATAAACTATGTACACCAAGAAGAACCACACAATAATCAGGAATTATATAAATGTTACCTTCATAGTGTTTTGGCTATTTGTATTTGGCAGTCTTGAAGAAAACATCTTTCCTATCTTGGTTAGTCTAAAATTCTTAGTGTAAATCAATATCTATCATATCTTATCTCTATCCACTTAAAACATGTATCTAGACTTAAAAACATCAGACCAGATAATTTAGTTCTGACTCAAGGTTTCTTGCCCTGAGTTCCTATGCTGGCTTCCTTCACTGAATGGAGTTTCTCCTGTGAATTCTAAGTTGGAATAAGCCCTTTCTTCTTTGGGTCAGTGTTTTATCACAGCACTAAAAATCCTAATTAAGACAGGAAGATTAAAATAAGAATTTCTGATACATTTACTATGCTGTTCTGCACTTAGAAAAAAAGCTTCCCCCAAAAAAACATTAGTTTTTTGTTTATTATATGATTTTTTTTCTGGAATTTTCTGGGTCATGTATGCAATGGTACTTATCCTTAGCCCATGGTCAGTTATGAATTACCAATATTTCTTTACATTTGAACTTGTTCCTAGTAGAGTTTTCTTCCTATTAGAACTATTAATTTTTTAGCAGTATTCTTTTTTGCTGGTACATCAATATCATGTTGCATGTTATTTCTGTATCCTCAACCCTGCTTGTTTTATCACCATGTAGAAATTTGAGCACTACATCATCACATTCTAAGTTTTGTTGACTTGATCAAAAGTTGATTTTATTTAACTCTGTTATAATAAATCCCAAAGAATGTAGAGCATATTATTTTTTTTGTAATGTACCTTTTTATTGGGGCATCTTTGAGTGTGGGATACTTAGTTTTCAATGTTACTTCTATGGTTGAATTAGGTTGTTCACAGATGGGTGGTTTCTCAGCTACCCAACATTTATAATGGCAACTCCTAACAATGGTCCTCTAGAAGTGGCTGCTATAAGCACATAATTAAATCATTTCATGTAAAACACAAAGTAAAACAGGATAAGATTTAGCTCCTCAATTTAATCTGCTAGCTGGAGAATACAATGAAATGATTTTAGAATGTATTGTAGTGACATTTCTGTGCACATATTTTAAAGTAACTATACATATACAAATTATTTTTATAGTGACACCTGAAGAAAATTAAGAATTAATCTTTAGATATAGCACAAGGCTGTCCAAAAGTTCATGGATTCATATTACAAGAAGAAATTATCCAACTAAATGGCCATCATCTTGTTTAGTCTTCAGAATAATTATTCCTCAGTTGATTACTTATACTAGGTAAAAATGAAGACAATAGCTTATGCTAATTGGGATATTTTGTTATCTTTTATATTTCATCTTAAAATTCACATAGATTAATTCTAAACTTTATTTTATTCAGATCATTATGGTATAGAAAATACATAGAACAGAGTATATCAAGATTTAGCTATTATGTGAATTAATTCAAGATGTATTTGATTTCTGTTAGAGGAAAATAAAATATTTCACTGGAGAATAAGAAATAATGAGGAAGTTTGCTTCTGAAATATTATTTAGGGTTATTAGGGGCCACAGGCAAATAAGAGGTGGTGGCATCTCTGCCTTTCCCTTGTGTTAATGAGAAAATAATTGTTTGAGAATGTCTTTGGTTGCAAGCAAAATCCCAGAAGACAAGGCTTTGAAGATTTGTTCTTCATACCCTTTGAGAAAAAAGTGCTAAAAAGACCTTAGAAAGATGTTAATCAAAATTGTTAAAGTTCCAGTATTCTAAATCTTCTTCCCTAGAGGATAAAAAAAGAAAAACAATTCAAATAAACTTCATTCTGCATTCGGAATGTGGCATTGTTTATTGAATTTGTCATTGTAGATGCAGAGTGAGCTCATTTAATGTGAGCTCATTGTGAATTCACCATGAATAGTGATTTCTAATTCAGAGATCAGCTATTTGATTTCTGTTTTACCATAGGATAATGGTGTTAGTGTTATTCTCATAAGAGTGTCCACTTCCAGTGTCTATTGAAGAGTGTACATTCTCATATTATTCTTTTCCCTAATTAAGACAATCCCACCTGATTATTCCACAATCCCTAAAGAAGACTCTAAAATACAGGACTGATTTGTACTTGATTTATGTTTCTCAGTGTATTTATATTGTTTTATTTGTAATTCTTGGCTTTCTCTCTAAATCTTCTGAAGGGAAAACCAACCTACATTTAAAGATATATATGTATTTGTACAGGCACAGTTCATCAATATCACTGACAGAAATTTTTTTGTCATTTTTGACTCATGAGGCAGGGATGAGAAGCAAGAAAACAAGTTTTCTAGTAAGTTCCTTGATGTGTCTTGAAGTCAGTATGCGTTCAATCTTCAAATTTATATTTCTTATTTTTATTTTTAATTTGTTCACTTTACATCCCAAGTGTAGCCTCCTGGTCCCACCCTCACTCGCTCGTACCCACTTCCCCCCTCCTCTAGTCCTCAGAGAGGAGATGCCCTTGTCCCCTATCATCTGACCTCAGCCTACCAAGTCTCATCTGTACTGCCTGTATCTTCTTCCTCTGTGGCCTGGCAAGGCCATCTTGCCAGGGAGGTCAGAATCCATGTGAGAAGTAATCCCTACTCCTCATATTATGAGACCTACAATGAGACTGCTGCCTGTCTACTACATCTAAGCAGAGGGTCTAGGTCCTCACCAAGCATGGTCCTTGGTTAGTGAATAAGTCTCTGCAGCACCCCTGCTGCTCCTGAATTTGTTGGCTCCTGACCCTCCAGGTCCTTCTTTTCCCCAACTCTTCCACAAGAGTCCTTGTGTTCCACCCCAAAATTTGGCTGTGTGTCTCAGGATCTGCTTGGATCCCCTACTGGTTGGAATCTTTCAGAGGACCTCTATGCTAGGCTCCCTTCCGTTTCTTCTCTTCAACTGCTTTAGGTGTCTATTCCATTTGTCTTTCTGAATGAGAATTAAGCATTCTCTAGGGTCCTCCTTGTTATTTAGTTTGTTTAGGTCTGTGGATTGTAGTGTGGTTATCCTGTATTATGTAGCTAATATCCTCTTATAAGTGAGTATATACCATGCATGTTTTTCTAGGGCTAGGTTATCTCACTCAGAATGATCATTTCTAGTTCCAGCCATTTGTTGGCAAATTTTAAGATGCCCTTGTTTTTAATAGCTGAGTTGCATTGTGTAATTGAACCAGTTTCTTTATTCATCCTTCAGTTGAGGGACAGCTATGTTATTTCCAGATTCTGGCTATTATGAATAAAGCTACTATAAACATAGTTGAGCAAATGCCCTTGTGGTATCTGCCCAGGGGTGGTATGGCTGGGTCTTGAGGTAGAACTATTCTTAGATATCTGAGAAAGCACAAGATTGATTTTCAGAGTGGTTGTACAGGTTTGCACTCTCACCAGCAAAGGAGGAGTGTTCCCTTTTCTCCATGTTCTAACCAGCATGTGCTGTCACTTGACTTTTTGAACTTTGCCATTCTGAGAGGTGTAAGATGAAATCTCAGAGTCATTTTTGTGTTTCCTTGATGACAAGGGATGTTGAGCATTTCTTTGTGTTTCTTTGCCATTTGATATTCTTCTTTTGAGAATTCTGTACCCCACTTTTTAATTGGATTATTTGGTTTGGTGGTTTCTAATTTCTTGTGTTCTTTGCATATTTTGGATATTAGTTCTCAGTCAGATATAGAGTTGATGAAAATCTTTTCCCAGTCTTTAGACTGTCATTTTGTTCTGTTCATGGTGTCCTTTGCCTCAGAGAAGCTTTTCAGTTTCATGAGGTCCCATTTAATAGTTGTTATTATTGGTGTTCTGTTCAGGAAGTTGTCTCCTGTGCCAATGAGTTCAAGGATTTCTCCACTTTTTCTTATAACAGATTTAGTGTATTTGGTTTTATGTTGAAATTTTTAATCCACTAGACTTTTGTTTTGTACAAGATAGTAAATAAGGGTTTATTTGCATTTTTCTACATGTAGACATCCAGTTAAACCAGCACCAAGTGTTGAAGTGCTATCTTTTTATCCATTGTATGGTTTTGGCTTCTTTGTAAAAAATCAGGTGTGTGGTTTTATTTCTGCATCTTCGATTTGATTCCATTGATCCAGCTGTCTGTTTCTATGCCAATACCAAGCCTTTTTTATTACTGTTGCTCTAGAGTACAGCTTGAGATCAGAGATGGAGATACTTCCAGAAGATCTTTGTCTTATATCCAACCAATACTCTTAATTAATGGCCAGAATGCGGATTTGGAGGCTTGTAAGGTTGTCAATCAATAGATATTTATTTAGTCCATTCCAAAGCCACCAATTTTCAGTTATTTTCCAGATTATTTATTTACTATGTCACAAAAGGGATGAAGGTATATTGTCAGGAGGAACAACACAAAATTCACAGTAATTTATTTATTAATTTGGAGTAGTACATTTCCTTGAATAGTGTAAACTAGTGTTATTTAGTTTACTGCCTATTCTGCCTTAGATGTGTAGTGCTCTCCTCAAAAGGCTCATGTGTTGAATGCTTACTTTCTATCTACCGGAGCAAGTGAGAGGGGACTGGATAATGAGGGCACGAAACTCAGATGAAATTGATGAGTTGACAATTGATAGGGTTAGTTATTAAGCAATGAGATCCAATGGAAGAAAAAGTATCAATTTGAGTATGTAATTGAAGCATATACTTTGTTTTTGATGGCTCTCAGATTCTGTGCTTCCTGGTTATCAAGAAACAAGCAGTTTTCCTTCACTGGGCTCTTCTTTCATCATGTCTTTTCTTACCATATGCCTAAAACCAATGAAGACACTAAGTATTGACTAAACCTATGAAACCATGAGCCCAAATAAACCTTCATGTTTGTTACTCAGATATTATTAGCCCAGTGAAAGGAAAGCTGACTAATTACTTTAGATAATAATGTTTCTTCTGAAAATACATAATCAATATGAACATTGAATTATTGGGAAAGAATCTAACATCTGAAAATTTAGTTAAAATTCTGATTTTACAATTAATTAGCTGTGTGCCAAGTTAACAAATTTCCCAATTTAACTTTGTCATCTGTATATACAGATAAAAATACCCAAGATACAAGATGGCTCTATATGTTATTAAGATGAGGTGCAAGAAGTTATGCATTAAAGTGTAAATTGCAGAATATCTGGTTTACTTATTCGTACAGTGGATGTATTAAAGGTTGGATAAATACAATCATGTTTCACTTTCCATACTACCCAAAGCATCTTCATGAGTAATCCTTGTGTGACCCATCTAATAAAACTGTCATTGATTAGCAATACCAATTTCCACATGATTGATAAATATATAAGATTTTTAATGTCGGATACCAATTAACAAAAGCCTCCCCCAAATGCTTTATATACAGAAGTCCACAGAATAGAATATTTTGTGGTTTCACATCTAGAATTCATAAATTACTTTAAATATCCAAAACCAGAGTCCTTAAATAGTTTTTACTTTTTTGTGTCCTCTAATGTGTCAGACCAGCCTGCTTCTGAATGACATCACTTTTATATATTGCACTGGCAAATGTATTTATCTGGTTCTCCTTTAATAAGTTCAACTGTGATTTCTAGGGGAAAGGGTTTGGTTTCCTGAGAGAAAGAGAAACTCTCATAACTCCCACCTAACTGTCCCTCTTTAGGAGACCCAAGAATTTACATCTGAGAATTGGATAGTATAGCCCACTAGACAGCACAGTCTTCCAAAAGACATAATGATGGTATTTTTTGTCCCAATAATTTTAAGCTTAGCAGAACCTGATACTGGAAAACATTTTGCATTGAACAGTGTCCAAGAAAAAATTATTTTAAATGAACTTTTATTTGTTTCTTATTTCTACTTTAAAAAATTGTTGCCTTAAAAGTTCACTTTTGGAGCAGGAGAGATAGATCCTCCTGAAAGTTGATCTTTCAGAGGATCTTGGTTTGATCCCTAACACACAGATGTTGGTTTAAAATCTTATGTAACTCCAATCCCAGGGGATCTGACACCCTCTTCTGACAGAAGTGCAGAAAGCATTCATGGGATACAAGATATATATGCAAGCAAAATGCACATATACATAAAATAAAATATAAACAAAATTGAAAGATTCACTTTTCTTCTACTTATTTTCATCATTTACGAGCAACTTGTACTAGATTGCCAGTTTCTTGTGAGAATAGGCCAAACACATATGCTAGAAATCTACCATTTTGTTTGTTACATATACTTAGATGAAAAGGGTAGAGTTGTGACTAGCTAGCTAAAATATAGTGTTTGCACATCCCTTCTTTCTTTCTCACCCAGAATTTCAGATGTTAATGAACAAAAGCATGCCAGAAAGCCAAGCAGTCAGGAAGGAGACAAGTAGAAGCCATAGATAATCTGGGAAATGAATAATCAATGCCTCAATAATGAGGTGTGATCATTTTCATGTTTATGCACAATTTTCTTTAAGTGGCAAAAACATTTTCTGTCTTACCCATTGCTCCATGTAAATGAGTTTCCTGCTCTTTTTAGATGAGGTACCAAGAGCTTAAATTGTGAACTCCACACCCATTTATTGCAAAACATGGAGCCATAGGATGATGAATGTAGAAAGGATATCATAGGTCACCAAGCAGTTCCTTGCATTTTTCAGGTGAGCAATTAGAATGTGTAAAGAGAAATGACTCCTATGTCATGTAGCAGGCTGATATGAGAGATTACACTTTGTACTCCTTGTCTAGAGTTACTCTTGTCACATCATACTTGTGTATCACAATATTATGTTGCCCCTTAGGTACATGAATTTCAGTTCTGTTGATTTCAGCTTTTTGTTTTTCTTTTTTTTTTCCCTCAAGGCTGGACAATTCTAGCTGCTCCCTACTTACTTTTTTCTATACTCGGTTCCAATTATTCTCAATATTATTCCTGTTTTGGGGGATTTCATTATATAGTGTGAAGATTTTTGCATTTGTTTTACTACCTTCAATCACATTCTAATACTTGAACAATATTGCTATTTGAAGCGATGTTTAAAAATAAAATGTGATTAAGTTCTGCTTCTGATTAAGTTAAACGTTCAAATACTAAACATCCCTTATTTCACTTATTATAGCTGGATCCTAAATGAGTTTTGTTATGGTCTCTTTTTCTTATTAATTAATTTAGTCACTTTACATCCCAATCACAGCCCTCTCCTAGCCCTCTCCCTGCTCACCTCTGATCTCCACTCCTACCCTCTTCCCCCTTCCCTCCTTCTCCTGAAAAATAAGGAGGTCCTCAGCATACCAACCTGACCTGGCAATCCAGTCTCATCAGGACTAAGCATCTTCTCTCATTGATGCTAGACAAGACATCTGAGTGAAGGGAAAGTGATCTAAAGGTAGGCAACAGAGTCCATGTCAGAGATAGACTTCACTTTAATTGCTAGAGGACTCTCATGAAGACCAACCTGCCCATCAGTCACATTATCAGGGATCTATGTCCAGTCCATACTTGCTCTTTGGTTGGTGGTTCAGGCTCTGTGAGCCCCCAAGGATCTAGGTTACATGACTTTGTTGGTCTTCTTGTGGAGACCTTATCTCCTCCACATCCATCTATCCTTCCCCCAATTCTTCCCAAGACTTCCTAAGCTCTGCCTAATGTTTGGCTGTGGGTCTCAGCATCTCTTTTGATCCACTGATGAGTGGAGCCTCTCAGAGGGCAATTATGTTAGGCTCCTGTCTTTAAACATAGCAGAGTATCATCAATAGTGCCAAGTGTTGGCTCTCTCCTACGGGTGAGTCTCAGGTTGGGCCAATCATTGGTTGGTCACTTCCTCAATCTCTGCTCCAACTTTATCCACATCTTGTAGGCAGGGCAAAATTTGGGGGAAAGGTTTTGTGGGGAGGTTGGTGTTCACCTCCTTCCACTGGAAGTCTTGCCTGGCTATAGGAGGCATCCTCCTCAGTCTCCATATCCCCAGCTGCTAGGAGTTCCAGCTATAGTCACTCCTCTCCCACATCCTCCCAGGAGCCTACCTCATCTCAGGTCTTCAGCTTGTCCTAGAGATTCCCGTCCTCTATCAGTTTCTTTTTTCTCTTCCAGCCTTCTCACCTCCCATCCCTACTCTTCTCATTCTTGATCCCCACTCTTATTTTCCCCCCAAGGCCCTTCCCCAAAGCTCTCTACTTTCATCTGCTTCTGATGTCATTTTGGTCTTATTCATGGATGTCCAACCTGGGGCCCAAAGGCTGGATGTGTCCCAGGATAGGTATTAATGTGGCCCAACACAAAATTGTAAACTAACTTACTATATTATGAGTTTAAGAGCAATTTTTGCAGGGCCCTGTGTATGAAATTTGTAGATGCCCATGTTAAATTGAAATGTCACACAAAATCAATATACACAAGTCGTAATTTGTACACATGGATGGCTTCAATTTTAGGATGTTGTGCATCTTTTAAGGTGTCATCTTCTAAGCTCACAGAGTTAAACTCACATGGCCAGATGTAACATATACTCAAGGTAACATGAGTAAGTCAGTATAAATAATCTTTTAACATACCATCACAAATGAGAGACATTTAATGTCATTATTGATTATTAAGGGTACTGCTACACCTCAGTCATGACTCACATGTTGTCTCACTAAACTTTCCTATCAGGGCTCCATTTTATGCCATATTAGCAGCAGCTGATATGTGAAATGACACAAAGCTTGTTTTCTGTTTGCCTACTGGTTACTTTTCACGATAAAAGAAAATCTATCCTCTTACTTATTTTCGTTATTTTAACCCCATTAGAGCTTTTTACAGCAACTCAAAAGAAAAGCACTAGGTTAATTTCCAAAATTAGCTGGTGGCTGCACTCCCACCAGCAATGCAGTAGTGTTCCCCTTTCTTTGTATCCTTGCTAGCATATTCTGTCACTTGAGTTTTTGATCTGAACCATTCTGACAGGTATAAGATGAAATCTCAGAGTCATTTTGATTTGTATTTCTCTGATGCATAAGGATGTTGAGCATTTCATTAGATGTTTCTTGGTACTTTGGTGTTCCTCTGTTGAGAATTCTGTTTAGCTCTGTACCTCAGTTTTAAAGTCAATTATTTGGTGTGGTGGTGTTTAATTTCCTGAGTTCTTTATATATTTTGGATATTAGCCCTTTGTTGGATGTAAGGCTCGTTAAGATCTTTTCCCAATGTGAAGGCTGTTTCTTTGTTCTGTTAATAGTGACCTTTGCCTTGCAGAATCTTTTCAGTTTCATGAGGTTTCATTTATTCCTTATTGATCTTAGAGCCTGAGCTGTTGGAGTTCTATTTAGGAAGTTGTCTCCTGTGCCAATGAGTTCAAGGCTCTTCCCCACTTTTTCTTCCAGCAGATTTAGTGTGTCTGGTTTTATACATAGGTCTTTAATCCACTTGGACTTTAGTTTTGTGCAGGGTGATAGATACGGATTTGTTTTCATTTTTCTACATGTAGCTATTTAGTTAGACCAGCACCATTTGTTGAAGATGCTATCTTTTTTCCATTGAATGGATTTGACTTCTTTGTAAAAAATCAAGTATCTATAGGTATGTGGATATTTTTTCTGGGTCTTCAATTTGATTCCATTGATCAACCAGTCTATTTCTATGCCAGTACCATGCTATTTTTGTTACTGTTGCTCTAGAGTGCAGCTTGAGATGAGGGATGGAGATTTCGCTGAAAGAGCTTTTACTGTACAGGATGGTTTTAGCTATTCTGGGTTTTTGTTTGTTTTTCTATATGAAGTTGAAAATTGGTCTTTCAAGGTCTATAGAGAATTGGTTTGAATTTTGATGGGAATTGCATTGAACCTGTTAGTCTTCCTGATTCATGAGCATGGGAGATCTTTCCATCTTCTGTTATGTTCTTCAATTTCTTTCTTCAGAG
Organism: Acomys minous; assembly: GCF_964271855.1. Lineage (NCBI taxonomy): Eukaryota > Metazoa > Chordata > Mammalia > Rodentia > Muridae > Acomys > Acomys minous. The sequence goes on from NC_140488.1 coordinate 51,667,040, forward strand.
CATAGAATCATGACAGATGCTAGGATTCTCTGCTAGACTCCAGGTGGAACTCTGAGAGTGTTATAGAAAAATGGGGGGATGAAAGGACCCAGAGGGTTCAGGATCCCTTCAAGGAAACCATCAAGGCTGGCTTATCTGGACCCAGGGGAGGCCTGTACAAACTGTTACACCAAACAAGCACAATGCATTCAGTAAACCTAGACCACTGTTCAGATCTAGCCAATAGACAGCTCATTCTCCATGTTTGTGTGTCAGGGGGAGTGGAAACTGCCTCTGACATGAACTCTAGTGTCTCCTGATTTGATCACTTCCCCTTGGTGGGGAGGCCAGGTGGTACACAGAAGAAGGGGAAGCAGGCTATCTGGATGAGACCTGATAGGCTGTGGTCATATGGTGGGGGAGGAGATCCCTTTCTGTCAAAGGTCTCGGGGAGGGGAAGAGGGTGGAAGAGGGAGGGAGGGTGGGATTAGGCAGATACAAGAGAGGGGGTAACATTTGGGATGTAATCTGAATAAATTATAATAAATTAAAATTAAAGGAGTCAAAAGATGAGTGAGGGATATATGGGAGTATTTGGAGGTAGAAAAAGGAGAGCATAACATTGTAATTAAATTGCAATCTCAAAAAAGACTAAAAATAAAATATAAGTAAGTAGGAGAATTATATAAAACAAGAAAACATGTTAAAGCTACCTTCTTGTCCTATTTTTGGCATATATGATAGAGTTACTGATGTTGCCCTAGTAATGGTAGGTAAAATAGAGGAACATATAAAAAACAATAGAACTGATGCTTCACACAGATTTCATGAAATATAATTTCACAATTCATCAAGATAATTTATACCCAGAAGCATTTGACATGAATAATGTCCTGCAAATGATCATCAAGTCTATAAGTTTTGTAAGGGACAAGATATTAATTAATATCAATTCCAAGAATTCCTCAAAGTATTAATGCTGACTATGGTGACAGCATTCACTTTTTGGAAGTAAAATAGCTGAGTTGAGAGTAAATGATGAATGGTTTTATGATTTACAATGTTATCAAGTTGTTTATGGCATCAAAACCAAAATATGTGCCAGAACTTGATGATGAAAACTTCTTACTATTCAGCATTTTTAGTGATTAAACCATTTGTTTAAACGAGTTAAATATGCAGCTTCTAAGAAAGAATATTTTATCAATACAATGTTTCAAGTCATAACAGCATTCCAAATGAAAGTGAAATTAAGTAAGGTCAAATTAAGGCAAACAATTTTAAGCATTTTGACACATTGACTAAACATAATCTTGTGAGCAGTGAAAAATATGTAGCCTTGCTTTTCATATTGATTTAATAATTTGAAAACATTTCAAATTTTTCCTGAAAAATTATCAGTATTTTGGCATATTTGTGACTCCATTTTATTTAATACAGATATTTCACTTGAAAAATTTTAAGTGCAATTCCTGTGATTACAATCTGATATTCAACCCAACAAAAATTGATAATGTCTTTCTTAGAATTCATAAGTCCTATCTCCTAAGAGACAAATATTTGTCACTTCATAGTTACTCACTATGGATATTATTACTTTAGCAAGCACTCATATTTGAGAGCAACTATTGTCAAAAACAAAGCACAGAGTAAAATTAGAAGAAAAATATCTGATGAGTCCAATCAGAACTCAGTGAGAATCATAACGATGCCTACCAAGACAGATATTAATTCATGAGTCTCTCAAATAAAATGTCAAATATCTCACTAGTATCCTTTCTTTTGCTTTTAAAAGAAATTATCAAAAATCAGTCAATAAAGTTTTATTATTTACATATGATCATTTTCTTTATTGGTGATTACAAACACAATACCTGCTTACTGATTAAAAATATTAGATTTATTTACTTTGATTTTTGTGCATGAGTATTGGGCCTGCTGCCCACATGTGTACCTGGTACCCACAGAGTTTATAAGAACGTGTCAAATTCCCTAGTAGTGGAGTTACTCATGGTTGTGAGCCACGCTACAGGTGCTGGAAATTGAATCTTCATCCTCTGCAAGAACAAGTGTTGTTAAACACTGAGCTGTATCTCTAGTTCCCCTTATCACAAAATTTAAAATAATTTCTCTGAATAAGGTACTTCATAGTTGGGATTAATTGTACTTTTTTCTCATCAGCCTTTGTAATTGATTAATTTTTATTAATTTTTAAAATTTAATCACTTTACAGCCTGATTGCAGACACTTCCCTTCTATCCCCCAGGTCCCACCCTCTCATCTCCCTTTTCTCACTCCCTGCTCCTCCTCAGAGAAGGGTACCAACCCACCCTGGAACATCAAGTCATAGCAAGACTAAGTGCTTCCTCTCTCACTGAGGCCAGACAAGTCAGCCCAGTTATGGGAAGGGCATCCAAAGGCATGCAATAGAGTCAAAGTCTGCCCCTGCTCCAATTGTTAGGGGACACATATGAAGACCAACCTGCACATCTGCTACACATGTGTAGGGTGCCTAGGATCAGTCCATGCATGCTGTTTCATTGGTGTTTCAGTCTCCGTGAGTCCCCATGGGCCTAGGTTAGTTTCTGTAGGTCTTCTTGTGGTATCCTTGACCCCTCCAGCCTCCTTGGTCCTTACTTCCACTTTTCCACAAGATTCCCTAGGCTCTGCCAATTGTTTAGCTGTGAGTCTCTGCATCTGCATAGATCAGCTGCCAGTTGAAACCTTTCAGAGTATCAGTAGTGTCAGGAGTTGGCTCTCTTCCATGGAGTGAGTCTCAAATTGCTCCAGTTACTGGTTGGTCATTTATTCAATCTCTGTTTCATCTTTATCCCTACACTTCTTGGAGGCAGGCTAAATTTTGGGTCAAAGGTATTGTGGGTGGTTTTGTGTCTCCTAACTTTACTGAAGTTCTGCTTAGCTATATGGGGTGGTCGCTTCAGGCTCCATATACCTTGCTGCTAGGAGTCTCAGCTAAGGTTACTATCAAAGATTCACACAGCCTTCCCCCTTTCCCAAAGATGCCATCCACCCACTGGATTTAACTTATTTCTTCCTATCCTCTACCCCTTAATCTCCACTCTCCCTCCACCATAATTCCCTTCCACACACACTATCCTACTCAGATCTGTCCATTCATCTCTTCAGATGTGCTTTATTTCACCTTCTGAGTGAGATTCAAGCATCCTCCCTTAGGCTCTCCTTGCTACTTTGCTTCTTTGGGTTTATGGATTATAGCATGGTTATCCTGTAATTTATGGCTAATATCCACTTATAAATGAATATATACCATGCATGCCTTTCTAAGTATGGGTTACTTCTCTCAGGATATTTTCCAGTTCCATCCATTTGCCTGCATATTTCAAGATGTCCTAGTTTTTAATAGCTGAGTAGTATTCCATTGTGTAAATGCACCACAGGGATTTTGTTCTTTTTTTCCTTTTTTTATTAATTTATTCTTGTTACATCTCAATGGTTATCCCATCCCTTGTATCCTCCCATTCTTCCCTCCCTCCCATTTTCCCCTTATTCTCCTCCCCTATGACTGTTCCTGAGGGGGATTACCTCCCCCTGTATATGCTCATAGGGTATCAGATCTCTTCTTGGTATTTTTTTCTAAAGAAAAAAAAATCCACTCTTAGATTGAGGGACATCTGGGTTGTTTACAGACACTGCTGTTACAAATAAAGCTGCTATGAACATAGTTGAACAAACGTCCTTCTTGTATGGTAGAGCATCTTTTGGGTATATGCCCAGGAATGGTACAGCTGGGTCTTAGGTAAACCTATTCCCAATTTTCTGAGAAACCTCCAGATTGATTTCCAAAGTGGTTGTACAAGTTTGTACTCCCACCAGCAATGGAGGAGTGCTCCCCTTGCTTCACATCCTTGCCAGCATGTGCTGTCACTTGATGTTTTGATCTTAGCCATTTTGACTGGTGTTAAGATGGAATCTCAGAGTCATTTTGTTATGCATTTCCCTAATGACTAAGGACATTGAGTATCTCTTTAAGTGCTTTTCCACCACTGGAGATTACTCTATTGAGGATTCTATGTTTAATTCTGTACCCCAAAGTTTAATTGGGTTATTTGGATTAATGTTGTTGAATTTTTTGAGTTATTTGTATATTTTGGATTTTAGCCTTCTGTAGGATGTAGGGTTGGTGAAGATCTTCTACCAGTCTGTAGGCTGTCATTTCGTTCTGTTGACAGTGTGCTTTGCCTTACAGAAGCTTTTTGGTTTTATGAGGTCCCATTTATTAACTGTTGATCTTAGAGTCTGAACAGTTGGTATTCTGCTTAAAAGGTTGTATCCTGTATCAATGAATTCAAGTTTTGCAATTGCTTGTAAATTCATTCAATGTAATCTAAGAAAGCTAAAAGTTTGTATATACTCTGTATTTTGAAATACTTTTCTAGTTTATCTTTCTTTGTTTTTCTTTCTTCTTGCCAATTAAGCATTATAATACCCAATTTTAAAAAAGGAATGTGCATATTCTTCTTTATAGTAATCTCTTTTGTGCATTTGTTATTCTAAATGCTGCTCGAAGATCTAGGTAATGTGTTGCCTTTCTTTGAACTCTTCTCTATTATTCAAGCAGCATAATAACTCTCCTTTTGAAATATATGTACTAAATAATATGACACTATAGAATGGTGTGATAAACATTGCTACCTATCCCCTATACTGAATAGTGAACTTTATGAAGGAAAGGATCTTGCTTAATTCACACCTCCTTCTTTCTGTATACAGTACACAAATGTGGACCTCAGTAAATGTATGACCCATCCAATATGCTTTGTTGGTCACAGCAATGACCTCAAATTTAAATTAATAAATATAGACTTAAGAGATCTGGTTTCTGTCATACTGCTTAATATAACCTTCATGTTTACTTAAAATGTCAATCAGTCATACCTCTGGAAATCTTGCATGTAATACAGAAGATAATGAATTTGCTTGGAAAGCTTATTTATAAGTCCATTCACAACAGAAAACTGTCTATGTTAACATATTACTTTTTAATAATATAAATGCATAAAATTATATCTACCCATTTATCCCTGAGTGCTTAACCTTTTTTATTTCTGTCAAGAAAAAATATAATTAGATATTTTGAATGTGAAAAATTCTAGTACATTAATACTGAGGTCCTCACTATACTGACTTTTTAGGGGAGACATAGTTGCCAATACTGAAGAAATACAGCCTTTTTGTATTAATAGTATGTCCTGCAAACAAACTCAATGAGAGGGGACATTTAAACAGAATATTTAAAGCTCAGATAATAATTGGATATTTTTGTTTGCAAACTCCATACTCCTAGAGTTAGAAATCACTGTACAATATTTACATAATATATCAATACAAAACTTTTGCCTCATGGCCTCTTCTGCTTCCCTCTCTGGTTTTTTTTGGCTTCCCCTTGTTTGAAAACAATTTTTCAAGTTATAATAATTGGGTAACTAGATGTACACCTTGTATCTTTTTAAAACAGAACCCCTTTCAACTGCTGTTGCATATATTAAAAGGTAAAGGGACACATTTCAAAATATGTGTGTATCAGTCATATAAGGGTAATTAGAACTTCTCTCTTATTATAATTTATATTTAGAGCTCCTTAGATTGTATGTATTAGTTTTTATGGCCTATATGATTAAGTTCTATGAAGGATTGTTACCCTACTTTATTATAGAATGTTAGATTACATTTTTTCCATCTGTGTGTGCTTTGGTACCATTCTCCAATCTCCCTTAATCTCTCTTCTTCCTTACTGTTCCTACCCATTAATAAGAACTACTCTTCTTTGGTTAATATTTTTAGATCAATATATGAGTAAGACTTTGATAATTTTCAGAAAGGAGACTGTGCACCCATTTTTTCTAGAATAACAGTAAAATATATCATTGAATAATCAGAATCACTAAGGAAGCTGTTTTTTCTTAGCTTTAAAAAATGTATTCCAACTAGTCATTTCATGAACTCCTTCTTGTTTTCATTTTTAACATGCCTTCCAACTATCAAAATTTGATACTTTTTTTGGCTTTATGCAAGTTATATTTGTTGATATAATAAAGTAAAAATTGTAGGTTTTTTTTTTATACCACATCAGGGAAGAGATGACACGCAAACATGATCAGAGAAAACATTATTGAAGAAGCAACATTTAAGCAGAAATTCTGCCCTTATGGGTACAAACTTTCCCACTGTGTATTCTATAATGTAACATTCTGCATTAGAAATTCATACATTATCTACATTTGATCAACTTCACTACTGTATCCTTATCCCTAATTACTTTCCTTTGTTGATTTGTTTGGTTTGTTTTATTTTTTGGCTTTGATTATTAAATATTTTTATTTTTACATACATACATATTATCACACATATATACAATAAACTACCTACAGCAAGAAGAACCATCAAACAATCAGGAATTATATAAATGTTACATTCTTAGTGTTTTGGCTATTTGTATTTGACAGCCTTAAAGAAAACATCTTTCCTATCTTGGTGAGTCTAAAATTCTGAGTGTAAATAAATATCTATCATATCTCATAATTATCAATTTAAAACATCTATCTAGACCTAAAAACGTCTTAACACCTAAACAACTAAGCTTCACTGTAAAACTAAACTATCTGGTCTTGAACCCCATCAGAGACTTGAGAAAGAATAAAATTAATTACTTAAGAATTCAGGGAGTGCAAGTTAGCAGCTTCCCAAATGAGAAGATGACAGAGACAGTTTGCTGCCTGAACAGTCACCCAACCCTCTCTATAATATTGGAGCTTCATCTTCAGCATTCTGGCCCAATATATCTGACAGATATATTTGTGATGCAGGAACTATTGAGGACTTGTTTACCCTGTCTTGGTACAGTTTGGCCTAGTAACTCTGCCTGCATCCAAGCTTGCCCAGTTTTAGGCAGAATTCTGTCTGGTAGAAATGTAGACATTTTGCCCAGTGACTTGTTTGCCAAGTTTGAAGCCATCTCCATAAGGAGGTTCTTTGATGCTCATCATACTCTTTGAGGTAGGCTAGGTGTTACCAGGAATTAACCTGTCTCATTGTAAGTGAATCTTTAAAATAATAAAAATGTCTTTAAATGCCATATTCTGTAGGACTCTGAGGATTTTGAAGACTAGTCTATTTTACCTTGTCTGTCTATAGAATGATATCTATTTGTTACACCTAAATGTATATTCTTGTGATAAAAATAGACTAGTATTTGATATGACCATGATTTGACCAACTAATAATTAACTTGTATAACTTAATTTTCATAAGCAGCCTGCATTAGCACTTTTAAATTATTGGAAGTAAACCCTGTATTATAATTGAGTTGTATGGGTACAATACATCATATTAGAGTGTATATATATACTGTATGTGAAAAATAATCTTAAATTTGAATTTTATACCAATGTAACAAAAATTAAACTTATTTTGCAAGTTATTATATCCAAAATTCTACATCAGTGAATTAAAAATAACCTTGTGAGTAATAAAGCATTAAGTTGTGGAGTAAATCCACTAATATACCTTTTGTCCTATCACCCATATATATTTCTACAGTCCCCCTTCTTTTCAACCCATATCTACAAACCGAAGAATGAAAAGTAAAGGAAAAGAGAGACATCCATGAGTCCCACATTGTTTTCTCTCTAAATATGACCAATAATAACTTATAACCAACTCCCATTGAAAATAACTTTCTGTAGTCCAAGAAAGCAACCAAAAACCCACCAGACCCCCTTAAAACAAATGGGGCATCATTCTCTTAAGTTTTCTTCTGGTTGATTTGGGATGAATAATGCCTTTGTAGGGTCCCAAATAAAATTGGAGAAATGGTTAAATAAGTTAGGAATTGCATTTGTGGTCCAGTTTTAAATGTTGAGAAATTCAGGCTTAATTAGAGTCCTGTCTGAAATGGTGGACCAATTGAGATTGGAAGCTTTCTTTGAAGCTCTCCTGAGAGAGGAAGAGGTTACAGGTAGTACAAATGAGACTTGATAGGCTGAGGTCTAATGTTAGGGGAGGAGAGCTTCCCTTTCAGTGACTAAGGGAGGGAGGTAGAGGGGAAGAGGGAGGGGGATACAATCAGGATATGAAGAATTCCACCTGTAGAACATACAGGTATTTGCTTATCCCATCACAAGGAAGTAGCTCTGAGACATGAATATCTATGCATAGACAAGTCTTCATGTTGGTCACAAAATCCCTGTGACTTATTATTAGATGCCATGCTTAGTATATCATGAATGATCATTTACAGAGGTGTTTTTCTGCTCATACAAAGAGCAGAGAACCAGCCTTAATTATTCTGTGAATCATCTACCCCTTATATATTTATAATTTTAGGACTATATAATGTTTTCAGAACAAAAGAACTGGATACTTGTTAGTGCCTGTCTGAAGCTCTGAAGAGGTCCAGGATAGGGTCTCTGGGCCTGAATGCAGATGCCCTTCAAGTTTGCTTCATCTCTTAGGTCATCAGAGCTGATGGCTCAGGCAACTGAACAGGACTGAAATAAGGAAGAGGAAAGGGATCCCAGGGTTCCTTCTCTAGGGTCTGGTTATACTACGGTGGTGGAGGAGAACTTAAACTGACTACAATTTTCCTATGGCTGAGGCTGTAAAAGCTGCTTGTGGCTAGAGACTGCAAGGGGGTCATAAAAGGAGGCTCTTTGATCTGTAGATAGGCCTCCTTGCAGAGATACCCAGCATGCTAATGTGAACTTAGGCTTGTTAGCTGTAGAAGGCTGATGGCCCCGAGTCTGCTAACTTATTTGCAAATCTACAGGGAAATAAAAAATAAGAAAGAGATAGAAAGTAAACCACTCATACACATACATCAGAGAGAAAAGGTAGATGAAATTAGGCATACTTAACTTCAAATGAAGTTAAGTTTCCCCAATTTCAGCACATACATTCAAAAGAAAAGGGTGGATGAAGTCAGGCATCTTAACTTTGACTGAAGTTAAGCGTCCCAATTTCAGTACCATTATTATAGATGACCAAACTTATACTTATGAGAAAAGGGTATTATCTCATAGTCAAAAAAGGTAATTAATCACAAAAATAGATGAATTCTAAAATACAACAAGTTACATGTTTTAAATCTAAACATTTCTTATCTAAGTATCCATTACATGAGTTCACAGTGAGTTCAGAGTGACAAGGCCTAAAAGTTACAAGAATTATATGACTTATGAATTAGGACAGAGCTGACTATATATTATCCAGCTATCTCTTAGTTCATAATGAGTACAGGACAATAATTTTATCTGTCTTTCATTCTAAGAAACAGAGTAAATTCACACATCTCTAGGTAGACTCATTCCACTTAGGTTCATAGAGAGTTTAAACAAACTTGCCTATATTTATGGTTAAATACCAGGATTGGTGGTGCCATCTGTGGTGGAGGCTTATCTGAAGCCACAAATCTGCTACAAAGCTATCCTTAGTGAGTCATCTGGAGGTCCACAAAGGTATTTATTGTAGCCATAAACTAACTTTGACTTTTAAAGCTATTTGAAACAAATCAGAAATTCCATAATCAGGAATTAATTCATCTTCAACAAAATCCTATAGGAAGTTTATTCAATCAGAGCTGGTCAATACCCAGAAAGTAATAGTTCATACCAGTGCCAGATGTCTTTTCTTTTGAGTTCTTCAAGATAGGGTTTATCAGTGAATCTTGGCTGTCCTAGACTTGCTTTGTAGACCAGGCTGGTCATGAGTGTAGTCCTGGTTGTCCTGGACTCATTTTGTAGATCAAACTGGCCTTAGACTCACAGTGACCCACCTGCCTCTGCCTCCCTGGATGCTGGGACTAAAGGCATGTGCCACCATGGTGGGCTCTAATGCCAGATTTTAGAGATGCAAAAAAAAGCACAATTGACAGCATAGTCAGAGGTTGGAAGCAATTCTGGGCTATATCAGGATACACACCTTGCAAATACCGGATTACCTCCAGAGATCTCTCATGCCTATTGGACTTCAATGGCTCTTGACAGCATGTCAAGTTTGGGGGGTACATCATGGTACAAGACCTTGCAAATACCTGATCACCTCCCAGTCAGCCCACATGCCTAGTGATCTTCTTTAACAGGATGGCTCTTGGCAGATACTGATGCTGGATCAGATCTGACAAGATTCATTCCTTTCAGCATGCTGAACACTGACATCCTGTATCCTTCATGTTCCAGCACTAAGTGCTTCAGTTGCTGTTCCTCATCAGAACAGTTGATACTGTTATGGTGACAATTTTCTGCATTTTCACATATGTCTCTAACTTGTTAAAAACACTATAGATATTAATGAAAAAAGTCCTATCATATAAAAGGACAATATCTAATAGGGTTGTGGCTCTCATACTAAGAGTTATTATACTTTTTGTGTGTTCATACCATTATGAACTTTGTGTGCTCAAGGGTAAATATAACTGCTCTTCATTGTGTTCTTTTTTTTTTTTTTCATCTTAGTACTCAAAGCATAGCCTGGAACATTTTAAATAAAGGTTAGGGGATAGCTTTAAGCAATAGTGCAGACACGAAAGTCTGAATCCTCCAATTCCACAAGCCTAATCTGCTTATTTGGGTTACTAAAGAGAGTTTACTTAGCATTTGATTCTATAAATGAATTAGAGTTAAAATAATAAATAGAGGCACACAATGATGATGATACACTTATATTATACCAGGCCCATGCAGCTGTGGCCATAACAGCTTGGGGTAAGGGGCCATTTAACATTAAAGATAATGAACAAATGATAAATAGATAGTTTCTGGAAAATAAAGTAGCACCTAGTTGTATTCAAGGCAAGCACAAAGCATGGCAGAAAAGTTGGTACCATTTGGCTTGAATTTCTCCTTGATAATTTTAGACAATATTATTTTGTTGTTGTTGTTGTTTTAATTTATCTGTTTTGAGGAGGTTTGTGCTTTCTCTAAAACTATGCATGTAGACAAATTATTGCACCAACCAAATATAATGCCTAGACCCCCCTCTTCAGATTTAGCCAATGGACAGCTCATTCTCCAAGGTTGTAGCGAGAGCCTGGATTCCCTCTGACATACACTCTGGTACCCCCTATTTGATCACTTCCTCTTTGTGGGGAGGACTGGCAGACACACAGAGGAAAGAGAAACAGGCTATCTGGATGAGACCTGATAGGCTGTGATCATCTGGTGTGAAAGGAGGTCTCCTTGTGTCAGCAGTCTAGGAGTGGGGAGTAGGGCATAAGAGTGAGGGAAGGTGGGAACGAGAAGATACAAGTGAGGGGATAACTAATAAGAATGTAATCTGAATAAGTTATAATAAATAAAAAATTAAAAAGATGACAGAGCCAGTTTGCTACCTGAATAGTCATGCAAAATTCTCTATAACATTGGAGCATCTTATTCAGCCTTCTGGCCCATACAGAGTTTTGGGTGACTATTCAGATAGCAAATTGTCTCTGTCACCTTCTCATTTGGAAAGCTACTAACATGCACTTCCATCATACTCAGATAATCAAGTTTATTCCTTCTCAAGTCTCTGATGGAGTTGAAGACCAGGTAGCTTAGTTTTACAATGAAGCTTAGTTGTTTAGGGGTTAAAATGTTTTTAGGTCTAGATAGATGTTTTAAGTTGATAATGACAGGATATGATGGAGATTGATTTACATTCAGAATTTTAGACGCACCAAGATAGGAAAGATGTTTTCTTCAAGACTGTCAAATACTAATAGCCAAAACACTAAGAATGTAGCATTTATATAATCCCTGAAACATTTTTATTTTTTACATATACATTTATATTAGGACATGTATATACAATAAACTATCTATAGCAAGAAGAACCATGACACAATCAGGAATTATATAAGTGCTATATTCTTAGTGTTTTGCCTATTTGTATTTGGCAGCCTTGAAGTTATAGGCTAGTCTCACAAACAAAAACTGTTTAATTAATAAAAAGAAAGAAAAAATTAAAAAAAGAAAATAACTGAGGAGAAATAAAAGAGAGTCTCTTCTTTAAGTTGTCCTTATTTTCTTTTTCATTTACATTTTTCTTGATCAGACTATTTTTATGAGGCACTGTGGTCATTTTTTGTTTTTCTACCGCATTAAAATCGCTATTACCTTTGAGAAACTATCTATTAATAAGAAGATTTGACTTCATACACAGAAATGGACTATGGCTTACATAGCATGAGCTCATTTTAAATACCTAAATTAAGGGATTTAGAGAAAACCTTGCCTCATATTACCTCAAAAGACATTATGATCTATCATATAATATCTAGTAGACATAAAACAAGGAAGCACATAATTTTTTAATATCATTTAAAAATTATCCATTAGGCAGATAATATGGCTTTGAATGTGTATCTTGAGTACCATCTATTTTTTTTCTTACAGATCCATACTTATCACATTTACACACATTTGGGCCTTAAATGGTGGTCCTTTATAGACACTATCAATAGTCTTTCCTGTGCTCAATTTTCTTTTTTGACATAGCCAGTGAGATGAGCTTACTGAAGATCAGAAGGCTGCAGAAGGAGAAACCAGGCTACACATTGGCTGTAGTGTCACCTTTCCCTACAAAGACTCATTATCATTCCATCTGAATTCTGGCACCCATTTTATTACCTTTACTATTTTCAGATAGAAAAATATTTTGTTACTAACTTGGAATATTAATATGAGCTTGGTTAGTTTTTCTTTGTTATTTTAACTACATCGATAACTTAAGAAAGGGGCCTTTGTTAAAGCATTTTTCAACTTGAATGTTCTATGTTTTCTTTGCTAGAAAACTGATCAATAGAGTGAATTTCTTGGACAGTGCCTTAATTAATTATTTCCAGAAATAATAAATGGACATAACCATTTCATGTCAACTTGTCTTTAGTTTGATGGTCATTATATAACATTTATTTGACATGTTTAAATTCCTATGGAATAGATTATTTAGTCATTTAGAAATATAATATGCAGGCATTTCATTTGGGGTATTCATCAGGAAGGTACATTTCATATGATTGTTCTATTAGCAGCCATAAGCTAAACTTGTGCTCTAATAACACCTCTCTGGAATTTAGAACAATCTCATTTTTTTTTCATTTATTCTCTGCTGATGTTTTCAGGCAATTCCTCAGCATGCTTGTTTTCCATGCAGCAATTTATTAATCTAAGGATCTTAACTTCTAATCACATTTCAGAGGCAAAGGTCAGTTATATGACTCTGCCAACATTCAACATGGCTAGGATGAAGAGTTTTTGCTTACTTATAGGAAAAGGCCATATGTCCAGAAAATGACATTTGTTGAACACATGTCCTAAAAGTACAATTATGAAGTTGGCTTTCATTTTAAAGTGAGCATTTGTTACATATATTTACTTCCTCCCCCTAAATAAAGTTATTGTATCCTTGGTCTTTCATTTGTCTCATATGACAATGCCAACATTATTTTTTGGGTGGGGAGCAATACCTTTGCTCTGCTTATACTAACAGCTTAGCATGCCCCTAGGCAGACTTAGTGCTGTCTTATTTAGCATGCATCTTTTTGCTAACTGGGCAATCATCAGAAAGAATAGTCTTGAAATCATCTACCAATCTTATCTTATCTTATCTTATCTTATCTTATCTTATCTTATCTTATCTTATCTTATCTTATCTTATCTTTCTATCTATCTATCTATCTATCTATCTATCTATCTATCTATCTATCTATCGCTAGTGTATTTTAAGTAGTGTTGCTTTTAGGTTATTGTTTATCACATATCACAACACCTTTACAAGGGTTCATGAATAAATTCTTATCTTGATAACAGGGAATGATTTTTGAATTGCATTAAACAATATTAAGAATAATCAAGCTGTATAGAATGGTATGCATCTCTTTTTGTTGGTTTCTAGTTCAATAGGAACAAAAAATATTGTTCTTTTCTAGTAAGAATGTTCTTACTCACAGTATTCACCTGACTCCAGCTATTTGTTTAATCATTATTTTCCTGCAATATTTCTTTTCTGGTCTTGTCACAATTTTGTTTCCACTTCTCTTCTTATATTGTTCCCATGTTTAAAGGCTGCTTTACAAAATAGTGTGTAGCTACATATAAAGCCAATTGTTCTATCTTAAATAGAAAATTTGCCACAAGCTTGTGTGATTTCAGCTTCTTGAAGATTTCCAGATGCAAAGAAAAATTATTATATAGATGTCCTAGGTATATATTTTAAAATCCCAAGGAAACAAAGTCACTGTAAATATTAAGTCAGTATTTTACACAAGGTTTCAGGAATAACATTTCTAATTTTGCCCCATTTTCTAAGATAAGCTGATTAAATAAATTTATCATTAAATGAAAATCCTAGGAATTTCTACTGCACTCGGTTTCCACATCCCCCAGAAAATGATCATCATAGCCATTTTTCCCAGTACTCTCTCCCTCCAACCCCCACATGACTTCTCCTGACACCATCCCCACTTGACCCCAATCCACGTGTGAAATCTATTTTATTTCCCCTCCTCAGGGAGATTCATTCTTCCCCCATAGAGCTTTCCTTTTTATTTATCCTTTCTGGGCCTGTAGATTGTAGCATGATTATCATTTATTTAATAGCTAATGTCCACTGATAAATAACTAGTGTGATCCTAGCAACGACTCCTAGTAATAGAGGATATGGGACCTGAACTGCATATTCTGCAACCAGGCAAGGATTCCAGTGTTGGAACTGGGATACCAACCAAATCACAAAACCTTCCACAACCTTTTCTGTCTGCAAGATGTGCTGGGGCAAAGATGGCTCAAAACTTGTCAGCATGGCCGAGCAATGACTGGTCTAACTTGAGACCCATGCCATGAGAAGGAGCCCATACCTGACATTACCTGGATGGCTAGTAGCTGGAAACTGGATAGCCCGAAAAGAAAAAGTTAATGAGAAGATTTGCAATGATATTCTGTGATACTCATAGATTGGTGCCTAGCCCAATTGTAATAAGAGAGACGTCCTTCAGCAGCTGATGGAGCAGTTGCAGTGAATCCCCCCCCCACAACCAAACATTAGGCAGATCTTTCAGAAGGGCTCCCCGACCAAGAGGGGGAGGAAGGATGTGATCATAGGGCCTCACAGATAGTGAAGCAGCAATCACAGAGCTCTCTTCATATATTCTGTTGGTTTTGTTTTAGCTTGAGGTTTTAGGAAGACTCCTAAGAACGGTAGAGGGAATGCTGCTGACTCTTTTGACTGCTCTTGGGAGCCTGTTGCTCCTACTGGGCTGCCTTGCCCAGCCTTGATGTGAGGGGCTGTGCCTGTCTTATTGAATTTTGCTATGCAGTGTTTGGCTAATATCTTGGGAGGCTTCCTCATTTCTGAAGGGAAACAGAGGTTCAGTAGATCTGGGACCTAAGACGGGGGAGGACAGCAAGGAGGAGAAACTGAGATAGGCTGTATTGTAGGAAAAGAAAAAAGAATAAATAAAATGAAACAAATGCAACAAAATACATAAAAAGACATTCTCATTTACTTGGACATTTAGAATGCTCTCAATAGTGGATCATCACACTCAGGCACTGAAATTCTGAGGCATTAACAGAAATAAGCATTTTGTGGTCCAGGTCTAGCCAGATGCTTGAGTTCATTTGGCTCCTAAATCTCTAATTTTGAGGCTGTGACAAATGTTCCTAGAAAATATGGCTATTTCCTCATTGAAACATGCCTGATTTTCTTTATTGTAAGTACTCTGATAAAAGTAAAAGCTATAAATACCGATATAAACATCTATGTACTGGTCTACCACCTACTTATAACTACTCAGTTCTTCTATAGATATTCAACTTTTGTTTAACATTGTTTTTCTTCTTCTTTGTTTTTACATGTTAGTACACTCCAACATATGTCATTTATTGGTAGCACTTTCTTCTGCTTATGTTCAGAATTGCTTTTGTTCTCAGTCTGGTTTCTCTGTCATATTTATTTATTTTTCCTTTCTGTCAATTGAGGTTTTTTTCTGCCTTCTCTGCTAGACTTCATAGAATTTCTGCATATGGCAAGACTTCTAGCCCCATTCCCTTACCCTTTACTGTGTTTTTTGCTAAATTAAAGGGGGTATAGAGCAATAGTGCTTTCAAAAGCATAGCCATTTGATGCACAGACATGGATCATATGGATAGAAAGAGATATGGTATCACTGTTCTCACTTGCAGTTTTAAAAAGGAGTGATCTATTTGCTACACTCTCATGTACAGTAGAAAAAAAGTAGTCTATGCTCTATGTGTTTTCCTTCTGAGAGTAATTTAGAAGAGGGTGTTAACATTGCTTCTTCTTACCATGGAAACAGACCAAGTAAGAGAATCCATGCTCCTCCTCCACAAAGGCAGTTGTTGTGGACAGTCTTGTGACTTCTTATTTCTATGTCCTGCTATTCTCTTCAACTCAGTATGTAAAACCATCTACATTCACAATAGTCTTCTAATTTTTTGGCTTTAAGAAAAACGTTATGCCCATCACAAATGAACAATATACTACTTTGTTAGATTTAGTGTCTTAGGAAAGTGGTCAAATTCTCTAATTTGTTGCCCCAAAGTGAGCAACTTGTGTTTTTCTCAGCTCTGGTTGAATCTGATGAACTATGTAAGTGGCAACCTGCGGTCTTCCTGTCATAAAGCTTTTAACCAGTGGCTGCATGCCTGAGTAAAGGAAAAGTAGAAATTGCTTCCAGGAGCCTGGAGATTCTTGAAATGGCAAAGCCTGCAGGTATACAGCGGGATGGTGTATTGTCCTAGCTCATTTTGAATTATAACCACAGTTTTACCAACAAATTCACAGACAAATCATTTATGTGTTGGATTTTTTAAAAATTCAAGGATGAGATCCTTCCTGCACAGAACTCTCAGCAGTATTTCTTGTTAAATCACCTGTGAAGTTCCTTATGTTTTTTTCAAGAAATTTCTCTGTGTTGTAGTCTTGGCTGTCCTGGAATCTGTAGATGAGGTTGGTTTCGTACTCAGATTCTCCTATCTTTGACCCCCTGAGTGCTGCAATAAAATGTTGTGTTACCACTGCCTAGCTTCACCTGAGAAGATTTACCATGGAATAAAATCTGAATCTCATTTCTAACAATTCTCATTTAATTTGTATAAATGTGCAATAGATATTTTTAAAAAGTTCTGTAGATGGTTTTACTATTCAGCCAAGGTTGATCTTTTCTATCCTAGAGAAATATGTTTAAAGGTGTCTCATGCCAAAAGCAAAATCAACATCACTTGAACATTTAGCAGATGTGTATAAACTTGATCCCTATTCTTAGTTTCCAAAATCAACAGCTCTAAGAGAGGGAGCTCAACTAACTTAGATTCACAGGATTGCAGGTCGATGGTTGGTATTTTTTTCTGTAAAGGGCCAGACAGTAAATACTTCAAGTACTGTAGATATATGGTCCCTGCTGCAATGACTCAGTTTTTTTGTGGTAGCGTGAAAGCAGGAATAGACAATACATAAATGATGAGTGTGACTGCTTCAGTAAAATGTTATTTGTAAAACAGGTGGCTGTGCTGGATCTGGCCATTGAACAGTCATTTGTCGATCCTCAGTCTAGGTGATTCTGATACATACTGAAAGCTGAGAACTACTACTTCAGAAAGAATGATAAATGAATAGTCAGAAAAATACTATTAGGTATAATAAATTATTTCCTAAGGAAGGAAAGGATGTCATGAAATGACATTAGAATACACCTCATCTGGATTTGGTGGGAGGAAAAGGACTATAACAAAAAGTGTCAGCTAGTTAGAAATAAAGCATCTAGAAGAGAACATTCTTGGCAGAGGGAGCTGTCATGCCAATTTTTCCTGAATATGCCTCCTCTGTTCCACTTAGACCTGCCTCTTTGCTGCCTTACTCAACTACCAAGTACATCATGCCTCCCATGATTTTGCTTATGCTGTTTTCCCTTTTTCAAATGCATTTTCTCTTCTTTCCAACTTTTAATTCCACCTACCCTCAAAGCCCAGTTTAGATTACAAATCAAGTTTATAATTCTCTTTCCATACCTAACCATGTGAGGTATGAGAAGTTAGGTGTTGTGGTTTTAGATCAATGAACCACATAGATGCTGAACCCAGCTACAGATTTACTTGTCATTAGAAAGAGGTGATGCCTCTGGCTGGAATTCAGGCATATACTTTAAATTTTGAAACTGATGCAAGAAAATAACAAATGCACCCTATGATTTATAATTACAATTTAGTGTAAGAAAATGTCCCCCAATGAAATTTTGTGTTGAACAAGATTATTTGATGCACAGGCTTAACTGAAGTAGACACATTGTCTTAGTGATTTTGATGGTTACTATAGGATTTCAACTTGACACGATTTAAAATCGTCTAGGAAAGAAGGATGTGGCCATTCCTCTGAGGTATTATCTTGATTATATTAGTGAGGATAGAAAGATCCATCCTAAAAGTGGGCAATACTGTTCCCTGGGCTTGAATACAAAGGAAAATCTAGCTGAGAACAAGAATTTATCACTCTTTTTCTTGATGGCAGACACCATGTGAACAGCTGCCTTAAACTGCTTCCTCTATGATATTTCTATCATGATGTACTACACCCTCAAACCAAGTTTCAAAATGAATTCTTCTTTCTTTAAGCGGCTTTTGTTGATTATTTCATCACATCAACAGAAAACCTAACTAAGGAAAAAGTGGCACCAAGAGTATTTTTTTGCCCTGATAAACTGACTACTTGAGTCAGTTGTATTGTTGGAGTTTGGTGTTTTGGGCTAGAAAAGGCAAAGCCTGCTCCAAGCAGAATTTAATGAGCCTATTTGCTGGGAGCTGTGAGGGGAAAATGTAAAAAGTAGAGGCCTGGCTAATGATGGTTCAAAAGGGACCAAGGAATCTATAGGGAACTGGCTTGAGGTCATTTAACTGATCATTTTCTCAAGAATCTGTATTTATCTTATCTATGTCCTGAGAACTTGAACACAGTTGATTTAATATATTTTATATTAATTTTTCATATAAAATATTTTCATCATATATATTTTCTTCTCCTCTAATTCCTCCCAGATCACCTCTGTACCCACCTAACTTCATGTTCTCTCCATCCTTCCCTTTCTCTCTCTCTCTCTCTCTCTCTCTCTCTCTCTCTCTCTCTCTCTCTGATAAAAATTTAAACACAAGAAAATAAAATCAAAATAAATAAACAAAACCCTAATAAAATGATATGGACAAAATTTTTATGGGGCAAATTTTAAGGCAGAAGAATATTTAGGCTGTATCATGGTTATTGTTTATTGTCCTTTTTATATTTTATTAATTTATTCCTATTACATCTCAATGGTTATCCCCTCCCTTGTATCCTCCCATTCCTCCTTCCCTCCCACTTTCCCCTTACTCCCCTCCCCTATGACTGTGACTGAGGGGGATGGATCTCCTCCCCCTGTATATGCTCATAGGGTATCAAGTCTCTTCTTGGTAGCCTGTTATCCTTCCTCTGAGTGCCACCAGGCCTCACCATCCAGGGGATGTGGTCAAGTATGGGGCACCAGAGTACGTGTGAAAGTCATACCCCACTCTCCACTCAACTGTGGAGAATGTCCTGTCCATTGGCTAGATCTGAGTAGGGGGTTGAAGTTTACTACACGTATTGTCCTTGGCTGGTTCCATAGTTTGAGCAGGACCCCTGGGCCCAAATCTGCCTATCGTAATGTTCTTCTTGTAGGTTTCTAGGACCCTCTGGAAACTTCTACTTTACCATTCTCCCATGCTTCTCTCATCTAGAGTCCCAATAGGATGTCCTCCCCTCTGTCCCTATTTCTTTGTAAGTGAAGATTTTCATGGGAATATACCCAGAAGGTGCTCCAGCACACAACAAGAACATTTGTTCAACCATGTTCGTAGCAGCCTTATTCATATTAGCCAGATCATGGAAACAGCCTAAGTGTCCCTCAGTAGAAGAATGGATAAAGAAACTGTGGTACATTTATACTATGGAATACTACTCAGCTATTAAAAACAAGGAATTCCTGAAATTTGTGGACAAATGGATTGAACTAGAAATGATCATAATGAGTGAGTTAACCCAGAAGCAGAAAGACTCAAATAGTGTATACTCACTTATATCTGTTTATTGTTCTTATCCAGATCTACCCTGAAAAGGTCCAAAAATTTGGGGAGAAAGGTGGGGAGATTTAACCTAAAACTGAGCAGCACTCTTCTTTGAGTCCTAGATTGAGAAAAAGCATAGCTGAATTTGAACATTTATCATCCTCTTCTTCTCCATTAGAGATACAATGTGCCTAGTAGTTTAAGTCATCTGCTGTCTTGACTTCCTTGCCACTATGGACTAAACCATTCCTTCCAAAAGTTGCTTTTGTGAGATATGTTATTATAACAATAGGAACAATAATTAAGACAAGGATTATTAATATTTTTTACCAAGGAGAAACAGACTGCTGGCATCTAAATTACCCCTTTACCCTTTATAAATATTAGTATCCATGTACTTGGAGTGAATTGCTCTTAGTTTTCATTAGAGATAGTGAACTGACATTTTCAGTAAGTACCTTTGCTAACAAAATGACCTGAAAGTTGCAAACTATTCTAGTCATTTTCAAATCAATATACCTATACCTGACTATGTGATTATTAAGGACTTGGTGGCTTAAATTAGAACTAATCAGGTGAGAATTTTCACTTGTAGAATTCTCTTAGTGAGCATCAAATCAGTTTGAATGTACTATAAAAAACCACAGAATTGTGTGTGTGTGTGTGTGTGTGTACGAGAGAGAGAGAGAGAGAGAGAGAGAGAGAGAGAGAGAGAGAGAGAGAGGGAGGGAGGGAGGGAGGGAGGGAGACAGAGACAGAGACAGAGACAGAGACAGAGACAGAGACAGAGACAGAGACAGAGACAGACAGACAGACAGACAGACAGACAGACAGACAGACAGACAGACAGACACAGAGACAGAGAGAAGAGTTGTATAGCAGTTTTCTCCTAATGGAAACATTCTCTTCAGGAAAAATGTGGCAGGCACATGAAGCTCAGGATGTGAACAAACTTTATGGGTCTGAGAAATCTGAAACTGGAAAGATTTACAGTGTGCCCCTGCTCAGAGTTGCAGAAGTAGTAGCAATTGATGGAGCAGGCTTTGTAGTGATGCAGCTGCCTTTGAATCACTTGTCCTCCCATAAACAACTCCTTACCCATATTGCTGTTAATAATCCTAACAAAAACACATTGGTTCACCAAGTTGGACTTTGACATGATCACTCCCTTGGTTGATTACAGGTTCTGCTTAGAGTGAGCAGACATGTGCATGTGTCATCTCCTCAGGAACAGTCTATCAAACAAGAAAGACAGGACAGAAGTACAGGACATGACTAGAATATGAGGCATAGGAAAATTGACCAAATAGTGGACAAGGGATTGTGTCACAAATAGATTCATATATGTTAGCTTTAGGTTTTGACCTTAAGCCAGTTATTTATTTTAGAACATAGGAATGTCATAAATCAGCTTAAACTCTTTTTTAAAAAATTATCTTTATTGTGCGTGTACAAGCGCAAACGTGTGTGTGTGTGTGTGTGTGTGTGTGTGTGTGTACGTGTGTACATGTGCACTCATACACACATACACTGTGGCATGTGCTTTGAAGTCCAAGGACAGTTGGTGAGTGTCAGCTCTCTCCTTTCCCCATGTGGAGTCAGGGAATTGATCTCAGGTGGTCAGGCTTGACAACGCGTGCCTTCTAGCCAATGAGCCACACTCCCAAACCCCAGTTAAACTCTTTAAATATTTTTGAAAGTTCATGTAAAATAAAGTTAAAGGGAGTTAATACTGGAAAGGGAGTACAAAGCAATGAGTAGAATATTGCGTATCAATGTACAGTGAATACCATTTGCATATACTATATTGAGGTATCTTTGTAACTTATATCACTTTCTTCTCAGTGTCCTGAAGCTTCATACATCAAATTGTTAATTAGTGTTCTGTATTTACTTCTCAGTCCACCCTGAATTTACAACTCACCCATTGAACTGAAAATTAATTCTTAGAAATCATATAGGAACATAGAATCAGAAAATACTAGAAATAGTAAAATAGAAAGCAACTTTAGAGACAAACTATTCCAGTTTTCACTTTACAATGAAGAATCTGGGTCTTAGAAAAGATAAATGAGTAGTCTAGTATCACAGGTTAAAAAGTCAAATGTGAGTATAAAAACGGTATTTGTGGGCCTGAGAAATGGCTCAGTGGTTAAAAGAACCAGCTGCCCTATCAGAGGCCTTGAGCTCGGCTCCTCGTGCTCACATGGCAGCCTCAGCCATCTGTAACTCTAGTTACAAGGGATATGTCACACTCTTCTAGCCCTGCATGTACCAGGCATGTGATATACAGACACATATGCAGGGAAGACAAAGTATTCATAAAAAATGGAAAAAAGCTATGTCTTCTCTAGTTGACTTAAAAAATCATTATACTATCATATTTTCTGAGTACACATATCAAAAGACACACTGAGATAACTCAAAATATCTTCATACAAAAATATTGCTAATGTTTAGGAAAGCTTAAATTCCAACCAGATGGCTCATATATTTAACATAATCTGAATCTACAGATAATCACCCTGGAGAACTTTTGAAGAGTTGTACATGCTATGATTCACCCAATAAATTGGACTGATTTTCTCATAAAAGGGAAAGAATTGTTTCATGAGTTTCAAATTATACTAAGCATTATCTAGTCTCTATGCCTATCATCAGTTATTAATCAGCCAGAGGAGATTGTCTTCAGTGTGTGGATATCTTTCAACAAATTACGCAGATAAACTTAAAGAGATTATGGGATTTGAAGACATTATGTTTACAAATAAATGCCCCTTTACTGGAAATAAGTATTTAAAATAATTGCATCAATATAAAGACAGAAACATCAAATTTGCCTTATATAAACAAGTAACTCTACAGACCTAGAAGCAGCTGATTTTTTGTTTTGTTTTTTAAATATATTTTATTAATTTATTCCTATTACATCTCAATGGTTATCCCCTCCCTTGTATCCTCCCATTCCTCCCTCCCTCCCATTTCCCCCACTCCCCTCCCCTATGACTGTGACTGAGGAGGGCCTTCTCCCCCTGTATATGCTCACAGGGTATCAAGTCTCTTCTTGGTAGCCTCCTATCCTTCCTCTGAATGCCACCAGGTCTCTCCATCCAGGGGACATGGTCAAAGGTGAGGCACCAGAGTACGTGTGAAAGTCAGACCCTGCTCTCCACTCAACTGTGGAGAATGTCCTGTCCATTGGCTAGATCTGGGTAGGGGTTTGAAGTTTACTGAATATATTATCCTTGGCTGGTGCCATAGTTTGAGCAGGACCCCGAAGCAGCTAATTTTTATTCATAAAAAGTTATTTTCAGATGTGTGCATAGAGATATAAGTATCTTTGTAAACATGACACAAAATATTCTATGACTCAATGTGACTAGGTCATGCAGTACCTTCTTATGTTTTAAAGCATTACATCTGGGCAAATTTGTGATGGTTAGCAATTAAATCCACAGATTGAATAAAAGATTTCTCTCCTGAAGGTAGTTTGGAATTACCCACATCATGGAGGGCCAAAACAGAAAAATAAATGGCAGAGGAAAGGAAAATTTGCCCTTTTGATTTGCCAGCTTGAGTTGTAACATCAGCCTTCTCCCACCCTTGGACTGAGAATTTCACCATTCTCTTCATTTTGGTTCTTGTGTCTGCAGACTTGGGCTAATCTATATCATTATTCATCTTGGTTCTCAGGCTTTAAGGTTTGGACTATAATTAGATCTCTAATGTTCCTGGATCCCAAATTTACAGAAGAATGCTAATAGGATTTCTAAACGTCCATAATCACATAACTCATGCCCTTGTCAATCAAATATCTACTTATTCATCTTCTTTCTTTCTTTCTTTCTTTCTTTCTTGTCGTTTTTTTTTCTTTTACTATTCTATTTTCTATCTGGCTGGCTACCTGTCTACCTATACATATATTCTTATCAATTAGTGGAAACTAATTATAAGAAAACATAATTTTTCAAAATCAGCAAGTTGAAAATATTTTTTCATGAAGTTTAAGGTTGGTAATTACAAAAGGAATGGAATAATAAATCAAGACACTTTTGCAACATTCCTATAATGAATACAGGTTCATGTTCATGGCTACCAAGTACAATACCTTACTCACCTGATAGTGTGTTTAATCCTATTGGAAGGCTTTAAGATATCTGAATTGTGTAGATATAAATTCTGAGCAAGTGATGTATTCTGTCTATATTTGTTATTTTGTCTCCAAATGCAGAATTTTAATCCAGGAACTTAGCTGCTCTGGCAAGAGATCATATCAAAAGACCTATGTCTGTATGATCCAGGTAGAATACAGACAGGCTCTTAGTACATACCTTTAATCCCTCTGGCTGGAATACAGACACACTTTTAGTACACACCTGTAATCCCCAAACAATGACTTCTAATTAAAAGGGCAGGCAAAGTGAGGAATCAGAGAAAGATTTGACAGGATCAGTCAGAGATCAGAAGTGCCCAGTTCTCACAAGAGGGAGGCTACTTAAGGAGCAGTGCATAACTCTCCTCTGAGAGGCCCCATCCAGCTGCAGATCAAAACAGATGCTGAGACCCATAACCAAACATTCGGCAGAGTTCTAGGAGTCCTCTAGAAGTGTGGGGGTGGGGTGAGGAGAAGGCTAGAAGGACCAGAGGGAACAAGAACTCCACAAAAAGACCAACAGAGTCAATTAACCTAGTTCTATGGGGGCTTACAGAGACTGAAGCACCAACCAAAGCACAGGCATGAACTGAACTTAGGCACTCAAATACTTATGTAAATGATGGGCAGCTTGATTTTCATGAGGGTTCCCTAGCAAGTGGAGCCTCAGATATCTTTGACATGGACTCAGTCGCCCAATTTTAGATCGCTTGCCCCTATCTGGGCTGCCTTATTTGACCTCAGCGGAAGAGGATATGTTTAGTCCTGATGTTATTTGATGTGCAGGGGTGGGTTGATAAGGAGGTACTCCTCTTTTCTGAGGAGAAGGGGGAGGGGAAAGAGGATAAGAGGGTGAGACTGGGAGGAGAGGAAGGAGGGTGTGCATTTGGGATCTAAAGTGAATAAATAAATAAAATTTTAAAAAGAGAGTGAAAAAAGGATTTGTTTTCAAAAAAGAAAGACTCAGAAAGGTCAAGGACACAAATACACACACACACACACACACACACACACACACACACACACACACACACACACACACACAAGAGCAGTACAGAGAGAATAGGAGAGTCTGTGGAGACAGTACAGTATACCTCAGGAGTACAGTACAGTTCAGCACTGTTCAGTTTAGTTCAGTTAAGTCAAGTTCATGCAGTTCAGTTTGTGGAGTTCAGAGGCAGTTTTTTTCCAAGCAGAACAACTCAGTCAGAAGCTGAGAGAAACCAGGTGGAACCAGTCCTCTTAAAGAGTTTTGAGCCATAACAGCTGAGTTGACCCAACCAGCCAGAGTTCAGAAAGAACAAGAAAGAGTGAGTTTATTTAGCAGTAAGTCTCAGAAGCTGAAAATATTTTAGGCCTAGGTTAACAGACAGAGGCTAAAAGCTGATGCCTTCAAGGTCCAGGCTTACAGAAGATTAGATTCTATGGACTTTAGAAGCTTCCAGGCCAAGTCCTAGGGATGTTTAGATAGAAAGGCTCTGGGTTCAGCCTGAGCCATAAAGATTGGGTATGGCTCTCTTCCCATGTCCTCATCTGAGGAAATAAAAACTACTTTTGCATCCAAGGCTTAGTTTTAAAAGAATGTTTTCATGAGACAATATAAGGATTTCTAAACTATACAAAGAACAGTGAAAATGAGTATAAAATTAGACTATCAACACTAGTGGAAATTTTAATGTGTGATATGTTACTGAATAATTTTAGGATGTACTATGAGAAGTCATAAGTAGAAGCTAGTTTTGTCCTTAAATATATCAGGTACTTTTCTTTGTATTTTTGCTCTTTTTATTTATTGCATGCAGGAGTTACTATACTCCAAATTAAAGAGCCAATGTTTCCATTACACTAGCTGTAAGACTTATTTTATTTGTTGTGGAGAAGAGATTTTATGTTTGCATAATTATGGAACTATTGTATATATACATACATATATATATCACAGTTGTATTTGTATCATCTCATATGATTATCTTAACAATTACTGTTCACTTCTATGAGTTCTTATTGAAGAAAATTAGGGTAAGTACTTGGAAGCAGATGTCACTTATCACTAACTTCATATCCAACTAATCTCACCCAGTTACAGGCCAGAGGCATTCTATATTTCCTCCCAATTATTTCAGCAGAATTTCTATACTTTTTTCCATAACTTTTGTATAATAGGTTCAAATTTATGTTTCCTTTTTCCATTAGTTTATTTATTTAATCACCTTATGGCTTGATTGGAGCACCCTCATTCCTCTCCTTCCAGTCCCAAACTTACATCCTCCTCCCCTCATTCCCCTCCCCACTGGGTACCAACACACCTAGGCTCCTCAAGTCACAGCAGGACTAAATGCATTCTCTCCCACTGAGGCCTGACAAGGCAGCCCAGCTAGGAGAAAGTGATCCAAAGACAGGCAACAGAGTCAGAGACAGCCCTATTACCCACTGTTAGGAGACCCACATACTGATTAAGGTGCATATCTGCTGCATATGTGTAGGGGGCTTAGGTCCAGCCCATGAATGCTTTTTTGTTTGTGGCTCAGTCTCTGTGAGCCCCAACAGCCACAGGTTAATTTACTCTGTAGGTCTTCTTGTGGTGTCCCTGAGTCCTTTGGCTCCCTCAATCTTTCCTCCCACTCTTTCACACAACTCCTTGGATTCCACCTATTGTTTGACTGCAGGTCTCTGCATCTGTTTCCATCAGCTGCTGAGCACAGCCTCTAAGAAGACAGTTATGATAGGTTTCTGTTTGCAATCACAGCAGAGCATCATTAGTAGTGTCAGAGGTTGGCTTTCTCCTATGAGGTGGATCTCATGTTGGGCCAGTCATTGGTTGTCCATTCACTCAATCTCTGGTTTTATGGGTGAGTTGGTGTCCCCCTCCCTCTACTGGAAGTCCCACCAGTTAAAGAAGGTAGCCACTTCAGGCTCCATATTATTCCCTGCTGCTAGGAGTATGAGCTTGAGTTATCTTCATAGACTTCAGGGAGCCTCCCTTATCTCAGAGATGCCAGTTTTCCCCTCTCTCTGCTTTTCCCACACCTAATCCCTACTCCAGTTTTCTTACGCATGCCCTGCCCTCTCTCACCCAGTTTCCTCTCTCCATCTACTTCAGATATCTATTTTATTTCCCCTCCTGTGTGAGATTCAATCATCCTCTCTAGGGCCCTCCTTGTAACTTAGCTTCTTTGGGTATTGTTGACAGTGTCATGTCCAGGGATGCAGGAGTGGAGACCATGCAACATGCTTGACAAGGATCCGAGCTTGATGTATCCTCCAGATGACCCTGAATGGACAGGGGTTGAATCACCTGACAAAGATCTGACCCCGGAGCTCATGAGTTATTATTTTTCACCTGTTACTTTCATAATGGTGGTTTTCATTCTGCTCTTCTGTCTCTTTATCTTGGTGTACTTCCCTTTCCCTGTTCTTAGTTCTCCAAAAATCACTGAGCACAGAAAGTTAGATGTTCTGCCAAAATCAAGAAATACTGCCTGGCCAGCAATTCATGCCTAAGGATAAGAATGTTTCAGGCACAGTCATAGGGGAGGGGAGTAAGGGGAAAATGGGAGGGAGGGAAGAATGGGAGGATACAAGGGATGCGATAACCATTGAGATGTAATATGAATAAATTAATAAAATAAAATAAAATAAAGATTGTTTCAGGCGAGGAAGCAGCTCTAAATTGGAAAAAAATTAAGAATTGTCCCTTACTAAATGTTTTGATGGTTTATGATTTACAAATAGCATATGAAAAGCATGAGGCACTGAGGAAAGAAATTTCCAGGGATGAACCTTTGATTATGCAAAAGGAAAATGCCTATGACTTGGACCTTTTTTTACCTGCTTGATTTCTCTCTCTCTCTCTCTCTCTCTCTCTCTCTCTGTCTCTCTCTCTGTCTCTCTCTCTGTCTCTCTCTGTCTCTCTCTCTGTCTCTCTCTCTGTCTCTCTCTCTGTCTCTCTCTCTGTCTCTCTCTCTGTCTCTCTCTCTCTCTCTCTCTCTCTCTCTATATATATATATATATATATATATATATATATATATATATAAAATGTTGAGTAATTTATTCAGATTACACTGTATCTTTCCATTCCCCATCTCTCCCTCTTTCACCCTATTCCCCTCCCTTAGGTCTGTGACAGAAGGGGATCTTCTCCCCAACCGTATGATCACAGCCTATCAGGTCTCATCCTGGTGTTCTGCTTACCTTTCCTCTTGAGTGTCAACAGGCCTCCCCACCAAGGGGAAGTAATCAAATAGGGGGCACCAGAGATCATGTCAGTTTCAGTCCCTGCTCTTCACACAGCTCTGGAAAATGTGCTGTTCATAGGCTAGATTTACTGCATGCATTGTCCTTGGTTGATACAGCAGTTTAGTCTGCCAGCCTTGATGGTCTTCTTGTAGGTTTTTAAGATCCTCTGGATCCTTCTGTTTCCCCATTCTCCCATACTTCTCTCACTTGAACTCCCTATGGGAAGTCCCAGCTCCAACTAAGTGAAGACTTTCAGGGGACATCCTTGTTGGGCTAGTGTCCAACTATGAGTGAGTATATACCATGTGCATCATTCTAGGTATAGGTTAACTGACTCAGGATGATCATTTCTAGTTCCATCCATTTGTCTGCAAATTTCAGGATTTCCTTGTTTTTAATAGCTGAGTAGTATTCTATAATATAAACGTACCACAATATTTTTTATGCATTCTTCAACTGAGGGACATCTCGG
Organism: Acomys minous; assembly: GCF_964271855.1. Classification (NCBI taxonomy): domain Eukaryota; kingdom Metazoa; phylum Chordata; class Mammalia; order Rodentia; family Muridae; genus Acomys; species Acomys minous. The sequence goes on from NC_140488.1 coordinate 51,695,988, forward strand.
TTGTTTCCAGATTCTAGCTATTACGAATAAGGCTCCTATGAACATGGTTGAACATATTTCCTTGCTGTGTAGTGGAACATTTTTTTGGGTATATTTCCATGAGTAGAATAGCTGGGTCTTGAGGTAGCCCTATTCCCAGTTTTCTGAGAAAGCACCGGATAGATTTCCAAAGTGGTTGTACAAGTTTGTACTCCCACCAGCAATGGATGATTGTTCCCCTTTCTCTTCACCCTCACCAGTATGTGCTGTCACTTGGATTTTTGGTCTTAGCCATTTTGATGGATGTAAGATGGAATCTCAGAGTCATTTTGGTTTGTATTTCTCTGATTACTAAGGATGTAGACCATTTCTCTAAGTGTTTCTCAGCCATTCAATATTGCTCTGTTGAGAATTCTCTGTTTAATTCTGAGCCCCATTTCTTAATTGGGTTGTTTGGTTTGGTGATGTTTAATTTCTTGAGCTCTTTATATATTTTGGATATTAATTCTTTGTCTGATGTAGGGTTGGTGAAGATCTTTTCCCAGTCTGCAGGCTGTCGCTTTGTTCTCTTGACAGTGTCTTGTGCCCTACAGAAGCTTCTCAGCCTCATCAGGTCCTGACTTAGAACTTTAAAGAGAATGTTTGAGTGGATTCTGAGGAAGGCATAAACCAAGAGCGGAATGGTGAGCAAAGCAGCTTGGGTTAATCATTTGACTTTTATGGAACGGTTGGCTGCCACAGATAACAGACCTTGGGATTCTCATACTAGCAATGAAAAGATTAGCATTCTTAAAGAATATATTAGAGCTGAAGCACTTAAAGATGCAGCTACATTTTGCTACACTCAAGGATTCTATAAAAGATGTCTAGCTGGGCATCAAGCTGAGCTTGAAAAATTAACTGCAAGTTGAGGAGATGTCTAGTACTTCTATACAAAAAAATAGCCTAAGAGTACTAATGTCTAGTTGAAAGGAAACCATAAAAGCTGTTTCCTTAGGCCAAAAACAAAACTGGCTGAAGAGGTCAAACATTGAAGTTAATAAGAAATAAAATGATGTGCTTGCTTTTGAGGTTAGTGGAACATAGACATAGGGTTTGCTTCTGTTTCCTGAAATTTAGATGTAGTTGAAATTCCATTGTTTTATGCAACTATCATGTGAAATAGCTGACTTTACGTCTTTAAAACATTTTTGACTTCAGTTCCATAACAACAACAACAACAACAACAACAACAACAACAACAACAACAACAAAACCTAAATAAAGAACCGAGGTTTGTGTTCTGTGGTATGCTTGCTTGTCTGCTTGCATGCCTGCCAACTAGCAGCTATTGAGAACAGAGCCTGTCAGTTTGCGTTAAACATATGACACAAAAGCTGCATTTGTGCTGCTCCTGTTCAGTTCATCCCTGCTTCAAGGACCCTCAAAACATCTGGAAGTGCTAAGGCTGGTCCTCCACAGGGTCTGTGGATTATAGTATGGTTATCCTGTAATTTATGGCTGATATCCACTTGTAAGTGAGTACGTACCAAAAGTTTCTTTCTGGGTCTGGATTATCTCACTCAGGATGATCTTTTCTAGTTCCTTCCATTTGCCTGCAAATTTCAAGATTTCTTTGTTTTTAATAGCTGAATAGTATTCCATTGTGTAAATGTACCACACTTTCTTTATTCATTCTCTTGTTGAGGGACATCTTAGGGTCTTTACAATTTCTGATTATTATGAATAAAGCTGCTAAGAACATAGTTGGGCAAGTGTCCATGTTGTATGGTGGAGCATAATTCAACTATATATGCCCAGGAGTGGTATAGTTGAGTCTTGAGGTAGAACTATTCCCAATTTTCTGAGAAAGCACCAGATTGATTTGCAAAGTGGTTGTGCAAGTTTACTCTTCCACTGTCAATGGAGGAGTATTCCCCTTTTTCCATGTCCTTACCAGCATGTGCTATCACTTGAATTTTTTATTTCATCCATTGTTTTGGGTTTAAGATGGAGTCTCAGAGTTGTTTCTATTTGCTTTTCCCTCTCCCAAAGAGGTTGAACATTTCTTTAATTGCTTCTAGGCCATTAAAGATTCTTCTGGTTTTTACCCTTTTCATTTAGTGCATGAAAGAGTTACAGTACTCCAAATTAAAGGCCCAAATGGTTCCATTATACTAGATATGAGGTTTTTATACTTGTGATGAGGGAATAAGAGAAATTCTGCTTATTACAGGGAAATCCTCACCTAAGATTCAGAGAGCTACAAGTATTTATAATGCATGAAACTTCAATTGATTGTCCTTATCTAGTCCAGTCTCTATCAAGAACTGGCATATGCTCCTGCCACTCTTTAGCTGACTTACTTATGCTTAGTCAGAATTCTCAATGACATGTGTAGCCAATTCTCTTTTTAAAAATTATCATAGTTAGAATTTCTATTGCTGTGATAAAATGCCAGGAACAAAAACAAACGTTCAAATCACTGTCTGTCCCTGAACATAGTTATGGCAAGAACTCAGAGCAAGAACCCAGAGAAAGGAACTGACAGAGGTCACAGATGAAAGCTGTTTACTGGATTGCTCCTCACGGCCTATTCAGCCTGCTTTCTTATATACCGTAGGACTACTAGGCCAAGTGTAGCCCCACCCACAATCAGCTGGCCCTTCCCATATGATCATCAATGAAGAAAACTAACTACAGACATGCCTACAGGAATTTGAGTGGAGGCATTTTCTTAACTGAGGTTCCTTTTCCAAGATAACCCTACCTTGTGTCAAGTTGACAGGAAACTATCCAGGATACCCACCTTCAGTGGTTTATTTCTATCATAATCATCAACCATTCCTTGTAAAGGTCTTCTTGCCATTTATCTGTTAATTAAAAAAAAATTTATTAATTTATTCTTGTTACATCTCAATGGTTATCCCATCCCTTGTATCCTCCCATTCTTCCCTCCCTCCCATTTTCCCCTTATTCCCCTCCCCTATGACTGTTCCTCAGGGGGACTTCCTCCCCTGTATATGCTCATAGGGCATCAAGTCTCTTCTTGGTAGCCTGCTATCCTTCCTCTGAGTGCCACCAGGTCTCCCTATCCAGGGGACATGGTCAAATATGAGGCACCAGAGTTCGTGTGAAAGTCATGCCCCACTCTCCACTCAACTGTGGAGACTGTTCTGCCCATTGGCTAGATCTGGGTAGGGGTTTAAAGTTTACCACCTGTATTGTCTTTGGCTGGTGCCTTAGTTTGAGTGGGACCCCTGGGCCCAAATCTGCCTTTCATAATGTTCTATTTGTAGGTTTCTAGGACCGTCTGGATCCTTCTACTTTGCTATTCTCCCATGCTTCTCTCATCTAGAGTATCTTTATATAATCCTCAGTTTTGTCAGGAAGCCAGCCATTACTCAAAAAAGTAGAAATGTGGAGTCAATGAAACTTTCTGTGAACTTATAAAAAGCAGATGATGTCTTGGGTGAATGTGTATTGTTGACATACTTTTTGTATGTATGTCTGTGTGTCTGTCCTTTCTTTATGCCTGTACTACCCTAGTCAAGTTTCTGGGGTTCAAACATTATGTGATGTAAGGGTCTTAATAAATGGCATTTACAAGGCAGGTGCCATAGAAGTCTAAGGAAGGTAGGAGGTAGTGTGTGTGTGTGTGTGTGTGTGTGTGTGTGTGTGTGTGTGTGTGTGTGTATGCGTGTGTATGTGTGTGGTGTGGGGAATGGGGGTGGGTGGTTGCATGCAAAGTCAGACTATTAAAATGATGGCGCTATAGGGAAGTCATCTGAGTCCTTGGTGGCAGATCAGTGACCGTATCAGATTTTTAAAAATATTTATAACATTATCAAACATATCTATGTAATTAGTGTTCTCCCAAGTTGAAAAGGATTTGTAAAAATATTTCTTCTTTTTTTTTTATTATGGAGCTACTTGGAAATGAAACTTAATGGTCTTTTTAAACTATAAGTCCTCTTGATCCCTGTTTTAAAGATTAATTTTATTTTTTAATTATGTGTATGTGTATGGGTCTATCTCTTTGTGAGTATCTACATTTAAGTGCAGGTGCCTGACTGCTGAGCCATTTTCTAGCTTCTTTCCTTGTGATTCTCATGCCATAGTTCTTAGTGTTCATTCTCCATCATGTGGAAAAATGTATCTTTTCTGTAACTAAGTTTGTGCTTCTTCTTTTCTTTGCATTGCTGGGTATTCAACTAGGCAAGTGTAGTACCACTCAACTTAGTGCCAAAGCCATGTTCCTTGTTCTCAGGAAGTTAACTTCTTCTCCATGGCTTTCCCGGATTCTTTTGTAATTTTAGTTACTAAGGTTTGCAAGATTTTTTCTCTCTAAAAAAATAATGATTTTGATCACTTTCCAAAGAGAAGATCTTGGTGAAAGCATGGTTTTTGTTTGCCTCTCAAACATTTTGGCTTGGATTATTTCAGTACATGCTATTTGAAACACATGCTGTGCTGTGTGCATCTGTTAAACATATTTTAAACAGAAAATAAGAAATTAATCTTTAACCTAATTTATGTAAAGACAGTAGGAGTTTTCAAAAGTTCCCCTTATTTGTTTTTTTCAAAAGTCTACAGTTTCTTCTCTGGTTCCTTCAAGTGGGTACCTTTCAGGTCTGGGCTTGTACTATAATATTTTAAGAAAAATTACTTTTGATTCAAGTCTATTTCTTCTATAAGAAGACTGTTAGAGACAGTTTGATATCTTAAACAACTGTAAAATGTGAGTTCATAGATTCTTTAAGTAAGAAGGTCATCTAATGGTATAGTCAGAGCCCCAATTGAACACTGGACTTTCGAGAAGATGTTAGAAAAAAAAAAGACTAGGTCATCATAAGAAATTGGGAGATAGAAACTCACAGATAAATGAGTAGAAGGTAGTTTTAAGTTTTTTAAAAATAGAAACTTAATATATTAGAAGCTTCATTTATGAAGTTGATCTAAATAAATTTGACAAACAATAGAGAAAACACAACTACAACTGGAATTCTTTTGTCCCAAATGAAGCACATAGTCCTGGCAATGGATTACATTTAGTTAAGTTGTTTGCTAAAGGGGTTCCATGGGAACCCCCAAACTACCCAAGCTGCTCTCCACAAATGGAAGGCAAGGTCCTATTGTTGAAGAGAACATCCATATAACTCATTGAAAATTTGTGCTGCTCTCACCTAGGGCCCTTACCCCCTCATTCTAGTGTCTTTGGTATAGAAAGGTACTCTGCATGCTACCTAAGGAGAAAGGTTAACACCTACCCTCCCGCAAATCCTTCAATTTTCAGTGATGGCTTGCTTGTAAGATTTGCTAGAACAATAGTGGCACAAAGTTTGTGGAACTAACCATCCAATATCTGAGTATATTAGGGCACACTCCATGAGATAGAACCCATCACTAACATTGATTGGGTGGCCAAGAACCTGAGATTAAATGACCCAGGGACCAACCAAATGCTATTGTTCTGTTAAAGGAATATAGAAATAAATGACTCCTAATGACATTCTGCTATAGGATATTGATTGGTACCTTGCTCAGCCATCACAAGAGAAGCCTCTTCCTGCAGTGAATGGGAACAAATACAGAGACGGTTCCATAGCCATACAATTATGCAGAACACTCAGTACTAAATGGGTTGTCTCTATCAAATCTGTCCTCGCAGGGCTGTGGAAGAGGAGGCAGAAAAAGTGTAAAAGCCAGAGTAGATGGGGGACACCAAGGAGACAAGTCACTCTAAATACAGCAGGGCCAACACACATATAAACTCAGAGATTGTGATGCACAGGCCTTGCATGGATCTGCACCACATGGGATCTCAGTGTTGAGAAAAAAAGTGGACACAGTCCCTCCCATCCCTAACACAGAAGCCACCTCCAATTGATAACCATTTATCAAAAAAAAGTTTTCTCCAGAGAATTCTCACTGAGGATACAAACCTTTATAATGGCTGTGTATCATGTTCAGCAGTAGATAGCCAATTCAAAATAAACTCATTGGCATCTCTGGAGATTCCTTACTTCATTGTGTTTAGTTGAGGCATTTATTTATTATTTTTATATTTTATTTTCTTTTATCCTACAGGTCCTGGCTTCTGGTTTTGTGTTTTTATGTGACTCCTATGCATATGAATTGCATCACTGAGTCTATATGTGTTCTTGTGCTTTTTCTTTTTCTCTTTTTTCTTTGTTTTGTCCTATTCTTATTTGTTTGTTTTTGATTATCTTATTTTAGTTTATCATTTTTATTTTTCAATACCTATTTTCTAACAATAGACAGAAAGAATGTGGATTTGGGTATAAGAAGTTGTGGGGAGGCTCTCAGAAGAGTTGGGGGGGATAAACATAATCAAAATATATTGTATGAAAGCATCTATTCTCAATAAAAGAAAAATAGAAAAGTTTAAAAATCTTATAAGGATTAAAATAAAATAGTTTATCAAATTAACAAATTGTTAGTATTAAACACCTGCTAAAGAAATACAGCAAAAGCTGTTTTCAGTTTTAAAAAGAAGAAGAAAGATGATTGTATGGATCAGAAATTGTGCTAGAAACAAGTTTGACTTTCTTTACATTCATACGTTCTATGGCTAAAACATGTGAAGATAAAGTTTTTGGGTTTACCAAGACACTTGACATAAATAAAATTTCAATTTTTCTTTTATACATGGTACAAAATAATGAATAATGTTTACAAAATATAGATCCTTTTGTTTAAAATTTAAGTTATATCCATAAATGGATGTGATTTTTCCTATCCAAAGTATTCTTTTTTCTTTAGCACAGGGCTTTCAGGTAGGATTTGGGTGAGTTTGTGGTTTCTCAAATTTATGGTAATAATATGTTGATAGTCCCATTCAACAGCCATGCTTGTTGAGGAGGTTGATCATAACAATTAATTTATGACAGAGTTTTTGGAGCAGTGTCACCTAAGTTAAACATTCACAAACACAAATTACTGACCATTTGCTCTTTTGCAAATTATCATGGTCTCTTGAGTTTAGAAAAACAGGTTTAGCAAAAGATATTCTAAAAATGTGTCTGCCAATATGTGAAAGTCTAAAATATTTCTGTTTATCACTTTTCACACCTATATTATTTGAATAATTTAGTTGATATGAGTGTATGCTCATTCCTGAGATTTGGTTTCTGTTCCTTTTTTTTTTTCTTGGTGAGAAAGAATATTTCATGAGGTAATCAAAGTGCTTTCACAAAGAATGTACAATTCATTTCTGATCTTTTTTCTTTAACTCAGGAACATGACACATATCTATTTCCAGTGTTGTTTTGCTTTTAGACTTTATGTTGCTTGTTTTAGATAAAATAATGCTGAATAGAGGATATGAACATTGAAGGTAAGCTTTTGTTTCATAATATTTTTACAGGCTAAGGTAGAAACAACAGGAAATTTTATACTTCAAAGTACCTAGATAAGTCCATGGTTGATGGTATATGAGGCAGGGAGCAGAGGTTTAGTGGAAAATTTTCTGATATTTAAAACCAAGATGTAATAGAAAGAATCAGGGCGTCTTCAAGAAATGCTTTATTCTTAGGCCAAGTCATGGGGCACAAAAAATAAGCTTATCACATTTTATAATGCCATAGAATGTTAATGTTCAAAACCAAAAATGTTCAGATATGTCAAGGTAGTAGAGGAGCCAACTTGAAAAGGTTCTTAGTTCCCAACACTGGAAATTTTGTTCACTAAAGTAAATACCGGTAACACAGTATTACAAATCTAAGGGTGAAATAAATAATGTCAGTTCATACTCACAAATTAATTATTAAATAAGTAAATACACAGGGGATATAAGTATGAGAAAATAAACACATTTTCTCTGTGTATTTTTTTTGTTCTTTTAAAGTTTATTATAATTTATTCAGGTTATACCCCAATTGTTATCCCCTCAATTGTATATTTCCATTCCACACTCCCTCTCTCTTCTGCCTTATTTCCCTTCTCTAAGCCTATGACAGAAGGGGACCTCCTCCACCACTATGTGACCATAGCCTATCAGGTCTCATCCAGATAGCCTTCTTACTCATCCTGATGTGACTGAAGGGTCTTCCTACCAAGGAAATTGTTCAAATTGGGGACAACAGAGTGTAATTTTTATAGTTCCTTTTCCTCCCAAAGGTAGAAGGTGACATTTTGACACAGAAACTTGCTCTCAAAGAAAGTGTGAAAAAGAGAGGAAAGTTATGTTAAAGAGAAAAGTGGCACATACTAAGTAAAGTAGGAAAATAGGTCTGAAATTAATAATCAAATATATTAATCAATGATTCTTTTCATATTGTGAAATGAATATGATGTTTTCCCTTAATTTTCATGCTCCCTGAATACCTATAACTTCTTTTCAACATTGAGAAACTTTGAGAAGAAACTAAATTATGAAACAATGAGTATTTCTAAATACTCTCAGGATCATGAAGAAACCTACAAAACTTGAGAAACGATAACAGAACAACAAAATGTAAAGCTACACGATTACTTAAATTGCATTTTATCTTACTGATCTTGGCACTGAACAACTTTAAGTTCCTTATCAATGGTCTCAGACAGCAAAATAACAATAAATAATTAATGAATTGTGAATGAAGTCTTGAATTTGGTTAATAATGTTCCAAAATTATTTTCTTAGTTGTGACAAATGGACCATAGTTATATAATATGTTAGTGATAGAGAAAATTAGGTAAGAATTAAAAGACAGTTTTCTACCTGAATAGTCACCCAAAACTCTACTTCAGTCTTCTGGCCCAATATATCTGACAGACATATTTGTGAGGCAGGAACTATTGAGGACTTGCTTACCCTGTCTTGGCAGAGTTTGGCTGTAAACTCTGCCTGCATCCAAGCTTGCCCATTTTTTTTTAGGTAGAATTCTGTCTGTGGTAGAATTGAGGACCTTTTGCTCAGTGACTAGTTTGCCAAATTTGAAGCCATCTCCATAAGGAGGTTCTTTCATGCTCATCATCTTCTTTGAGGTAGGCTGGGTGTTGCCAGGAGTTAACCTGTCTCATTGTCAATGAATCTTTAAAGTAATAAAAACTTTTTAAATGCCATATTCTGCATGTCTGTGGAGTTTTGAAGACCTTGTCTTTTTATAGAGTCATATCTATGTGTTGTATCTAAGATGTATATTCTTGTGATAAAAGTAGGCTAGCAATCGAAGTGACCATCATTTAATCTACTAACATTTAATTTGTATAACTTATTTCTCTTAAAAGCTACTAACCTGCACTCTCGGCATACTCAGATAATCAAGTTTACTCCTTCTCAAGTCTCTGAGGGAGTTGAAGACCAGGTAGCTTAGTTCTACAATGAAGCTTAATTGTTTAGGGGTTAAGACTTTTTAGGTCTACATAGATGTTCTAAGTTGATAATGACAATATCTTATGGAGATTGATTTACATTCAGAAATTTAGATGCACCAAGATAGGAAAGATGTCTTCTTCAAGGCTGTCAAATACAAATAGCCAAAACACCAAGAATGTAACATTTATATAATTCCTGATTGTGTCATGGTTCTTCTTGCCATATGTAATCTATTGTATATATTGTAATAATATAAAATGTATGTGTACAAAAATAAAATAATAAAAAACAAACCATGGAATATATATTTTATGTGTTACAAAATGTTACTTTGTCCTATATGTTTGCCATGTTTGTCCTATATGTTAATTTTTGTCACTATGTGGTAGAGTATGAATTAATATCATGTATTTTCAATCTAAGTCTCTTAACGAAATGATGGCATTCATAGTATAGTGGATGTCTATTTTGTTGTGGAAGTGAGCATCTTGTTTATGCTTGATTACATGTAGCACACAGGATAGTCCCAAACTTAATGTGGTCCTGAATTTGTAGCTGAGTATTTGTACAGTTACACTCAAAGGTAAGACGATTTAGAGATTTTTAAAAAATGTGGAGATATATAGAAAGGGGCATGAGTATGAGAATGAATGAATGTGGGTACATTGCCCCCAATAATTGATATTGATTTTAAAATTATCGATGTAGGCTGAAGAGAATAAATAAGAGAAAGAAAAAAGGTGGATGAATTTGGGTCTTAGGAAAAAGGAAGAATACATTTACTTAACTAAGGTATAGTGGAAAAATCAATATATCAAGCTCCTAAATGAGACATTTAATCAAATTGCCACTTATTTACAGAGTTGAAATATTGACACATTCGGTATTATTTAAGGTATTTATGATTATTTAGTTACTACATCTGTAAGATATTGAAATGTATTTATATATGTGGTAATTTATGAGGAGGGACAAAGTTAATGGAATAGACACAGTAATATAGAAAAAAATTGTATTGACTAGAGTTGTAGTTTGAATGTAAATGGTCCCCAGTAGGATAATGTGTTTAAATATTTGAGTCCAATCTGATGGAACTGTCTGGGAGGGTCCTGCAATCTTTACTGGGTAGAGCCTCATTAGGAAAAGTGAGTCAGTAGGGGTAGGATCTATTGTGGATTGTGGATTTGCTGTTCACTCTCTGTTTCCTGACCATAGAAACAAAGCAAGCAGCAGCATAGCAGTCCTGCCACCATATTGTTCTCACCAAGAAGGTTTGTAACATTTTGAGCGGTAAATTGAAATAATCCCTTCTTGCTTTAAATTGCCTTTTGTCAGATGTTTTCCCCCACAAGGCGAGAAAAGTAACTATGACAATTAGTTGTACCAGACTCATGACTAAACACAGAATATAATCAGCTTCATGATCACGCAGTACTGTGATAACTTTCCACAGTTATTCGGTGCCTGCTAATACAAATGGGCTCATTTGGTAACTTTCTCTGAAGTTTTCTGCCATCTTGAGGCAGTTTATGTTGTTTGTATTACAACATTTCTAAGTTTATTTTTTACACTTAAAAAATTTTCGATTATGTAGCAATGCATTAGCATATTCTCCTTTTGTCCTACTTGGAGCTTCTGGTTTTCCCAACTGAACCCAGTCAAAGCACTGCAGCTAATGACATCATGTTTGAATCAATTAGCAGCAATCTACTCAGGTGAAAATAATAAATTGTAAAATTAGCAAAACACAAAATTTTTATTAAAATTGAGTATGTGAATAAGAATCTTCAAATTCAGACCTTTGGAGGCTGAGGTAGAAGGATACTGAGTTATAGGCCATGCTTGATTATACAGTGAGAGTCAGAGAGAGAGAGAGAGAGAGAGAGAGAGAGAGAGAGAATTAATGATAAATAAAGAAAGGAAAGAAGGAAAGAATGAGGAGTAATAAGTAGAGGCAGTATATCAGTATATCATGAGAAGATAGAAACGCGTTAAAGAGAGCTATAAATGCTATATAAGAATGAGTTTAATATTGGATGAAAGAGGCAGTAAGAAAAGATGAGAACAGAGATTAAAGAGATAGCAAGAGCTGTAGAAATGAAGAACAGAATGTTTCTATGTAAAAATAAAGAGAAATCAGCTGATCTGCAGTTGGTGGAAGGCTGATGAAGATGTAATAATAAGAGAAAGGGCTCAGGTGAAGAAACCCCAACCACAAACCTCAATGAACGCTCTAAGCCATTCCAGAAATATTTCTGAAACCTGCAACCATTTTTTTATTTGAATGTGTCTTTAGACTCAGTGTCAAGGAAAATTCTTCAAATGTACAAACATACAATTGAGCATAAATTACAAAGCAGTTTGGAGGTTTTCACTGATGATCCATCTGGTTCGCATGAGTGACTATCACAGTGCCGATCTTTCCTTACTGGTTTTTCAGATTCTCAAATTGCAAAACTGATTAACATACAGGAAGTTAGATGTTAAACGAATTGCAGTAGCTGGAGATTTCAGTATAGACTGTCAAGGCTTTTCTGTCTTCCAGTTTCACAAAGTATATGGACAAACGAGTGTAAGATTTGGAAATCAGTAAAATCAGATCAATCATAGTAGAGATGTTTGGAACTTGTATGGAGTTAACCAAAGCATCTTCTTTCAATCCTAGAATGTTACATAGCACTTTTTGTAGGCATTGTTGTTGCTTTTGTTGGTAGATTCGTGTAAATTGATCCTGGTATACAAAATTCTTGGTATGGTGACTATTTATTTGCACAATATGGGCCCAAGACCCAAGTACTTAAATACTCACAGACAGCTGGAACACAATCTGCAAATGTAATCAAAGCCTTCAGGTCTACTCAGTACTAACTTAGAATGTCTAGTGAAAATTAGAAAAACCTTGATGAGTTATGAGTTCATAATTTTAGTAACGTGGCATCTTTCTCCTTATACATCCATGCTCATATACTTTAATCTGTAACATTAGCTTACTTGAACAATTTTTCTTTGACAAACTGAATTGTATTTGCAAAACAATATGCCAATGTGGTTTTGTAAAGAACTATATAGATGTGTATTTCCAGTAAGTGGAAGCCATGGAGAAGTCTTGCTTTTGATTACCATTTCTTTGTTGCCAACACCAGATAGTAGGGTTGAATATTGCAGTATCTAAATTGAATTAATTGTTTCATCTCTCTTTGTTAAAAAAGTATCCCTCTGTCATAGTTAGATTTTATATCCCTATGAAGAGACACCATGACCACAGAAACTCTTATATGGGAAATATTTAATTGGGGATAGCTTACAGTTTCAGAGGTTTAGGCCATTATCATCATGGCAGGAAACGTGGCTGAGTGCAGGCAGACACAATGCTGGAGAAGGAGTCGAGAATTTTACATCTTGATATGCAGGCAGCAGAAAGAGAACTGACTTGAGCTTTGGAGACCTCAAACTCTGCCCCCAGTGACATGCCTTCTCCAGCAATGCCACATCTACTTCAATAAGGCCACATCTCCTAATAGTGGCACTCCCGATGGGTCTATGAGGTCATCAAACCACCACACCCTCTAAAAGTATAGAGGGAACAGCAGAATACAGTTCCATCATTTGCTTTCATGTGGTTCATATTTTATCATCATATAACAGTCATTCTATATGTGGCTAATGAATGATGTTGAAAACAATAATTACACCATAACGGCACCAGGTACTATATGATAAGACCTTCTCAGGAACTGTGTCTTAGCCCTGAGGAAAGTCATAATGTTTTTTAATAGTTTACATCATTGATCTGGTAAGGGGTGTGGAGAATTACTTTTTAAAAGTTATTTATTTATTCAGTATACATCCTGACTGAAGCCCGCCTCCTCTCTTCCCAGTCCCCCATACCCTTTTCCCATTTTCCTCTCTTCTTCTTCTCAGAGAAGGAGGGAGTTCACTCTGTAGGTTTTCTTGTGGAATCCTTGACCCCTCTGGCTCCCTCTATCCTTCTTCTCACTCTTCCTCAAAACTCTTTTAGCTCAGCCTCTTGTTTGGCCAAGGGTTTCTGTATCTGTTTCCATCAGCTGCTGGATGAATCTTCTCAGGAGTCTGTTATGCTAGACATCTATTTGCAAGCATAACAGAGTATCATTAATTGTGTCAGGGGTTGACTCTCTCCAATTTTTGTTGTTTGGTACCTGTTTAGTTTCAGATAAAGGCCAGTTTGCTTCAGCTAAATCTTCTTAACTGGTCTGTTATTGACATATTAGTTAAACTTTTAAAAGGTATAGTAACAAATTGGCATATAAAGAGGTTGGAAGTTAGAGAGAGTGGTTGTCAGAGAAAAAGGGTAAATAAATATCTTTAACCTCTAAACTTCCCACCTAATTATCATCCACAGACTACCCAATATCTAGAAGCAAAAGAACGAATAAAGCATACCCACATGTTCTCAAGAATTAGGGGGAAAAGCCTTGATTTTACTCATGAGTCTGTCTAATTTTTTTGGGTTCATCAAAATAAAATATTGTAGAAGCAAGAGACCACACCATGTAGTCCGTCTGTCTAGTCTTCAAAGTCTTAGTTTTACTTTTTAAATAAAACTACTTACCTTGAAGAAAACACTATCCTCTCTAAAATTCTGAATGTAACTCAATATCTATTGTATCTCATATCTATCACTTTAAAACATCCATCTAGACCTAAAAATATCTTAACCTCTAATTAAAAATCAATACATTTATGGGAATTTGTGAAACAGGTATAGAAACCTAATAAAGAAGTATACTTAAAAAAGCTAACCACAGTTTTAAGTGGGAAAGTACCATAAAATTAAGTTGATTGAACATATGCTACATCTGGGGAAGTTGCTCTTATTTTACTAACATTGGTTCACTCAATCTTTTTCTGTTTATTATACACTATTATCTTACATTGTATCAAGATAAGATAAATTGATTAGTGTACATACTCACTACATATATAGAATATATATATATTTAAATGTACACTTTCTGTGCTGCAAAAAATTAATTTTGTAATTTAATATATAATTTTAGGATTTTATATTATATAGTTAATGCAATGTGGCATTTTAATAATATTCAAACACAAATGTGAATATTATGCATAGAGTCTACATAGCAAGCTTCAGTGTACACTGCTATATTGATGTCATAGAAACATCTTGCTGTATTAAGTAAGGATGCTACCTGAAGTCTGGTGGTGATTTGTATAGTCAGCCACTGAGTCACTAGAGCCTTAGAATTGTTTATCAGCATGATGGATATACTTTTTCTCCTATGGTTTATCAGTCCAGTCAGCTTACTTTCTTGAATGTAATATTTGGCAGATATAACAACACATATTATCTTTCATGTTTGCACTATGGCTGCAATGTTGAAACAACTCACAAATCTTATTAAGCACAACATTTTAAGATCATGTTCAATATCATTTCTCTAATACTTCACTATAATTCCTTTACATTTCTTAGCAATTCATAGTTAAGGGTGGCTTCTGTTTCCTATCAGGGTGCAATAAATATTTGCTTCTACTGCCTGATGCTGCTGAGAAGCAATATCTAAGCATTTCATAAAACCCAAGGATGATGTGAGTTGCAGGGCTGTGTTTGCTAAAGGTTTTCATGAACTATGTACTTTGGTTAACTTTTGATTATTTATAGATAACCAGAGCAGGAAAAGACTTGAGTAGCCTTGTAGTCTCCCTAGCAGCAATGGTAGCCCTGTCTTTGCCTAGAATTAGTACCACAATGACTTTCAAATGATTGAGTTATTCTGTTTTTAAATGTCTGGTAAAGAATAAGTGTGACGGCAACGAACTACTCATTTCTCTAAATATCAGATGTTGTCAGATAGCTCTTCATGCAGAACAAGATGGTAAATTGATTGTTAGAAGCAGCTCTTTTTAATTTTTTATTAGTGGAGATGGAGAAATATTACTTTGCTGAAAGAAAAAAAACAAAGTAAAACAAAGACTGAGAGAAATAATTATGAATTACCTTCATATCTTTGCATCTTTTTTCTTTATATAGAATAATTTCCATGCTTCTTTAGACATTATTTGAATATGCTTTATTCATATTGGCTACTCTTTTCTAGATACTGTTCAAAGTTTTATAGTTTTTAGAAATTATATAATCTAAAAATGGACAAAGCACATTGGCACTAACATATGGCTGGTAAGGAGTCATATCTCAAAATTGCTACCCCACAATGTACTTTTCTACTCAGATCAAACCAAAACTACTGAAATCCAATTACACAGAAAAAAATTTCTCCCAATAGCGGTAGTCTTCTTCCATTCTAGTACCAGGCATGTACCATCTCTGTTTTCATTTTCTCAGAATTCTTTAGATTACTGAGCTGGTAAGACAAGTCACTGATGACTTGAGCTCCATCTCTGGGACATATATAGTAGAAGGAAAGGAGAATAGCGATTCCCTAAATTGTCTTCTGACCTTAATACACATGGCAAATCACGAGGTCTGTCCCTCACATATACACAGGTACACAATAAATGAATAATAAATAAGTACATTTAACAAGTTTGCTAAAATTTGTTAAATTTTAAAAATAGTTGCTTTCCCTTTTGAACACATTCATTTTCTTACATTTATATGTGCCCACATACACACACACAGATGCTCATGGACAATTTTGTCAAAGTTAAAAAAAATAAAACATGAGGGCAGACAAGCTATAAAAACATGGCAGCAAAGAGGAGAGTGGAGAAGAAAAGAAAAATAGGCCATGAGGTTTGGGTTATGCTGTCATGGAGGTCAGCCATGTGGCTTTAGCAGGGGGCTTTAGAGAAAAAGTAAGCAAGTCCAAAGAACCAGAGAAAGCATCCTAGGCTCTGGCCACCATTCAAAAGAAAGAAACAAAAAAGATAAAACGTTTTTATTGTATCTTTTAAAGGAATGACTCAGTGAAACGGAGTATGCTTTAAGAAACATAAATTATTAATATGTGTGTATATAATATTAAACTACTTTTATAATGACTTTCTTAATTGATGGTACCATCATCAACATGAAACCCTGTTTTTCAGAAATGGAGTTTAATTTTTTTTTATATTTCACTGATTTGAAAATTTGTGAAATCATATAAATTATATGTCATATAACACCATTCATAAAATAGAATCTGGTAGTTTCAACCTTCTTTCTGTTTTGATTATATGCAAACAGGTAAGTATAATTATATTATTACAGCCAAATCACCAAAGAAAATTCTAAATGAGAAAGGTGCAAGACAAAATTCCTTTAGTATCCTTATCAATATTTCTTCTAAGTTACCATTATCTACCAGTTGTTATTTGTGAGTGCAGTTATGGCTCTGTTTCAGCAGAGCTCAATTTTGGTGGTACACCAAAGAGACACATGGCATTTTATACTGTGATTATAAGTCAAATTTATTGAGTATGGATCTCTCTATACCCAAGTCAATGTCTATACCTAAAAATTCTAATTGTGATTTTGAGAGTTCTGGGTCAAGAGCAATCATTTACACAAGACTCTTAGCCCACTCACATTTCTTTATCTTCTCTACAAATACACTTTACATCTTTTATTCATCCAGTCAACATTTATTGAGCCATGGTATAAACATTTGATCTCTGACACTAAGCCTGAGAAGGGAAATATTACACAGCTTACTTTTTAATAACTTACTTTCTGTCACAAAATATAAAGCTTGGTAAAAAGGAAGAGCAATACAAAGATATGAATTATCACAAATAAGTAAAAGGAAGAAGACATGATTCAGAAAACAAGATTTAAGCTGGGTTTTGAAAATTTAAGTAGCAATTTGTGAACATGAAGATGATTTAGTCAAGAACAGCATCCAAAGGTACTTTGCTAAGATCAGAACACAATATATTTAGCTAATGTTGATAATTAAACATGACAGAGACAGAGGATGAGAGGAAATTAAGAGTTGTAAGTATGGAAAGAAATGTGAACGGTCATTTACTCAGCTTTTGAAGTAGGACAATCAGGAGGTTAACTCTAGATAGCACTTCTGTATAGTGATATAGAGTCCATAGGATAAATTTGAGTTGTCAGATCCATTTTGCTAACATCAACTTAGAGGTAATAGTAATAGGCCGAGGGATGGCTGAGTGTCTAAGAGTCTAAGTGTTCTTCCAGAAGATTCAGTTTTGATTGCCAGCATCCACATGGTGGTACATAATCATCTGTACCACCAGTCAGTCACAAGTGATCTGAATTCCTTTTCTTGCGTACTTGGAAACCTGGGATACATATGGTGCATAGATGTACACGCAGGCAAAACACTCTCATGCACACATAAATACAAATATTAAGAAATGATATATACATGATAGAAGGTAGAGTCTTCAAAGGAAGTACTGCAGAAGATTATACAATCTAAGAGAAAACTGGCATTAATCATGTCAAAAAATATAAAATGTGAAGAAGAATAATGCTAAAGAGAGGAATGAGAAGCATCCTGAAATGATGATTGCATCAGTAAAGGAAAGAAAAACACCATTTTTAGAAATTTAATTATTTTATGTTTCTAATATCAGAATAGAAGCATATTCAATAGGAAAAGATGAAGAGGACAGACATTGAAGACTATCGCAATTGCTTCCTAAAATACCAAGTAACAGTGTTTCAACTACATTGATGAGCTAAAGCATAATAACTATTTAAATATGTTGTAATAAAAATATTTCTTTGAAATATTTAAATGATGAATGAAATTTAGGACATAAAGATATTGGTAAAAAGCATCCAAGAAGAACAGCATATATTACCACAAATTTGTATTACTTCCATATTCCAAATCAATAGAATAAAAAGCAAACAGAAGAAACATTTAAATATATAATTGTGGAAAAGTTTTATTTACATTTGTATTTTAGGAACTTACACAGATTGTTTTAAAGTCTGATAAAATGTTAAAATATCACAATAGGATTTGTCAAGATGAGAAATTAAAAGAATAATTACTGCTCAGACAATTGCACATTTTCCAGCTTGCACATTATTCAAACAAGTAAATTTGTCTAATAAATAATTTCTCTTAAAATAATTTCTCTTAAAATGGTGACACTCAGAATTTGCATTACAGCTATAGACACTAACTTGACAATACATACTAAGAGTATTAAAATGCTGAAAACCCTTGAACTTATAATGACATTTCAAATAAAAAGTTCCAAGTACATATTTACATATCAGAAAAAAGGTTTATTACTAGATCAGCTGTTGTATCATTAATAAAAATATGAAACATTCAGAAACAATTTTTGATGTACCAAAAAGAGGTCTAATAAATAAGACATGTATAATGTGGGCCACAGTGGTCTGAGCCTGGACAATTGAGCAGATAAAGCCTGGCCCAACCAGTCCACACAGCCCAGCAGGGTCTCCTATACTCTTAAGAGAAGCTGGACATCCCTGAGTGGTCTGGAAGTAGGTTGAACTGTGGCTCCAACTAAGTGGGACTAAACCACCAAAGGTGCACTATCTAGACTGGTCCACTATCTAGACTGGTCTGGGCAGAAACCTGATTGCAGGCTATAGCAGTCCAGGCCTGGACAATCGGGCAGATAAAGCCCAGCCTGGCCAGTCCCCATGGCCTGGCAGGGTCTCCCATGCTCTAGGGGGAAGCTGGACAACCCTGAGTGGTCTGGACTGGTCTAACCTGCAGCCACAACTCAGTGGGACACAACCACCACAGTCCTGCTGTCTGAACATGTCCAGGCAGGAACCTATCTACCCACCATAGCAATCCATGCCTGCACAATTGGACAGTTAAAATCTAGTCTGGTCTGTCTCCAAGGCCCAGCCGAGTCTCCCACATGCTTGGGAGAGGCTGGACTGCCCTGAGGGGTCAGGACAGAAAATTAAACAGTGGCCTCCAACACATCTAGTCTGACTCTCCTCTGTAGCGTGAATTGTATCAGGCAGAAGCCTACCTCCATTGACAGAGGCAGGAGCTTAAGGTGTAGAGCAAAGTCTCCTGGAGCAGAAACCAGGTCACCTGCTGGTTCCAGGGAAGAACTCCCTGATCCTCACAGGCAAAGGCATGTGACTTATAATCACTCAACAACTATCCACTCTCAAAAACCAGTGAAGGACACCATAAACTATCACCCAACATCAGAGAAAGCAAGATAACTAAAGGACAGTGTAAGAATGCAAACAATAAAAATCAAAGCAACTCTCATCTCTAGATCTCAGCACTCCCAAAGAAAGCCACCCTGAGAACTAAAATACAATAGAAGTTCAAGAAAATGACCTTAAATCCTTAGTAATGAAGATGATAATGGAGGAAACAAATAAAATCTGTAATTAAATGCAAGAAGACACAGCCAAACACGTGGAAGACATAAAAGAGGCCTGTAGAGAGGCACTGGAAATTTTTCAGGAAAGTCCAAACAACCAGATGAAGGAAGTTAATAAAACAGTTCAAGATCTGAAGATGAAAATGTAAAAAGTGATAAAGGCACAGACAGAAGAAAAACAGGAATGAGAGACCTTAGAGAAGAAAGTAAGCAACACAGAGTTGAGCTTTCCTAACAGAATCCAAGAAACAGAGGAACAAATCTTGGAACTAGAAGATACAATCATAGAACTTGAAGCAACCATCAAAGAAAATGCCAAATATAAAAACTTCCTGACATAAAATATCCAAGAAATCAAGGACACCATGAAGAGACAAAACCTGAGAATAGGCATGGAGGAAAGAGAAGACACTTGACTCCATGGCCCAGAAAATATCTTCAACAAAATCATAGAAGAAAATTTCCCCATTTTAAAGAAGGAGATGGCTATATACATACATGATGCCTACAGAACATCAAATAGAATAGACCAGAAAAGAAAATCTTCCTGCCTCATAATAATAAAAACACAAAATATACAGAACTAAGAAAAAATATTAAAAGTTACAAGAGAAAAAGGCCAAGTAACATACAATGGCAAACCTATCAGAATTATACCTGACTTCTCAGCAGAGACCATAAAAGCCAGAAGGGCCTGGACAGAGGTCCTGCAAACCCTAAAAGACCACAGATGCCAAACCAGATTACTATACCAAGCAAAAATATCAATAACCAGTGACGGAGAAAACAAAATATTCCATGACAAAAACAAAGTCAAACAGTTCCTTTCCACAAATCCAGCTTTACAGAAGTTACTAGAAGGAAAACTCCACCCCAAAGGGACAAGCCACAATGAAAACTACACAGGAAATAGATAACTACATCATCACAAAAACAACTACACAAACTCTCTACTAAACTAACATCAAAAATTAAGGGACTTAACAGTAACCTGTCATTAGTATCTGTCAACCTGAATGGTCTCAATTCTCCAATAAAAAGACACAGACTAACTGAATGGATGCATAAAAAACATCCTTCTGCATTCAAGAAACACATCTCACCCATAAGGACAGACATTACCTCAGGGTAAAAGGCTGGAAAAATATTCTAAGCAATTGTTCACAAGAAGCAAGCTGGTGTAGCCATTTTAATACCTAATTAATTAAATAGATCGATTCCACTTGCCAAAATTGAATCAAGATCTGATAAACAAATTAAATAGTCCTATTTCTCCTATAGAAATAGAAAGAATCATTGATAGTCTCCTAACCAAAAACCGCCCAGGACCAGATGGTTTCAGCGCAGAATTCTACCAGACCTTCAATGAAGAGCTAATACTGATACTATTCAAGCTACTCAAAAAGACAGAAATAGATGGAATATTACCAAATTACTTCTATGAGGCCACAGTCCTGTTGATACCTAAACCCCACAAAGACCCAACAACAAAAGAAGAGAATTTCAGACCAGTTTCTCTTATGAACATTGATGCAAAAATACTAAAAAAAAATACTCTCAAAACAAATACAAGAACATATCAAAGAATCATTCATGATGACCAGGTAGACTTCATTCCAGGCATGCAGGGATTTTTTAATATACAGAAATATATCAGTGTAATCCACTATATAAACAAACTGAAAGAAAGAAACCTACATGATCATCTCCTTAGATGCAGAAAAAGCATTTGATAAAATCCAACACCCATTCATGCTTAAGGTTTTGGAGAGATTGTGGATACAAGGTACATACCTAACCATAATAAAGGCTATATACAGCAACCCAATAGCCAACATCAAATTAAATGGAGAAATACTCAAGGAAATTCCTCTAAAATCGTGGACTAGACAAGGCTACCCACTTTCTCCATATTTGCTCAATATAGTTCTTGAAGTTCTAGCCACATCAATAAGACAACAAAAGGAGATCAAGGGGCTCCAAACTGGAAAGGAGGAAGTCAATTTATCCCTATTTGCACATGATATGATAGTGTACATAAGTGATCCCCAAAGTTCCATCAAAGAACTCCTACAGCTGTTAAAGACCTTCAGCAAATTGGCTGGATACAAAAGTAACTCAAAAAAGTCAGTAGCCTTCCTATATACAAATGACAATCATGCGGAGGAAGAAATTAGGAAAACTACACACTTCATGATAGCCACAAGCAATATAAAATATCTAGGAGTAACTCTAACAAAACAAGTGAAAAACATGTTTCAAAAAAACTAAAAATCTCTGAAGAAAGAGATTGAAGATGACATCAGAAGATGGAAATATCTGCTTTGTTTGTGGATCAGGAGAATTAACATAGTAAAAATGGCCATCTTACCAAAAACAATTTACACATTCAATGCAATCCCTATTAAAATACCTACACAATGTTTTAAAGATATTGAAAGATCAATTCTCAATTTTGCATGGAAAAACAACAACAACAAAAAAAACCCAGAATAGCTAAAGCAATCCTATACAACAAAAGATCCTCCAGAGGAATCTCCATTCCTGATCTCAAGCTGTACTATAGAGCAACAGTAATTAAAACAGCATGGTACTGGCACAGCAATAGGCTGGTTGATCAATAGAATTGAATCGAAGATCCAGAAATGAATCCACACACATATGGTCACTTGATTTTTTGAGAAAGAAGTCAGATCTATTCAATGTAAAAGTATAGCATGTTCAACAAATGGTGCTGGTCTAACTGGATGTCTATGTGTAAAAAATGCAACTAGACCCATACTTGTCACCTTGCACAAAACTCAAATCCAAGTAGATCAAAGACCTCAACATAAAACCAGAGACACTAAATCTGTCAGAAGAAAAAGTGGGGAAAAGCCTGGAACACATTGACACAGGAGACAACTTCCTGAACAGAACACCAACAGCCTAGGCCTTAATGTCAACAATTAATAAATGGGTCCTCATGAGGCTGAGAAGCTTCTGCAAGGCAGAAGACACTGTCAACAGAACAAAGTGACAGCCTACAGACTGGGGAAAGTTCTTCACCAACTCTACATCTGAAAAAGGCCTGATATCCAAAATATATAAAGAACTCAAAAAAGTAAATACCAGTAAACCAAACAACCCAAGTGAGCATTGGGGCTCAGAACTAAACAGAATTCTCAACAGAGAAATAATCGAATGGCTAAGAAACACTTAAAGAAATGCTTAACGTCATCAGAGAAATGCAAATCAAAATGACTCTGAGATTCCATCTTATACCCATCAGAATGGCTAAGATAAAAATTCAAGTGACACCACATGCTGGCAAGTATGTGGAGAAAGAGAAACTCTCCTTCATTGCTGGTGGGAATGCAAACATGTACAACCACTTTGGAAATCTATCTGGCGCTATCTCAGAAAACTGGGAATAGGGCTTCCTCAAGACCCAGCTATTCCACTCCTTGGAATATACCCAGAAGATGCTCCACCACACAACAAGGCCATGTGCTCCACCATGTTCATAGCAGCCTTATTTCTAATAGCCAGAACCTGGAAACAGCCTAATTGTCTCTCAGTTGAACAATGGATAGAGAAACTGTGGTATATTTACACTATTGAATATTACTTAGCTGTTAAAAACAAGGAAATCCTGAAATTTGTGGGCAAATAGATGGAACTTGAAATGATCATACTGAGTATATTAACGCATAAGCAGAAAGACTCACATGGTATATACTCACTTATAATTGGGCACTAGCCCCAAAGGAATGTCATGAAAGTCTTCACTTACCAGGAGATTGGGATAGATGTGAGGACATCTTACTGGGACTCTAGGTAAGAGAAATATAGAAGATGGGAAAATAGAAGGAATCAGAGGGTCCTAGAAACTTACAAGAATAACATTGTGATGGGTGGATTGGGGCCCAGGGGGTTTAGCTCAAACTACTGCACCAACCAAGAACAATACATGTAGTAAATATCGACCCCCTATTCTGATCTAGCCAATGGTCAGGACACTCTGCACAGTTATGTGGAGAGTGGGGACTGACTCTGACATGAACTCTGGTGCCCCATATGTGACCACCTCCCCTTGGTAGGGAGGCCTGGTGGAACTGAGAGAAAGAATAGGCAGGCTTCCAAGATGAGACTTGATAGCCTATAACCATATAGTGGGGGAGGAGGTCCACCTCGGTCATAGACCTAGGGGACAGGAATAGGGTGAAAATGGGATGGAGGGTGGAATGAGAGGATACAAGTGATGGGATAACAATTTTGTTGTAATCTGAATAAATTAATTAAGTAAAACAAAGCAAAAAGACACATATAATGTAATATTCAAATATTAAATTTGATATAAAAATTTGAAAGTAGAGTAGTGGTTTACAATTTAACATTTTCTATGACTTTCTCAATACTATCTCTGTGTATGGTAGTACAACCATATTTATCTTAAAATATTGATGGAAATAGTGTTGTATAGAAAAAGAAGCTGGTTACTGACTTTAAAGTTTGAAACGTGTCAACTGTAAAATCATATATATGTATAAAAGATCTCTAGAGACATCAAAGTATAATAGCACTAAGGCAAAAAACGTGCACTGAAGTATTTACTTCTAGTTGAGGTGAGAATATTGTGGGTCATATACACATAGCTCGCTACCTGTTCTTGGTGAGTGGCCTCCTTTTCTACATTTCCACAAAACTACTTACTTAATATTCCGTGTTGTGTTTCTGTCAAACTCATAGTTTTTCATATTTGACACACATAATTCTTACTTCTCCAAATTAATAGCAATAGGTTCATGAGTATGTAGAAGTTACATGATCGTTCAGGAACTTCAGATGTACTGTCTCTGAACTAGGAGGTTGGAAATCTTCTGGACAAGGAGTTTTTTTTTTTCCTTTGTTAACGTGTACTTCATCTTCTCTTAATGTGGCTTAATTTACCTCTTTGTGTAAGAAAATCATCTTCCTTAACACGTAAGACAAGACTGGACTGCTTTTTTTCTTATCTGTATAGAAAGATATTCAAGTTCATTTCTTTATCTTGTCCCCTCAGCAAAATAAAAATATCCTAAAATTTTTTTCTCAAAATAAACTCATTCTAATTTCAGTTTTATCATTTTATTCCAGAAGTTCCATGTTGCTTTTCTTTTTTATTATTGAGGAAGTAGAAAGAATATATATGTGTAAGGGTTTAGTTTTGCTATCTATAGAGCTTTTTCCCCCTTAACTCAGGCTACAGTTTGCTTGAATGTAAAATATGGCTCAAATGTTTCTTTACCTGTTCCTCAGGCTTGGTGGTCAAATGCGATCATTGATATTATGATGGGCAGATCTGGGCCCAGGGGTCCTGCTCAAACTATGGCACCAGCCAAGGACAATACATGCAGTAAACTAAAACTTATTTGATTTAATTGATCCTTGACAGGAGAAATTTTCTTTCGCCTCCTGCACGAAGTGTTTGACAAGAAAGAAATTAAGAGTTGCTTTAATATATTGATTTCATATTAGTTATATAATTTGAAAGTATTTCATCATACCATCTATCCCTATACTCCCATTAACAGTTGGGACTCTAGATGAGAGAAGCATGGGAGAATGACAAAGTAGAAGGATCCAGAGGGTCCTAGAAACCTACAAGAAGAACATTATGATAGGCAGATTTGGGCTCAGGGGTCCCGCTCAAACTAAGGCACCAGCCAAGGACAATACAGGCGGTAAACTTTAAACCCCTACCCAGATCTAGCCAATGGACAGAACATTCTCCACAGTAGAGTGGAGAGTGGGATATTAC
The DNA here is from genome assembly GCF_964271855.1 of Acomys minous. Classification (NCBI taxonomy): domain Eukaryota; kingdom Metazoa; phylum Chordata; class Mammalia; order Rodentia; family Muridae; genus Acomys; species Acomys minous. Next base: position 51,721,370 of record NC_140488.1, read on the forward strand.
TTTCTCATGTACTCTGGTGCCTCACCTTTGACCATGTCCCCTGGAGGGGGAGACCTGGTGGCACTCAGAGGAAGGACAGCAGGTTACCAAGAAGAGACTTGATACCTTATGAGCATATACAGGGTGAGGAAATCCCCCTCAGAAACAGTCATAGGGGAGGGGAATAAGGGGAAAATAGGAGGGAGGGAGGAATGGGAGGATACAAGGGAGGGGATAACCATTGAGATGTAATAAGAATAAAATAATAAAAAATTAAAAAAAAAAATAAGAAAAACAAAAAAAAACAGTTACTACCCAAGGTCTTTCTGCCAATGTCTGACAACCATCAGTCAAACTTTTGTTACTATGTAACTGGACATTTTCAGTAAATACAAGCAAACAACATATTTATTAACTTACTTAAGAGTTAATTTTTATATTTCCTTTATTTTGAGATTATAAATTAAGACAAATGTTGACTAGAACTGAAAAAAATTATTTTTAGATTATATCATAATTACAAAACTCTCTTTTCTGTTTTATTCCTTCTAAACCCTCCCATAGACCTCTCCTTGCTCTTTTTTAAAACCCATGGCCTTGTTTTTCATTAATTACTGTTACATGCAAATGTGTGTATGTATATGCATATACTTATATATTCTTAAATGCATAATGTAACCTGCTCAGTTTGTATACTGTTAATTGTATGTGTATGTTTTCAGGGCTGGCAATTTGACATTGGCTAACAGATTGGTCTGCTATTATTTTTGGAAGACTTTTTTCCATTCTCAGCATTCCTTAGTTGCTTGTAGTTCTTTGTGTAGGGTAGAAGCCTCTTGATATTCCCTCCGTGGTCTGTCGCCATTAATATGTTTACCATTGCTGATCTTACTCGTGCCATGTTTAGAAAATCATGTTTGTATATTTTATGGGTGTAGTTTCTGACATTTCTAGGAGATGGTTTGAATAAATACAAGCAAACAGTATGGTTTTATGGCTCAATCTCTAAAAGATAAAATTTTGCTTATTCATTTATTTGTTGATATTTGTTTATATCGTCTATCTATTCTGCTATGAGCAACTTCATATTTTATGAAAATATGTTTTAAAGTTTCTTATTTTAACCACAGATGAAAAATTGCACGGAGAATGTCTTTCTGGGTCTGGTTGCTTCACTCAATCTAATATCTTCTAGTTTCAACCATTTTTTGCACATTTTAAGACTTCAACTTTCTTTACATTAGCATTCCAGTGTATATATACAACATTTTCATTATCCATTTACTAGTTGAGGGGCATTTCAGTTGTTTCCATTTTATAGTTATTGTGATTATAGCAGCAATGGTATTGCCACCTCAGGCAACTGCGATATTAAGCAAATGCTGCTGATTGTTTTGATAAACACTTTAAGGATAAAGCTGTTTGCACAGAATAATCTCTGAGCCAGGTTAAATAAAGACACCTTGAAAGCATGACTAAAGTAGTTCATAGGCAGGTCAAAGAGCGACAGTATTCTTGTGATAAGGCTTTTTACAAATCTAAATATATTTTGACCTATCTAGTGCCTATTGGACAGTTGTTTGACATAGGTACAGAAGAGGTTTGGCTGTTAGTTTGGAGTAAACCATCAGTTACTCTTTATCTAGACATATTCCCAAATAACCATACAGACAGACTGGAACTTATTTAGTTAGCCTAGAGCACAGTACTGAGCAATAATTATTCCATCCTAAACCTCCAAGCTAGTCTTTTTTATTTAATCCCATATATATTAGCTTTTTTGAGACAGTTTCTCTGTGTAACAATCTTGGCTATCCTGGACTCGCTTTTTGTAGATCAGGCTGGCCTCGAACTCACAGCTATCTGTCTGCCTCTGCCTCCCAAGTGCTGGGATTAAAGGCGTGTGCCACCCCACGCAGCCTATATTTGCTTTTTAATCATCTTCTTGCTCTGGTTCATTTCTCCTGAGGCTTTTTGGACCTCTCCTTCTGGCTCAATCTCCTACTTCCTCTTCTCATTCCCCACCCTTGCCTGGTCCAGGATATCCCTCCTTATTCTCTGTATTGATCAGCATTGGCTAGTTGGTGTTTTATAAGCAGAACAGAAACCAAATGGTGGGAATGTTTATACAAATTGTATATAGGAGGTACTTAGAATGAACATAACAGTGGCCTGTCTGGATTGAAACCAGGTAGTGGGGTAGAAAAATCAGCATTTGAATGAACAAAGATAAACTATACAGAGTTCATAAAATGTTATGCCAACAAAATTGAGCAACTTCAAACATTGTAAAAATTCTTATAATTAGTGATATCTGGTTACTCTCCTTGAATAAACCCCCTGGATTATTGTAAAACTTTTCATAAATTATATTGTTATAAAAAGTTACTATTTTGCTACTGTTCTAAAACTTTACATCAGATTCCACTTATAGAAAACTTTAAAAATATACTTATTTTAGTGTGCCAAGTATTGGGTTTCATTACATCATTTTTTAAAAAAGAAACTATTTGTTGTTTCTTCTTCTCTCTTCTTCTTACCCCTGTGTGTTCTACCACTGCTATCCTTTTTTCTGCTTTCTTACTACCTATGACTTTTTTCCTAACCATGCTTCTCAAAATCTCACATAATACTTAGTTCCATAATCCATACCACTTTTCACATTCTGTCATTTATATACATGTAAACATTGGAAGTTATCCTTATATGAAAGATTATCCCACTATTCCAGAAAAGTTGCACAAGAACTACTTCTATTTCTAGAATTCAAATAAAGCACTGTATTAGGGCATTATTGTGGAATGAAAAAGAAAGGGCTTTGAAATTACTCCTACTATTTAAATCCGGGTTAATTGCTTATTAGCTAAGCAATCTTGGGCATCTCAATTTTCTTCTTATTGTGAAGACAGGACAATAATGCAACACAAAATTGTATTTTAATGTAACTAAAATGATGAATGCAAAATTTCTGGTATGTAGCATATATCCAATACATTGTAAACTTGTTACTAACAGTTCCATTTAACTGCAAACCCAATGATTTCGATCTCAGTAAGTTGCTATGCTTCACAGTAGACTGTCCCAATTTATTTGTCACAAAAATATGTATTAATAGTGTTAGGCCACTCAGCCAGTGGATACCACCACATTAGTTGTCACCTTTTAGCTACAAACTTATTTGCAAGGTGCCTTTAGGACTTGGTTGTTGCACTACAACTCTATTTTCATTTGTGCCTTCTAGCACTGACTTGACTTTACTAACAGCAATACCACATTGTTGACTTCTTTTCAGCCTCTACCACCACACCCCATAGATCTTTTTTAGCCCTAGTCACATATAGCCAGTTATTTCTCTTATTTATTATTTATTTATTGCTAGATTTATGTAGTGCTTTCCCCTCTAAAAGCTTAAAGCACTGTACAGAGAACTTAAAAACATGGCCCATTGAACATTACACATCTAAAATAAAACTAAAATAAAATTGAAACTGGAGAATGTAGACAAGCAAACAGGAATGGAAAATCTGATAGATAATGAATGATCAGGGGAAAGAGAAAAGAGTATGTTGGTAAGCTCATTTTTCTTCTTTTCATATGGCACCTTGAGAACCTATCCCTGGTGAATGCTTTATTTTTCAGATCTCTGATCCAGCCTTAAAATGCTTGAGGTAATTTACTCTTCAAAAGAGATGAGTATTTGTCACCTTTCCAGACCTAGGTGAAAAGAAAGGACAACTGAATGCAAATTTTATTAGCTAAGTTTTTAAATGAATCCATTTCTTTCTTGGTAGAGGATGTATATTAATGACTTATGAGGTGTTAGGGAAAGTGTCTCTCATGGACAGGTTTAGTGCATAGATAGTGATACTCAAAGATAATGATACACACTGAAAGACAATACAAAGAATGGTACTTCATGGACAATGAATCCATAAGAATATCAAACTAATAAAAGTGATACTGAACTGCAAGCACTACCAAATTTGAAGTCCTAAGAAAGAAGGATAACAGTGCATTTTCACTATCCCTATATATCTGCCATGCTATAGTTTGCAAACAGGAATGTAAAATTACAATGAGTTTTGTATTTGAGGTACAAGCCTTATGCATAATGAGGGCATGGAGGGGCATGTGGAAGTAAATACCAGCCTACTGCTTTCACATTTACTTCCACAGAAATCACTGCTTGAAACTGCCTAAGAAACACAATTTGCTTTAACATCAGTATTTTGTTCTATCCCCCAAACACACATACTTTCCCTTCAGCACATTAAACTGTGCTTTATGTGATCAGAGTTTATTATTCATTTTTATTTTGATTACCTTTAATATTTATCCCAGAGGGACCAAAATCAACTCAGATAACTCAATACCTCATTAGCAGATTAGTAGGAGAAGCGTTTGGAATTAATTTTTCCTCTGATTCTTGTTATGAGGAATGAGGGCAAGTTGATTTTGACTTTTTTGATTCACAATTGGTTGAAGGCCTCTAGAGTTTTGCCGATTATTTTTTAAACTTGAAGTTGGTTGTTGTTGATGGTGCTAGTGGTGCTAGTGGTATGTGTGTGTATATGTGTGTATGTGTAAATTTGCATTAAAAATAGGCTGTGAAGCTTGTCAGAAAATAAATATAAAGCAAATTCATTTTAAAAGAGAAAAGCAATTTGCACAAAAGTCTCTATTATGACAAATGCCCCAGACAAGAGTCGGGCCAAAGCCCACTTATGTTTTCTCTCTGTTGGCATCCAGGACGCTAATATTGCTCTCTGTAGCATGTTATCCATTCAAGAAAAATCGTGGAAGTACTTAGAATTTGGTTACAGACCCAAAGAACATTCTTCTTCAAAAAAGTCACTATATCTGTAATTCTGTTTCTAAGTCTTGGCTATTTTCCTAAATTCTGTATTTGATGTCTTTTTAAAAAAGAAGTTGAGCCATATTTTGTGTAATACCTTAATTTCACTGTAAAATTTACTTGTTTAATCTCATAGTCTTACTAGCTCCTTTAAGTCAAATGAGTTATTCTTTTTTGTCCGTTAAATGAGTTTTGAAGACTATCAAGTACAGGGTATAAAGAACACAACATAAAGCAAGAAGCTTCTTTTTTTAATGTTTGTGATGAGTGACTACCTTGTGCTAATAAATTATTAATAATTTTATCCTTAAAAATAATATTGTGATATCAGTATTCATTGAAAAAAACAACTTAGTGAGGCTTTCATGGTTTATTAGGAAAGTATGAGTATGTGGTGAGCCAATATTAGACTGCTTTAGAATATTCTTTCACTTAATATTTTTTATGTGAGTTCAAATAATTTTTATATCCTCTTTATCTTTCACTTACATTGATTTAAATGTAACAATCTTTTTAGAATTATTTTTATTGTCTTTTTGTAAGTTTTCCTTCTCTTTTTCACTCTCAGTTCAGCAGGGCCTAGCTTAAAGTGGGTTGCCAGTCTTAGACACAGAAGTGATGTTTGGGCAAAACAAGCAGGTGATAATAGAAAATACCTCCTGTTTTAGTAAATTGTAATGTAATTGCAGCTGACATATCCTTGCCCCACCAGACTAATTAAAAATGTAATTAAATTCCTATCTTTTCTATCAACATATCCACAATTATTCTAGCTCAGGGGGAAAAAGATTGTAATAATTGCTACAGAGTCTTTGAGTTTGAAATGGCATATGGCTAAGCAGCACTTAAGATGCTTCTCTTGATTCAGACTAAAATCTTAACAAACTAAGCAATGGACATTTTTAAAAATGAAAAACTAAGAGTGATGATTGCTGAACTAAACTGAAAGTATTATAACTTTAAGGACAATACTAGTATGTGATCAAAATGTTTCTGACTCAACAGAGGAATGTTGAATGGCTGAGAGACACTTAAAGGAATGGTCAATGTCCTCAGTCATCAGAGAAATGCAAATCAAAACAACTCTGAGATTCCATCTTACACCCATCAGAATGGCCAAGATAAAAAACTCAAGTGACAGTACATGCTGGTGAGGATGTGAAGAAAGGGGAGCACTCTTCCATTGCTAGTGTGGGTGCAAACTTGTACAACCACTTTGGGAATCTATCTGGCACTTTCTCAAAAACTGAGACTAGAGCTACCTCAAGACTCAACTATTCCACTCCTTGGTATATACCCAGAAGGTATTCCACCACCCAATAAGGACGTATGTTCAACCACGTTCATAGCAGCCTTATTCATAATAGCCAGAATCTGGAAACAACCTAGATATCCCTCAGTCGAAGAATGGATGAAGAAATTGTGGTACATTTACACTATGGAATACTACTCAGCTATTAAAAACAAGGAAATCCTGAAAATTGCAGGCAAATGGATAGAACTAGAAATGATCATCCTGAGTGAGTTAACCCAGACCCAGAAAGATACACATGGTATATACTCACTTATAATTGGACACTAGCCCAACAGGGATGTCCCCTGAAAGTCTTCACTTACCAGGAGATTGAGATGGATGCTGGGACTTCCTATTGGGACTTCAGGTGAGAAGTATGGGAGAATGGGGAATAGAAGGATGCAGATGGTCCTAGAAACCTACAAAAAGACCATCAAGGCCTGTGGATCTGGACCCAGGGGGCTCTGCTTAAACTACTGTACCAACCAAGGACAATGCATGCAGTAAACCTAGAACCCATATACAGATCCAGCCAATGGTCAGCACATTCTCTAGAGTTGTGTGGATGGCAAGTACTGACTCTGACATGAATGCTTGTGCCCCCTATTTCACCACTTCTCCTTGGTGGGGAGACCTGGTGGCACTCAGAGGAAGGGTAAGCAGGACACCAGGATGAGACCTGATAGGCTGTGATCCTATGATGGAGGAAGAGGTCCCCTTCTGTCACAGGCCTAGGGGAGAGGCATAGGGTGAAAGAGGGAGGGAGGGGGAATAAGAAGATACAAGTGAGAGGACAACAATTGAGATGTAATCTGAATAAATTACTTAAATAAAAAAATAAGTAAAAAACAAAACCTACCAAAAATCATGAACTTGTGGTTTGTTACAGTTTTGCTGTCTGAACATTAGTCTAGTGTTTGTATTAACAACTGGACAGTTACTAGAGGCAAACACATTTGTAATAGTAAAAATAATATAAGAAGAAAACCCAGGTAAACCCATTTCAACTACAGATATCTTTTATCCACATATATGAATAGTTATTAATAATAAAATTAGGGTTTTACATTTTTTGTAAAGGTTTATTTTTCTTTGGAGTCCTGTGCATCTGTTTGCCAGTGTATTTCTAATAGGCACATGAATTCAGTACCTGCACAAGCCAGAGGCATCTGATACCCTTGGAGCTAGATTGAAAGACTGTTGTGAGCCACCCAATATGGGTGCTGGGAATAAAATTCAGATCCTTTGGAAATGCTGTATTTGCTTTTAAACATGAAGTCATGTTACTAGCCCTGAGACATTTCTTTAAATTACTACCATACTGTAGGTTATACATATAAGATTCCTAACAGAATTTTATACATGCATAAAAATGTATTTTGGTCAAATTCACCTCAACTCCTCCTAACTCATTATGGGCTCATCCTCCACTGTTAAATCCTTAATTTCTTGTCTTTTAAAAAAAATAACCCACTGAGTCTAATTAATGTGAGACATAAATACACGGATATGGAACCATCCACTGCTGCCTTTTCAGCCTACCAAGGGTCAAATCCGTATAGAAAATGGAGTAGTCAGTAACTCCTCAGTTGAGGATAGGTGTTTGTGAACCTTTTCTCCATTCATGTTGACATGTTGACTGGCTTGACTTTGGGCAAGTTTTATTCTGGCAATAATAGCTGCTATTAGTTCATGAATGAAGCTTTTTCTTCATGTCCAGAAGATAATATTACATCTTAATCTTCCCTAATCTCTGGATCCTACATATAAACATTCTTATTAGTAATATGTCAGCAATTGACTCATTAGTCATCAAACTGGTTTTATTTCCAGTTATTGTCCCTTTCTCCCTCCCTCCTTACCTCTCATTCTTCTTTTTCTCTTTACATATGTGTGTATATGGGATATATATATATATATATATATATATATATATATATATATATATATATATATATGCTTTTTATTTAAATATTGACCTATGATACCCAAGAGAGCCTGAATGATATGGAATTATGGAATTCTGGTATTAATTAATATGGCCACCCTGCAAAACCTTAAACTTTTTCGTTAGCAAAAATGCAAGAGTTGTATTTTAACAAACCTTAAAGACCACCTTCAGTTGTTGAAAGGCCATTAAAGCGTATGTATAGGGAAGAAAATGAAGTTACCACAATAGTGTTTAAATTGGCTTGTGAATAACTTTTGCTTAAACAGTTTCAATGCATCTCTATTTTATTGGTAAGAAATGAAATATGAATATTGACAGACAATAGTACTAAACCTAAAGAAACTGAAAGGTTTAATTTGGCTCCTGAGTATAAAACAAAGACTATTACTTCTTGGTCATTTGAACCTTGATGAGTTATGTAAGTAATTACAAACTGAGGGAAGAGGGAGAATCTGTTCCTGCATGAAGTGGTATTGAAGAAACAGTGGAGTGCTAAAGTCCACAGTGAAGTACAAAGTACATGTTTGGCAAAAGTCACTGTTTCTCAGTTGTCATTGTTGAGATTTTTTTCTATTATTTCCAAATTTCTGGCTTTCTAGAAGCTGTAATCCTACATTTTTTGTATACTATTTTGAATTGACCATGTTGACAAGCAATAAAAGAAATCATTTAAAAATTGGGTAGTTTTATTTTTAATTGTTTGAGGAATTTCCAATATGATTTCCATAATGACTGTTTTAATTTGCACCCCACCTAAAGCAAATAAGTGTTCTTCTCCACAGTCCTTCCAACACTGATTATCATATTCTTGATGATAGCCATTCTGAAGAGTATGAAGTAGAGTCTTTATATAGTTTTAATTTCCATTTACCTGGTGGCTAGTATTGAATGTTGAACACTTTTAAATGTATTTATTGGCACTTGGGCTGTTTATTTGCAAACTGCCTATTCAATTCACCAGTCTTTTGGATGTGTTGACTGGATCTTTTTTCTTTATTATTTTCTTTGTATTTAGTTATTGAAATTATTTGTATATTCTGGATATTAGCTCCGGTTCCCCAGGATAGCTGGGAAGATTTTCTATTTTCTCCCTACCATATAATATGACTTGGCTATTTTCCTACTGGGCAGATATCCAGAGAACTTGACATACTATCACAGATATATTTACACTTCTATGTTTTTGCTGCTTTATACACTAAAAACAAGGAAATGGAACCAAATTTGTTGGCCACCAAAAGAAGAATGCATAATGAAAATCTGCTGCATACATACATATATTGAATACTATTCAGATCAAAAGAAAATGAAATCACAAAATTTACAGGAAGATGTATGAAATTATAATGTATAATATTAAGCAAGGTCATGGCTACAATCTCAGAAAAGAAAAAAATCCTACATGTTCTACTTAATATGAAGATTTATATATATATATATATATATATATATATATATATATATATATATATATATATACACACACACACACACAAAAGTATGTATGGGTAAAGCATAAAATGTACAAAGGAAAACACAAAAGGGTAAATCATAGGAACAAGCAAAGGTGAGTGGATGTGGGCTATAACCCACATTAGCAGCCATTATGAGAAGGACTGTGGGACACCCAAGCAGCTTTGGGCTTGGATATTTCTCTGACCATTCCTTTCTAGCCTGGCCCATCTGGGTCACAGAGAGTGAACCAGCAGAGCTGAGTCAGCACAGGCCACAACCCAGATTGTTCACCATACCAAGAAAGCTTGAGGGGTATAGGAGCATCTTTCAGCTCAGACCTCTCTCAGCCTGCTCCTCTACTGCCTGACTTAACTAGGACACAGACAGGTAGCCGATCATAGCTGAGATGGGGGCAGACTCTAAAACCCATTGTCTACTCCTGAGGAGGTATCTAAGGGAGCCAAAGAATCATCAGGTAGTACTTCAAAAGCCTATATGCCACAAAATTTGAAAACCTAAACGAAATGGACAATTTTCGTGACAGCTACCAACTACCAAAATTGAATCAAGATCAGGTAAACACAAATTAAATAGATCTTTTTCTCCTAAGGAAATTGAGGCAGTCATCAAAAGTTCCCAACCAAAACAAACAAACAAACAAAACAAAACAAACAGAAAAACAAACAAAAACAAAAACAAAAATAAAAGCCTAAGGCCAGATGTGTTCAGCACAGAATTCTACCAGATCTTCAAAGGAGAGGTAATACCAATTCTCTTCAAATTATTCCACAAAATACAAATAGAAGGAACATTACCAAAGTCATTCTTTGAGGCCACAGTCACCTTGATACCTAAAGGAACCAAAGACCCAACAAAGAAAGAGAATTTCAGGCCAATTTCCCTTATGAACATTGATGCAAAAATACTCAATAAAATACTTACAAACTGAATCCAATAATACATCAAAATATAATTAACTATGACCAAGTAGGTTTCATCCCAGTCATGCAGGGGTGTTTCAATATACTTAATATATATCCATCAATATAATCCATCATATAAACAAAATGAAAGAAAAAGAACACATGATGATCTCCTCAGATGCTGAAAAAGCATTTGACAAAATCCAACACCCATTCATGATAAAAAATGTTGGAAAAATCAGGGATACAAGGTACGCATTTCTAAATAGTAATGGCAAGATACAGCAAGCCTGTAGCCAACATTAATGTAAATGGAGAGAAACTTAAATCAATTCTATTGAAGTCTGGGACATGACAAGGATGTCAACTCTCCATAGCTCTTCAAAATAGTACTTGAAGTACTAGCTAAAGCAATAAGTCAAGTAAAGGAGACCAAAAAGATAGAAATTGGAAACAAAGAGGGCAAAATATCACTATTTGCAGATGACATGGTAATATACATAAGTGACCCAAAAAATTCTACCAGGGAACTACCACAGCTGATAATCACCTTCATCAAAGTGACTGAATAAAAAATCAACTTCAAAAAAAATTAGTAGCCCTCTATACTGAAGACAAGAAGACAAACAGGCTGAGAAAGAAATTAGGGAATCTACACACCACACAAAAGCCACAAAACCCATAAAGTATCTTGGTATAACTCTAACCGAGAAAGTAAAAGAGTTGTATGAGAAACCTTCCAGTCTCTGAAGCAAGAAATTGAAGACGGTATCAGAAGATGGAAAAATCTCCCAAACTCAAACATTGGTAGTATTAACATAGTAAAACTAACTATCTTACCAAAAGCAATCTACAGATTCAATGCAATTCCCATCAAAATGCCAACACAATTCTTACAGACCTTGAAAGGACAGTTCTCAACTCCATATGGAAAAACAAAAAAATCCTGAATAGCTAAGACAATTCTACTCAATAAAAGATCTTCTGAAGGTATCTCCATTTCTTATTTCAATCTGTACTATAGAGCAATCATAACAAAAACTGCATGGTCCTGGCGTAGAAGCAGACAGAGGAATCAATGGAATCAAATCAAAGACCCAGAAATAAATCCACACACTTATAGACACTTGATTTTTGACAAAGAAGCCAAAGCCGTACAATGAAAAAAATATAGCATCTTCATGAAATGGTGCTCCTCTAACTGGATGTCTGTGTGTAGGAAAAAGCAAATCCAACCTTATTTATCACCCTGCACAAAATTAAAGTCCAAGTGGATTAAAGATCTCAACATAATACCATATGCACTATATCTGTTAGAAGAGAAAGTGGGGAAGAGCCTAGAACTCATTGGCACAGGGGACAACATTCTGAACAGAATGTCAACAACACAGGCTTTAAGATAACCAATTAATAAATGGTAGCTCATGAAACTGAAAAGCTTCTATAAGGCAAAGGACACTGTCAATAGAACAGAACAACAGTCTACAGACTGAGAAAAGATCTTCACCAACCCTGCATCTGACAGAGGGCTAATATCCAAAATATATAAAGGACTCAAGAAATTAAACACAAACAAACCAAATAATCCAATTTAAAAATTTAAAATATGTGTAGATGGGGCTGATTATCATTGGACTTTTACAATATAAATGTCTTAAATTTGTGGCCTCAGAATCTTTACCTACATTATGCTTGAGCTGCTGATGAATATGTATATGTGTTTTGAATAGGAGTGTCATCATTTTATTTCTACTTTTAGGGTTCTATTTATTATTAAAGGCACATTGGTTGAAAGTCCTTGATATCTCCGGGGTGGAGATATAGGGACAATTCTCAACAAAGGAATATGGAAACTATGCGGAGAGTATATTGCTAATGCTACATTATTGTTCTGTAAGCCAATTAAGCCAATTATAGGGTAGTTTGTAGTGATTCCATTTACAGATTGATAAACTTAAGTTTAAGGCTTTAAGTAATTTGTCACTATTACATAGATAGAAAATGAAAGATTTAGTATGCTATGCCAAATGTGTGTTCCCAAAGCATTTCATTTATTTTTGTAAGCTAAATACTTATAGTCAAGAATTCATAACTAGAAAAGGCAAATTATAGAAAATTGAAGGATATATAACCACAGCTAATATCCTGATGAACATATATAGTCCTAGTTTTACATATACATAGAAATTAAAATATTTAAAACTTATCACGCTGAATTTATAACTGTGTATTAACGTTTACCTTAACATTATATTTACAGTATATTTTCATTTTACCACTTTTTAAAATGTCATTTGATGACTGGATGATGCTCTTTTAAATAGTTTCATCATTGCTTTCTTAATTGATTATTTTAAATAACAAGTTTCTCACATTATAAATTATGCTTTAATAAACATCTTCAGGTTAAACATATATGTTTCAGTCTATAATTATTTTATAAGATGCATTTCTATGCACAAAAGCACTCAGGCACATGACTCAAACAGAAGTAACGCATTTGATGACACATGTTCAATTTTTAGAAGTGTCTTGTAAACTTACCATATTATCAGTTTGTGAATGTTTTTCATCTTGCCTTGTCAACTTTAACTGTTTTCACAAAATAATTACATACATAAAATAGACAATAACACTTTATTCTATTTGTATTTCTCTCATTAATAGATATTTTGGCATTTTTCTTATACATGTGTTTTTCTACAGGTATTTCCCACATTATTAACTATCTGAATTTCTTCTGAAGTCAGTTTAGCCAATCTTATTCTGTATTAGTTTTTTTCATGTATAAGAACAAATTATATTAATTAATTGGGTTTGTAATTTTATTAATTATTCACTTCATGTCCCGGTTGTAGTTCTCTCTCTCTCACCTCCTCCAAGTCCCACCCTCCCTCCATGTTTCTCCTATCCCCCCTTCCCTACTCCTCAGACTCCTCATAGAAGGGAAGCCTCGCTACTCATCTGAGCATATGAAGTCATATCAGGACTGGGAGCTTCCTCGTCCCCTGTGGCTATCAACTTTCCCCTTAGTACTGCTTTCATGTGTCCTGCAAGTTTGGATATGTTATGCCTTCATTTTCATTGAAGTCTAGGAAGTCTTTAATTCTTTCTTATTTCTTCTCTGACCTAGTGGTCATTGAGTAGAGAATTGTTCAGTTTCCATGAATTTGTAGGCTTTCTCTTGTTTCTTTTGACATTGAAATCTAGGTTGAATCCATGGGGGTCTATTAAGATATAAGTCATTGTTTCAACTTTCTTGTATCTGTTGAGACTTGCTTTGTGATTGAGTGTATGGTTAATTTTGGAGAAGGTTCCATGAGGTGCTGAAGAGAATGTATATTCTTTTGTATTTAGATGATATGCTCTATAGAGATCTGTTATATCTATTTGATTCATGACATCTGTTAGTTTCATTATTTTTCTGTTTAGTTTTTTCTGGAAGATCTGTTTATTGGTGAGAGTGGGGTGTTGTGGTCTTCTACTGTTGCTGTGTGGGTTTTGATGTGTTATTTAAGCTTTAACAATGTTTCTTTTATGAATTGGATGTCCTTGCATTAGGGGCATAGGTGTTCAAGATTGAGACATCATCTTGGTGTACTTTTCCTTTGAAGAGTATGAAGTGCCCTTCCCCATGTCCTTTGATTAATTTTGGTTGATACTAGAATTTATTAAATACTAGAGTAGCTATTCCAGCTTGCTTCTTGGGTTCATTTTCTTGGAAAACCTTTTTCCAAACATTTACTCTGAGGTAATATATAATTTTATTGTTGAGGGTTGTTTCTGGTATGCATCAGAATGATGGTTTCTGTTTTCACATTCATCCTGTTTGCCTGTTTCTTTTTATTGGGGATATGAGTCCATTGATGTTTACAATTATTAATGATGTATGATTGTTCCTGTTATTTTGATGTTGGTGATGGTAAAGTGTATGTGGTGTGCTGTGGTGTGTGTGTGTGTGTGTGTGTGTGTGTGTGTGTGTGTGTGTGTGTGTGTGTGTGTGTGCATGTGTACTTCTCTTCTTTTGTTTTTGCCAATGTTGGGTTATTTATTATTTGTCTTTTCCTGGGTATAGTTAGCCTCATTTGGTTGGAGTTTTCCTTTTAGTATCTTCTGTAAGCCTGGATTTGTGAACAGATATTGTTTAAATTTGTTTTTGTCTTGGAATATTGTTTTTCCCTCCATCTACATTGATTAAACATGTTGCTGGGTATAATACTTGGTACTGACATCTGTGGTTTTCTTAGTGTTTGTAACATATTTACCCATTCCTCCTGGATTTTAGAGTCTCTCTATTGGGAAGTCATGTGGAATTCTGATAGGTCTGTCTTTACATGTCATTTGGTATTTTTCCCTTGCAGCTATTAATATTATTTTTTTGTTCTGTACATTTAGTGTTTTGATTATTATGTGGCAGGAGGAATTTCTTTTCTGGTATAATCTATTTGGTGTTCTGTAAGCTTCTTGTATGTTTATAGGCCTCTCTCTCTCTCTCTCTCTCTCTCTCTCTCTCTCTCTCTCTCTCTCTCTCTCTTAATTTTTAGTTTCTGGAAGTTCTCTTGTGTGATTTTGTTAAAAATACTTTCTCCATCATTCAGTTGGAAGTCTTCTTACTCTCTTCCTATTATTCTTAGATGTGGTCTTTTCTATAGCATCCCAGATTTCTTGGATGTTTTGTGTTAGGAAATTTTTATATTTAATGTTTTATTTGACTGATGTATATGTCTTCTACAACTGAGATTATCGCTTCCATTTCTTGTATTCTGTTGGTGATTGTTATGCCTGTAGTTCCTGTCCTCTTCCCTAGGTTTTCCATCTTAAAGGTGGCCTCAGATTGCATTTTCTCTATTGCTTTATTTCCAATTCCAGGTCTTGAACTGTTCTATTCAGTTCCTTATCCTGTTTGACTGTATTTCCCTATATTTCTTTAAGGGATGTTTTCAATTCCTTCATCTGTTTGATTGTATTTTTCTGTATTCTTCTGAGGGCTTTATTTTACTCTTTCATAGCCTCTATCATTTTTATCACATCAGGTTTAAGATTGTTTTCTTGCACTTCACATGTGTTAGGGTATCTTGGGCTTGCTGAAGTTGGATGGCTGGGTTCTGGAGATACCATATAGCCTGGTTTTTGTTGCTCGTGTTTGTATACTGACCTCTAGTCATCTGTTTGACCCTGGTGTTACCTGATGGTACCTGATGATAGCAGTTCTCTGAATACGATTTATTTTTCACATATTCTATTATAAATATTTGTAATTATAGATACAAAATTAAAAAAACATGTAAATTTGTAAAAAGATTGAGTCTGTGTACAGGGAGTGTATGTATGTGCCATAGTTAGTTTTAGTTGTCAACCTAACAGAGAGGATCTCAGTTGATAAACTGTCTTCTTGGAGTGTCTTGGGCATATTTTTGATTGATGATTGTTACGAGATAGTCCAGGAGTTCACTGTGGGAGGTGGCATCTCTGGGAAGGTACATCTAGGATGTACAAGAAAGAAAGCTGAGCAACCCACAAGTGTAAACCAGTAAATAGCATTCCTCAGTGGTTTTGGCTTTAGTTTTTGTCTCCATGTATCTTATCTTAGCTTCCCTGTATGATATAATAAAATTTTTCCTCTCAAAGTTGGTTTTGGCTAGGATTTTATCACAGAAAAGTGTAACAACTAGAACACCATATATATTTACTGTACTGTTGGGATTACTTGGAAATATAATAGTTGATCTTAACATCTTCTTACGATTTTTTCTTTGTCCTTATGGTTTTTATAGTTTGATTTCATGTCATTCAGGTCACTAAAGTTTAGTTTAGAATCTTACCAGGACACTCAGATGGAAAAAATTATGAAATTAGCTATGACAATTGACATCAACATCATCAGTAACTATGTTTACTGGTTACTTAATATGTGCTAAGGTTATACATAGTGGGTCAAATTTGTGCCTACAAGGATGTTCAACATTTATTTAGAAAGGCAACGTATTTTTTTTATGAAAGACTCATGTTAGGGTTTATACACTAAGAACAAATTGAGATGAACAAGCAGGACCATACATGCTTAGCTTCAATGGAATACCTTAGACATACAAGGTAACTTAGTATTTCTAGAAAAGGCTGAAAGGAAATAAATCCATATTACTAACAAAGGAAGTAGTCTGGTTGAAATAGCATAGGTAAATCAAAAATCACTGATGATTTTGGAAAAGAAAAGATTTATAGATAGAAAAAAGGACAGTACTAATGCTAGAACCAGCCAGACACATATTGACTGAAATTCTGAGTCAAGCAGAATTTAAAGAAATCTTTGAACTTAACTGATTGATATTTAATGCATCCTTCATAAAAAACACCTATAATAATGGTGATAATATTCACTTCATAGTTGTCATAAGGATTATATGAAAAAAAATATATATATATATTGCTTTATATAGTATCTTTTATATGTAGACAATTTTATTCTTATGTGTAAAATCTGGGATACAAGTAGGTGTAGAAAAAAGGAAATACTAAGTTGTATGTAAGAACAATGGTTTATCCTTCAGTCAATGAGGTACCATTAATTTGTGATGAGAAGAGTAATATATGAAAAGTGCCATATACATAATATACATAAATAAAATAAAAAATGCTAAAGTAAAAGATAAAATTAAAATTTAAACAAGAAAAAGACGTGACATGAAAATATGGGACAAGGAATCCCCAAAGATGCCATGGAGTTAATTATTTGTTAGTTATCTCTGCTGGGCATGATGCCTCACTTTAAGAATAATTTATTTTTGCGGTAATATTCTTTTGGAGGAAACTAAAAATTCATATTCTGTGTTAGAGATGGGGGAGGAATCATGTGCCCACTTTTCCTTTCAGCTCTAGGACACCAAGTAGTGTGGACTCCACCAGGCCCTGTGCATACTGTCTCAGTCTCTGTGAGTTCATACGCTCATTGAATATGTTGATTTAGAAGACCTTATAGTTTCTATCCATGTCCTCTGGCTCTTACACTTTTTCTGCCTCCTTTTCCGCAGGGTTCCTTGACCCCTGAGGGGAGGGATTTGTTGGATTTATCCTATTCTTTTTGACTCCTTGCATAATGCCTGGTTGTGACTATCTGATTTTGTTCTCATATGCTGCATGAGGAAACTTCTCTGATGATGGCTGAAGAAGGCACAGATCTATGAATATAACAGAATGTCATTACATGTCATTTTAATGCTACAGTTTTGAACAGCAGTATTTGGTTTTACGCTAGGTCCCTAGGCTACCTAGTCTCAGGTTCTTGGTCATACAAGCAATTTTGAGTATGGGTTCCATCTTGTGGAGTCAGCCTTAAATAAAATCATACATTGGTTGGTTATAACCACAATCTTTGTGCCACCATTGCTCTAGCATATTTTTCAGACAATATACAATTATCTAGCTATAGGTTTATGGATGGTTTGGTGTTTATATTTCTCTTTTGGTAGCATGCAGAATACCTTCCTGTAACAAAGACAGCATGTATGCTCAATGTTGGTACCAACTCAACTTTTACATGTTCAATGAATTATATAGGTGTTGTCTTCAGCAATGTGCCTTGGTGTCAGTTTGTGGAGAGCATGTCTTGGCAGCAACCAGAGTTATCTGGGAGTTTTCACAGTAATTAGATGAACTCCAGTCCCATTACTAGACATTTTATTTGGTGACAAGAGATGTCTAGTAAATCTTGGTCTCCCAGTTATTTAGTAATTTTATTTAGATTGCCTTCACATATGTATATATTTTAGGAAGTGTATATGGTATCAGGTTCCCATACTGCCCCTCAAATGGCCCTTACATTAGCTTTTTCCCTGGATTTCCTGTCTTGTATCAGTCTTTTTTCTCTTGCCATTAATCCTTCCATTCCTTCATGCAAACATAACTCTATTGGGTTTGGTCTTTCAGATATAGTCATCTATATTCAATGTATGAGCACACTAGTTCACAACTTAAAACTCATCCAAATGTTAGTCTTAATTGTATCAGTTGATTTCTTCATAGTAGCAACTATTTAGTAGTTGAAGAAGCATGTAAGTGGTTAGAATAATAATATTAAGCTAAATGGACATATTAGGGTAAGGAGAACTACTATTATAATATGTCCACAAGATGTAGAATAACTCTTAAAGGATGAATTAATGGTATGAAACAATAAGTTTCATAATGAGGCTTTCACATATGTATATAATATACGTTGGACTTATTTACCATCTCTTATTTCTTGCTCCTATTCTCCCTTCCCACTGATTCCCTTCCTCTTCCCCAAAAATCTTCTTATACTTTCATATTAAAATCTGGGTTTTGTATATAAAAAAAATAAGATATTTGTCTTTCCAAGATTGCCTTATTTAGATTTGTATGCTGATTTCCAGATCTGTTGTTTTCCTGAATATGACTCCATTTTGATCTTCATTTTTGCTATTTAAAGTGAACTATTGTATAAACACACTCTATTGTTTTATTCATCCACCTACTTCTTTAAAAATGACAAAATAGATAAATATTTGAGAAGATTTGTATCTGTAGTGATTAGACAATTACAATGTTATCTAGTAGGTGATTCTGAACATTCTATTTCCATGGATTCATTTTGTAAATGACTTCCTTAGAACTGAACAAGTTTGATGTCATTTCCAGACATTATCAGATGATGAATTATTTGTAAGTTTGCCTCTGCATACGTGTTTGTTTTTGTGTGTGTGTGTGTGTGTGTGTGTGTGTGTGTGTGTGTGTGTGTGTGTTTAGATATGAAAATAAAATACTAGTTTGATGGTTTGGACTTTCACAATAAATTAAATACCCATAGGAAGACCCTTTTTGCATTATTCTTTTTTGGTTAGATTACATAGAATTGGACAAAAGAAGATAAAAATGAAGTGGTTTTGTTCAGAGAGGTCAAACTTCAGTGGTCCCTTATTCATGACAGTGTATTTAATAGCAGCCCCCCATACCTTTAACATGTTTAATGGCTTTGTTCTGCTATATTTTGACCTTCAAATCTGCAACCTCTGTATTAACTGAACAGAGTATTTCAGAGAATATGTTCCCAATAGTTCACACACTAGTAATTTTATCTCCTTTTAAATTTCAGCTGGTCAGAACAGCTTTGGCGTAAGCTTTTTGCAGGGTAGGAACAAACTGCACCTCATGAAAGCAGGCAGGCATTCAGAACCAGCTGGCTTGGAAATATTTTTTCTCTAGATTGTACCCATGGTAGTAAATTTGGGTATCATATTGTTTGAGTTTGAAAAGAGACTGATTTTTACCTTGCTGAATTACCTGTATACCATATTGATTGAGCAAAATCAAATGGGGGTTGTGCCATTACTACCTTTCATCTAACAGTCAGTCCAGCTAGAGATGCAGCTACATGCTAAGAAAAGGCTACCGAATACCTTCTGCTTATTTTAATCTACTTACAGAAATTTCATTGTGTTGCTAAAGAATAGCTGACCCCATCATGCTAGTCACATTTTATCCTTGAGTAATAAGGGGAAAAATATCCCTGCAGTAAATGTTCAGTTTATGCTGTTTTTTCCGCACTTTGGAAAGATAAAGAAGCTTTATGAAATAATGATGCTATCCTCAGCTGAACATAAGGGTTTGTCCTTAATATCTTAATCAATAGTTAGAGTTAGGAAGGTCAGATCATCTCTAAACTAAAGCTGGAATCAGCTGTCCAGCACAGAAATGAAATCTGGCAAAGAAGGCTGCAGGTGAATCTCTCGGCTCCTGGTCTGAATTTCAAATAGGTGCTTTTAAGACTTGGTTTTCAGTATTTATCTTTGACATCTTGACTAAGGGTTTTCAGAACTTCCATAACCTACTGATGGACTCCTGTAAACCCCTTTGGTATTTCTATTTCAATTATTATGTTCAAACTGTGAGCAAGAGTTTGAAGGGTATTTCTGAAAAAGCCTAGAGACTAGTTTTTGAAATTTGGGGTGGCATTTATTAATTTACTCAAGCAATCAGGCAGTCCTTTGGCAAATATTTTTAAGCACCTGTTATGTGCGAGGCACTGGGATAAACACCAGAGATACAAATAGACTTATAGTCTAGGTGTAATAAACAGCCCAAGGGCCTGCTTAATTTCTTGCAAAAATCAGTCTCTTTTTCCCCATTTTAAATTGACCTAAGAATGCTAAATTCAGTTGCCTTGCTTAATCGTTCTACATGAGTTGATTTTTTTCCCTTTCTTCTAGGATTGTGGAATAGTTTCACTTTGCATTCAACTTCTGGTTCTGATATTTATCAGCTGTTTTATTTTAGGTAAATCATTCAGTCTTAATAGTTTTCCTTTCATTTTCTTATCTGAAAAATATGAATAAGAAGTACCTTCTTTATAAGATATTGCAAAGATATCATAAAACAATAAATACTATTAGTTCCTTTACTTGGGAAAGAACTCATTTTTATTTATTATTCACAGGCAATGAGGAATGAATAAATAAGCATTCACTGCAAAATGTTGAATACTTGTCCCTTCTCTATTTAAAAAAGTAAAAAAGAAAGAAAAAAGGAAGGAAAGAAGGAGGGAGGGAAGGAAGGAAGGAAGAAATACTCAAGATTTCATACACAAAAACATTGAAATGATTTTTGAAATTCTATTTGCTTGAAAATAAATAAGCTTATGTGATGATGTCCTGCTTTCTGTCAGAAGCACTAAGATTTGATTAGAAGTTCAGCACTTGATGTTTTCACTCTTCCTATACAGAGGCCAATTTCATCATTATTTTGCTTTCAAAATCAGATTCCTTATCTAACTTGCCAAAACTTCACCACCTCACAGCTTACATATATACTCTGTAAGCCCTGAGAGATCTGTAAGTGATTTGTTTTACAAAAGTGAGAGATGCCAGAATTTTGAAAATATACCATTTCTTCTTGTCCAACTAAAAGATTTTTGTTTTTAACAAGATACTCTAATGACTCATAATATCTGATGATGAAAAGTGAATTTTTTGGCTCTTCTTGAAAGAGATACAAGATGTGACATTATTTCAAAGAGAGGCAATGGCTGATGGTTTGTATCAACATAATTATCAAGGTAGCAATCATCTTATGCTTTATAAACTACAACACCCACATCCCCTTAAGCCACAGTCAAATCTTGGAGAATAATAGGCATCTTGAATGAAGTTGGTGAGTTTTGTATGAAAGAATCTCATTTAGTAGGTAATTTCTCCAAGAATTCAACATACTCTCAGAGCTAGTTTATGACCTTGATGTCTTATAATATTAATGAGCCCCCTAAAGGTAACATTGGGATAACAAAAATCATACATTTTCTTGTTTGAAATTTCATAGCAATTTTTAGTAACAATTCACACATAATCTTGATATAATATCTTCCTTCTGTCTAGATATTTTATTCCTGTAGATATGATTTTAGGTGATATTTAATACAAATACGCAATTATTTTGTTGTCTATATTCTTAAAGTGGCCTGTTTTAAGATAAAAATATCTTATCTGTATATAAAACCATTAAGTCTTATTTTAATAGTATTGATTACCAAGGACAATAAAAAGGTAGAAAAATAAATGCATCAAATAAACCCTCATGTTAAGAGAAAATCATCTCTTCTTCTTGGCTTTTATAATTAATTTGAATAAATTTCACAAACTTCAGTTTATTTATATTGAATGTGTTTCACTGCTCTATTCATGGTTTTAAATAACTCCAACTTTGCATTATTACTGAAATATTTTTAACCTATGCTAACTTTCAGGCTGCCATTGGCTCAAGGGTTTATTTCAGTTAATTCTCTGAAAATAGACCAGTCTTCACAGAGAAGCTGTTGACAGTGACTCTTTAACCATTGACTCTTTTATCTTACAAAAGATATGTAATATTTTTGAGCTTGCTTACTTCATAGAACTACTTATGGCTAACATGTAAATGTACTTACAAAAGGACTGAAAGTGTGCATATGCACATTGGATACTCATTATTTGGTAGATATGATCCTTTTATTTTAACTTCAAATTTTCATAGTTTCATAATTACATGGCATATCAGATATAAGTGAGTATACTACACCACCCATTCCAGAGATGGGAGAGTGTAAGGCTCAGCAAGCACAGTTGTTCGAATTTTTCACAAATGTGCATATTATGGATGGGTTATTATGACTTCTTTGTAAGTCAGATAATCATTTCATGGCACCACAAATAAAACAATGAGACACAGAAATCCAGAGACTAATGTAAAGTGCCCTAGAATGCATAGGTCTCCAGGAGCACACTGAACAACTCAATTACCTAGTTAGAATTCACTGCATCTAATACATTTGTGTATCTTGTGAGAAACACAGTTGTTAAAAATGTCAAGAAACTTCTCATAAGATAAATGCACCTTATAACACAGTGTGACTATAGATTGTGCATGTCATCGCCATCAAGTTTGCTTATTATGAATTTCAAACTCCTGAAGTATTCTGTTTTGTCATTCTTAGAGTCGTGGCTCAGAGGAGGGCGGGTGGAGAAGGGAGAGAGACAGAGAGAGGATAAGATAAAGTGAAAGCAGGGCCTTTACCAATCAATTACAGTACTGTAAGCAACAGTGATGGCTAGCAGTGTCTAACAATCCATCATAGTACTATACCTATCAGCTGTAAAACTGTCATCCCTAAAAGGTTATTAGAGCACAGATGTGGTCGATTGTTCACACTGGTGTGTTAAGGTGCTGTTAAGGATGGAGAATTTCTGGAGCAAACATGAATGGAACTTGCTGTTCTTTTTAAGAATTTAAGAATAGGGAATTTTCAGCAAGGCTTTGAGATAAACATGTGTATGATAGATCGAGTGGCATCAAAACATGAGGACAGATAAATGTAAAGAGACTTAAGACTGGAACAGCATCACATTACCTGCTTATTTTCTTATCACCTTCCAAAAACCAAGCAAGGTACTGACTGGCCCCTAGATAGCCAGCTACTAAAGGTGCACTGAATTAATTTTGTGAAAAGTTTAACTGATATACTCAGAGTATACTGTTGTCTTGGCTTTGGGGTATAGGGCTATGCAGTAGTGCTCTTCCTCCTGGCATTTTTGGAATAAGCATTTCTTTACTAGTCTGTGTCCTCCCATGGGAGGGATGAACACAGCAGCAATTTTCCATGTCAAGTCCTCTGCCAACTTCTTGGAGGTCTTAAAATTCACAACTCCTATCAAGAAAAGAAAAAGAAGCTAAAAGCTCAACTATGAGCTAGTCCATCCACACTTTATAGATGAAATATTTAGTGTTTTAAATTAAACATGCCCTAAAAAAATCTTATTCCAGAGAGGTTTTTGCAACCATCCTGCTTACAGAGCTCTAACCTTGGAATAGGATCTGCATATGAATCAAGGTCATCCTGTTAGCATTTCTCTAACCAAAGTCTGAATTCAAAATCTCAACCCCAGGGTACCAGCAGGTGCTGGGCAAAAGAGTGGGACTGGGGAACACCAGGGTGATAGCATTAGGAGTATGTACATGATATCTGTATGATATTCGAAATGATAAATTATGGCTCCTTCTATCCAGCTTGGTATTTGTTAATTCAAATTAGGCCACTGGAAATGACAAAAAACTCATTTATAGAATTGTCGAACAAAGCAACTCAAATGTAGCCTACATTGGTAGAAAATAGTGTCCACTTAAACCAATTTATATTCCCACTGTATTCTGAATTTGGCCAGTATATATATATATATATATATATATATATATATATATATATATATATATATATATATACTGTAATATATATATTAGTTTAGTTTTGTTTTTTGGCCAGCTTATATTTTGAGTGGAACATTGTGTTCTGGGAATCATAGTCCTTTTATAGGTAATTTTGATCAACCAAGATATATTCAGAGCAAGGGGAAAACAATGTAGGGATGGTTTTGAAAAATCACATATTTGAGGAATTATTGGCTTAAGGAATAATTTTGATTGTTAACAATTATTTCTTTTTCCTTATGGCACTGAAAGCTGAACCTATGACTTATGTTAAGCAAGTACTTCCTTTTGAGCAACATCTCCAACGTTGTTCTCATATATGTATTTTTACACATATATAATTATATATAATACTACATATGTATTTTTTCTGATATAATTTTTTTTACTAAGTTGCTCTGTCTGGTATGGAATTCACTCTGTAGCTCAGACAGGCCTTGATCCTGTGGTCTGTTTTCCCCCCGTCTGTTTGGGATCACTGGCTTGCACCAAGAGGCTGGATTCATTGTTAAAATTCTTAAATTATTTTTTAATTTCATTCAGATAAAAGGCAAGCTTTTGCCACAGACTAAGATGCCATAACTATGAGGAAGTTAGGAAAGAGAAAGACATATTTCATTTTTAGCAAGTGATTCTGATTTACAATCCTACCTGCTTTAACTTTTCAGTCTTCCTCTCAACCCCCAGCCATTCACTGTCCAGTACATTTAGAATAAAATTTTTAAAAGGCCACAAATACCGTTTGCATTTTCTACCTCTTGTTTGGTTTCCCAGATACTCTTTCAAGATTTTCATCATATTTTATTTACACTAACTTTATTTCCCCTAAAGATCTGTTTATTTGGTAACTTAAAAAGGATAAAGTAATTACAATTAGCACTTAATCTTATATTTATCATGTTAATACAACAGTCAAATTTGAAAACAGGGGGATTAATATTATGTTATTTTTGCTTTTTTATTTCATCCTTTGTTTAGTTGGGGTAAAATCAAGAAAAATTACATATATTTAAGGTATAAAATTTGATGTGTACACTTTGTAAAATGATCACTACAATCAAGCTAATTAATATGTGCATTGCCTCACATAGTTATTTTCATGTTTTTCTTTTGCTTTTTTGTGTCAAGAATAGTCAAAATCAAACCATCCTATAAAATTTAAAGTATATTTTTAATGATGTTCTTCATGTTAAGACCCTCAAGTTCATCAATAATGTTATAAAAGGCAGTATCTAATTAACTTAGGCTAATTAGGATTCTGCTAAATAGTATTCTGATAGAAAAAATATATTCCTTTATATGTTAATATTTTTCTTACCACACCTTGAATATGGTGAACAAAGCCACAGTAAACGTAGACATGCAACTCTCTCTCTCTCTCTCTCTCTCTCTCTCTCTCTCTCATTTAGGAAGTTCATTTATTTTATTTTATTTTTAATTAATTTATTTATTCCCTTTACATCTCTGTTGTAGCCCTCTCCCACATCTCCTTTCAGTGGTCTCACCCTCCCTCCCTCCCTCTTCCTCCACCGTATTCTTCAGAAAAGGGGACACCCCCCTGCAATGGCTCATAAAGTTGCATCAGGATTCAGCACTGTTCTCTTTTCCTGTGGCCTGGCTAGCCAGCCTGACCATGGGAAATGACCAAAAAGTAGGCAACAGTGTTTATATTAGAGACATCCCCTGCTTCCCTTACTAGAGTACGCACATGATGCCTGAGCTGCCCATCAGCTACAACCCACCCACAAAACCTCCAGCTTAAAATTTACCCTGTGTACAAGATAGGCAGGGATAAAGATAGACACAGACTGAGGGACTGTCCAACCAATGCCTGGCTCAACCTGAGATGTACCCCATAGCAGAGAGCTAAAGACTGACACTATTAAAGCTATTCTGCTCTGCCCACAGGCAGGAGCATATCTGTCTTCTGAGATGATCCACCATGCAGTGAATAAAATCAAATGCTGAGACTCACAGTCAAACATTGAGGAAGAATAGGGAGTCTTGTGGAAAAGTAGAAGGAAGGATAGAAGGAGGTGGAGGTGACAGGGGCTGTATAAGGCCAACAGAGCCAACTAACCAAGGCTCAGAGGGGCCTGTGGAGACAGAAGCACCAACCAAGGACTATGCGTGGACTGAATCTAGGCCCCCTATACGGGTGCAAATGTCTCTTTAATATACTGATTTGTTTTCCCCTGGTTATAGCCAGGACTACTGGTACATGAGGTAGTTTCATTTAAATTTTAAGGAACATTTACACTGTCTTCTATAGCAGCTTCAGTGATTTACATTCCCCCTGAAAACAATACAAAGTTTCTCCCTTTTCTACATGCTCATCAGCATACTATTGTTTGATCACAGCCATTGAGCAGGTGGGAGGAGATATAAAACTGTGGAATTGGTTTTAACTTTGATGATTAGCAACATTTCACATCTTTCCCTATATCAGTTGAACACTAGTCTTATTTAGCATAAGATATTATGCTAAGGGAAATAAGTTAGACTCAGACAAGTAATGCATGGGTTCAGTTGTATGTGGAATCTAAAATAGTCAAGGTTAGAACAGTAGACAGAAAAAAACAACCTCAGGGCTGGTTGCAGGGTTGATAATGGTAAAAGACAATAGTCAAGATCACACATTTTCAGTGCCATAAGATTAATATGTCCTGGAGAGCAAATATATAATATGAGGGCCATAGTTAACAATACTCATATACTTGTAGGTTCTGCTTGCCTTAAGAAGACAAGTTTACATTCTGGGTTCTGGCATCTTTTTAAAGAAGTCATATGTTAAGAGTAATTTTTAAAAATCTGAATGTAATATTTTCTTTCTTCCCTATGGCTACTTGGAATTTTTTCTATTTGTCTTTTGGTGTTCTGTAGTTGTACTTTCATGTGTTTGTATACTGTACTACTATGTGTTAATAATTGAGATTTGATTAACTTTTTAAAAATCTGTCTTTTATGAGCATCAGGAAAAATGGAGCCAAATATTTCCTTTGTTTGGTTCTCATTTTCCTCCAAAACTGGGTCTCTATTCACATATATGTGATTTTTCTCTATTAAATCTGGAATCCAACTTTTTCTCCTTAACCCATGAGGTCACCACCATTCCTTATTCTCATGCAGGAGGCGTTCGTGGAGGTCTGATTCCACACTTTACATTTGCTTATCATAAAAAAAATCAAATAGCCTCATTACAAAAATTGTGACCACAATTAACCCTTTCATACAGAGATTTTCTTCTCTTTGCAGCTTGATTCCTTGCTGACTGAGAAGTAACTTCTATTTTCACCAATGTTTTGGAGTTCTGCTCTATATTTGGAAAATTTTAAAGAAAGATTTATTTGCAGATCTTGTGTTTGGTACACTGATACCCTTGAAACTCAGACATAAAAGCAGAAGATATTATAAGTAAGAGTTTGAAATAAACATTTGAAAGTATAGTGGGTGAATCTATGTGTGCTTTGTATGTAAGCTACCTTCATATTACCAGGTGAAGGATTAATAAAGTTTTGCTACAACAATGTGATATTGGTTAGTTTTGCAATTCCTAGTCCCTTTTTAAAAATATTTTTCCCATGAGGATTCACAGAAAATATTTTGTTAGTATTGGTCTTGTTTTTTTTTGGGGGGGGACAGTGACTGAATAATCAAGGGTAAAAAAGAAATTTTCTAAGTCTCTTAAAACACAAGTATAGAATTCTAAAAATTTTGCTTCATTTCTGCTTTATGCTATTGGTCAAGTCACAAGAGAAAGCCAGGTTCACGTAATATGGAAGAAGACTTCATCTATTGATAGGAGGATCTGTAAAGAACTATATCTATCTTTGTCTTTTTCTTGGAACACTTTTATTAAAACCCTGTAGTTGCTAAAAAAAAAATAGGTCCTGAAACACAATAATATATGCAAAGATTCACTGAGGAAAATTCCTGAGGATAAAGTTGAAAGAAGAAACAAAACTTATGTCACATGCTCTTTGACCATATTGCTGATATGACATATGTAAAGGATAGGATAAAGGACTTATAAGTGAGTAAGGGATAACTTAATATACTTAGAAAACATCACAATGAATTAATATCTTCCTCAACTTCATGTTCTCTTCCTCAGCAGATGTTGACCAATGTCCTGTTAACTGTATAAATTGCTTAGGGACAAAAATGCACCATTGAGCACTTCCAGAATTTCTCTTTACAAAACCACTTTGTCTTTTATTCATTGGTTTTGGTTGTCATTAACTTTGTGGTTTTCTGGAGTTTAGAATTTAAATTCTGCTATGTATGTTCTGTGACTTCAGAAATTTGACCTACCATATGTAATAAGGACCCCATACCATATATATGTCCACCTCTCTTACCATCATTCCCTGTCTTCAAATAAGAAACATCACTGACCTTTTATTTATTTATTTTTTAAAGGGTTGTATATTTATGTATAAGAGTGTTTATTCTTACGTATGTATGTGCACCACATGAATGTGGGCCTGGTACCCTGAGAAGACTGGAAGTAGGTATCAGATTCCTGGGAACTGGAGTTAGTGATGGTTGTGAACTGTTATATCTGTGTGGAAAATGAAAACTGGGAACCCCTTTAAAAAAGCAAGTACTCTTAAGCACTGAGGTATCTTTTCAGTCTTATTCTTTTTTTGTTAATTAATTATTTATTTTTTTAAATTTTATTTTATTAACTTATTCTTATTACATCTCAATGGTTATCCCATCAGTCTTATTCTTGAATTTAATGCCTCTGTTGATGAAATAAGGAAGGCATTCTCAATGGCCTCAATGAATGGTGTGGTACTCTAGACTCCATTATTTTAGATTATTATTGTTGGTGTTGTCATCTGGAATTTCCTTAATAACTTTCCTACCTCCAAACTATTTTGTATTTATTTCTCTTTTTTTATGACATGTACTTCAAACAACTCTGTTTTACCTTGCCTTTGTCATTGTTTTCTTTAGATTTCTAAGAACTGCATTAACAATCGGCTTGCTCCAACTTTTGAGGTCCCTGATAGATTGTTGAACCTCATATGTATAGGGTAGTTTTTGGTTGCTGTGACAAAGACACATGAAACACAATTTAAAGGAAAAATTGTTTATTTTGGTTCATGCTTTTGGATGTTTTAATCTACTGTCACCTGGACCATTGTTTTGGGACTGAGGTGAGGCAATAATGATGATAGTTACTTGGAACATGTGACAGAGACTGATTACCTCATGATAGTCAGCTCAAACTTCTCCCCTGAATAGATCCTCTCATATACAGTCTTCTGAAGTTCTCCCACTTTTTCTCATGGTTATGAGAAATAGAATTGCAATTATATCTCAGAATAAGCTCCATATGAAGATGTGTTGGACCTTTAAGGCAACAATTAGAATGCATAGTAAGAGAGCTGCAGGAATTTGCTCAAATGTACCAGCATGTACACTCCAGGACATTAATATCATAATAGAATATTGCAGTTAATCTAAATAATCAGACTGTAAGACACAATAGACAATATGTACTGACTTCCTGGCATTTTTTGTAACATGTCATGATGGTTAATTTTGCTTGTTAACTTGATTGGGCTATTCTGGTTTCCAGAACAATGTGACTGGATCTTCTAACACGATTCTACATTTCTCAAGCTACATCTGTTAATCTACTCCAGAAGATAAGGGATTCTATTATTATGTTAAGAAGATTTTCTATGTCTTATTCTTTGTCCTTTATTGCTTGATTGGCCTTAATTTATTACTAATCAACACAACTCTATTTATATACCTTAGTAATAATGAGTTGATATATGTTTGGTTGTGTGCTAAAAAAGGTTTGTAAGGCAGGAGCATTGTCCCAAATGTCTTGAGAAGTGGTGATACATTTTTATAGTGGTGTGGAACGAACATAGGGCCATGCTTGTCAAATGCTGTATCACTGTGCTAAATCCCAGGTCTGTGACAGAACTTTTAAAATCCAGGGCTTAGGAAGTAATCTTTATGTCATTGGAAACATTATCCTGGGAAGAGATTGATGCTGTTCTTGTTTGACCCTCCTTGGTTCCCTTAAAATTGAGCTTTTTATAAAAATAATAACCTGTCTCATGAATTTCTCTGGTTTTTGTTTTGTCATGTGATCTTTTATTTTTACATGTAGTCTTTCCATGACACCATCAACTAGGATGTAATATAGCCAAAATGCTTTCACCAGAACCAACTGTGAACTCATACCATACTTAGGCTTTCAGACCTGTGAACTAACTAATTAAATATCTTTTAGTTACAATTGACTTTGCCTTGGATATTTTGTTGTAGCTACAGAACAAGTATTAAGATATCCATCTACTTTCTTGTTCTTTAGGCATATTCTCACTGATATCTCTCAAGTTCCTCAATAATTATTTCTAGAAGACCATTTTACTCCATTGGAATATTTTCCAAGATCTTCATAAGTAAAATGTCAACTGTTTGGTTTTTCTGGGGTCTGTTTGTGCCCACACTATCAAGGCTAACATTTTATTTCACCACTTTTTTGGGGGGGTAAGTTAACTAGTATCTAAATCCAATGTTACTACCACACTTGCAATATACTTATTTAAAGAAATGCCTTTGGAGGATAAAGCAAAGCTTTTGGACAAGAGAGTTGCAGCAAACTTTCCATGTAGCCCATAAGGTCTTGAGTTAATGAGCCTCCTGTCATTGTCTCCCATATGTTGGGGCTACAACCATGTATCATTATGCCCAACAAGTCTTCAGCTATTGATATCTGTTTGATACCTGTCAAGAAGTGTAAACATCAAAGAAGATTCAGTAGGAAGACTTCAACACAGTTCAATGCATTCCAGCTACTTCTATGAGGAATCATTGTATTATTCTTAGGTAGTAGTAATGGGTATCCTTGCAGTTTTAATAAACTATTAGCTGAGACCATCCAAATGGAAAAGCAATAGGTCCACAGTGGAGGCAGTTACGATTTTTAGCTCCCCAAAGCATGACATCCATGCTAGTGATAATGCCTAATGCCAAGAGTTAGCAAAGATGCATAACTTCTCTCATTGTTTTAGGTATTAAGTTTATGTAATTTCTATATAGTATCCTATGAAGTAATTTTATTTTGATTATTCTCTCTCTCTCTCTCTGTTCCTCTATGAGTTAAGTTGTAAGTACATAATTATGATGATTTGAAAGTTTTACTTAGTTTATTTTGAGTTAAGATTTTTTCAATAAAATATTTGAGGGTCTGTACAGTTTTCCGTTCTTCACCTGACCAGCCACCTTATGAAAGTGATGAGTTCCTCGGCAATTAAGCATCCTGAATAATACAGTAGAGATGACTCAAAATTTCTCATAATTCAACTTAAAAACAACACAGAGTTCACTTTCAATTGCTCAAGGGTCAGTTTTGTCCTTTTCATATCACATAGATATTCACCTACATTTGTATGGATGAATAACTAAGTGCTGATGATGTAATTCTGATGATTTACTTTATGAAAAGTATGAAACACCAGCCTATGGTTCCCATGGGAACCTCACCTATGTCCCTTTGTGCTACTCTAATGATTAGAAAATAGCAGGTAAATCAGAAATAATTGTTACTTTATCTGTAAAATACCAAAGGCTATGGGCATAATGGTTGATACAAATGTGTTGGTATCCATATATGGAAGCTGTTTTTTTTAAAGATTTATCTATTTATTATTGTGTATACAGTGTTCTGCCTGCATGTACATCTGCAGGCAGAGGAGGACATCAGATCACATTATAGATGGTTGTGAGCCACCATGTAGTTGGTGGGAATCGAACTCATGACCTCTTGGAGGAACAGACAGTGCTCTTAATTGCTGAGCAATCTCTCCAGCCCCTGGAAGCTGTTTTTTAAAGTCTTGATTTTAGTTCATTTGTGACAAGAACAGGATGACAGGGGTGGGGCAGGGAGGGATTCTCATAGGCTTATTTAACAACTTTTGGCTCTTAATGTCTTATATGGTTTATGATAAATAAAGTATATAATGGGTTACTTGATAATTCATTTTTCTCAGTGATCACTAAACCTATGCAACATTGCATTACTCCTCATATGTTTAACTGGTTGGCTTTTGTTACATCTTGATGAAATAAAGCATAGGTAAGATGAGGTTAACTGGGTTTCAAAAGCACATGTGTCTAGTCAACTTTGATGTGATCCAAAGGGTAAATTCTTTATTTTTTTGTTGTTTATTCTGATATAGAAACCAAATAATCCAATTGAGAAATGAGGTTTGGAACAAAACAGAATTCTCAACAGAGGAATATCAAATGGCTGAGAAACACTTAAAGACATGCTCAACCTCCTTAGTCATCAGGGAAATGCAAATCAAAACAACTCTGAGATTCCATCTTATACCCATCAGAACGGCTAAGATCAAAAATTCAAGTGACACCACATGCTGGCGAGGATGTGGAGAGAGAGGAACACTCCTTCATTGCTGGTGGGAATGCAAACTAGTACAGCCACTTTGGAAATCTATCTGGTGCTATCTCAGAAAAATGGGAATAGGGCTTCCTCAAGACCCAGCTATTCCACTCCTTGGAATATACCCAGAAGATGCTCTAGCACACAACAAGAAAATTTGCTCAACCATGTTCATAGCAGCCTTATTCATAATAGCCAGAACATGGAAACAGCCTAAGTGTCCTTCAGTAGAAGATTGGATAAAGAAACTGTGGTACATTTACACTATGGAATACTTACTACTCAGCTATTAAAAACAAGGAATTCCAGAAATTTGTGGACAAATGGATTGAACTAGAAATGATTATAATGAGTGAGTTAACCCAGAAGCAGAAAGAGTCAAATGGTATATACTAACTTATATCTGCATATTAGCCCAAGGGGCATGTCCTACGAAAGCCTTCACTTACCAGGAAAGTGGGACAGAGGGGACGACATCCTATTGGGCCTCTAGATGAGAGAAGCATGGGAGAATAGCAAAGTAGAAGGATCCAGAGGGTCCTAGAAACCTACAAGAAGAACATTATGATAGGCAGATTTGGGCACAGGGGTCCCGCTCAAACTAAGGCACCAGACAAGGACAATACAGGCGGCAAACCTTAAACCCCTACACAGACCTAGCCAATGGACAGGACATTCTCTACAGTTGTGTGGAGAGTGGAATATTACTTTCTCACATACTCTGGTGCCTCACCTTTTACCATGTCCCCTGGAGGGGGAGACCTGGTGACACTCAGAGGAAGGACAGCAGGTTACCAAGAAGAGACTTGATACCCTATGAGCATATACAGGGGGAGGAAATCCCCCTCAGGAACAGTCATAGGGGAGGGGAATAAGGGGAAAATGGGAGGGAGGGAAGAATGGGAGGATACAAGGGATGGGATAACCATTGAAATGTAATAAGAATAAATTAATAAAATGAAATGAAAAAAAGAACATTAGTATGTAGCCAAAATTTTCTTCAAATTTGCAATCAGTCTATCTGGTTTTAGAATTATAGGTAAGTTTAGTTTACATCCTGTTTTTCCTTGGTGACTCTCAATATTTCTTTGGAAGTTAATACCCACTGTACATAATTGGTTATTCCTGTTAAGATAAATACTGTAAATTCAGCATCTGGCCTAAATGAAGATGTAAAGTACTCAGTCACCAAGTGATGACACATAAAGAGCCTGAAGTACACTTTCTTGGGGGTTAAACCCTTTTTTACTTTAACCCTTAATTTTGTTACACTAAAGTATCTTCTCTGGTGTTATCAATGACATAGGGATAACTTTTACTTAGAAGAGTTAGATATTCCTTCAGTTTGAACTTCTGTAACAGAGTGAATATTCTTATGGGTCTTAGTATCTGAAGTTTCATCTAGCTTGAAGCCAGTGTTTTAAATTTGAAATGGGTTGGAAGAGCTGCAACCATCATGTCTTTGGGACTTTTGCACTAATTATGAAGAGAAGTGGTTATTATTCCAAAGACAAGAGTAAAAGTATGTGACAGCTTTGGGAGTAAGTTTAAAGACTCATTCATTATGAAGATTTTAAATTAAATATATTGTCATAAATATAAATTAAATGACCACTAAAGAATTAATATAATATCTTTAGTTGGTACTGCTAAAATGTATTCACACAAAATTTCTCAAGTTGTTAGTAAAAGAGAATGTTCTGACAAGAACTACAAACTCAATTTTTTGATGTCTCTGACATTACTCTGGGTGGAAGTGGAAATTAAAGTGTCCTTTGTGTTCCTAAAAGGAAAATACCTCCAGATCAATTTGTATCTCTATGCACAACAGAAAGTATATTTTAATGAGGTTACATTTACTCCTCACTTGTGAATAACATTAGGCAAAACTCATGCTTGCTCTGTATTATTGTTCAATACTAAGATTTTAAGAAGTCTGCTTTTTCTTCATCTTTGTTTCTTTTAATAGTCAGCCTCACTTTCTGTTCTAACTTGACTTGGATAAAAAAGAATACAGTAATATTTAATGTATTTAGCTGCAACACTATTCATTTCCCTAGTCATCATAGTGTCTACTTATTTATGATTAGAGCTGCTATGGATATACTTGAGCAAGTATCCTGTGGTATGTTGGAGTATCCTTTGGGTATATGCCCAGGAGTTGTATGGCTGGGTCTTGCCCAATTTTCTGAGAAAACACCATATTGATTTTCAAAGTGGCTGTGCAAGTTTTCACTCCCATCAGCAGTGAAGGAGTGCCCCCCTTGTTCCAAATGCTTGCCAGCATTAGCTGTTACTAGTACTTTGATCTTAGCCCTTCTGACATTTGTAAGATGGAATCTCTGAGTCATTTTGATTTGCATTTCCCTGATGGCTAAGGATGTTGAACATTTCTTCAAGTGTTCTCTGTAAGGCAGCAAGAATTTCTGTTATCATATTTTTGGGATCTAGCACTACAAGAAGCCTGACACTTCTTCCAGTATGCTATCTTTGCCATTTTACCAGTAACCACACTCTCAGGAGAGCATTGCCCTTCTTTTATGCTGCCTATATCAGAATGTATCATTTTCATTACATTTTGTAACATAATTGATGCACTGCCTTTGATTTTAAATCGACTGTGAGCTCCTCAAAAATAAGGACTCCTTTTTAACTATGCCTCTGTTGTAACTCTCACTCAGAGCTACTCTGGACTTATAGTCATAAAGATTTAATAGATATTTATTGACTGAACAAATTGAATGAAACAGATATGGGAAGGTTAGAAGAAAGTATTTGTGAATTAAGTAAAAAGCACTTAGTGTTTCTTCACAGGTAGAAAATACATTTCCTTTAAGAATAAGATCTGGAGTTTTGTTTTTTATATATGCTCAGTCTAATTTTGTATATACATAGATCTTGCTTGTCTGGTTGTTTTTTTAAGTAAACCTACTGTTTTAAATCTCCTATCTTGATGTTCCATTTTCTGTGAATTACATATTAAAGAATGATTAGAAGAAAAGTAAACCTGGCTTATCACCTGAAAAATTTAAAAACTCTACTCACAACTTAATATGCAATATATTTAATGAAATGAACATTTCCTGGATTCCTTGTTCTTTAGCCTTTTCCTCTACCCGTTTTCCCTAAATCACTCAATACCTTCTTAATAATAACTTTAAAAAGATTTTCATGTTTATTTTAAATCTTATTAATTATTTGAGAATTTCGTACAATGTATTTTGGTTATATTCACCCTTCCCTCCTCCCCTAACTCCTCCCAGAGCCAATTGCTTCCTCTTCACCTCTCCCACCTTCATGTCCTCTTTTATTTTTTAATAACCCTCAAAGCCCTAATTATGTCACCTATGTACATGAGTCAGAGATCATTCTATGGAGAATGGTTGTCCCAGAGGGTCACACACTTTTAAAAAAAATCTATTCTCCCTCTCTGAGTAGCCATCAGCTCTTTATAGCTCTTCTGCTCTGTCTGGGAATTTGAATCCCTCTACATCCCCAGCTGAAAGGTTGACTGATTTGATCTTGTTGTAAGTTCCTATGTATAGTGTCCTGTGAGGTCCACAGGTACTGTCTCACCCTGGACCTCCTGACCTGTGAGTCTTACAATATTTCTGGGCCCTTTTTTGAGATGATCCCTGAGCATTTATTTATTAATTTTATTTATGTGTAAGTGTATGTGTATGCCTACATGAGTTATGTATGGCACATATTTGCACATGGGACTGGGGAGTGAGGGGGAGAAAAGAGTGCCAGATCTTCTGGCAATGGAAATATGTGGTGTTGTGCACTGCTTGAAATGAGTGTTGGGAAGAAAATATACGTCCTCTGGAAGATCAATAAAAGCACCATCTCTCCAGCTCCTCAGCAATGTTCTTTTCTGAATCAAATTGTATTTCATTTGTCGAATCACAAAGGGCTTTTATGTAGGTTGATATGTTAAACTTTTTATCATTATTGAAAAGTACCTGGTGACAGAAAAATGTAAAGAAGGAAAGATTGATTTTTGGCTCATGATATCAGAAGTTGCAGTTCATCATTGCAGTGAAGATGTGCTGGAGCAGAACAGCTGACAGCATGGTGACCAGGAAGTAGAAAGGAAAAATATCTGTGCTATCTTAATATCTCCATTTCCCCTTTTACTCCACTAATACTCCCAAAAGATGAGGCAATCGCTGTTCACATTTAGAGTAGGGTATCCCTTCTGACTTAATTCCTGGGAATACCCTGACAGGAACAACTAAGGGTGCACTTTATTAATTTTATAGGCTCTTCCCGATCAACTAAAATTGACAGTCAGGATTAACCATCACAAGCAAAGTAGTGAAAACAATTTGTGTTTTATTTTTGTCATTGACTCTTACTAAAGGAATCTAGTACCTAAGCCTTAGCATTTACTCACTGAATGCATGGTAATTATATTATACTGCTGAATGTCAACTATAACTTGTACTCCTGAAATAACCCTTTGAGTTGGAAGAAAATAATTTTGCTTTACCTACATGGCTTTGTGCTAGCGTCAAGAAAATTTCAAATTTTCATCATGTTGAGTATAAAGTTTTATGATGTAACAATTGTCCAGCAATTGTGATGCTGTGTGTTCAATCTATGGCCCTGAACAAGCATCAACTGCTATGTCTTTCATTTATAAAATGGAAAGTGTGTTGAGGGTATTGTAAGCTAAGATCATCTTTGGTGGTTCTAGACAAAACTTTGAAATGAAAATTGATAGCCAGCTATCTTTTTTGTCTTTATAACTTTAATTACTTTCTTTATACTGAATCTTTAATAAAGCTTCAAATAGTTTGTTCAAAAAACAGATAAAACACAGAACCAAGAAGTAAATAATATAATAAAAACTTTATTAAGTGGTGTTATACATACATTAAATGGGCTATTTTATTAACAAAAAGTCAATTATAGGTGGAAGAGGTGATAAATAAGACTTACCCCTAGCTGAGTAGCTTTGGCAATTATGGACTACTGGAGTAAGGAGAGTCAGTTTTCTTTAGGAATGTGGTCTAGACTAAGATGCCCAAGCTCCAGTGGATTTCCCTACATCTATGCACATAAAGACAACACTGATTAGACTCAATGGGTTATGAAAAGAAGGCATCAATTTGTGAGAGGGGTGTGGGAAAGGAGTCTGGGAAGGTTGAGAGAGAGGGAGAGAGTAAGGATGATATGATCAAAACATTGAATACACTTATGAAACTATCAAATAATGAATACAACTAAAAGCATCACTTTTCAATTCATTCCTTATGCTGGTTTTCATAGAAAATAGCAACGAGATGCATAAAAACAATATTAATATTTAATTAACCGTATTATGTGCATGTGCAGTTAAAACTAGAAAATTTAGTTGTAATAATGGACAGTTGGTGACTTATACAATTCACATGAAAATGTCAGTTGCCTAAAGAATAATATATTTAATAGTGTGTTCTCTTGAAATCTCAGAAACCACATTTAGTAGTATGACTAATTTTTCCATGAAAAAGGCTTCTTCTGGGGGTACCTGCAAAAGTAAGAGAAAATTGAGGGTTACTGTATAATGTTCAAATATATACATCCAGTGATAGGTTAGAAAGCATGTGGCATTTTGTCTTCTATGGCTACATTTGATAGTGAAAATTTTCAAATTTTAAAAAATTATTTCATTCATATTACATCTCAATTGTTATCCCATCCCTTGTATCCTCCCATTTCTCCCTCCATCCCACTTTCCCCCTACTCCCCTCCCCAATGACTGTGACTGAGGGGGACCTCCTCCCCCTGTATATGCTCATAGGGTATCAAGTCTCTTCTTGATAGCCGGCTATCCTTCCTCTGAGTGCCACCAGGCCTCCCCATCCAGTGGACATGGTCAAATATGGGGCACCAGCATTCGTGTGAAAGTCATACCCCACTCTCCACTCAACTGTGGAGAATGTCCTGTCCATTGGGTAGATCTGGGTAGGGGTTCGAAGTTTTCTGCATGTATAGTTCTTGGCTGGTGCCATAGTTTGAGCAGGAACCCTGGGCCGAGATCCACTTGTCATAATGTTCTTCTTGTAGGTTTCTAGGACCCTCTGGACCCTTCTATTTCCCCATTCTCCCATGCTTCCATCACCCAAAGTCCCAATAGGATGTCCTGGCTAACATAAAAAAGTTCAGGTGACACCACATGCTGGAGAGGATGTGGAGAGAGAGGAACACTCCTGCATTGCCAGCCACTTTGGAAATCTGTCTGGCGCTATCTCAGAAAACTGGGAATAGGGCTTCCTCAAGACCCAGCTATCGCACTCCTTGGAATATACCCAGAAGATGCTCCAGCACACAACAAGAAAACTTGCTCAACCATGTTCATAGCAGCCTTATTCATAATAGCCAGAACATGGAAACAGCCTAAGTGTCCATCAGTAGAAGAATGGATAAAGAAACTGTGGTACATATACACTATGGAATACTATTCAGCTATTAAAAACAAGGAAGT
Source organism: Acomys minous (assembly GCF_964271855.1). Taxonomy (NCBI): domain Eukaryota; kingdom Metazoa; phylum Chordata; class Mammalia; order Rodentia; family Muridae; genus Acomys; species Acomys minous. Next base: position 51,760,488 of record NC_140488.1, read on the forward strand.
CCTGAAATTTGTGGATAAATGGATTGAGCTAAAAATGATCATAATGAGTGAGTTAACCCAGAAGCAGAAAGACTCAAAGTGGTATATACTCACTTATATCTGCATATTAGCCCAAGGGGCATGTCCCACGAAAGCCTTCACTTACCAGGAAAGTTGGACAGAAAATTTTTCAAATTTTGTCTTTATAATGTGGAAGTCATAATGAAATTTAACTGTCTGTGACTTTATCAAATCTATGCCCTAGGAATGCTCAGTTTTATAAATATGAATGCTTCAGAAATATTTCAAGTCTGGCTGTTAGGATGGCAGGGAGTGGCTGTAGTCTAGAGAAGGAATGAGAGTGATAGGCTAGTGAACAAACCCTGGGATAAGCTAGTGCTTACATATGCCAGAATATGTACTAAAAAGAAATAGATGTCTCAGAATGATTAGGATAAAAAAGTCATAGCAACTTGAGGAACTGAAACAAGTGCCAGAGAGCTGGATATTTGAGTGCCAAGTATATTATGTGAAAAACAAGACAGAGATACTCATAAGAACAAGATACTCCTCGGAACGAAGGCATGCATATAGTACTAAGGACTGTGCGTTTAAGCTAACAGCTCTGGGAGCTATTAAAAGATTTTTAATGATCATGTCAACTGGTTGAATAGAACTTGTAGTGAATTGAGTAAATGGATAGTTTAAAACTTCAAACTACCTAGGAACAGAAGCAGCAAACAGTTCTTAAAAGTCATTCTTGTGTTATGGTTCCTCCAAAACCTTGGGACATATTTGTGTTCCCACTGGATATCCCAAAATGCATGATGTCTAACATTCCAAGCATTTTAGTGTGTCACAAGAGGGTAAGGGAGGGGAAATGCATTTTTAAGTGTTGATTTTAATCCACACAGTGAGAATGCGTTTTCATTTACTGCTTTTAACTTTCTGCTAATAAGTGAACAGATACAAAACATGCAAGATAGATATTCTGTTCCAGTAATAATAGGTTTTTAATTTTGTGACATTTTATCTTATTATACAGCTTCACTGTCTTGAAAGTAATGTTTTCTGGTCATCATTCCACATTGGTGCCAAGGCATCCTTACCCCAGAGAGGAAAGAAGTTTAAAGGCACTTCTTCATAAATTGAACAATATCCATAGGTTTTTGACAATTATAACATTCACAAGTAGTCATGGTAACAGAAAATAAGTTGAAATAGGTAAACAGGATTTTCTTGTGTGGATTTATGGCAAATAATGTGGGTGTTGATGAGTGGAAATGAGAGAATTTAAAACTGATTTTGAAATTTTCCTGAAAATCACTAAGCATTAATAATGGAATTAGAAGACATATTCATAATGGAAAAAATGAAAGAGATAAAAATAATTAATAACACGGGAGCATACTAGAATTAGTTACTGTGTTACAGTATTTTAAATAGGCAAGTAAATAAAAAATAGGGAAAGGTATTGGAAATAAATATTGTATTATAATTGAGTTGTATGGGTACAATACCTCATATTAGAGTAGAAATATGCATAATATGTGGGAAAAATAATCTTACATTTTAATTCTATTCCAATATATCAAAATTAAACTTAGTTTGCATCAATATACAAAATTCTATACCAATGAATTAAAAATAACCTTATTTGTGAGTAACAATTAAGGCCTTAGGTTGAGAAGTAAATTCAATAATCTACTTTCTGTCCTATCATTCCCATATATTTCTATTTTTCCCTTTTCTTTCTTTTCAACTCCTATCTCCATACCTATGAAAGAAAGATAAAGGAAAAGAGAGACATCCCTGAGTCCAACCTCATTTTCTCTATGAATAAGACTTCTAGGGAAATTGTGAGGTATGTCAAAATAGAACTTCTCATGGCATTTTCTAAAATACTGTGGTAATTTAATACATTTTGGCTGTTGTTTTTGTCTTTCACTGTAACACTGAGTCATATGTTGCAAAACTTTATATGGATTATATCTTATTGACTATGTCTTATGGACTCAGGTATTATAGGCTCAGTTGTGTTCTTTGTATACATATGTATACACAAGTCCTAACATGGAGGTTCTAAGAATGTGACTATATTTAGAGGTCATTAAAGTGGAAAGAGGAAGTTAATGGAAAGGATATGGGTGGATAACACAGGGAATATGAGCAAAGTAGCTTATATGTGTCCATGAAATGGTAGAATAAAATGTACGAACTTGTACATTTAATTTATGGTGATGAAAATTTGAACATGTCATAGGGAAACATGACCATGTACAAGTCTATGTGCAGTCTATGTGATTCAGAGGAAACAAGCCTTATCAATGCCTTGATCTCAGGTGTCTCCCCTACAGAATTGTGATCATATAATTTTCTGGAGATATCCTGTATGTAGTACTTTGTTGAAGTAGCTGTTGCAAGCAAACACCAGCAGAAAAGCATGTGGTCTAAAAACCAGACTATAATCAGGAAACAGAAAGCAGTCTTCAACCCAAGGGATACTATTGATTTTCTGCTTCTCTTTCTTTGCTTCTTCTTTGTCTCATACCAACGACTATTCTTTTTGTTTCTATGCTCATGGGTCAAAATATGGCTGTCTCACAACTTTCAAATTTAAAGCCACATAAAAAAGACTGAATTGCCATTTCTGAGTTCTGGATTTAAATCTCCATAGAAGAATATTTTATTCACTCGGTGTTAGGCCATGTGTCTGAACCTTGCAAACAGCTATAGCATAGTGGAGATGGGAGGGCAGTAGAACATGATATAAACATGATAACCAGGGGTCCATCCTTGTGGGCATCTATTAATATATTTTATTATCATTTGTAGTTCTTCTATTTAGTCTCTTATTTTTATTACAAGTGCATCCAAACTTTAAGAAGTATAGCTAAGATACTGTGTTTAGCATTTTAAAGTTTTATGGTTTTATAATTTTAAAAAAATTATTGTTTCTTTGCGAGTTTCATACAATGTCTTTCAATCTCTTCCCCCACCTTCACATCTTCTCCAATTCTCCTCACTCCTTACCCACCCACTGATATTGTGTCATTAAAAAACCCTTCAAGATCACTTGTACTAATTAAATATATTTTAATGTGTTGCCTTCTCCTGGCATGTTGAATTCCAGAGGCCACACACTCTTAGTGAAAAGTGTCTTTTTTCTCTTCCAGTAGTTAATATTTGCCAATAGTTCCATAGCTTGGCATGCGATTATATGTTCAACTCCCATTTTCTTTTTGGCATTTGGACTATGTCAGAGTTTGCAGGTTTTGGTATTCTGTTTGAGAAGTGTTTCTCTTAACATCTAGGTTTTTCTCTTTCCAAGAGTGTGTATAATAGTTTATGTTGAGGACATACTATGCAAGCTTAGGTATGAACCAGGAAGAATTCTCTGCACATATAGTTCAATATATTTTTTAAAAACATAATATTGGATACATGTTTATTATATGCTAAAATATCAGTTTTTAGATATATAATGTGTACAGAGGGATGGTGTCGTTTATGGAGTAAAGGAAAGAATAGGAAAAGGATAAAACCAAGACTGCTGTTAGCAAGCTGGGCATGGTGGTACATGGTATGTAGAAGGCAGAGACAGGCAGGTCTCTACGAGTTAGATACCAACATCATCTATAGAGTTCCAGTTCAGCCAGACTATATTGTGAGATCCTGTCTCAAAAATAATCTTATCAATACACAAACAAAAGCAGCATAGTTCTGCTGAAAAATTATCCATATCATTTATTAAGTTTAGGACAAGAGACAGATGAACCACTTAACTATTCAGCAGGTAGTTAAATAGCACTCTGGTTATCGGGGAGGCACTGTGTTTTTTCTAAATGTAAGGCAGGGTAAACATTTTTTTTTAAGAATTTCAATATCAATTGAGACATTTGCATAGAACCACCAGCATTTTAAGCTTCAGCAAGGCTTTTTGTAAGTCAACTCAAGGACTCTAAAATAATGCTCCTTTTTATAGTTGGACTGCTTGAAATTAAAAACAGAGCTGAATTTTGCCCTTCATGGTGCTGTATAAAAAAGGAACATGGGTTTTATTTGTTACTTTGTTCTCACTAGCTATGTGACTCTTGAAACAAAAAAGTATTTGAAGTCCAGAATGCTACTTGTGTTTGGCCATCCTATTATTTTGAAAACAGATTTTTATTTTTCATTGTTTTAATTTCAAAGTAGATAGGAGTTATATTTTCACCCTTTCATCTATTTGAGAGAAAAAATGAGGCATATTTAGCTAGACATTTTCCCCTAAGATCAGTCAGTCAATATTTTTATTTTATTTATTCATTTATTTACTTTTGTTATGCATGCTTTTTAAAGAGTTCAAAGATATGTCAGTTACTAAAAAGGAGATATGGTGTATACAGAAAAACAGTTTAGGATTTCATAATGAATACAGTTTAAAGATTGTATGTTACATGTTCTAATCCACTGGTTCTCAACCTGTGGGTCACAATCCCTTTAGAGGTCAAAAATACTTTCATAGGGGTTACCCAAGACCTCCAGAAAACACAGGTATTAACATTATGATTCATAATAATAGCAAAATTAAAACAAAATATCAGCAACTAAATTTCCTTTTTAGTTAATATTTTCTTTGCTTCCACTTTTTTCTTCAAGAAAAAAGCAGGTTCCAGCCATACCTTTGAATATGGTATTCTTTGCTTATTTAAGTCATCTAAATATGTAGATATCATTAATGTGTACATATATACAAATTACTTGTCTTTATATATGATGCCTGGGTGCATATTATAATATATAACATTATACTTGAAAGAATTTGGGCTCTTTAAACTTTTCATTTGGTGGAGAAAATACTGAATAATAATGACTGCAAGTATGATCAGCCCCATGAGAATAAGATGAAATTTCCAACCTTTTCTCTAAAGACACTGATTAAGCATGAGTTTTTCAATTCCTTTTCTTCTAGACTCATCAAAACAACCTACAGGTCCTAAGAGAATCTTTTAGGTTTATATTCTTCCTCAGTTGTCAGGTGCCAAATCATCAAAACCGAGTCAGGAAATATTTAATAGGTTTGCCTCGCTGGTGGGTGATATGGCACTCTTGGGGCTAAGGAAGAAGCAAATGCAAATATACTTTGAAATGGAATGTGAAGGACAGATAAAATGTGTATGCGGCAATAAAGTCACCTGATATTCATTGGTCTTAGGCACATATGTTACTGAAACTCATACACAGAAAAATCTGGAGAATTCATACTAAAGTACCTTCAGATTTTGAGCACATTAGTCAGAATTAAGTGAAAAGCTAAAACTTTAGTTCACAATCTGGTTTGGCAAAGTTGGCTACTGATGAATGTGTGTGTGTGTGTGTGTGTGTGTGTGTGTGTGTGTGTGTGTGTGTGTGTGCATGCACACGTGTGTGTGTGTGTAGATATGTGTATGAGTTCAATACTTCACTTAATAATTTTAATTTCTAATGTTGCTTCATTCATTTACATCATCGTTAAAACGGTTTTTTTTTTCATAAAATTTGTTTCTTCCTGGGATCTATTACATGCTGGCTGAGTATTACACACCAAAAATCCAATTTTCCACAGTTCCTTAATTTTCCTTTCTTCCTGGCATAATAGCTCAATATCTTTTTGTGGTTGAAGACAAATATCTTACAAAAAGAAAATATGGCAAGCCCTAAGCTAAAGATGTCTTCTTTTAGTCTCACATCAGCTCTTTGTCTGATCCAGGAGTCTGTTACTTCACCACAATAGAATGTGCTCTCAAGTTGTTTGTCTCATCTTTGAAATTCTCAATTTCAAGGAACAATTTATCAACCCTTAATTCTTCTACTCGAATTTGGCCATTACTTAATAGGTAGGAGAGGGAAGAATGCTATAAGAGATGTATGAGCTATAGGAAAAGGGTTTAGGTCATTGACAGAGGCTAATTTCTTTCCATTAGAAGATATAGTCACCAACTCTTAGGAAATAAATAGTGCATTTAATCAGAAGTAGGAAGTCATTAAAAGTTCTGCCACCTGTACTTTCTTAGAGTTGTTACAGTAACTGCAACATATATAATGCTGTGTCTGTCTATTCCCACTTTAGACTAATTCTGCTTCTTCGGGTTTATTTATTTATTTTATAGATATTCAAATCATTGAGCTAAATAGTAACATTTCAAAACTAAGTTATTGTCTTGCTTTTCACTATATACATTTGACTGTTAATGTAAGTATTAGTATTTTTTGTATTAATGATGAGAAGAATGAATTAATTGGCAGTGCAAATTCAAGCACACTGAGTAGTGTGGAAAACATGCTGATTTTGTATGCTGGTAAATAGAACTGAAATTACAAATGTGACAGTGTAGAAAAAGATATACACACAATTAGAGAGATTCTTTAGTATGAACACTTGACTTATTCTACTTAATTAATAAAAGCTTCCCTGAGCAAGTTATGTTTAATTGGAATTCATAGGCTGAGTTGTTGTTTAGTAGGTATGTGAAGAGTGACGGCATATGGAGATAGAATAGTGTGTGCAAATGTGTTAAGGTGGAGGAAGAAGTGTGATCATGAATGGACAAAATAAAATAAATGTTGCTAAAGTATTGTATGTTGAAAGAGTGTAATCATTATTTTGGTAAGGAATGTGGGTTGTCATAGAATGAGCTGGACAAGTAATGGGCTGAACCAAAAAGATATCAAATGCCTATATTAATGAGTCAGCTTGAAACCTTATGGTAATAAAAGGCCAATGAAGCATCATAAGCATGTATGATGTGAGATCAAATGATTCCTTTTTCAATTTTAAAATATATTTTATTAGTGTATTTTTGTTACATCTCAATTGTTATCCAACCCCTTGTATCCTCCCATTCCTCCCTCCCTCCCATTTCTCCATACTCCCCTCCCCAATGACTGTGACTGAGGGGGACCTCCTCCCCCTGTATATGCTCATAGGGTATCAAGTCTCTTCTTGGTAACCTGCTATCCTTCCTCTGAGTGCCACCAGGTCTCCCCATCCAGGGGACATGGTCAAATATGGGGCACCAGAGTTCGTGTGAAAGTCAGACCCCACTCTCCACTCAATTGTGGAGAATGTCCTGTCCATTGGCTAGATCTGGGTAGGGGTTTGATGTTTACTGCAAGTATTGTCCTTGACTGGTGCCATAGTTTGAGCAGAACCCCTGGGCCCTGCTCAATTCCACTTCCAAAATTGAGTGAAGAACAGGTAAACAAGCTAAATAGTCCCATTTGCCCTATAGAAATAGACGTAATCCTTGATAGTCTCCCAACCAAAAAAGCCCAGGGCCAGATGGTTTCAGTGCAGAATTCTAGCAGGCCTTCAAGGATGTGCTAATACTGATACTCTTCAAGCTACTCCAAAAGATAGAAATGGATGAAACATTACCAAATTCATTCTATGAGGCCATAGTCACACTGATACCTAAACCTCACAAAGACCCAACAAAGAAAGAGAATTTCAGACCAATTTCTCTTATGAACATTGATGCGAAAATACTCCATAAAATACTCACAAAACAAATGCAAGAACATATCAAAGATATCATTCACCATGAAAAGGTAGGCTTCATTCCAGGCATGCAGGGATGGTTTAATATATGGAAATTCATCAATGTAATCCTTCATATAAACAAATTGAAAATTAAAAAAAAACTTTTTCAATTTTGAAGGTGTACTCTTAACATAGTTCTGGGAAAGTCTGACCTATATGTTGGTTTATATAGAACATTGAAGAAGTAAATGCTCTTTTTTTTCCTCAGATGAATGTGAGTGCTTTAGTGTGAGCCAGAGAAGAAGAGGAAATATATTTTGGAAGTAGAATCCATGAGTTTTAGGCATAGATTTGGTATGAAAAGAAAAGGAAGGAGCTATAACAAAGGCCAAAGAATATGATCCAATATATGCTTCAAGAAGGTAACTACTTATCAAATGATTTTATATTGTTTTGATTATTTTATTATTTCAAAAGGCTTAAAACTGTATAGCAAAGAAGAATTTAGAGAATTAGAGAACTTCCTTATCTTATAATGACATAATGGTAGTGATTGCTCTAAGTACCTATCTAGGAAACAGCAGAACCAATATTGGATCCAGGTTCATCAAATTGTACATGCAGTGTATCCAGAAAGGAAGGTCTTCATGTTCACGGTTTATGGCAGTTCCTGTGACATGCTTAAGATTTCAAGGAGAGTGAATAGTTATGGCAGTTATGACAGAATCTGAAGCAGAATAAAAACAAAACTTTTCCTAAATCTCTAAAGTTAGATCAAGATAAAGAGGATTTACTATAACTATCCTCCCACAGTTGGCTTTTTGCTTAAAGTGATGAAAAATGGTTGTCACAGATGTGAATTATTCTGCAATGATTGCCACTAATTTATTTGAAATTAGTAATAAACATTTCTTTTTAACATTTTATTATTCATATTTACATCTGAGTTGTTAGCCCATCCCTTGTATTCTCCCATTCCTCCCTCCCTCCCACTTCCCCCCACTCCCCTCCCCTATGTCTGTGACTGAGGGGGACCTCCTCCCCCTTTATATGCTCATAGGGTATCGAGTCTCTTCTTGGTGACCTGTTATCCTTCCTCTGAGTGCCACCAGGCCTCCCCATCCAGGGGATGTGGTCAAATATGAGGCACCAGAGTTGGTATGAAAGTCAGACCTCACTCTCCTCAACGGTGGAGAATGTGCTGTCCATTGGCTAGGTCTGGGTAGGGGTTCGAAGTTTACTGCCTATATTTTCCTTGGCTGGTGTCATAGTTTGAGGAGGACCCCAGGACCTAGATCTGCCTATCATAATGTCCTTCTTGTAGGTTTCCAGGACCCTCTGGATCCTTCTATTTCCACAAATATTTCTTATAAAAATCATTATAACACCTGTGGAATGAATACATGAATACATTTGTAGACATGCTTCAGGTAAATTTTATAACTTTACCACATCATTCCTTTTCTACTTTTCATAGGCTATCTTAGAGGAAAGTGGCTAACCTTTCTCTATATTGCAATTTTGGTAGTTTTTTGATGTGTTGCTTGGGAATATCCCTCTTTATACAATTCTAATGGAAAATGAAGATATGGTCATGTGTAGTCTATAATGCGTAGCCAGGTGGGGTCAAAAGCAGAGGGATTTTTCAAAAGACTTTCATTCTAGAAAACCATCTCTCATAAAAGCACTGAGTGGAACACTCAAGGTAGTGATGAAAGTTTATTTGCTCATGCTACTTCAAAATACATGCTTTTTTATTTTATTAAAAAGTAGGTTTTTAATATACTATGACTTGATTAATGGTGCCCCTCCTACTCCTACTAGTTCCTCCTCACCTCCCGTATCTTTCTAGATCAAGTCATTTTCTGACTATGAGTAGAAAACAATCAGGCTTCTAAGAGATAAAACTAAGCTAAGCTGAGCTAAGCTACACTAAACTAAACTACATGACAATATAATAAGGTAAAACAAAACATCAGCATAGGAGAAATATAAGAAACAAAGAAAATTACCAGAGAAAGTGTTCTTATTTTTTAAAAAGAAAAGTCATCTTGGGGCAAAAAGGATAAAAGCACAACTTTATTTTTTGCCTTGCAAATTCTTTTTTTATTAAATATTTTTACATATACATTTATATTATTACACAAATGTAGAATAAACTACAGACAGCAAAAAGAACCATGAAACAATCAGGAATTGTTTATAATTAATTATAAATGTTATATTTGTAGTGTTTTGGCAAAATAATTTTTTATTAGAAATATTGTGTTGGTTTTTGATGATAATTAAATTGAATCTATAGATTGGTAAAATGGCCATTTTTACTATGTTAATCCTACCAATAAATGAGAAGGGGAGAGCTTTCTATTTTCTGATATGTTCTTAAATTTCTTTCTGTAGAGACTTGAATTTCTTGTCATACAGGTCTTAATCTGGCTTGGCTCGAGTTACACCAAAATATTTTATTTTATTTTTGGCTATTGTTAATGGTAGCTTAGTTCTACAGTGAAACTTAATTGTTTGAAGGTTAAGATGTTTTTAGGTCTAGTTAGATGTTTTAAGTTGATAATAACAAGATTTGATGGAGATTGATTTACATTCAGAATTTTAGATGCACCAAGATAGGAAAGATGATTTTCTTCAAGGCTGTCAAATACAAATAGCCAAAACACTAAGACTGTAACATTTATATAATCACTGATTGTGTCATGGTTTTTCTTGCTATAGGTAGTTTATTGTATAAATGTAAAATAATATAAATGTCTATGTAAAAATTATAGAAATCAAGGGAACAGCACCTTTAACAGTAGCCTTACCCATTTTTTCTTTACTCATACTTTATATTCCCTTCCACTTGCTTTTCATGCAAAAGAATTCAAATTAAAATCTACTAGATGAGGCAGAGCAAGGATAGTGTCTGGGCATATCTGAATAGGCTGTAGGGATGCAAAGGAGTATGCTGGGGTCTAAAAGGTTTTTAGTGTATCTGTGTATGAGGAATATCTTGCATGTTGTAGCCTGAGTAGACTGTAGAAGGAAACCACAAAAAAGTGATGTCGGAGCTGAAATGAAATGAGGTTAACATTTATCCAGAGACCAAACACTTTTGAATATAGTATAACCTTTTTGGAATAATAAAGAAACCCACACAGGGTTTATGGCTCAATGCGTGGTGTCAAAACATGCTAAAATGAAGACAAGGTTAAAATATGAAACAGTAGTTGTAGATCAGGAAAAGTTGTAAATAATTTGAGTTGTCATTCAGTTGGGAAAGGAGCAATTAAATATAGGGCAGGTGGAAGTATGGTGATGCAGAGTGACCACATTCTGAGGATTTTATCAACTATTAATATAGTTATGATAAAATATTTTTTCTTAAAAGAGAGTATTAAATACATAAACATAAACATATTGCTCATAATGAGCAATATGTTGTATTACTGAATTTTACCTGAAGATCTTAGTATGAATTCATGGTGTGTGTGTGTGTGTGTGTGTGTGTAAGTGCATATAGTTTATGTATACATTTGGGTAAAGGTGGGTGCTACCACGCATGCATATGCAGAGGCCAAAAGATGTCAAAATTCTTCCTCCATTGCTTGCTCCCTTCAAGTTTTTGAGACAAGGTCTCTCACTGAGCCTAAATCCTATTGTTTTTGTTCAGCTGTATGACAATTGACTTCCTCAGAACTGCCTGTCTCCAATACTCAACACTGTGATATAGGGAGGTATAGATGTGTCCAGTCTTTATGTGGATGTTGAAGACTTAAATTAAGGTTGTTTTGCTTGCACAATAAGTGCTCTTATCCACTAAACCTGTCACAATCCCTGTGAATTAATGACTTCAGTGCTCACAAATTAAGAGAGAATTGCATGTGTTTGAGTGTGTTTGTTTGAACCTATGTGAGTGGGCATATATTTATTTATACAATAGAAAGAGCTGGAGGTAGTGGAAGCTGATACTAAGCAGTATGTATACCCATGGCTATAAACTTGGCTTCTGAATAAAGTTATTTGAAAATGGTTGATGAGAGGACTAGGATCAGCAAAAGTATTCTATATAGCTAGAACAGCTTGCTTTTTACAAAGTATTACAATCTCAAATAATAATGCAAACACATCACAAGTATACTATGGGTGGCTCTAATAGGGTACTATTAATAAAAGATTGTTGTTGTTAATAATAAAAGATAGAAGACTGATATTCCACTGCAGAAAATGAGTACACTGCTATAAACAAATGATCAACATGAACACTGTAATGTGATGAAAAGGAAATTATGTGTTGCTTGATGGTGGAATGAAATGGACAATACATTGATTTTGTAAGACTCCTCTCAGATTTGTAACCCTGCTAATATAGCAGACCGGTTTTGTGACTTTTATGGTGAAATAATTACAATATAATATTCAGAGTCAACGGGTAATCATGATGATTACTTATTCTCCACTGGTTCAGGGTTCAATGTTCTTTGGCCTATACCACCATACTTAAATTTCCTAGGTCAGTGTTACATGCGTGTATATGTATGGAAAAGAGAGTAACATAGTAGTAGTGTTTAAGAATAAGGGCTTTGGCTCTTCCATTCAATAGTTTAGCTTCACTGAGTTAAGTTGGTTTTTTCCTCTGAGTGTCTATGCTGGCTAGTTTTGTAAACTTGACACAAGCTAGAGTCATTTTTGGAGAGGAAGCAACAATTGAGAAAATGTCTCCATTAGACTGGCCTGTGAGCAAGCCTGTGGTGTATTTTCTTGATTGATAATTGATGGAGAGGGTCCAAGCCTACTATGGGCAGTGTCAACCCTGGGCTGGTGGTCCTGGGTGCTATAAGAAAGCAGGCTGAGCAAGTCATCATCAAGCCATTAAACAACACTCTTCCATGTACTCTGCATGAGCTCCTGCCTCCAGGATTCTACTCTGCATTTTTGCCCTGACATCCCTCACTGATGGACTGACTTATAACTGTAGTCTAAAATATACCCTATTCTCCAGAAGTTGCTTTTGTTCAATGTATTTTATCACAGTAATAGAAACTCTACCTAGGAAAATGTCCCAATTTGGAATATGCAAATAATGTCAGTTACATTTTCTTTGAGCATCCATCATACTTAAATATGAGATGACATCATCATTATAAATAATTCTGTTTTCTCTATATGTTGAATTTAGTTGAATATTTATCAAACATAAAAGGTTGTATTGTTTAAAATATGATTATTAACATTTTAAAAAGTAAAGTATTAATGTATTGCTAAATATGAAGGAAGAAAAGGAGGTTAGTTATTGTGAGTAAATGTTAACATAAAGACTGAATAGCTTTGCACAGTGGGAAAAAGCTTACTTTTTGTTTACAAGATGTGCTCTTTTATTAAATTAGCCTCAAGTCACTGTATAGGCAAGTCCTGCCTCCACACTTCAACCAAGTCCCAAGGAGGCTAAAATTCTTTCTAGATTTCAGGTTGCGGGGGGGGGGTGTCAAAAAAAGTAGAGGCATGATGATCATCTAAAAAATGTATTAAGACAGAAGATTTTTTAAAATTTCGGTACATAATTTATGTGAAAAGCAATATCACCTTTCCTTAAGAGGATTCAAGGCATGGGTTGAGATTGCCTCCTTTTGAGAATTGGAGTCAGCTTCTGAGAGGACAGGGGCTTCCTATTGTCATATATCTCACAGATAACTGGAATGATTATTGTAGAACTTTCAGGAAGTTGGCTCCTACTGACTACTGTTTGTCTTCACTGGTCGAGTTTTGAAATCTTAAGTCAAAAGTTCCAAAACAAACAAACAACAACCACGACAAAACCACCAAAAAATAGTAAAGCCATGCCAATGTTACTTCTTTATTTTTGCTACACAAGATAGGCTTTGTCAAGAAGGTGTAAAATGCAGCTCAGTAACAGTCTGTGTAAAAGCATTTGGGGTGAATGAGGGAGTGTCTGGACCTGCCCTCCTCTTGCTTGCTGCTCCACATCAGCTGGGATGGAGCTACTGATCCACACAGACTACATGCCCTCACAAGAAGCAAGGATCTTCATCTTCATCATGCTGGGAGCAAGAGCAGTTTTCTCCTTCTGAATGCTGTTAGCAATGCTTGGGTAGATGGTGGTGCTATGAGACAGCACTGTGTTGGCGAAGAGGTCTTTTCAGATGTCGATGACACACTTAAGCATGGAACGGAGTGTAGTTTCTTAGATGATGAAGGATTCCACACCCATAAATAAAAGCACCTGGGACAGTGGAACTGCTTGTTGACAATAGTGACCTGGCCTTTCAGGAATGATTCCAAGGAGAAGGATCGTATACCAGTGGCCACTCCTCTTTTCTTTTCCTATTCTTTTTTAGTTTTTTTATTACATTTTTTTATTAATTTATTCATATTACATCTGGATTGTTAGCCCTTCCCCTGTTTCCTCCCATTCTTCCCTCCCTCCAACTGACCCCCTTCTCCCCTCCCCTAATTCTGTGATTGAGGGAGACCTCCTCCCCCTATATATGCTCTTAGAATATCGAGTCTCTTCTTGGTAGCCTGCTGTCCTTCCTCTGAGTGCCACCAGGCCTCCCCATCCAGGGGACGTGGTAAGAAAAGGGGCACCAGAGTTCATGTGAGAGTCAGATCTCACTCTCCACTCAACGGTGGAGAATATCATGTTCATCAGCTAGGTCTCAAATGACACCACATGTTGGCAAGGATGTGGAGAGAGAGGAACACTCCTTCATTGCTGGTGGGAATGCAAACTAGTACAACCACTTTGGAAAGCTATCTGGCGCTTTCTCAGAAAAATGAGAATACAGCTTCTTCAAGACCCAGCTATCCCACTCCTTGGAATATACCCAGAAGATGCACCAGCACACAACAAGGACATACGCTCAACCATGTTCATAGCGGCCTTATTCATAATAGCTGGAACGTGGAAACAGCCTAAGTGTCCCTCAGTAGAAGAATGGACTAAGAAACTGTGGTACATTTACACTATGGAATACTACTCAGCTATTAAAAACAAGGAATTCCCAAAATTTGTGGACAAATGGATTGAACTAGAAATTATCATAATGAGTGAGTTCACCCAGAAGCAAAAAGAGACAAACGGTATATACTCACTTATATCAAAACACTAGTCCAAGGGATTCGTCCCATGAAAAACTTTACTTACCAAGAAAGTGGGTCAGAGGAGAAGACATCCTATTGAGACTTTAGGCGAGAGTAGCATGGAAGAATGGGGAAATAGTAGGACCCACAGGGTCCTGGAAACCTACAAGAAGAACTTTATGACAGGCAGATCTGGGTCCTGGGGTCCTCCTCAAACTAAGGCACCAGCCAAGGAGAATATAGGCAGTAAACTTCGAACCCCTACCAAGACCACTCTTCTTTTCAAATACAAGGCAACGTAGCACAGTTTTCCCTTGCTGTAACACAATTTCCCACACAGCTGTGGTGGGGAAGCTGTTGCCACTTTTAAGAATTCAGAATCCTAGAGGGGGCTTTCTCTGACATGTACTCTTTGCCTTCCTTTCGATCACTTCCCCCTGGTGGGGCTGCCTCGCCAGGCTACAAGGGAAGAAGATGCCCTCAGCCCTATGTGACATGATGTGCAGGTGTAATTTGGTGCAGGGTAGTGGGGGAGGGAGGATATCCCCCTTCTCTGAGGAGTAGGAGAGGAGGAATAGGGGAAGAGAAAGTGTGGGTGGGACTGAGAGGAGTGAGGGGACTATGATCAGGATGTAAAGTGAGTAAATAAGTAAGTAAATAAATAAATAAATGAATAAATAAATAAATAAATGTGTTTTTAAAAACCCTTAATCATGCAAATGCTTTCTCACTTGTTCATATGCTTTCAAAATAAAATCCTTCTAAATCGAAAAACAAAAGAATTTAGGATTTCTATGAGGTAGTCTGTCTAGTCCTAGCTAACCAGGTCCAAGGCAGGATTGAAGGAGAGAGAAACATGTTTTTTGTTTCGATCACAAGTGGGGGGTGAGAAAAGACTTGTGAGAGAAAACAGGTGATGTTGATCCCCTTAGAAGTCGAACCACCATGTGGGGGAAATTGGCTATTAAGCAGCTGAAAAACACCCTTGAACAAATTCTGAGAGGAGGTATAAATGTGAGCCAAAAACGAGAGGCGGAGCCTTTTGAGACTTGGGATAGTTTTGATTGTTCATCGCTCCTCTTTGAGACACTCCTAGAGAGGACCACTGGAGGGAAGGCTTCAGAACTCCAGGCTCCAGCTGAGGTTCCAGCAGAAGAAATCCTGCTTGACTACGCCAGGAGAATCATTCCTTGAAACTTATATCCTTACAGGTTCATTATTGTATTCTTTAATCTTCTTTTTCTATTGTTTAAGTTAGGTGAGTTATAAGTAAGGTACTCTCAGTTAATAAGTCTGTAATATAACATATTTGTTAAGAAAATTGAGCCTACACAGGATGGCATGAGCAAGAGTGTATCCATCATAGTTGGGCATGTTGTTGGCGATCCAGTCTCCTTAGCCCACTCCAGTGAGGGTGGTAAGGATGACAGCCAGAACATGGAGTGGATGACTATGTATATGGCTAGGGCATTGAAAGTCTAAAACATGATAGTGGTCATCTTCTCACAGTTGGCCTTGAGGTTCATTGGACCCTTTGTGAGAATCATAATATGCTCCTCAAAGGCTACACACAGCTTGTTGTATAAGGTGTGTTGCCAGATCGTTGTTAAGGCATCCCAGTTGGTGACAATGCCATCTCTATGGAGTATTTCAGGTTCAGGATTCCTCTGTTGCCCTGGGCCTTGTTGTCCACATGGGAGACCTTCTAGCTGCATCACATCATCGTGTCTTGATGTGGCAGAAGTGCCCATGATGTAGGGAAAGACCTCTTGGGGAGGTTTGTCAGCCTTGTCACCAACAAAGCTAGCTTTGCACATGCTGGGGCTATTTTTGACAAATAGTGAAGCAATTTCATCATACATGGTAAACTGATGGACCAAGGGCAGAGGAGCTATGAGAGGCCTGTACTTGTAAGGTGGACTCAGAGGCCATCAAGCCTACTTTCTTATAGGATTTTAACAGATCTAAAAATTAGATTGTAATAAATACAATGGAACGTCACAAGAAAAATCAAACAAATAGCTTATTTATTGAAAGTGTAAGTAGAAGTAATTTTTGATTATACGAGTGAAATAGTGGTTGCCTATATTTAATGACTTAATGAACTCTGTAATGCACAGTATATATCAACATCTAAAATTTTAGTTGACAAATGAACCTGCTTTTGCCTAATTAATTAACATAATCTAGTCTACAATGATGGCAATTTTACTCGTAATAAACGGTAATATACACACACATATATCTTCTATGTTTGATTTTAATAACACTTAGAAAGGAAAGCTATCTCATCAGTATTCTGATAGGCATAACAGAAGAGATTTTAAAGCAATTTCACCAAGCTCAATTTATTTGTTCTTTTTATTCAAAATGAAGTGAGTGATGTTGCAAATTTGAAATTTATCTTCAGGTATTCAGGGTAGTCAGTTCAAAAATTTAATACATAAAGTTAAAGTGCAACCTTCTTTTGACCAAGGTAAATATTTCAGCTTTATAGGTGCTTAGTTTTTAGTTGAAAAATGAATATTAAGATAGCACAAGTGCTCCTGCATCCCCCGCTGGTATACTGACCTACTCTTCACCTGGCCAGTACTGGAGAGCTGGCCCTGGTGACCTGGATGTGAGAAAGATGGTGTGACCATGAGTGTAGAAGAGCTGGCCTCATGTCTTCCATGGGCTTTGTGGGAGAGCTGGCTCAGCTGGGCATGAAAGAACTGGCAGGCTGACCAGCTCAGCTACCACCCACATCCAAATCCTGTGCTTTAAGCTGGCCCACCTCAACATCTACCCCATCTATGAGCTGCTAAAGCACATGAAGGGGCTGGTACTGCAGAACCAAAATTGAGGGATTTCCATAATTCAGGGCAAAAGTAGGAGTCCCAGTGAGATCCAGTATTGACAGTGTAGCAAAAGCCAAAGGCCTCGAATCAGACCAATGACTCATTCAAACAGCTTTACTTGTAAATGTTCATTGAGTCATTGGAATAAGGCATGGAAATCACTCTTCACAATGAAAGTTAAATAGTAAGTACTCAATATACCCAATATTCATGTTGATAACATTAATATTATTTAAAGTGTACAATCAAGCATAATGTTTTCATTTAATTAGAAAACAATTTTTATATTTTTTATTTACAGCTTTTAAATTAATTATTATTTTACATATACATTTATATTATTATTCACATATAAAATAAACTACATATAGCAAGAAGAACCATGAGTCAATCAGGAATTATATAAATGTTACATTCATAAGGTTTTGGTTGGTTGTATTTGGCAACCTAGAAGAAAGCATTTTCCTGTCTTGGTGAGTCTAAAATTCTGAATGTAACTCAATATATATCGTATCTCATCTCTATCAACTTAAAACATCTATCTAGACATAAAAACATCTTAACCCCTAAACAACTAGGTTTAATTGAAAAACTAAAGTATCTGGTCTTCAACCCCATCAGAGACTTGAGAAGAAGTAAAATGAATTATCTGAATAAACAGGAAGTGCATTTTGGCAGCTTCCAAATGTAAAAAAAATGACAATTTTAAGTAATTAAAAGACATGCAGTGTTTTGTCAAATCAATATTTACTGACCATGGAAAAGTCCCTCTATTATCCATTCACATAGATCGTCACATAGAATAAGTAAAAACTTACCTCATAAGTAATACTTGTCTAGCCACGTAGTTTTTGCATTGTTTTGGTGGAGATTCATTCAGGAAATACCTGTGTCTACCAGATCAGATCATGACCCATTCTGTTTTTAGCTTAGCTACTAATAAAGAGGAAGACAGTGTTTGGATAATCAGGATGTTGACTACTGTGTTTCTTCATTCCCAGGAAACATACCAAACTTAGTGAAGTAAAGGAGTTCCTGAAATTTACTCTTCCATTTCCTCTTCTTGGGGAAATTTCAACTGTGGAGATGGCATTCAGAAACTGGCTAATGATTGCATAGAAATCCCATGAGAGTACAAAATTGCCTAAGATGAATTATACAGATTGAGAATTAGGCAAGTACACTGGATCATATGTCATCAGCCAGAATTTTGAGGGTCTCTGGCAAATGTTCTCCCTGTCTCCTTTGCCATGTTTTTGACTCAGGAGTGGCATCTGAAAGTCAGATCCCTTTTTATGTCATAGAAGAAATACTTTGTACTATCTGAATATAATCTACTTTCCCAAAAGAGCTACAAGATTTAGCTTGAGAATCATCCAAAATATAACCCAAGTATAATATTTTATGACAATAAATCATACGTACAATAGTAACCAACAGAACAACAGAGAATTCATTAAGCAAGAAATTTCCAAAGGCAGCTGATCAATTCTTGTCTCTACAGAATAACCCCAGACTTTATTCATGGGCCTAAGATACCCAGAAGGCCTCTAGTTTCCTTTTATCTGGTGTGCTTATTGTTTTTCATTGGTGGCGAGGCTTATGGGATTATTCTGTCTCTGTTTAAAGTATATGCATTTTCTGTACAAGGCAGCACTGTCAGTGGCTTGGTTAATTATTCTTGATTTTAGGTACAAGACACAAACTATAAAGCATTAGAGAAGAATAGACCTAGCCTCACAAACCAAGAACTTTTTTGAAACATCTCTGAAAAAACAGAATAGCAAAGACAAATATGCTATAGCCTTTCTCATGACTGCTTTCTAGTAACCTCTTGAGGTACCCACAAAGCCTTGATAACAATAAATCTATAGTAGTAAATGGCACAACTCTGTTTCATTGTATGAAAACCAAAAATAAAACAAGAAAAATGAAAGAAAGCAAACTATATTTTTAAAAAAATCACCTTGATGAGTCTGAGTAATCCACAAACCATTTTAGACTTCTAAAATCCAAACTTGGAATGGTCATCTACAGACCTGGAGAAAATTTGTCTCTAAGACAAGGAATATTTAGTGAATTTACAAATATTTTAATGGTGTGGGATTAAAATTATATAATGTTTAAAAAGTAGCACTTTTCTATTTCCTTATATGTGAAAATCATCCCATAGGTAATACTAAATGAAAATGTGTTATGTTGGAGTTAAAACTAATTGAAAATACAGTTTCCAAAAAGCTACTGTTATATAATTGCATCATAATTCCTCAAATTTATAAATGATGATTCCAAAACATATAACATCAAGACATATTTGTTAGTTATTGTGGTTTGACAATCCCCATGCAAAAGGAAAAACATGTATGTATGGGTATATATTTCACATATATACTCATTTAGATATTATTATAATTATCGAGTTTCATATCTTCATAAATGAAGATAGTCTTATTTATCTTTTGTTAAGAATAATTTCTAGTCTCAAACACATTAAAATTCTGAAAGAAAAAAGAAATTTTGCTCTTAATATTATACTGTACAGACAATGACTATGTTGCTTTTTCTTTATATCAAATTCATGGATTCTATTATCATGTTTTATATATATATATATTAGGTAATTAAAGAAATCTTGCCATCTGGTCAATATCTATGTGATTTTTTTAATATATGTGATTTTTATTAGCTTTTTCTATCTATAATTGGCTAAATCCACAGATATAGAACAAAGAACTATTTATATTTGTTTACCAACTGTAAAGGGATGTTTAAAGTTTCCTCAGAAAGTTCTTCAGTGAACAGCAAATGTAAACTGTATTCCATTTCTTTCTGTCATTCTTTGATTTATATTAATTTATTTCATGATTATCTTTTTCAATAACTTTATTCATTTCCTATTTCTTATGAATTATTATTTCTCTAGTCTTTAGGAGAGTGTTAGCTTCATGAAACAAGGTCAACTTCAGAATGCTCCTAGCTGTGATTGTACTATTAGTACTCAAAAATATCACCTGGCACATACTAAAAGCCTAAAAACTTTTAATTGACCTAATAGGAATTCTTATGTTCTTTATAGTTTTAGTACTTGAAATAAAAGTACATATTTAGAGACTATTTATTGATTATTAAAATTTAAGGTGTATTATAAATTGATCAGCTCTATCTTCTCTTGACCAGTGATGTTAATACTGAAGTTATTAAGAATGTTGCTACATTAATTTCCTATTGGGGTTAAAGCAATGACTGAATCTCTTTATAAAGTGCTTATTTTCCAGTGGTATTTCTTTGTGTTAGAGTAGGAAGGACTCTCATTTGAATAGCAGAAGATTTTAGTAGCTATTTATTTAGATGTACTTATTTTTATTTTATGTGTATGTCTGTTATACCTTCATGTCTCTATTCCATTGGTTCCCCAAAGGCCAGAAAAGAGTATAGGATCCACTGGAATTGGAGATATAGATGGTTGTGAGACACCATGTGGGTGCTCAGAACCAAGCCTGGGTACCCTATAAGATCAGATAATACTCTTTATCACTAAACACTCTCTAGTCTCAGATATTAGTTGTAATCTTAATTCTGCTCCATGGTAGTTGTGTAACTCTAACTAAGTGGCTTAACCTCTGAGGCCTGGTTTCCAAAACTTTAAAAAGGGAACCATATTAAGACCATGTACTAATGTTTATACTAGATAACATATATGTGACTTGATAGAATAGTTTCATCTTGAATTAACTGTGGAATTTTATTTTAAACACTTTAAAACTTAGTGATCCAAATTAGACTTTCCTAATTATTTTAGGAAGTTATATAACATTTCCAGGTCTAGATTTCCTTATGTGATAAATTAGTATGATTGTGTCTGCTTGTTTCACTGTGAAAGGTTTTTAAAATAAGGTTACCTCAAATGGTACACAGTATATAATATATTCAGTTACTATTATGACTCATCATCTTGAAGTTTTTCTTTCTCCATGTGTATGAGTCTTTGTATACGTGTATATCTATAAGACATAAGTTGTGTGTATAAAATGATGTAACAGACTGAGAAAGACAAACATAGCATGTTTTCTCTTATTTGTGGGTTTTAGTTTTGAATTTTTAGATACAATTGTTCATGTGAAATACCCATAAAGCCACGAAATTTCTTTTTTTCCAAGATTATATTATTTTATTAATTTATTCTTGTTACATCGCAATGGTTATCCCATCCCTTGTATCCTCCCATTCTTCCCTCCCTCCCATTTTCCCCTTATTCCCCTCCCCTATGACTGTGACTGAGGGGGATTACCTCCCCCTGTATATGCTCATAGGGTATCAAGTCTCTTCTTGGTAACCTGCTGTCCTTCCTCTGAGTGCCACCAAGTCTCCCCCTCCAGGGAAAATGGTCAAATATGAGGCACCAGAGTACGTGAGAAAGTCATATCCCACTCTCCACTCTACTGTGGAGAATGTTCTGACCATTGGCTAGATCTGGATAGGGGTAAGGGACAATGGGAAGTAACATTTAAGGGAAGGGAGATAGAGGATAAAATCCACTAGTGTAAAGGCTTTAAGGGAACTGACAGGACAGTAAAGGATTAAATTGCGGTGGGAGAAGAGGGGGTAAAATAGGGACTGTGAGGATGTATAAATAACACTGAAACTTGTAGCAAAATCAGGGAAACCTACTATTATAGAAGCTTCTAACACACACACACACACACACACACACAGAGAGAGAGAGAGAGAGAGAGAGAGAGAGAGAGAGAGAGAATGAGAGAGAGAGAGAGAAAGAGAGAGAGAGAGAGGGAGAGAGAGAGAGACAGAGAGAGAGACAGAGAGAGAGACAGAGAGAGAGACAGAGAGAGAGACAGACAGAGAGAGAGAGAGAGAGACAGAGAGAGAGAAAGAGAGAGAGAGGAGAGAATAGGGAAACAATGCCTTTAATCGACACAAGAGATAAAAAAAAAACCAGAAATGAGCTAGTTCTTTTGAAATGGTTGGCAAGTGGTGTAACATAGACCCCCCAGATAGTACATGCAATTATTGCCAATGCCTTGATGGTAAAGCCCTATTGCTGACTATACAATATTTGTTAGGCATGGAACAGAGAGAAACTGAGCTGGAAATTTCATCCTTAATGGTTTAGCTTTCATAGTGCTGGAAGGTGATGTGAATACTACCAGAAGAAAAAAATTCATCATTATTTTCCATCTGTGAACTATAATAATGACTGGTTTGGCAAGATGTGCCTACTTATGCAACAGTGGTATGAACATCATGGGAGTAAACAAACAGTTTCTGAACGAATATAAATCCTGATGCACAATATGAAACCTATATCTGAGGTCAATTACGGAGAAAAGAACCTATGCTTAGACAAGTCATAAGCCTTAGGGAAAAACTATTATTCCACTAAATGGACACAGCATTAGACCAAATCACATTGACTTATCATTATCTTCATAGATTAATCAATGTGTCAACTCTTATCAGGGAAGCTTCTATTTTCAATAGATGGTGATTTATACAGAGATCTACAACTGGCCAAGTCACAGAGAGTAAGTTGAACAGATTGTTTAGCCCAGAAAAGGACATTACATCACATACCTTCCTCCTCCTCAGGCTCTGGAATCATAGTGGAAGGGAGGGCAGAAAGAGTGTAAAAGCCAAAAGCAGTGGGTGACTACAAGAAAACTATCTTCTGGACACAACAAGGGAGCTATATATAACTCACAGTATTTGTGACAGTATTCAGAAGCTCTGTACTATCTCATGATAGGTTAAATCTCGGCATGAAGGGTGAGTTGATCATATAATCCCTCCTCTAAGAGTGGAGCTATTAATAATTGCTAACTTTTGGGAACAGCAGTGTCCATTTTCTTTAAGAGTGAAGTACTTGGTAAGTCAACAGCCTCCACTTAAAGATTACACATTCAAGAATATTTCGGCAGAGCAAAATTGGTCATTAATGGTATAAAATAAGAAAGGGTTGGGGAGTAGAACTGCACCTGTCAGAGGCTTAGGGGAAGGGAATAGGAAGGATGAAGGAGGAAGGGTGGGAACAGGGAGATAAGATCGAGGGGATTGCAACCAAGATGTAATGTGTGAACATATTATAATAAAAAAGGACAAACACGTTGGGCACTCATTAACTAATCATGCCACTGTTTCTATTGTTTATGAAAAAAAAGAAAGGTCACAAAGTTGGGTGGATGTTAGAGTGGGTCTGAGAATAGTTAGGGAATTAAGAGTGAATGTGATCAAATATTGTATAATATTCTCACAGAATTAATACAAAAATACTTTTTGTATATAAACAAAAAGAGTGAGGGACAGTGCTTATATTATAAGATCTTACTTATATAAGAGAGGCACCCAGTCCATAAAACAGGTGCACCACTTGTTCTAAGAATTGATTTATAGATCTATGTTACATTATAAGCTAAAAGATGTGTGGTTAAGCTAACGAAAAATAATTTTTCTGGGCTTTGACTATGAGAAATAGTACAGTAATGCTATTTCTTCCATACCATCATGTTCTGTATCTGTAAAAATATCAAAATAATGGTTTGGGGACACTTTGCAAGTTTAAACAGGTTGCAAAATGCTTAATGAGAAGATGAAAATGAGAATTAGATTTTTATCTTGTCCAACAGTGAAAGTATGAAAGCCAATGATAAACAGAACAACTGAAATACTTATCCAGCCATAGAGTCAAGGAAAGAACATGCAAAATTTTACAATAATAGTTTTATTATTTGGGGGTTGTTGAACATCAGGTGATAGGGAGTGGACATTGCCAAACTTCAAAATCATATGTTGAGGTTAAATGATAATATATGTAAACATTCTTTGGTGCTTCTTACCCTAACTCTGAGAGTGAAGGCAGAGATTGGAGAAGCTATCTTTTCCTTAATAACTACTCACCTTATTATTCCTATTGATTCCCATACCTCTATAGTTTGTTTTACAATTGATAGCTATGTGAAGAGGCTTCTCATTAAGTGTTCTGGCCTAGACTGTAGCTAGGGATGTACTGCTAAACATCTAAAACCTGCCTCTACTAAACTAAGCCCTGATTTGCTATTTCACATTGCAGCAATATAACAGCTACAGATGATGAAACCCACCACTGTTTGAACTGTCAGCATGAAAGATGATTCAAATAAAAAATATCAGTGATTGTGGTTTGGTAGCAGCTGCCACAACATACCACTCAGTATGGCAACAATAGTACAGCTTTTGTAATAGGTCGTGAAACTCTATGTGGATTAGTTGTTGCAGAAAAGAGTGAGTTATATATATATATATATATATATATATATATATATATATATATATATATATATATATATATATAATGTTTTCTTCAAGGCTGCCAAATACAAATAGCCAAAACACTATAAATGTAACATTTATATAATTCCTGATTGTTTTGTGGTCCTTCTCACTGTAGGTAGATTATTGTATATATGTGTAATAATATAAATGTATATGTAAAAAATAAAAATTATAAGAAAGAGTGACTTTTATAAAAAATCCCATTTGAGAAATACACAATAGCATTATGGCAGCATGAGTTTGTGGCAAATATATTTCATCACATTTTCTCTGGTTTATGTATAATCTATATTTTAAACAACTGGTAATGCTTAGTTTTTAATATCTTCTTAGAATTTGTGTCTTTTAATTGTGGCTTTCCATTTTAACTTTCTGTAGATCTTTTCTGAACTACCCAAATCTACTCTTTTTAGAAATAGTGTTTTAAGACTGTAATTCTGTTTATCTGCTGGGGCCATTTAGCAAAATTGACCACTCGTTTCAATCTAAACATTAAGAAAAGGAGATTCAACATTTAAAAGCAACTGTCATTCAGCAAGTGCTTATTTTCTCCTGGATAGTATGCTAATCACTAGTCAATGCATGAGTGAAGATACAGCTCCTCCTTTCACTGCACTTATCGTCTAGAAAATCAGTTACAGGTATGGACTGATCCTCAAGACTCATATGAGGAGATGATATCTGCTATTTTAAAAGATATTTAAATTCAAATTATGTTCTTAAGGTGAGTCCCAGCAAAATCTGACTGGTGTATACAAATAGAGAAAAGACCATCTGTAGGCCAGGGAAAGAGAAGGAGACTATGGGGAAAAAAAATCAAACCTTGCTTGCACTTTAACTTTGAATTTCCAGACTAAAGGGAAACTGTTTTAAAGGCTGCTGTCTGTAGTGTTTGTTTCAGCAATTCTGGCATATGAATACAGTACCATAGCCAAGTATTTACCGTATCTATCAGATAGAGTTTGTTCAATTGTAAATGGGCAGAAACCTAAAATCACAGTGGTTTTACTGGTATAGATATTAATTTATTGCAAAAATATTTCTATTGATTTTTAAAATTTATGTGTATGTGTGTGAGAGAGACAGAGTGAATGCCACATTAGTACAGGTGCCCCACAAAGCCAGAAGAAGATGTAAGATCCCCTGAAGCTGGAGTAACAGGCAGTTGTGAGCTGCCTAATGTGGGTGTTGGGAATCAAACTTGGGTGCTATATAAGAGCACCCAGCATTCATGACCATGAAAACATATCTTCAAGCCTATTTTAAAAATCTCTTTCGAATGTAGATTCTCAAGAGTTTATTAAAATTAATCTAAAACTGCATTGTTTATTTATATATTTTCCATTTACTTACTTGGTGTGTAAACGTGTTCATGCATGACTGCATCTCTCTCTCTCTCTCTCTCTCTCTCTCTCTCTCTCTCTCTGTGTGTGTGTGTGTGTGTGTGTGTGTGTGTGTGTGTGTGTGTATGGATCAACTCCAGTATGGAAGTCAGAAAACAAGTTTGGAAAGTTAATTCTATCTTTCCTCTGATATGGTTCCTGGGGACTGGCCTCTGTTCAGCAGGTTTGGTAGAATGGGCTTCAACCCACTGAGCCACTTCCCCAGCTTATTCCTATCCCCCATCTGGAGTAGCTGCACACAGAATGCTGGTACCTTCATTTAAAGTGAACCTTCCCACCTTGATTAATTTTATCTGAAAAGCTCTCATAGACAGAGACAATGTGATTATAGATCCTGTCATGTTGATAATTAGTACTATCTTTTGCAAGCAGCTATCAGTTATAAAGATTGAGATACTTAAACTTTTAATATTTCTAGACTGTTTATTGTATAAATTTATGAAATGTAAATGTTAACATAAATATGAAGTGTATAGAATCCTGTTAAGAGGATAATTGAGCAGCACTCCTTTTCTGTGTTGTATCCATAAGCCAATTTAATTGGAGAATAAAACATTTTTTTTGTTAGCTCCTTATGATAAAGGGAGAAACACAGCCCAGAAAAAAATATGATAGTGATTATTGAACTCTACTCTATGATAGTTACTTTCTTTTAAAAAACTATTTAATTTATTATAATTTATTCAGATTACATCTAGAATGTTATCCCCTCTCCTGTATCTTCCTGTTCTCACCTTCTTTCCCTCTTTTGCCCTATTCTCCTCCTTTAGACCTCTGACAGAAGAGGACATCCTCCCCCAACATATGACCACACCTTATCAGGCCTCACCCTGATAACCTGCTTCCCCAGGCCTCTCCACCAAGGGAAAGTGACCAAATCAGGGGTACCAGAGTTCATTTCAGAGGCAGTCCCTGCTTTGCCCACAACTGTAGAGAATGAACTGTTCATTGGATAGATCTGAACAGGGGTCTAGGTTTACTGCATGCATTGTCCTTGCTTGGTGCAACAGATCAACCCCTGGGCCCATAGCCTCAGGTCCTAATGGTCTCCTTGTGGGCTTCCTAAATCCACTGGGTCCTTCTGTGCCCCCATTCTTCCATTCCACTACCATCGAATCCTTACAACAAACTTAAGGAAATTATTGTTATCAACATTTTACAGGAAAAATTTTCTTTAAGTTCATGTTAGAAAAATACAGACAAATCAGAATTCAAGCCTACTTACATTAGCTACCTTAGATATTTACACATTTTATTTATACTTAAAATCCTCCTTAGATTACATTAAATGAACACACACACACATATCTTACCATACATATACATATATGTACATGGTAGTGTTATTTTTTAATTAAACCAAGGGCTGGGAGCAAATCTCAGTGACAGAATATAGGTTTAATATACATTGAGTTCAAGACCCAGAAGTACAAATAAATAAATTTTACATTTTTAAAATGTGGTATGAACTCTGGTGCCCTCAATTTAATCACTTCCCCTTGGTGAGCAGGCCCATGGGCACACAGAAGAAGGAGATGAAGGCTATCCAGATGAGACTGGATAGGCTGTGGTCATATGGTTGAGGAGGAGGCACCCTTCTGTCAGAGATCTAAGGGAGGGAAATAGGGCAGAAAAGGGAGGGAGGGTGGGAATGGGAAGGTACAAGCAAGGGGATAACATTCAGGATAAAATCTGAATGAACTATAATGAATTTTAAAAATGTGTTTCCCTAAGCAGTAAATTCTATGGTCCAACTACCATTTTATAGGCAAACAGAAACCCAATTTTAAAATTTTTCTTTGAAGACAAAAGCAACAATTTTCTTCATCATTAAGTACTGTTTCTGATGGCATAGAAATGTAGAGAATGATAAAGTGTGTATTTTTGCTTTCAATGACATAATAAGGTTGTTAAACAAAACCATAAAGAACTATGTGCTTTTTCTTTCCTTTAAGGTTTAAGTGCTGGGAGCTTAATTGTCCAGAAATCCATGCTGGGAATTAGAAGCTTTGCAGAGATTGGACCTAATGAGAAGTCCTTAGATCATTGTTGCCTCAGAAGGGATTAAAATAGTTTCCCTTGTTCTCTGATTTTTCCTGAAAACAGATTGTCAGAGAGAGAGAGAGAGAGAGAGAGAGAGAGAGAGAGACTAATCCTGGAGTCATTCATATTCATTTTCTTGTCTTCTTCTTCCTGATACAGCCACTTCCTCCTTCATATGACTCCATTATTGTTATAGGATCCCTTGTCAGAACATCCATTGTTTTATTTTTCAGCCTCCCAATCTATGCACAAAATAAACCTCTTTTATTTATGAAGTAATTCTGTCTCCGTTCTTTTGCTAGGATTCTTAAAATAACAACACAAGAAGAACAAAAGAAAATCAATGCCCTACATGCCAAGTACCACCTTCTATGATACTTAACATTCTAAACTTTTAAAGCCAGTGGTTCTCAACCAACCAAATACTGCAACCCTTTAATACAATTTCTCATGTTTTGATGACCCCCAACCATAAAATTATTTTTGTTGCTACTACTTCATATCTCTAATTCTGCTACTGGTATGAATCATAATGTAAACAGGATATCTGATGTGTGACTCCCAAAGGGGTTGTGACCTACTGGTTGAGAACCATTGTTATTATTAACATTGTATTCAAGTAGGACAATACAAATTGAGTCATATGGGATCATTTTACAGAAGACTGCAGGTTGAATTTTGTTTGATGGATTTGTAATACCTGAATATCTAAGAAGGATACAGTGTAGAATTTTAAGGTATGGAAAACAACAGATATGATGGCTTAAGGATGAGGCTATTATTGACATGTTTATAAGACAACAAGAATAATATAAATCATATAGCATAGAAAAATACCAGGAAATAAAAAGTCTGATAGATCTATCACATGCCAAATCATAAAGAATTTTAAGATGGAGGTAGTTTATAACCATTACACTTGGTTGCTGATCAGAGCTTGATGGTGAGAACCATTCCCGAAGACACCATACACTTTGGACACAGGATACAAAGAAATCAATTTGGTATTGATCAGGAAGCATTCATAGTACCATAAAGTGCTACATAGACTTCTGGGTGAAGAAAAATCTTCAGGGGTCTTACTTAGGTGTGAACTCTACAAACTATAATGAAGACCCTAAGTGTCTATGCTTACTATACTATTGAAATTGAACTTAGACATAATTTATGGCCATCATATGCAATATTTGTAGGAATGGAACTAACCTTCAAGTTCAAGAGAAGATATGACTACAAAGTTCTCTTCTTTCCATCTATTATTTGTAGTTGGAATTTCTGTGTCATTCATAAAACTGGGTGCAAGTTTTTCTACTATGTAAGTTGTTTTTACCCTTCTCCGATCAATCCCTGTCAATATCTAATTTTTCTAGATACTGTTAGAAACCACAGCTATTGTGATGACATGGAAGTGTGTACTTCATTAAATGAAAGACATTCAAATACCCATGATCTTTCTTTAGTTGTTTTGGAGAAGGAGCTACCCCACCAGAAAGTGTGCTCTTTATTCTTTCAGCATCTATGTATGTTTGTCTGTGTCTGTGTCTGTATCATCTTTATCTCCATCTCCTTCTATCTCTATGTATATCTGAACATGTTCATTAACATAAATGATTGGAAGTTGAAAATGCCACTTTCAGGAAGGAGTGAATAAGAAATAGGCATTTCCCTTGATTACATCTTTTCTATTGTCTGATTAAAGGAATATAATTCAATCAGTACACAAAACTGTAGGATTTTATGACATCACAGAGCTATGGGGTGTAGTGAGAGTTTTGGTTACTTTAAAAACCTAGTTATGTTATGTGAACATGTTTTTTTTTTTATTTTAATCTCGGTTGTGGGAAAAGAGTCTGCTTCATCACAGGAGATTATGATTTGCCTTGTGCTATAGCAGGAGTGTGATCTGTGCCAGCTGCAGATAGTTATTTCTGGGGACTCAGGGGAGGATATGAATGGGAGAGTCCCGAGAGGAACTGTGGTAGATGCTTGCCCTCTGGCTGGCCCCAAATCTGCTGGTTTGTCCGGCTACTGAATTTGCTATTGTTGGAGAATGTGATGATGAAGATTGGACTTGGCTCAAGGAGCTCTATATCTCTAATCATCAAGAAATCATCTAAAAAGTTCTCAATGCCGCTCTCTCCCCACTAACTTTCTGTTTCTCCTACCTGGTGTTGGGGTGTTGGAAGTAGTAGGGGTGGAGAATGGTAGAAGATACAAAAACCCAAATAAAGTAGTGTAAACAAATACGCCTACAGTGGAGGATAGGGTAGGGGTAATGGTCTCCTAAACATCCTAATGATCCACAGAGAGGCTGATGATTCAGCAAGAATTACATTGTCAACTGGGCATGGCACTTTGCTACAATCTCAAGGAGGATCTCTAATTCAAGGCCAGCCTGAGAGAATGGCAGACAGAGATGGAAAATAACTACCATAGCCACTAAAATTTTAATTTTTTATTAGAAGCTAACATTACTCTAACTGATAATAGTATAAGTGGAAAGAGTAGGAAAGTTTTAGAAATATACTCTAAATAAAAACAATGTACTCAAACAAAAGTATTAATGTATAACTTTGAGGACAACAGACAATCCCACAATCTATTAGAACCCAAATAAAAAAAGCAATGAGAATCCACCTGATGCTTAGAATTTGGCTAAAAACTATCATAAACCCTTATGTTTTGTCTCTTACACTGTACACCTATATCATGTATCATGATTGAGTATATACATATACACATATGTACATATATACATATCTAAATCTCCCCATAATCCTATAATTCTGTGAGTTGTATAGTAAGATAAGGAAGTTAAAATAATTTCCCAGCACTACATGTTACACAGGAATTGAATGAATGAATCCAGGCATTTCTCATTTCAAGGTCATTACTAGTTATTATTTTCTAATACTTTTTAAATGTTTGGGTTTAAATTGTTTCTTTTATTTTTGAGATTATAATGATATTACATCAGTTTCTACTTCCAAACCCTCCCATACATGCCTGTCCACCTTCCTGCAAGTTCACAATCTCTATTTCCACTAATTGTTATTGCATGCAGATATATGTATATGTATGTATATACACATCTATTCCTAAATATAACCTTCTCGTT
The DNA here is from genome assembly GCF_964271855.1 of Acomys minous. NCBI lineage: Eukaryota > Metazoa > Chordata > Mammalia > Rodentia > Muridae > Acomys > Acomys minous. Next base: position 51,791,790 of record NC_140488.1, read on the forward strand.
CCATGTAATGATACTTATATGTTTTCATGGATGAACAACTGGGACTATACAACCAATTGGTGCGTTGTTCCCTGGAGGGGACAACCTCCACTATTCCCAGATTTCCTCAGTTGTTCACATTTCTTTCTGTAGGGTTGAAGCATCATGTGCTTTACCCTGTCCATTTTGGCATGCTTATTGGTGTCATCCTTGTTCAGTTCATGTTTATGTAAGAATATTATTAAGATTTTGTGGGAGTAGTTTGTTAATTTAAAATTTTATTGTATGTGTATGGATATTTTCCCTCATTTATATCTATGGTCCATTTGTGTACATGGTGCCCAAGAGGTTTAAAAGAGATTGTTGATTCCCCTGGAACTGGGGTTACAGATGTTTGTGAGCTGACATGTAGGTTCTGGGGATCAAATCCAGGTCCTTGAAAGAGCATCAAATGCTCTTAACTGCAGGGCCATCACTCTAGTCTTCTAACAGTTCTTCAAAAATAATTGAGAGTGATATTATGGGAGTTGGGATTTAGCTCAGTGTCAGAGCAGCTCCTAGCAAGCATAAAGTCCTAGGCTCACTCCTTAGCTCATGGAAGGAGAGAGAGAGAATGTTCACTGGCAAGAGATAGATAGATAGACAGACAGACAGATAGATAAATAGATAGATAGAAAGAATATGATACTGTGCAACCAATATCTGGATAAATGATAAAACTGATAGAAATCTAATGCATTAGAAAAACTTAGATCTACATTTATTTCTTTTCATTAAATATTGAAAAGTCACAAAATTTTCAAATCAGAAATTATTGTTATATAACTCATCTATAATATATGTGGATTAAAATTAGAAAAATTGTTTTCCTTTCTCTGATTTGTTTACATTTATTCTGGGAAGTGCTATCTTCCCTTGCACCTAGGAAGAATAGTCAAGGAATGTTCCTTATGTTTTCTGGTTACCCTTAAGCAATACGAGTCTTATTTCAGCAATTATTATTATTATTATTATTATTATTATTATTATTATTATTATTATCTGTTTTTTTGAGACAGGGTTTCTCTGTGTAGCCTTAGCTGTCCTGGACTTGCTTTGTAGACCAGGCTGGCCTCAAACTCACAGCGACCCACCTGCCTCTGCCTACGGAGTGCATTAAAGGTATGCGCCACCACTACCTGGCAGCAATTAATACATTTACAATAGCGTATTTATACTGTTTACTTTATCCAAATTTCTTTCCATTCCAGAAGTTTCCCAATTTTACTTGAATAAGAGGGGCAGATTTTTTACTATGTTTTAGTTTTCCTCCTGTATCTTGTTAATTGTGTATTTTTCAGAAGGGGCCAGGAAGGGAAGTACTATACCATACTATTATGGGGAAGCACAGATACTTCATGGAGCTAGAACTTGGTCAAGTTCAATTCTGGCTTTCTAGAATGTCCAATTAATATTCATTGAGACTATCTCATGGAAACATCACCTAAAATTCTGTCTGTCTTTGCTTTCATGCATCCATTCTGTATTTTTTCCCTCCAATTATTTTGCCACACATAGGAATCTGAGAATTTATACTCTTGTGGACAGTGACTCCTCTGACTTGATTATATGTGATCTGTTGGCTTTTTCTTCTAGAGCATACACAAATATATGAATGTACATTTTATCCTAAAGTGCAGACATTCCTCAAGTACAGAAAGTTCTATTTGCTCTGCATCTGCTTGCTTGTTCATTTATTATTTTAAAGGTTATATTTGCTCTGTTATGTGGATACTTAACCTACAAACCTTGCCCTTTAGGCTATCTGGGTAATATGAGTCATATATTAATGTGCTGTCTATTAGCTTCAAGATATTTCAAAGTTTCCATGTTTTTTTATGACTCTTTCTCCTGGCTTCTGATAAGGTTCAAAGATCCCGAAATAATCATCGACTGAGAAAGTAGTACTAATAGCTTATCAATAATTCTTTTCAGAAATCCCTCCTAAATGCCAAATCCTTTTATCAAACCAACCAATCTCCTTTGTAAGCTAAAAATGATATCCAACTAGAATCCTTCCAGCAATATTTAACTATTTTCATAAATTCCACATGATAAACTGTCACCTGGTACATTACAACATTTAAAATTTTAGAACACAAGTCAAAACACATATTAAGTATTTTCATTTTAATGATATTATTAAAAATGTCAAAATAAAATAACAAAATCAACTGAAAATGACAGAATAAAAGAAAGAGGATATTGAGAAGTACAATAGATTATAATTCTGAAACTGATCTTATTCAACAATCTGAACTCTGATATTAAGGAGCCTTGAGCATGGGGGTATAATTTGCATTCTGCTTTTATAAGCAATGAAATATCAAAAGAAACTATCAAAAGGTTCTGTTTGGAACAGATTTGAAGGCTAAAAAGCTAAGTCCTTCAGCCCAAGAGAGCTTATAATTCTGACAATGTAACAGAAAAACATCAATATAACTTTCTGGAGGTACTGACCAAGAGGTTATTTTATGTGTACCAACAAATGGTCCACACAAATAATTTTAACATTACTTCTATTTAAAAGCACAAAGCTCACGGGGTGTACTGCTCTGAGTTAGATAATTATACTAACTTATTGGAAAGATATGCTTTTTCTAGTTTAAAGGGGAATGGAATTAGTGATACTGAAAGTAGAGCATAGCAAAACCAGAAAATTAACCCATATGTGATGAAGGTATCAACAAAAGTACCGTTCTTATTTTGTTAGCTATATTAGCAATGGCAGACAATTGTTCCTCAGGTAAAAATGACTAGTGAAGCACCAGTATGGAATAATTTCAATAATGACAGACAAGATTTAGAAGACACCAGGGTGGTCTTTTCCATCCAGAATACAGAGCATAAAGAGTACTCAGGTGTTGGATTTGGATATGACAACCATATAAGTTAATATCTAAGGAGATACTCCTTTTTGAGCCAATATTTTTATTTTTTCATTTATAACATTAAAGCCCTCCTTGATGACCTCCTTGGCCTGAGGTTCTTTGCCATAGTCCTTAACCACTACACAACTACAGCCACTACTTTATGTGGCTTCCCTCTCGAGTGATCGATTTTACAGAGACTTACCCATTCCCTAGTTTCTTGCTGTTATCAACCTTAATTAGGTTGATTTGGTGCTCAGCACAAAGTGCCTCCAGCAGTTTAACTTACATGGAATCATCACAGTTGAATTCAAGGATACATGGATGGGCCTGGCACTTGTCTAAGGCTTTGGCAGCATCCCATATTCCTTATGCTAGGCTATTGTGGATGGGGGCAGTCTTCAAAACTTCTTATGCAGAGCAGTATTGACATCCATTATGCCTCCAGCAGCAATGCCTACCTTGGCCATGGCTGTGGATTACAGGTGAGGCCTGATCTTGAACACACCTAAGCCTCTGCCTCTATACAACTTCACAGAGGCAGGGGAAAAGCAAACGTGACTCCTTTTAAGAGTGAAGAGATTCCTAAGTCCCATTTATTGATTGTTGATCTTAGAGCCTGAGCTGTTGGTGTTCTGTTCAGGAAGTTGTCTCCTGTGCCAATGAGTTCAAGGCTATTTCCCACTTTTTTTTCTAATAGATTTAGTGAGTCTGGTTTTACATTGAGGCCTTTGATCCACTTAGACTTTAGTTTTTGAAGGGTGATAAATAAGGGTGTATTTGCAATTTGTAGATGTAGACATCCAGTTAGACCAGCACCATTTGTTGAAGATACTTTTTTCCATTGTATGGTTTTGGCTTCTTTGTCAAAAATCAAGTATCCACAGCTGTGTGAGTTTATTTCTGGGTCTTCAATTCCACTGATCCACGTGTCTCTTTCTATGCCAGTACCATGCTATTTTTATTACTGTTGCTCTATAGTACAGCTTGAGATCAGGGCAGGAGATACCTTGAAAAGATCTTTTATTGTATAGGATTGCCTTAAATATTCTGGGTTTTTGTTTTTCCATATGAAGTTGAGAGTTTATCTTTCAAGGTCTGCAAAGAATTGTGTTGGTATTTTGAAGGGAATTGCATTGAATTCATAGATTGCTTTTGGTAAGATAACCATTTTTACAATGTTAATCCTACCAATTCATAAGTGTGAGACATCTTTCCACCTTCTGATATCTTCTTCACTGTCTTTCTACAAAGGCTTAAAGTTTTTTTCATACAAGTCTTTCACTTGTGCGGTTAGCATTATACCAATATAAATTATGCTTTTAGTGGCTGTTGGGAAGGGTATTAGTTCCCTAATTTCTTTCTCAGCCTGTCTTTGTATAAAGAAGGGCTGCGACTTTTATTTAATTATTTATATTATTTTTATTTTAATGTATTCAGATTATATCATGTTATCCCCTAATTAGTAACTTCCTCTTCCAACCCTCCCTCCCTCTTCGGTCCTATACCCTTCCCGTAGACCTGTGCCAGTAGGGGACCTCCTCCCCCACCATATGATCACAACCTATCAGGTCTCATCGTGATAACCTGCTTTCTCTTCCTTTGAGTCCTATCAGGCTTCCCCAGCAAGGGGAAGTAATCAAATTGGGGCATCAGAGTTCATTTCAGAGGCAGTCCCTGCTCTCACCACAACCTTGGTGAAAGAGCTGTCCTTTGGATAGATCTGAACAGGGGTTCTAGGTTTACTGCATGTATTGTCCTTGGTTGGTACAACAGTTTGTGCAGGGCCCCTGGGTCCAGATCTGCCTTGGTGGTCTCCTAGTGGAGCTCCTGAATACTCTGAATCCTTACATCTACCCATTCTTCCATACCACTCTCACTTGGAGTCCAGTAGCAAGTCCCAGCATCTGTCTTGATCCCAGGCTGAGTGGAGACACTCAGAGGACATTTATGTTGGGCCAGTATCCACTTATAAGTGAGTATACATACCATGCATGCCTTTCTGGGTCTGGGTTACCACACTTAGGATGATTTTTTTTCTAGTTCCATTCATTGGCCTGCAAACTTCAAGATTTCCTTGTTTTAATAGCTGAATAGTATTCCATTGTGTATATGTACAAGTTTCTTTATCCACTCTTCAGTTGAGGTACACCTATGTTGTTTCCAGATTCTGGCTATTACAAATAAACCTGCTATCAATATAGTTGAACAAATGTCCTTATTGTATGAACTACTGATTTTTTTAGTTGATTTTGTATCTAGACACTTTGCTGAAAGTATTTATTAGCTATAGGAGTTCCTTGGTAGAATTTTTGGGGTTACTTATGTATACTATCATATCATCTGATAATAGTGATACTTTGACTTCTTCCTTTTCAATGTGTACCCCTTTAATCAAATTTAGTTGTCTTATTGCTCTAGCTAGGACTTCAAGCACTATATTGAGTGATATGGAGAGAGTAAACAGTCCTGTGTCCCATGTTTCAGTGGAATTGATTTAAATTTATCTCCATTTAGTTTGATGTTGCCTATAGGCTTCCCATATATTGCATATATGTGTCATGTATCCCTGATTTCTCCAAACAGAGAAGCTTCTGTAAGGCAAAGGACACTGTCGGCAAACAAAACCATAGCCTATAGACAGGGAAAAGTTCTTCACCAACCCTGCACCTCACAGATGGCTAGTATCATATATATATATATATATGTAAAGAATTATAGAAATTGGACAATTCCAAACCAAATAATCCAATTAAAAATGGGGTACAGAACTAAACAGAGAATTCTCAATGAAGGAATGGTCTAGAAACAAAGAAATGCTAAATGTCCCTAGTCATCAGGGAAATGCAAATCAAAACAACCCTGAGATTCCACCTTATACCCCTCAGAATGGCTAATATAAAAAAACCAAGTGATAGCACATGCTTTTGAGGATGTGGAGAAAGCAGAACATTCCTCCACTACTGCTAGTGGGAGTGCAAACTGGTACAACCACTTTCCCATTCAATCCGGTGTTTTCTCAGAAAACTGGGAATAGTTTTACTTCAAGACCTAGCTATACCACTTTTGGGCATTTACTGGAAAAATATTCCACCACACAACAGGGACATTTGCCCAACTGTGTTCAGAGCAGCTTTATTTGTAATAGCCAGAATCTGGAAAAAACCTAGATGTCCCTCAAATGAAGAATAGATAAACTGTGGTACATTTACGAAATGCAATACTACTCCACTATTAAAAATAAGGAAATATTGAAATTAGCAGGCCAATTCATAGAGCTAGAAAATATCATCCTGAGATAGGTAACCCAGACTCAGAAAGACACATATGGTTTATACTCACTTATAAGCAGATATTAGCCATATAAGACAGGATAACCACATTACAATACACAGACCTAAAGAAGCTAAACAAGTATGACCCTAGGGAGAATGGTCAATTCTCATTCAGAAGGGCAAATAGAATAGACACCAGAAATAGTTGAAGAGAAGAAAAAGGAAGGGAGCCTACCACAGAGCTCCTCTGAAAGACTCCACACAGCAGGGGATCAAAGCACATGCTGAGACTCACAACCAAACTTTGGGGTGGAAGGCAGGGGTGTAGGGATTCTTATGAAAGAGTTAGCAAATAAAAGGACCTTGAGAGGACAGGAGCATCAAAAGGTGACTAATGGAGCCAACAAATCCAGACAGAGGAAGAGGTTGCTAGAGAAACTGATGCACCAACCAAAGTCCATGCATAGTGAGGTCCTAGACCTCATGGTATGATGTAGTGTATAGGCAGCACAGTGTCTTTGTGGGTCCTATTATATGAGGAGTAGGGGCTGCCTCTGACATGGACTCTAGTGCCCACTCATGGATCAGTTCCCCCTGGTGTGGTAGCCTTGCCAGGCCACAAAGGAAGAAGATACAGGCAATACAGATGAGACTTGATACGGCTGAGGTCAAATGATAGGGAAGGAGGGCTCCCCCTTTCTGAGGTCTGGTGGAGGGGGGAGAGGGTATGACAGAGTGACGGAGGACCAGGAGGAGATGAAGGAGGGAGCTATAATTGGTATGTAAATTGAACAAATTAAAAAAATTTTAATGCGTGAACAGAAGTACTGTTAGTTGATATAGCAGCCTACACATCCTGGGAGTACAGGGACATAAGATTTTCTGAGCATAAAGGAAAACTGACTTCTTATTTGTGTTTCCTTACTAACAAATGGAGTAATTACTCACGTTTTTTAGTGGAATACACAAACTGTATAATTATATCTATTTTTAGAATGAGTACTTAGCAACGAATAAAAACCGTTCTCTTATTCGTACTATCATATTCAATTATTTCCCAAGACATCTAGTTTTATTTGCAGTCATGAATTATCTATATTTATATGCTCCTTTCTACATAAGTTTAGTATAATTTATAATCTCAACTTTGAATTAAAGCATATGGAGAATGTTGCTTATATTAACTCACCGCCTCTGAAAAGCCTCTAGGTTTTCTGTGAAATTTGGAGAGCTGATTGATTTAGGTAGTATGAGGGGGGATGCAGATGACTGGGTAGTTGGAAGAATAACAGCAAATTCTAAGGAGCTTAATTTTGATGTGAGGGATTATGAGCAGTTCTTGTAGGGTTTTCAGAAGTGTGGGAGCATTCAGTTGAATTTAATAATACTTACTGCCTATTCTTGCTACATATAATCTGTTCTACATGAATTTATAATCTGTTTGGAAAGACAGAAATCTGCACATGAAGCAATTAGTGTACAAACCAGATGATTAGATCACAAAGTGTGAAATTCAGTATTGAATACTAGAGTGTAACCTCTTAAATATAGTAAAAAAAAAGTATTAAGCACAATATACTACCTAATACTGACATTTCATCAGTTGGAAAACAGTTCAAGATACTGATAGAGATGATTCATCTGACATTCCTACATTTCCATAATGTAAAGCTGTCATCTTAATGTAGCTGCCCAGCCAATGATGACATTTTCTCAACCCCAATGATATCTTCTTATAGTAACCTATGCATTCTGTTGTGACAATGTGACAGATTTTCAATAGTGAAATGTGGGCCAAAGTGTTGTGTGTTACTTTGGAGATAGTTTATTATGATGAAGCTGCTTGTGCTTTTGCTGTGCTTAATTCCTCTATCTGCCAGCTCCATACAAAGGAATTCCAGGACCTAAATCTAGCACTTTCAATCCCCATGTGGAGGAAAGTGACATGTTGAAGAGGAACAACTACATTTGACTATTCACATTAATGATAAATTAACTTCTATTTTATTGAGCCATTGGCACTTTTGGGATTTCTTTGTTACAGCAATTAGTATTGCTTCAAATAATATGGACACTAAGTTTTACGGAAGTTCACAGAAACAGGCCATCTCATAGTACTCCAGGATTTAATTGCTTACTGATTTGTATGCTCCATTATTCGATGTAATTAACAAATGCATTAGTTCCCTCTCTATGTTTACCTGATAATAAGTGACTCCTGGAAGAAGATTAGAAAATACTGATTTTTTTTGACCCAGCCTTTCTTGCTCCTTCCTTGTTCAAAGTAATTCCAGAATGGCTGAATTAAACAGTTGACCTTTTTACACAGATTTGCACAACAGAAGTGAAACAGAGTACTCTCTAGACTTCAGAATGGGAGCATGCTCTAAGTAGTTTGGAAGAGTACTCTTGTTTACCTGCAGAAACTTATTTATATGGTCTAAAAATGATATATGAAATTCACATTTAGGATAAGAACCCATCTTATGCAGCTCTGAATTTCCAAGATTCCAGACTTCTTTTACTCTTAGATCTATTGAATAGCAATTGCATTAGAATGTCATTAATCCTGTGAGGTTAGCTAAAAACTAGAGCATAGGTTAGAGAGTTTTTACCTTACTTGCTTTGAAATGCAATATCACAAAAATGTTCAAGCAGCAGATTTTATATTGAATTCCCTGCTTTTGGCAGATTGATCTGGGATTGTTGTCATGTCAGATTTGAATTGGTAGGAGAGTTACAGAAGATTATTGTATTAGCCCATGCACAAGTTGATAAGCAAACTTCACTAAGGTACATATAAGCAGATTTGAATAGAGAGCAAGCACGTGTTTCAAACTTGCATGACTTAAAGTATAATTCTCTCAAAATTAATCTTGAAATTTAACATAAACCCAATGAAATCTCAAATAGGATGCTCTTTTTATTTATATCTTAGAAAAGACTTCTACTATTTATCTTAAAAGCAAAAAAAGACCTTTGTGAAATAGAATAGTACTTTGAGATAGGTAGCAAGAAAAGATGATCAGAGGAAACATTAAAGCATGTGCTTATAAATATTACATGTAGGCTGTATGTGCTTGATTAGCCAAACAAGCAACTGTGATAAATTTAAGAGAATAATAAAAATTGGCACAAGTACTAAATTGATTAGCATAAAAGTGACATTTAAAAAGCAATACTGAAGCTGGGCGTGGTGACGCATGCCTTTAATCCCAGCACTCGGGAGGCAGAGGTGGGCGGATCGCTGTGAGTTCGAGGCCAGCCTGGTCTACAAAGTGAGTCCAGGACAGCCAAGGCTAACACAGAGAGATCCTGTCTTGAAAAAAAAAACCAAAAAAAAAAAAAAGCAATACTGAAATATAAGAATAAGAATAAGCGTCAATTAAAAATGACTCTAGTAGAGAGGTGATTCTCAAGGTATGGTTCCCACACTGTGGGATCAAAACCATATAACAATCAGAATTTCAGACATCACCAAAGCTGAGAGTGGGGACCTGAAAACTATCAATTAAAAATTCTTACCAAATAATTTTTATGCACAACGAAATTTGAGAACTAGACGAGAGTAGGAAGCAGTAAAAATTCACAACAATCAGTTGTTAGTAGCTTAGCAATATTTGCCACTTACATGTCTACTTGTGATTGAGTATCTCTGCTCTACATACTCACTTGGAGATCCTTGCTGACATAAATGGTAATATATCTGCACTTAGAAAAATGTGTTATACTTTGACTATGCAAAAGTAAACAAATCCTCTGCAATGTTGTGAGGACTAACTATATGATAATCTAGAACAATCAGGAGTCTATAAAAAGAAGATGTTGAAATGATCACTATTATCTCTGTCACTCAACTGAATCTCATGGATGAACAAAATTTTTAACTGCAGGAAATGAAATCATGCTGTAGGAATATACAGGTCAGTCTAAAATATATGCCATAAGAAAATTTCTGTACATATGGACAAATTATAAGGGCTTAGAAGATCTTTCTCTATAATAGACACTTTACATAGAATTCTTATTTTGTTTGCTTGAGACTTTTATGTATGAATGCTGTCTCTCTATATTTTTTTCTGACTTCCCTCCCCTCCTTCCAAATCTCTTTTACCATATTGTATCTCAAATTCACAAACTCCTTTTCTTTAATCATTACTGTTACATATATAAATTAAACCTGCTTTTTAAACTTGATGAGTCCATTTAGTGTTGCTCATACACACACACACATATGTGTTGTTGGTACATGTTTAATACTGACAACTTAGTATTGGATTACTAACTAGGGAGTGTATTCCTGGAGAACACAACACAACTTTTTTCTCTTAGCAGTCTGTCTGAAGAACTCCCAGTAGTTCTTCATCTAAGAGTTTTGTTAGCTTTCCTTCAGTGACAGTGGCATATTAAGTAGGGCAGGAATTGTTCAAATCTTGCCTAGAGGACCAAACATTTTTCCTACCATTTTCTATATTTCCCTCTCTCCCACCATTTTCCCCATGTCCCCTCCATAGAACATGTGCTCTATTCTTCCCCTTTTCTGCAGGGCTTAATTTAAAAATAATTTTCTTAAAGAAATATTTCTTCATCTTTTCAGCAATATCATGTATCTTAGTCAATGTTCAACACAAAATTCCCTATATGTCTTTTATATCCCCAATTTAGATATATAATTATATTTATTTGTTTTTATTTATATTAGTAAAAACTTCAGTGAGGATAACATTGTTTCATGAACATCCTGAGTAGTTTGAAGTTAAGAGGAATTTAATTCAAAAAAAGAAGAAAGGGAAGAAGAAAAGAATGGAAAAATAAGGAAAAAATAAGTGGAAATAACAAGACAGCTCCTAGGACACCTTCAAAGAAAGCTTCCAATTGCAATTTGTCCAGCATTTCAGACTGTCCCACACAGGTCTCTAATTAAGCCTGGAATGTCTCAACATTTAGAAACTGGACCACAAATGCTACCGAGCTTAATTAACCATTTCCCTAATTTTATTTGGGCTCCTACAAAGGTATTATTCATCCAAAATCAGCCGCAAGAAACTTTAGGAGAATGATGCCCCATTTCCTTTAAGGAGAGCCAGGTAGGTTTTTGGTTTCTTTCTTAGACCATAGAGTGTTATTATTTATCAATGGGAGTTGGTTTCAAGTTATTATTGGCCTTATTTAGAGAGAAAAGAAGGTTGGACTTAGGGATGTCTCTCTTTTCCTTTATCTGCTATTCTTAGGTTTGGAGATTGGGGTTGAAAAGAAAGAAAGGGAGAATATAGAAATATCTAGGGAAGATAGAACAAAGAATAGATTAGTGAATTTACTCCTCAACTTAATACCTCAGTTGTCACTCACAAGGTTATTTTTAACTCACTGGTATAGAATTTTATATATAGATGCAAAATAAGTTTAGCTTTAGATAGAGTGGTATATAATTCAAATGTAAGGTTATTCTTCATACACATTATATACATTTCTACTCTAATATGAGGTATTGTACCCATATAACTCAATTATAATACAAGGTTTACTTCTAATAGTTCAAAAGTGCTATTGAAGGATGTTTAGGATAAATAAGATATACAAGTTAATTGTTAGTTGGTCAAATCATGATCATATCAATTACTAGTCTATTTTTATCACAAGAATATACATCTTAGGTGCAACAGATAAATATGATTCTATAGAAAAATAAGGTAAAACAATTAGGTAAGGTCTTCAAAAACATCAAAGTCCTACATAATACAACATTTAAATATGTTTTTTATTGTTTTAAGAATTCTTTGACAGTAAGACAGGTTAACTCTTAGCAAGACCTAGCCTTCCTCAAAGAAGATGGTCAGCATCAAAGAACCTCCTTATGGAGATGGCTTCATGTGTGGCAAACCAGGCACTGGGGAAAATGTCCTCATTTTGACCACTAACAAAATTCTGCTTAAAAATAGACAAGCTTGGATGCAGGCAAAGTCTGTGGCCAAACTCTCTCAAGACAGGGTAAGGATGTCCTCAATAGTTCCTGCCTCACAAATATGTCTGTCAGATATATTGGGTCAGAAGGCTGAAGATGATGCTCCAATGTTATAGAGAGGTTTGGCTGACTCTTCAGGTAGAAAACTGTCACTGTCATCTTCTCATTTGGAAAGCTACTAACTGCACTCCTCCTTGGTATACTCAGGTACTCAAGTTTATTCCTTCTCAAGTCTCTGATGGAGTTGAAAACTAGATAGTTTAGTTTTACAATTAAGCTTTATTGTTTAGGGGTTAAGATATTTTTAGGTCTAGATAGATGTTTTAAGTAGATAATAACAAGATGTCATGGAGATTCATTTACATTCAGAATGTTAGACAGACCAAGACAGGAAAGATGTTTTCTTCAAGGCTGCCAAATACAAATACAAATAGCCAAAACACTAAGAATGTAATATTTATATAATTCCTGACTGTGTCATGATTCTTCTTGTTACAAGAAGTATATATATATATATATATATATATATATATATATATATATATATATATATATATATATATGTGTGTGTGTGTGTGTGTGTGTGTGTGTGTGTGTGTGTGTGTGTGCATGTGTGTGTATGTGTATAATAATAAAAATGTATATGTCAAAAATAAAAATATTTTTAAAGTATTTTGATAATTGTTATGTCTGAAAATGTGAAAGTAATTATTTTTTAATCATCCCTTTCTGAAAAATTCCTGCTTTAAAATTTCGGAAAAAAATTCTGAGTTAATTTTTTAAAACTTTTACAAACAGAATAAGGAGCACTTTTGTTCTGATAAGTAAAATGACTACAGGAGTAGTAGGGAAAGACTGACAGACTCCAGAGATAGGTAAATGTAGGAAGAACATGAGAAAAGAGAGTCAATGACAATACTGTTAAATAAGTAATCTCTTTCATCTAAACATAATTACTTTTCACCTTTTTTTATTTAATTATAAAAATGATGATATAACACATGTTTTTCTTGGAAACATTTATGGTATTATTGGTGCACTTTTGAACCTGATTAAGTTTAGGTATAGAGTGGTGGCTTAGAGTATAAAATGGAGGTGTGTTTTGGAGAATTGTAGGCAGTAGATCTTTGAGATTTTACCAAATGAAAGAAAATAAGAAGAGAAGGATAGAGTTATAAGGGAAGAGAGTGAGGAAACTAGACAGAATTCCTATGTGTACTGAATGAGAGACAAAGGTAAAAAGAAAAAGCAAGTTTTAATCATTGGCAAGTTTTTTGCTTGTGCCACTACACAGATGGTGGTAGTGATTTGATTTTTGGAAAAGAAAGTATCAACTTTGAAGCAAATGTTTGTATGATATCATTTGGAGGAGGATTATGGATCAATTTAGGAATGAAATTAGAAGCAATGATATCAGCTTTTGGATTGAGCAGGAGGAGGCTATTAATTTGATATAGGGGAACGTGAGGGTATTTGTTGGCAATTTTGGTTCTGTTTGAGACATTTAAGTAGAAGCATTTTTGTTGGATTCTGTTATCTGTAGTTCAAAGATTGTTTTGTAGTTAGAAATGCTGTTTTAGGGATCATAAAGTTATAGATAACAACCAAAGAAATAACAACAAAAAGATGGCTAGAAACCCTGAATTTTAAACTGATCTTTCCCCTAAAGTCTCAAATGTTTTCCTTAATTTATTATTTTTATTTTTTACATATACATTTATATTATTACACATATATACAATAGATTACCTATAACAAGAAGAACCATCACACACACATACACACACACACACACGTATATGTTACATTCTTAGTGTTTTGGCTATTTGTATTTGACAGCCTTGATGAAAATGTCTTTCCTATCTTGGTGCATCTACATTTCTGAATGTAAATCAATCTCCATCACACATTATCATTGTCAACTTTAAACACCTCTCTAGACCTAAAAACATCTTAATTCCTAAACAACTAAGCATCATTGCAAAATTAAGCTACCTGTTCTTCAATTCCATCAGAGATTTGAGAAGGAATAAACTTAATTACCTGAGTATGCCAGGAGTGCAGGTTAGTAGCTTTCCAAATGAGATGACAGAGACAGTTTTCTACCTGAATAGTCACCCAAAACTCTATAATGTTTTAATAACAACAAAACTGTGAAAGTGCCAACGTACTCCAGTGTTTCAATTACCAGAGTAATTTGTTTTTTTATATATAGTATTCTACCTTTGTCCAATCATTTTTTATTTCTGATTTTTTTCAATTCTTCCTTCTTTTTAATGAGTTTTTTCAAGTGACTTTTCAAGTATGCAATTGGAAAGAAAACAAGAATGGCATTAGATGCTTATATTTTTGTTTAGAAAGAATTTTGTCATACTCAGTACCTGTGGAAGTTATAGGTAGTTACAGTATTTTTTGTTGTAAGATGCTAGACTGTATAGCCAGTAGTTAATTCTAAGTCTTTAGAGAATTATAGAAAGCAGAACAGCACAGCGAGAGTTTGTGATACTATTAAGATGGTGTGTTCCACGTTATAGTTAGTGTCTTTAAAATGTACTGGGTAGACCTGGGTGGTGTCCCATGCCTGTAACTCAGGAGGTGCCAATGGAGGGAATGCTGATTTTTATGCCAGCACTGCTATAAAGCAAGACTCTGTTTCAAGTAGAAACCTGCCAGCCTTTTTCTCTTTTAATAAAAACAAAGTTATTTATGCTCAGATTTTTCAGTGATGAAAGTTTTCATACTAAACAGAAACTTTATGGATTCTTATATCTCATATCTAACTCGACAGCAATGACTGGCTTTTCCATATCAGATATTTATACGAGGCTTCTGATCAAATCTGAACAATCACTATAAGGCAAAGAATCAATTTACAAAAACTGTATCTTCCTTTGGAAAATGCTAAGTGATTTCAAAGGCATAGCAGTGTTAATATCTAGTTGTTAATATTCTATGTGCTTTATTTAAAGGTGTCACTTTCCCTTAGATTATCTGCCATTAGATCATATGCAATTACATTTATTCAGTATCTCCCTTTTAAGGTTTCTACTAGACATCTTTTTCAGCCAAGGAGTTCAGAATAGCTACAGCAAACAGATTAATTATTTTAGTCGTGACTGCATATTTCATTGATAAAACATAAAGGGAAAAATTAAATATATAATAAAAGTAAGATTCCTAATGCTAAGAAAAGTTACTGTCTATTGAAGACAGTACTTTGACCACAGGGAGCATTCTTAGAGCCTTTCAGACTAATTAGAATTCATTTACATATTCTTTATCAGGTCTTTCTTCAACTAACATCTTCTCAAATGACCTTTTCTTTTCTTCACTTATGACTAAACCAAAGACTATACTTTCCCCCGAACAATCGTTCAAATAAAAATTCATTTTCGCTAATAAGCAGTTCTTAAGAATAAATGAAGAAAGCATGACTACAGTCAGCTTATGTGCAGTGCTGGAAACATAGTTTATAGATTTTTTTAAAGTAGATGTCATCAAGTAGGAGAGATATATGTCTGGCTTCTGAGGCTAGGAAAATTGGAAGTGTGCTAAGAACTTGTTTTGATTAACTTTATTTGTTGATGTCTAGGTCATGTATGAACTGGGTGTCCCATGTTTGAAAGAAAAAATTCCCCGTAAGGCAAGAATCATATTTATGCACTCTGCACAGGAATTTATCAAGAAAAAAGGCACCAATATATACATTATCCTAGAATCAAATATTTAAATATCCAAACTTAGTGTAGCCTACTTTACTGAAAGCTGTCTGTTCTTTTTAATTAATTACTTAATTAATTTGTTCACTTTCCATCCCTATCATTGCCTCCTCCCTCCTCTCCTGCCAGTCCCACCCTGTCCCCTGTTCTTCAGAAAAGGGGAACTACCCCCTCCCAAATCCACCCAAAAGGGGAGCTACCCCTTCTCAAATCCACCCAAGCTCATCAAATCACATCAAGACTCAGCAAGTCTTCATCCAGTGTGGCCTGGCAAGGCAGCCCCACCAGTGGGGAGTGATCAAAAGCGGGTAACCGAGTCCATGTCAGAGACAACCCCTGATCTCCTCACTAGAGGACCCACATGAAATCTAAGCTGCCCATCAGCTACATCTGTGTAGAGAGGGTTTGCTCCTTTTCTGGAAAACTGTAGTAATGTTTAATGCTTTCTGCCAATTACTATGTTTTAGTCAATATTATTCTCTAACCTTTGGATAATTTCAGTTAAAGTTTCTGTTGCTGTGATCAAACACCATGACCAAGAACAACATAAGGAGGAAAGAATTTAAGGCTATACTTCCATTTCATACATCATCACTGATGGAAATCACGGCAAGAACTCAAGACAGAAACCTGGAAGCAGGAACTGATCTAGATATCATGGAGCAATGATGTTTATTGTCTTGTTCATGGTTTGCTCAGTCTGTTTTCTAATACACATATAGGTGTGTGTGTGTGTGTGTGTGTGTGTGTGTGTGTTGTCTTTAATAATATACATAAATGAATTCCTATTTCAATAAGAAATATATACCTTTCTTGGAAGTATTACAGAAATGATATTTGATGACATCTTTATGCTTGGTGAAAGTAGGAGAGAATTAATATAATTAATACTAAGTAAGGAAAAATAAGTAGTAAAATGGAAGTTTTCAGTCATTTTCAGCTAGCTTAATAGAAAAATCTGACCAATAGGAAATTATGATCAAAATGAATTTGAAAGTTTTATCAATTTCTTGATATTAAACCAATTATAATGAAACTTACAGTAGGAAGGACTTAGGAAGGTGTTTATATATCTTTGTTTTCTAAAATTACAAAATCTTTTGTCTGTGTATCATTTTGCTTGAAAATGCTACCCTATGCCATATTTACAGAAAGTGACACCCATTGCTTCTTTTCAAGATCTTGTTATTAGTATAAAGTTTATACAGTTCATCTTAAATTTTTTCTATAACTTCATTTTGCCCCTATTGAGTAGTTTAACATTTCAATAATACTAGAAAAATTGTAGGTCACATTATTACTCTGATATCAATTACTCATTCTTATCATTATCCAAAGTGGCTGTACCTTTTATATTACAAACAAACTCAAATCATTCATTTCAGATTAAAGATGTTAAGCAGTTGGATTCATTACTATTCAAATAAAAAGTTAGGTGGATAATTAAACACATTGTGAAAAGTAAGACGTGAGTTAGGGATTTTCCCAGACTCAAACATCACCCTTACTGAGTTATGATAAGCACAAGCTAACAAAAATCTCACTTGACAAAATCAAATCAGTGATTTTTTATAGTGAATGTAGATGTCAAAAATGCTAATCCAGAGAAACTGTCAAGAGCGCTAAATTCATTTTACAGACTTGCATTTCATCATTATAGTTTAGCATCTCTCACAAGTTAAAATTCTCTTATATATTTGAAACTATTATTGTTACCATGCCACATTTACTCTAAGTATCATTTTCAAGTTAACTGCTCTAGTTGTGAAACACAAACTGTTTACACTTTCATTATGTATTTATGTACCATTCATAAATGAAGTCCTGTTATAAGAAAAATAAAACAAAACAAAACAAAAAAAGCAACTTCATGTATTTTGTTGGTAAAATTTTTAATTAAAAATGAAAAATTTAGATAAAGTTAAAGCAAAATTTGCTGATCCGTCCTCACAGAAAATGAAGTGAAAGAAAATTTTATTGATCTCTCTGCCTTCTTACCACCTCTCCCCACCCTCTCCCTACCCTCTCCCCACACACACCCCTCCCTCTTTTCGCCTTCTGCCCGCCCACACCCCTCCCTCTCTCCCCCTTCCCCCATGCACATATCTTCTCCTCCCGCCCTTACCCCCCCACAGCCCACACCCCCTTCCTCTCCCTTCCCACACGCTCCCTCTTCCCTCACTCTCCTCACCCTTACCGCACCCTCATCCGCCTCCCTGCCCACACCCTTCTCTCCCCCCCACCCTCACCCCTCCCTCGGCCCGCTTTCACTCCTCCTGCTCTGCTGTTTCCAGAGGAAACTCTTTCCTTGTAGGCATATACTACCTCTTGGAATTACACTATTTCGTCTTCCGCAATTATTCCTGAGCCTTGCTAGGAGGGAGTGTAGTTTATATGTTTTGTCCAAGGATGAGCACTCTGCATTTTCTTGTTTTACACACATTGATCAGATATGTGTCCATATTAATCACCATCTACTGCAAATAAAAACTTCCTGATGAAGATTTACAGATGCATTAGTCTATGAATATAATTAAAATTCTTTTGAAGTTGGTTTAATACTATGCCCATTTAACTGAGTAATAGTTAAAATACTCATTGAATTGATTTTATCTGAGGTTATGGGCAGTATTTTCATCAATTTCTGAAATGGTCTTAAATATACTTTTGCAATGGTGCTCTATGTATTAATTATAAAATAAAAATGTTAAGCAATGTTGAAAATTTTGACAACAGTCTATAGCAGAATTTTAAAAATTACCAATCAAAATAGTTCTTTATGGAAAAATAAACAAGTGCATACATCTTACTACTGTGTATACTGAAGAATTGTTTAAAATAAAGATTCCTCAGCCGGGCGGTGGTGGCGCACGCCTTTAATCCCAGCACTCGGGAGGCAGAGGCAGGCGGATCGCTGTGAGTTCGAGGCCAGCCTGGTCTACAAAGTGAGTCCAGGACAGCCAAGGCTACACAGAGAAACCCTGTCTCGAAAAACCAAAAAAAAAAAAAAAAAAAAAAAAAAAGATTCCTCTTTATTATCAGTAAATACTTGATTTGAATAGCTATTTTATCAATTTTATGTACATGTAGTCACATAACAAGACCTAATCTGAATAGTGTTCTCAAGTGGAAATGTTTAAGGATACCTTATTTAATTAATCTCATAAATTTTGAGCACTTCGGCTATGTTGTTTCTGATCTAATCAGATATATCTTCTAGACCTTAATGCCAAGAATTAAACCCCAAGTTTACTAAACCTTCTATCTTCTCCAATCAATAATCAATTTATATAATGGAAAACTAGGAAAAAGGAGAAAAGAATGCCCACCTTCAAAGATGGCATAACCCAACAATGAAACAGAACATTAGACCACTACTCTGTAGTATGGTGAATATTACAATGGAGCTATGTGGGAAAGATAAATTAGAAGAAAATTTGCTTTGGTGGGCTGGAGAGATGGCTCAGAGGTTAAGAGAACTAACTGCTCAATTCCCAGCAACCATGTGGTGGCTCACAACCATCTATGATGTGAGCTGATGCCCTCCTCTGGCCTGCAGGTGTATAAATAATAAATAAATAAATATTTTTTAAAAATCTGCTTTGGTGTTTCAATGTGCTACCACTTAGGAATTTATGTTTAGCTGATATTAAGTTGGCCATTCAAAATTGTATATTTATAATTTATTTTAAACATCTTTTAAAACTTTTTAATTAACTTATTCAGATTACATCTCAATTGTTATCTCCTCACATTTATCTTCCCATTCCTCCCTCCCTCCCTCCCTCTTTCACCCTTTTCCCCTCCACTAAGACCGTGACAGAAGGGGACATGCTTCTGCACAATATGCTCACAGCCTATCAAGTGTCATCCTGGTAGCCTGCTTATCCCTTCTCTGAGTGTCATCAGGCCTCCCCACCAGCCTTGATGGTCTTCTTGTAGGTTTCTACAAGGCCTGGTGGGGGCAGGGAGAGGAAGGGGTGAGGGCAGGTAAGGGGCTGGGAGAAGGGGGGGTGAGAGCAAGGAGAGGGGGTGAATGGGAGGGGTGAGGACAAAGAGAAGGAGATGTGAAGGCAGGGTGAGGGCAGAGAGAGGGAGGGGAGAGGGAGAGAAGAGGATGGAGAGGGGGAAGGATGAGGGCAGGGTGAGGGCAAAAAGAAGGCAGGGAGAGAGAGGGGTGGGGCTGATAGAAGGAGGGGTGGGAGTGGGGCAAGGGCAGGGAATGGGAGGGGTAACACAGGGAAAGGGTGGGGAATAGGGAGGTGTGAGGACATAGAGAGGGTGGAGTGAAGGAGGGTAAGGGGGTAAGGGCAGGGAGAGGGAGGGGTTAGGATTGCAAGAGTGCCACAGGGGTGGGGCATGAGGGGAGGAAGGGCAAGGTGAGGGTGGGGAGAAGGAGTTGTGAGGGCAGGGTGTGGGTGGGGAGAAGGAAGGGTGAAAGCAGGGAGGGGGTTGGGTGTGGGTAGGGAGAAGTAAGGGCGAGGATGGGGAGAGGAAGCAGTGTAGGCAGGGATAGGGCAGGGAGAAGGAGGGTTGTGGGTGGGGAGAGGGTGGAGAGAGGGCAGGGTGAGGGTGAGGAGAAGCAAGGAGAAGGGTGTGGGCGGGGAGAAGGAGGGTTGAGGGAGGGGTGTGGGCAGAGTAACAGCATTATGTTCATTCAGAGAGCTTATGACCTTATGGCCCCAACAATGGTACCAGATATAGATTTAATCTTGTGAAGCAGGAAGACTTAGCTCTGGTCAGAAAGCATTTGTTTACCTCTATGATGTTCATGCAACTAATACACCAGTAGGTATGTCTTGCCATGCTAGTCATTATTATAAATAGCAGTGTTTGCAGGTGAGTAAGACTGATAATTACTCAAGCATGTAGCCTCTTTAGCTATAGAGACTTATTAGCTATAGATAATAACTACCGTGGCAAGACATACCTACTAATATATTAGTGACATGAATATCATGGAAGTAACAAAACACTTTCTGACTGGATTTAAGTCTTGCTCTATAAATTGAAATCTATAGAGAAGTAATTTCTGGTAGGTAACCAAGAGCATTGAAGATAACCTGTATTGTTTGTTGGTCTATGGAACCTCACTGGAAAATAACTTCAAAAGAAGTTAATAATAAATTTCATTGGGGCTTTAATTTGTTAGTGTCTAGTGTATAGTAGGAACATTGTGCAATTACATTTCAAAATTGTTAAACTTTGAATTGACATTATAAACATTAATTTCTATAGAATTTATTAATTTCTGCCTTAAACCTGTATAACTGCTTACCTTGAAAAGAAGTAATGTATGTCATTTTTCTTTGATTTAAAATATTAATTACCTACTGTGTTCTAGGTGACAGGCTAACTGTTGAGAATACAGTGATGAATAATGTGGATTGCCACTCTGTGTCTGCTTCTCTCCTCAGGGTATCCAGGCTCATTGCACACTGGAGGGAGGGAAACTTAACCAGGACTCGTGGGTGCAATGCAGAATCTCAGTTGGTAGTGAGTGCATGAGAAGCAGCTTTCTCGGGATACAGTTTCAGTGAGAGTTCATTTAATTGGGGCAGGGGGACAATGGCTATTTAAAACTTTGGGGAGTGAGTAAAGGCTTTCAGGGTAAATGTACATCACTGGCCAAAGCCAAGGTATTGGGAATGCCTTATTTTAATGAAGAGAAATTCTGGGTTTTTCCTGAACATGACATTATAAAGAAAAAGAGGAACATTAGCTTGTAACATGGCCACCAGGCTATTTGAGCACATCAAAGTTTGCAGAGGTGGGAGCTGTAAAGCCTGCAAGCTGACATGTAAGCCCAGGACATGGAGGGATCAGTTCTACTCCTGCCAGTTTCTAGAATATGTTTTCAGTGTTTGGACACTCCTTGACCTTACACTGTCTCCAGGCTTTCTCCCCTGATCACACAGCTCCCTGCACCCAAATCAATTAAGTATTTAAAGCAATATATAAGGTATTAATTTTTTAAAATGTTTTAATCAAAATTAAGATACATATTTTTATCTAAACTGTTACAAAATGCACATAATATGATAAATATGTCCTTAAACCCACAAAAAGACAAACATGATTCTGAAATATGTGTACATAAATAAAATATGATGCATGCATTCATTTTTCATTTTTATTTTTATAATTTTGTAGTTCTTATTATGATCTTCCATATCAATAGAAACAATACCTTTTTAAAGCCTAAATATTATTTTTTCTATAACTTACTGACTATTTCCACTGGTATGTTTTAAACTTTAAATTTATTTTTAAAATTTTATTCACTTTATATCCCAATTGTAGCCTCCTCCCTCATCTCCTCCTCATCTCACACTCTCTTTTCCCCCTGTTCCTCTCCTCTAGTCCTCAGAGATGGGAAGCCCTTGTTCCCTACCAACTGACTTCATCTCTCTAGTCTCATCAGGACTGCCTGAATCCTCTTCCTCTGTAACCTGGTAAAGTACCCTGCCAGGGGAAAGTGATAAAAAAAGCAGACAAAAGAGTCCCTTACTAGGAGATCCATATGGAGACTGAGCTACATCTGAGCAGGGGGCCTAGGTCTTCTCCATGCATGCTCCTACATTTGTGCATCAGTCTCTGCTGGCACCCCCTGGGCCCATATTGGTTGGCTCTGCTAGTCTTCTTGTGTGGCTCCTGTCCTTTCCTAGTTCTTGTACCCCCTCCCCCTCACTCTTCTATAAGACTCCCTGTGCTCTTTCCATAGTTTGGCTGTGAGACTCAGTTTCTGTTTCCACTCTCTGGTGGCTGGAGTCTTTCAGAGCACATCTATAGGGACATCCCATTCCTACTCTTCAACCACTTCCTGCATGTATTCTATTTGTTCTTCTGAATGAGAAGTAAGCATACTGCCTAGGGTACTCCTTGTTACTTAACTTCTTCAGGTCTGGGGATCGTACTATGGTTATCTTGTATCCAGCCACTTTGCTGAAGGTGTTTATCAGCCATAGGAGTTCTCTGATAGAATTTTTTGCTGTCATTTATGGATATAATCACATCTTCCATAAATAGTGTTACTGTGACTTCTTACCTTCCAATTTGTACCACCCTGATCTCCTTTAATTGTCTTATTGCTCTAGCTAGGCTTTCAAGTACTTTACTGAAGAAATACAGTAAGAATTGGCAGCCTTGTCTTATCCTTGCTTTCAGTGGAATTGCTTTAACTTTCTTTCCATTTAGTTTGATGTTGACTCTAGGCTTGCTGTATATTGCCTTACTATGTATAGGTATGTTCTTTGTATCAATGAACTTTCCAGGACTTTTAACATGAATGGGTGTTGGATTTTTTCAAATGCTTTTTCTGCATCTAAGGAGATAATTGTGTGTGTGTGTGTGTGTGTGTGTGTGTGTGTGTGTGTGTGTGTGTGTGTTTTCTCTTTAAGTTTGTTTACATGGTGAATTACATCTGTGATTTTGCATATGATGAGCCAGTTCTGTATTCTTGGCTAATCCAGTTTGCTTCTTGTGTCTGTTTGCTTTGAAAACCTTTTCTTAGCCCTTTATTTTCATATAATGTCTGTTTTGTGGGGAGCCATGCTAAATTCAGTCATGTTAGAAATGACATGCTTAGGCTCCATGCTGTGACCTTTGAGCTATTCACCCTTGCTGAAGGCAGTCTTGTGTTCTAGGCTATTTTGGATTGACTATCCAGAAAAATAGGGAAGTTCTTACAGGGAACTACCCAGAGGATTAAGGAAATTCTTATGGTGAGCTATTCAGGAGATTGTATTCTTGCCCAGGAGGCTAGGGAAAGTGAAATTACAATAGATCCTGTTGACCTTGCTATATAAAGTCTTACTATCTGTACTAAAAAGAAATCTCCAGACTTGACTCAATATTTCTCATGTCTCTGTCCTGTACCTTCAATCCCCACTCCCTCTTTCAGGTGAACCCTGGTTTGATTTGTCCTGTGGGCCTGGACAATGTTTGTGGCTGAGGTATGTTTTCTTGTATACAGCCAAATAATAGGTCCTGTTTAAACACCTCTTCTGTTAGTTTGTACATTTTAGTTGGAGAGTTGAGGCCATTGCTCTTCAGTATATTAATGGCTAGTGCCTTTTAGTTCCTCTTATTTTGATGTTGGTGTGATAATGTATTTGTGTGCTTGTCTTCTTTTGGTTTTGCTGCAGTGAAGTTATTTATATCCTGTGTTTTTGGGAGTGTAGTCAACCTCTTTGGGTGGGAGTTTCCCTTCTGTTATCTTCTGTAGGGCTGGGTTTGTGCATAGATATTGTTTAAATTTTGTTCTTCCGGAGGAGTATCTTGTTTTCTCCATCTATGATTATTGAAAAATTTTCTGGATATAGTAGTCTGGATTGGCATCTGTTGTCTCTTAGGGTGTGTAAGATGTTTGCACAAGCCTTCTGGCTTTTATGGTCTCTTCTGAGAAGTCAGGTGTGATTCTGATAGGATATATGTTCCTCAGGCTTTTTCACTTGCAGCTTCTAATATTTTTTCTTTCTTCTGTACATTTAGTGTTTTGATTATTCTGTGATAGGAGGATTTTCTTTTCTGGTCTGGGTTTGACCTATTAGTCCCAATACCTACCATTGTAGAGTTCAATATCTTTGCTTATATAAGCATTTTAAATGTACTTCTTCAAAATATATTTTGACTAGTTTAGAGACTGTTTTATTTGCAAAACTCACAAAAATTTTCCCGTAACTGCTGCATATAATTAGATAAAAAATTTGTAATGATAACATCCAGTGGTGGTGTGGATCCTTGGAAAGCTCTGAGGACACTTTACTATTACTCATCAGTGACATCATCTAAACACATAATACTTCTCTGTCTTGTCCATCCCTCTGCTGACATTTTTCCTGTTCTTCCCATCTGAGGGGAGACATTTCTTTAGACACATCCCTATTGCTGGGGTTATATAGACTCTTATTACCGTGTCCAAATGCAAACTAAGTATGTATTAATGCATTTAATGATTATATTGTTTTCCTTATCATCCCTAAATAAATTTGTATCTTAACAGAACATAATGAAAACATATATTTGAGTTAGACATGACTAAGTATACTTGCAAAATGTTAACTGAAAATCTAATTAAATATATTATAAATGCATGTATGGATAGGTTAAAAGAAATGTGAAGAGATTAATGTGTGACAAAGTTTTATGGGATTCTTCATTTTCATTGAAATGCCTGAATAATTTGTAATACAAAATTAAACTTGTATTTCTTTTATGTTTTGAGATAGAGATTAAAGGCAGATTTGATTCTTTTTTTATTCATTTAGTCCCTTAGTGTAGCAGTTCTCAACCCATGGCTCACAAACCCCCTTAGGGGTTGCATATCAGATAGCCCATGTATCAGAGCTTTACATTGTGATTCAGTCCCACAGAAAAATGAGTTATGAAGTAGTAATGAAATAATTTTATGGTTGGGGGTTACCACCACATAAGAGGCTTGTAACATAAAGGGCTTGTAACATTGGGAATGTTGATAGCTACTGATTTAGTATCTTTATTTGTTAGCATTATGAATGCCCTACTTAATTTGCTTAGCTAAAGGTGATAAAGAATAACATTACATAAATTAGTCTTGTGAGTAGTTATGAGTGCGAAGTTTTTTAAATTTTTAAAATTAATTTATTCATATTACATCTAAAGTGTTAGCCTTTCCCTGGTATCCTATTCCTCCCTCCCTCCCACTTCCCCCCTTCTCCCCTCCCCTATGGCTGTGATTGAGGGAGACTTCCTTCCCCTATATATGCTCTTAGATTTTCGAGTCTCTTCTTGGTAATTTGCTATCCTTCCTCTGAGTGCGGCCAGGCCTCCCCTTCCAGGGGACGTGGTCAGAAAAGGGGGCACCAGAGTTCGTGTGAGAGTCAGATCTCATTCTCCACTCAATGGTGGAGAATATCCTGTTCATCGGCTATGTCTGGGTAGGGGTTTGAAGTTTACTGCCTATATTCTCCTTAGCTGGTGCCTTAGTTTGA
The DNA here is from genome assembly GCF_964271855.1 of Acomys minous. Classification (NCBI taxonomy): domain Eukaryota; kingdom Metazoa; phylum Chordata; class Mammalia; order Rodentia; family Muridae; genus Acomys; species Acomys minous. The sequence goes on from NC_140488.1 coordinate 51,817,605, forward strand.
GGAGGAACCCAGGACCCAGATCTGTCTGTCATAAAGTTCTTCTTATAGGTTTCCAGGACCCTCTGGATCCTTCTATTTCCCTATTCTTCCATGCTACTCTCACCTAAAATCTCAATAGGATGTCCTCTCCTCTGACCCACTTTCCTGGTAAGTAAAGTTTTTCATGGGACGTATCCCTTAGAGTAGTGTCTCAATAAAAGTGAGTATATACCGTTTGTCTCTTTTTGCTTCTGGGTGAACTCACTCATTATGATTATTTCTAGTTCAATCCATTTGTCCACAAATTTTGGAAAGTCCTTATTTTTAATAGCTGAGTAGTATTCCATAGTGTATATGTACCACAGTTTCTTAGTCCATTCTTCTACTGAGGGACACTTAGGCTGTTTCCATGTTCTGGCTATTATGAATAAAGCAGCTATGAACATGGTTGAGCATATGTCCCTGTTGTGTGGTAGGGCATTTTCTAGGTATATTCCAAGGAGTGGGATAGCTGGGTCTTGAGGAAGCCCTATTCTCATTTTTCTGAGAAAATGCCAGATAGATTTCCAAAGTGGTTGTACAAGTTTGCATTCCCATCAGCAATGAAGGAGTGTTCCTCTCTCTCCACATCCTCGCCAGCATGTGGTGTTGCTTGAATTTTTGATCTTAGCCATTCTGATGGGTGTAAGATGGAATCTCAGTGTAGTTTTGAATTGCATTTCCCTGATGACTAAGGAGGTTGAGCATTTCTTTAAGTGTTTCTCAGCCATTTGATATTCCTCTGTTGAGAATTCTGTTTAGTTCCAAGCCCCAGTTCTCAATTGGGTTATTTGGTTTGGTGGTGTTTAATTTCTTGAGTTGTTTATATATTTTGTATATTCAACCTTTGTCAGATGTAGGGTTGGTGAAGATCTTTTCCCAATCTGTAGGCTGTCACTTTGTTCTCTTGACAGTGTCTCCTGCCTTATAGAAGCTTCTCATCCTCATGAGGTCCCAATTATTAACTGTTGACATTAAGGCCTAGGCTGTTGGTGTTCTGTTCAGGAAGTTGTCTCCTGTGCCTATGTGTTCCAGGCTCTTCCTAGTGGGAAGTTTTTTGACTGAATACTAGTTATTAGTGGAAACTTTAAAAATTCCAGATAAACATCATGGTTTGTGTAATTATATTGACATGCTAATTCTATGTTAAATGAAGCCTGTGATCTTTACGGTTATAAGAAGCAAGACCAAGAAAGTGTAATGTTAGGTCATGAGGAGGAACTGAATGTGGACAAAAGGACATGCACACAATACATGAGTGGGGATATAAAGCCATTTTTTCTGGTTTCCACACTGTCATTGAATTTTTTTCTCTTTTTGTGATGAATAGGTATATAAAATGTAATTAATAGCAAAAATGTAAAGCCTTTATGTGAAGTTCCACAGCTTCAGAATGGCCATTCTAACTGTTTAAAGGTACACCGTAATGTACAGAGTTTGCTTCACCTGCTACTTCAATCCAGCTGTGTGACGGTTACATTTGTTAGTTCATTGCAATAAACTGATTCTCTTTACTACAAAGTAAAGGTATGTGCCATAGTTAGGGGTACTACTGATATGATGAAACACCATGACCAACTTGTGAAAAAAGGGTTTATTTTGCTCACAAATCCATATAACAGTTCATCATCAAAAGCAATGAGGGCAGGAAATTGAGCAGGGTAGGAACCTGGAGGCAGGAGCTGATACAGAGATCACAGGATGGGTGCTGTTTACAGGCTTTCATGTTTTCTTATAGAACTGAGGAATACTAGCCCAGGGATGGCAACACCCCTATCAATCACTAATTTTAAAAATGCCTTAAGTCTGGATCTTATTTTGTAAATCATTTTTATTCTTCTTTCATGCATTACATCCCTACTGCCATTTCCTCTCCATCCTCTTTCCCCAGCCTCACCCCACCTCCTCTTTCTCCCAGATCCACCCCTCTCATCATCCTTTCAGAGAAGAACAGGCCTCCCAGGGACACCAACTAAACAGCATAACAAGCTACAAAACAAAACAAAACAAAAAAACCAGACACATATCAACATCTCAAGGCTGGACAAGACAACCCAGTAGGAGGAAAAGGGCCCCACAAGTAGGCAAAAGAACCAGGGACAGTCTTTGTTCCCATTATTAGGATTTCCACAAGAACACCAAGTTAATAAGCCATAACATATATGCCTAAGATTTAGGTTATACCCCTATAGGCTCCCTGATCTCTACAAGTTCCCATGAGTCCCAATCAGTTGATTCTAGAGGCCAAGGTCTCCTGCTATGTCCCTGACTCTTCTAGTTCCTCTGTTCATTTTTCTCCCTCTTCCATAGGACTCCTAGAACATAGGACTATGTTTCCACTTCATCTTGAAATGCCCTCCATTTCTATTGTTTCTCCAATATTTTCTCCCTTCCCCATCTGATCACTCCTTTTTCCAATCCCACTGGCCCCCAAACAACTGAAAAATCTGTTCCATTTCCCTTTCACAGGGAGATCCTTGCATCCCTCCCCCCAAGCCCTCCTTGTTCCTTAGCCTTTCTGGGTTTGAAGACTGTAGCATCATTGTCTTTTACTTTACAGTATAGCTGGGTCTTATGGAGGCATTTTCTCTCAATTGAGGTTCCATCCTTACAGGTGACTCTTTTTTATTATTCAATTAATTTATTCAGATTACAACTCAATTGTTATCCCATCACTTGTATCACTTTCCTCTCTCCCTCCTGCTTTCACCCTATTCCCCTCCCCTAGGTCTAAGACCAAGGGGACGTCCTCTCCCACTATATAATCATAGGCTATCAAGTCTTATCTTGGTAGCCTGCTTATTCTTATTGTATAAAGTTGATATAGAACTAGCCAGGACTGTATGCAAAAGGAAAAAGATGTATCAAAACTAAATAAAATCCACATTAGATGTTAGCAATTCAGGAAATGTATATTTTCTTAATTTTATTCTAATATTTATTATACCTTGAAACAATGTTTTTTATAGGCTGAATTAAACAAAATTCTTCTTAAAATTACAAGAGAGTAAGTTTTCTTTTAATGTGAGGAAGTCTTTCATTGATGTATTTATTTATTAACATCATGTATTACCATCACCATTCAATGATTAGTGATAATGAGAAATAGTATGCATTTGTGAATTACACTTGAGTTCAAATTATAGTTCAAATATTGGAAAATATTGCCAATATTGAGACAAGATTTTGAAATTCAAAAAAAAAAAGATTTTGAAATTCAGTTTTTAGTCTTTCATCACTTACTTTTTTGACAAGTTATATCTGAGCTTATATAATCAGGCATTTATTACATACCCAATGATTATATGTGTTAGAAAAACTAAATAAATTTCTAGTTTATGTCCCAATGCCTATCAAACATTTTGCTAGATAAAGCAAAAAAAAAAAAAACCCAGTAATAAGATGGAATTTAGACTAGTTTTACTGGGCCCTAATATCCCTAATTTGTATAGACTTTGTCATTTGTCTTCTTTGTTCCATTCTTTCAAAGGGAGAACCATCAAAGCACTAATTTGGACTGTCATAGCAAAAGGTTTGACAGTCACTTGAAAAATATTCATTATAAAAAAGAATAGAACACAACTATTGAAAGGAGAATTTAACTGACTACACAGTAATGAACTTACTGAAGATTGTGAGCTAGAACCATGACCATTCCAAATTCAGGGATTTCTGCTTTTTGCTCATTTCTGTTCTGGCTTACTCATTCTATTATCACTGTCAAGAAAGAGAGTGATTTAATACATACGCTCATTGTTACAAAAAGAATTCTCCAAAAGAAAAGAATTCTTTTTCATCTTGCCTCCTAAGTAAAATAAGCTGTAAAGAAAATTAAGTTTTGGCAATATTTGACTTTTTGCAGAAATAAAAAGGCTATCTTATCTTTCTACAGTCAGAAAATGGGACAGTCAAAAGTCTAGCCCAAAAAAAAATCCGTAAATAATTTCAAGGCTGATCCTTGGGATGTTAATTTTAAAAAATTCATCACTTGACAGGTATCAAATGCCTCTGCTGACTCAAATGATGTTTAATTATAAGGATTCCCTAAAGTGAATAGTATCAAGCCTTTCTAAGCTAAGATCCAATATTTAGTTTACCGTATATTATATTTCCCTCTTATTGTTCCTTGTGTTGTCATGAAAGCAATATGTTCATTTTATATCCTAGGATACAGAGTTACTGCTAAACTGAAATCACAGGTACCTTAATTCATCTCCTTGTTGATCATCAAGACCTTGGGTTGATTTATTTTCAGCTATAAAACTCCCTTTGAACATTTTCCTACTGAAAGTAAAAGATTATCCACTTAGTAAATGTGAACTATACCTTTTGTTTTGCTTCTAAGTTAGTGTTTAATCATGTGGTTGTCTCATAAAACTTAAATTGGAGTCTGATTTCTTACAATAACGTATAATACTTTCCTGTCTGATCTAATCTCTTATCGTTCTTTTCCTTATTTGCTATTTATTTACTTGTTTATTTATTTATTTATTCACTGTACATCCCAATTCATCATAGCCCATTTCCTCCTCTCCTCCAGGATCTATCCCCTCTCTCTTCTCCCTATCCTCCCTCCCCTACTCTTCAGAAAAGGGGAGCCCCCATCCACCAACTGACACAGAACATCAAGTTACATCAGGGTTGAGTGAATTATCTTCCCATGTGGCCTGGCAAGGTAGCCCCACCAGGGGGAAATGATCAAATAGCATGTGACAGAGTCCTTGTCAGAGACAGTCACCATCCCCTTATTTACTAGATGGCCCCCATGAAGCTTGACCTGGCCAAAAGGTACATATGTGTAGGGGACCTAAATCCAGTCCATACATGAGAAACCTTTGTCTGCCCTGGTTAGTTGACTCTGTTAGTCTTCTTGGGGAGCTCCTGTCACCTCCAGGTTTTTGGTGGTGCATGCCTTTAATCCCAGTACTTGAGGAGGCAGAGACAGTTGGATATCTGTGAGTTTGAGGCCAGGCTGGTCTATAAAATGAGTCTAGGACAGCCAGGGCTATGCAGGGGAACCCTGACTCAAAAAACAAAACAAAAAACAAACAAACAAAAAATCAAACCCACAAGTCAACTAACCATCAAACAAAACCATTCTTTTCCTTATTTGCAAAGGCCCAACCACTTAGATGTGTCTGGGAATTTGTTGTTATATTATTTATGTTTTTACAAAATTTTAAAATATTTTATCAGCTCTTTGGGGGATTTCACACAATGTATTTTGATCATATTCACCCTTCCTCTCCCACTCCCAACTCTTTTGGGATCTAACTGTCTTTTCCTTCTCAGTCAATTTTATATTCTTTATATTCTACAACTGAAGCCAATTTGTGGTACCCAAGAATTATTTAATATCTGTCCTTCTCCTGGAGTATGGCCCATTAACAAAAGGTTACACTTTTAGAGAAAGCTAATCTTTCTTCTTCCATCAGCTAAAAATTATTAATAACTCCCATTTTGGGGGTAGATTTTCACATTCACTTTCCATCTTCACTCTGGAATTTGGCCTCACTTGGCCTTGCACAGATCTAATATATACTGTCACAACAACTGTCCTGAGTTCATATATAGCAGTTAAAGTTAGATTTTCCTACACTACCTACTCACCTTTCTGTTGTATACAGAAGACACTGATTCTTTGTAGTCATCCACTGCCTCTGGCTCTTTTTTTTTTTTTTTTTGAGATTTTATTTTATTTTATTTTATTTTATTATTAATTTATTCTTGTTACATCTCAATGGTTATCCCCTCCCTTGTATCCTCCCATTCTTCCCTCCCTCCCATTTTCCCCTTACTCCCCTCCCCTATGACTGTTCCTGAGGGGGATTACCTCCCCCTCTATATGTTCATAAGGTATCAAGTCTCCTCTTGGTAACCTGCTATCCTTCCTCTGAGTGCCATCAGGTCTCCCCCTCCAGGGGACATGGTCAAAGGTGAGGCACCAGAGTATGTGAGAAAGTAATATCCCACTCTCCACTCTACTGTGGAGAGTGTTCCGTCCATTGGCTAGATCTGTGTAGGGGTTTAAGGTTTACCGCCTGTATTGTCCTTGGCTGGTGCCTTAGTTTGAGCGGGACCCCTGGGACCAAATCTGCCTATCATAATGTTCTACTTGTAGGCTTCTAGGACCCTCTGGGTCCTTCTACTTTGCCTTTCTCCCATGATTCTCTCATCTAGAATCCCACTAGAATGTCCTCTCCTCTGTCTCAGTTTCCTGGTAAGTGAAGGCTTTCGTGGGACATGCCCCTTGGGCTAATATGCAGATATAAGTGAGTATATACCATTTGAGTCTTTCTGCTTCTGGGTTAACTCACTCATTATGATCATTTCTAGCTCAATCCATTTATCCACAAATTTCGGGAATTCCTTGTTTTTAATAGCTGAATAGTATTCCATAGTGTATATGTACCACAGTTTCTTTATCCATTCTTCTATTGAGGGACACTTCGGCTGTTTCCATGTTCTGGCTATTATGAATAAGGCTGCTATGAACATGGTTAAGCAAATTTTCTTGTTGTGTGCTGGATCATCTTCTGGATATATTCCAATGAGTGGAATAGCTGGGTCTTGAGGAAGCCCTATTCCCATTTTTCTGAGATAGCACCAGATAGATTTCCAAAGTGGTTGTACTAGTTTGCATTCCCACCAGCAATGAAGGAGTGTTCCTCTCTCCCCACATCCTCGCCAGCATGTGGTGTCGCTTGAATTTTTGATCTTAGCCATTCTGATGGGTGTAAGATGGAATCTCAGAGTTGTTTTGATTTGCATTTCCCTGATGATTAAGGAGGTTGAGCATTTGTTTAAGTGTTTCTCAGCCATTTGATATTCCTCTGTTGAGAATTCTCTGTTTAGTTCCATGCCCCATTTCTCGATTGGGTTATTTGGTTTGGTGGTATTTAATTTCTTGAGTTCTTTAATATATTTTGGATATTAGACCTTTGTCAGATGTGGGGTTGGTGAAGATCTTTTCCCAGTCTGTAGACTGTCGCTTTGTTCTCTTTACAGTGTCTCCTGCCTTACAGAAGCTTCTCAGCCTCATGAGGTCCCCTTAGCCACATTATACTCTTCTTTTCGAATAATCCTCTTTTTGGTCTCCCGCCATAGAATACTTTGCACTGTAATCTTGAACAATGTTCTTATAATATCAATTACAGAAAATATTATATTGGTAAGGATACTTACCCATACCACCTGATATAAACACATGTTTAATCAATTACAGTTGCCAATGGTAGTCACTATTGTTTCTGTTAAATAGTATTTATTCATAGTATTTTCTATTATTTGATATTATGTTATTTTCAACACCAGTCTGTTTCCACTAGAGTATAATCCAGTGAAAATCATACCCTGCTGTCTTCCTAACACCTTCTTATTTAATACTGGAACAATGTGGCTGGTAAGGTATATACTAAAAAATTTGTTTCATGAGTTGAGTCATTTGTTTTTTAATGTATATTTTATTCATTATATTTTATGCACAGTACAGCCGGATTGTTATCCCCTCGCTCTTACCTTCTCATTTCCAACCCTCCTCCCTCTTTTGCCTATTCCCCCCTCTTAGACCTCTGATGGGGGCAGTTCTACCCCTACTGCCTGATTGCACCCTATGAGGTTTCATCAGGATAGCCTGCATCCTGATCCTCTGTGTGCCCACTAGGCCATCTTGTCAAGGGGCACTATGTAGGCCCCAGAGTGCCTGTCAAAGTTTCAGCAGCAATTCTTCCCCATGAGGAGAATTGGAAGTCCATATGTTACATCTGAGAAGGGGGTCTTGGTTCTCTGCATGTATTGTCCTGGGTTGGTGCATCAGACTGTTCAGGATCCCATTACTCAGATCCACAAGCCTTGATGGTTTCCCTGTGAAGTTGCTGCTCCCTTCCAGACCTTCCACTCCCCCACTCTTCCCTATAATTCCCAGTGCTCTGCCCAGAGTCCAGCTTCCAGTACCAGTATCTGTCCCAATCCCACACTGGGTTGATTCTCTCAGAGGAGATCTATTTTGGTCTAATATCCATTTATAAGTGAGTATATACAGTGTGTGTCTTTCTGGGTCTGGGTCACCTGATTTAAGATGATTGTTTCTAGTTCCATGCATTTGAATAAAAATTTTAAGATTTCCTTGTTTTTGATAGCTGAATAGTATTCCATTGTGTAAATGTACCACAGTTTCTTTATCCATTCTTCAGCTGGGAAACATCTAGATTGTTCCTGATTCTTGTTACTACAAATAAGCTGCTATCAACATAGTTGAGCAAATATCCTTGTTGTATGGTGGAGCATCTTTTGTGTGGTATCTTGAGGTAGAATTATTCCATTTTCTGAGAAAGTGCCAGATTAGTTTACAAAGTGGTTGTATAAATCTACACTCCCAGTATCAATGGAGGATTATTCACCTTTCTCCACATCCTCAACAGCATGTGCTGTCACTTGAGTTTTTGGTGTTAGCCATTCCAATGGGTATAAGATGGCATCTTAGAGTCATTTTGATTTGCATTTCCCTTATGACTAAGAATTTTGAGCATTTATTTAAGTGCTTCTCAGCCATTTAATATTCCTATGTTGAGAATTCTCTGTTCAGATCTGTACTCCATTTTTAATTGGATTATTTGGTTTGGTGGTGTTTAGTTTCTTGAGTTCTTTATGTATCTTAGACATTAGCCCTTCATCGAATGTGGGATTGGTGAAGATCTTTTCCCATTCTATAGACTGTCTCTTTATTCTAAAGTCCAAGTGGATTAAAGACCTCAGCATAAAACCAGACACACTAAATCTCTTAGAAGAAAAAGTGGAAAAGAGCCCAGAACTCTCTGGTACAGGAGACAACTTCCTGAACAGAACACCAATAGCTTCTGTAAGGCAAAGGACAGTGTCAACAGAACAAAACGTTGATTCATTTTCAAAACACAATATCTATCTATCTATCTATCTATCTATCTATCTATCTATCTATCTATCTATCTATCCCACTCAATTTTATGAATTGGTGCTCAGGAGCAAGAACCCTAAGCTGTGATGTAGGAGAAAGAACCCTGCATTATTTCATCCAAGAATTTCATGATGTATGTAGATAAAGATACTTTAAGCAAAATTTATTTAAAATCCAATAATTCTAGGGCTTGGGAGATTCCAAGTGAGTGGGTATTTGCACCAAAGCCTAATTCCCTCAGTTTGTTCCCTGGGTCCCAAATGGTGGAAAGAAAGAATTGATTACTGAAAACTGTATATGAGAGAGTGCCTGCTTATACACATGTGTGTGCACACAAGCGTGCATGCATGCACATGCACACACACACACAGACATAGACACAAACACACAAATAAATAAATAAATAAATAAATAACAGTAGGAAAATATAATTTTAAATGCAGTAATTCTGAATTCTATTAAAACACTTCTAAACTCTTTCCATCCAATACTGAAAAATTTGCCAGTGATATCCTTGGAAATAGAACTTTAAAATATATTTTCTCATAGCCTGTACAAAATCTTTGTTTTTACTAATTCATTCCTTACACTCTATAGGATGATCTTTTGAAAATGTAATTGCAAAAACAGTCACATGGCTAATTCTTTTTAATGGATAACATCCAAAATCATCTTAATTTTAGAGCCTCAGCACAATCTGCCTTTCTCCCCTCTAGACACTCTCATCCTCTTTCTGTTCCTAGAACATGCCTTGCCCTTTCCCTTATTCTAGACCTTCACATATGCTATTCTTTTAGTCTGAAGCACTCTTTCCTCTGCCTTATCGCTCTTCCTAATTTTGCTTTCTTATATTAAATGGTGCTTTCTTCAAAAGGCTTCTCTTATCCTCTTGACTTGTTGAAAATCTACTGTATATCCAGACAAAACCCTATACATTTCATCCTTGTGTTTAAGGCACATAACTGTGAAGACACCCTCCAGAATGAAGTCCAGGGTATAAACACTGTGTTTAGCACTGTATCCTTAACAAAGATAGTGCTTGACACAGAATAGAAGCTCAATAATTAATTAAATGAAATTACTTAAAGACATGTTTGTTGTTTTATCAGTCATATCAGGATAATGGCCAGTTTTAATTCCTTAACAAGAAGTAACTTTAGAAAAAATTAGAGACTTGTCTTAGTTTTGTGTACTACATTCCTTGTTATTTTATTTAATAAAAAGGCCATGTTTTAACTTTTCCCATCTCAATTTTTTCTAAAAGAGAATTTAAATATTTGGAATGGCTTAATTTTATTTTGATCATATCATTTCTTCATTTTATACTTGTCATTCTAGAAAGAATAGAGACAATCAAAATAATAATATTTGTTTTTGGCTTCCTAAGTTTATTTTCTCATTAAATATTAAAGCAGTAATGAAGAATCAAATAAAAAAACATTAAGAGGACAGGAATGTCTACACTAATTATATCTTTTGTATATCATAGGAGAGAAATGCCTGACACATCATGAGTGTTGATCAAATATTACTTAAATAGATTTTTGTCATCTATTATCTTTGGCCTGAAATCGAAAAGATCCATAGATTCTTGATAGTTTTTGAATATTTTCTGAATGTCAATAATATTAGTTTTCAAAATGCATGCTAAAAATGTGGGAATGCAAAGGTTTTGAGGTTTAATATATAAGATGTTTTAATAGGTGCAATATATCGGTTTCCAGGTAAACTTGTCTTTTACAATTAACAAAATACACTAATATGCAGCACAACTGATAGGTTCAATTCTTATAAATATATAAATTTTTACCAACATTTTAGTTCTATTATTTATCACATTATCAAAAGAAGCTAAGGCACTATTTTTATTTAATGACGAATGTAAACAACTTGCCTATAGTCTTTTTTACTAGTTTTACCTTTTTTCGCAGAAGATTTCATACAACTGAATGACCTACAACTCACTCTCTAGCCCGAGCTGACGTTAAATTCATGATCTTCCTTCCTCAGCCTTCTGAGTGACCAATATACTATTCAAAAAAGGAATAAAAATTCATAGGACTTTTGATACTTGAAATGCAATGAATTTATTTATTCATGTGACTTTCAGTGACCTTATCTAACCCAGTGACACCACATTTGCTTTCACAGTCTATTATCTCTCAACTCCTCTCTTCAAGGAAGATTAACACAGATAACAAAAATATTGATTATATATACATTTTTTGAGACAGAGTTGCACTGTGTAACCTTGACTGTCCTGGACTCCTTTTGTAGACTGGGCTGGCCTCAAATTCCCAGAGATCTGCTTGCCTCTGCCTCCCAAGTGCTAGGATTAAAGGTGTCTGCCACTGTGCCTGGCTGTATATCCATATTTTAAAGTATCTCTTCACCATACTGAGAACAGTAACTAAATAAGGATTCTCTATTTTATTTCAAAGCATAGATGAGAATTAAAATGTTGAATGCTGGCTAGAGGGCTGAGAGAATGAAGCACTTCTTAGACAAGCGTAACGATCTGAGTTTGATACCCAAAACTCAGGTAAAGGGGAAAGGAAAGAACCAACTTTATCAAAGTGGTTTTTTATTGCCAAAAGTGTGCTGTGGCATCATGTCCATCACTCCCACATCACAACAACACACATACATATACAATACTCTTTTAAAAACTAAAAAATAATAATTTCTGACCTTATAGTTTAGTCCTGGAGTTCCTTGCTCATATAGTAGTATAGACAATGTGTTGAAACTAGTCAAGATATGACAAGCTTTCTATATATAAATTTTGAGTTCATGCATATAATTCTTTTTTGAAATATAATATTTTTTATTAATTCTTTGAAAATTATATACAATACATTTTGATCATTATTTGCCCCATCCTCTTCCCAAGTTTACTCGGATACACCTTAACTCCCTTACCAACAATCATGCCATTGTTTATTTTCAAACAACCCGCTGAATGCAATTTTTTTTGAGTTTATTATTTTTAACTTTATTAATTTATTCTTGTTACATCTCAATGGTTATCCCATCCCTTGTATCCTCCCATTCTTCCCTCCCTCCTATTTTCCCCTTATTCCCCTCCCCTATTAACCTAAGATCAACTTGATTTTATATATCAAAATTGCCAGAATGTAGTTTTAATTTTTTTATGTATTTGATACTCCACTTTATAATATTAGAAGACAGTTTGATTTTTAAAATAGAAAAAAAATTGTTTCAAAAGATAAATAAGTAGAAATGAGAAAGGAAGCTTGCATTTTTGAATTGAACAGTGTCACAATAGCAACCAATTCATTGCATCATCTTTAAACTCTTTTCTTCCTTATAATTGGAGAAGAAAATTGCAGGAACTTATGCTAATGATTGGAAATGCTGAGCAGAAAAACTCATGCCTTCTCTTTTGTAAGATTCAGAGGCTCTGAAGTCTGTTAGAACAGCTATACTTTGGAAAAACAAACTTTTTTTCTAGTTTGAGTTATGAAAAAAAATCTTAATCTGAATAACCACAGAGGGTTGGTAACTAGTTAAGGGAGCAGTAGGAGGAGAGGATCTTCCAAGAAAGTGGAAATGGAGTATAGTGATATGAAGAGATAAAAGTGGAAACTAGAATAGAAATTTTTAATGGGTAGGGGATGGGAGGGCAGGGTAAAGGAGGAGATATGGGGATGAGAAACAATATTAATGGCATTCTGAAAAGATATGGAACCTACGACTGAAGGAGTTTCTTGTATTTGATATATAAGTGAAAGAAATTTAAATGGAGTCACAATATTAGACATCTTATAGCACTAAATAAAATATGAAGTGACAGGAATGAGTTACATCTTGTTGCATAATTGGCCCAAAGAGCCACATAATACCCCCCAAACATAAAGCTGTTTTTGTTAGATTTATTTGCTTAGGCAAACTCAAATATTTTTGATGAGGCAATGAAATTTTTGATTACAATTAAGTAGCATACTCAATAATCCTGAGATCACAGAAAAAAGAGCAAAATTATATGAGTGAAAAAATCTTAGATAAGATTATATAGATATATAAATCTAACTTTATGTATATGCCATCCTTAAATTTCTGACTTGCAGTATAAGTTAGAAGTTAATCTTAGGTCTTTTAAAACATGTCAAGTATTTAGAATACACTAAGAATCATGAGACGAGTCTAATTCTATCTTTTGAGGATCTTGTCTGTGGTTATCCTTGCTTTCTGCGACATAAGAGTACTTTAATACACATCAAATCAACTATTTATCTAAATTTTCAATGAAGTGTTTTCCTGATAATAAACTGTTCTACTCTAGTTTAATATAGACAAAAACAAAAGATTTTTTGCCTTCCAACACAAGTACAGCAGATTTTTCCAGCAGGAGATTTAAAGAGTAAATCAAAGAGTGAGAAACAGACAGACACACAGACAGACAGACAGACAGACAGACAGACAGACAGACACACACACACACACACACACACACACACACACGTGCACACACATACACAAAGAGAGAGAGATTTTAATTAATTAATTAATTAATTAATTTATTTATTTATTTATTCACTTTAGATCCTGATCTTAGGTCCCTCCCTTTTCTTCTCGCAGTTGCACCCATCCTTCCTATTCCCCCTGAGAAAAGGGGAACCTCCACAACCACCCACCCCAGTTCGTCAAGCTTCATCAGGAATGAGTATGTCTTCTTCTGCCGTGGCCTGGCAAGGCAGCCCTGGACTGTAGGAAGTGATCAAAAAGCAGACAACAGAGTCCATATCAGAGACAGCCCCTGAACTCCTTACTACAGGACCACATGAAGCCTGAGCTACCCATTGAACTACATCTGCTACATCTGTGTAGGTGGCCTAGGTTCAGTCTATGCATGGTCCTTTGTTGGTACCTCAGTATCCCCAGGAACTTCTGGACCCAGGTTAGTTAGAGCTGTGGGTTTCTTGTGGAATCCCTGTCACCTCCAGGTCCTTTTATTCATCCCCCCACTTTTCCACAAGACTCCCTATGTTTCTCCCAATATTTGCCTGTGAGTCCCTGCATCTGTTTGGATCTGCTGCTGGGTATAGCTTCTCAGAGGACAGCTATACTAAGCTCCCATCTGTGAGCATAGCAGAGTATCATTAATAGTGTCAGGGTTGGCTCTCTCCCACAGAGTGGGTCTCAGGTTGGACCAGGCATTGGTTGGATATTCCCTTAATTCATGCTCTCTTTGTTCTTGCCCATTTTGCAGGCAAGGTAAATTTTGGGTTGATGATTTTGTGGGTGGGTTGGTGTTCTCCTCTCTTCACTAGGAGTCCTATATAGTTAGAGAGTATCCTCTTCATTATACGTGGATGATGCTTCTAGGAGTCTTGGCTAGAGTTACCCCCATATCCTTCCAGGAGCCTACCCTGTACTAGGTCTCTAGCTTGTCACAGAGATATGAGGCCCTCTGTCCTCCTGCCCCTTCCCTGGTCTGATCTCCAACTTCATTTCTCCCTGCTGCTGTGTTCCCTCTCTTCAATCACTTCTGCTGTCTGTTCTGTTTCCCCTTCTGAGTAAGATCTTATTATTCTTCCTTGGATCCTCCTTGTTATTTATCTTCTTTAGGTCTGGGAATTATAGTATGTGTATCCTATACTTAATCCTGCTTATAAGTTAAGTATATACCATGTGTTTCTTCCTGGGTCTGGGTTACCTCACTCAGGATGATCATATTTTAGTTCCATCCATTTGTCAGCAAATTTCAAGATTTCCTTCTTTTTAATAGCTGAGTAGTATTCTATTGTGTAAATGTACCATAAGTTCTTTATCTATTCTTCATTGAGGGACATGTAGATTGTTTCCAGATTCTGGTTATTATTAATAAAGATGCTATGAACATAGTTGATCAAGTAGAAGAGAGGAAAGAGGGAGGGTGACAGAGAGAGAGAGGAGAGAGTGACACACACACACACACACACACAGAGAGAGAGAGAGAGAGAGAGAGAGAGAGAGAGAGAGAAAGACAGAGAGAGATTTAAAGCAAAGATATATACACAAACCTATAAGCAATCCTGCATATAATATTTATGAAACATATAATAAAGTAATTAAAATAGTAAGTTAAATTGAATGACTGGGGGAATTAGGAAAATTTCAGAAAATATAAATAATTAGAACTGATTACAAACCAGCAAGAACAAAATACATAAAAACCATACTAGCATATTAACAACACCAAAATTCTTCAAAAGCACAAGGATGATTACCAAAATAAACATAATTTTGGTATATAACTTGATTAAAAGTATTTTATTTTTTTATATTTTATTAATTTAGTCATATCACATCTCAATGGTTATCCCATCCCTTGTATCCTCCCATTCCTCCCTCCCTCCCATTTTCCCCCTACTCCCCTCCCCTATGACTGTGACTAAGGGGGCTTCCTCCCCCTGTATATGCTCATAGGGTATCAAGTCATTTCTTGGTATCCTGCTATCCTTCCTCTGAGTGCTACCAGGTCTCCCCATCCAGGGGACGTGGTCAAATATGGGGCACCAGAGTTCCTGTGAAAGTCAGACCCCACTCTCCACTCAACTGTGGAGAATATCCTGTCCATTGGCTAGATCCATTCAATGGAAAAAGGATAGCATCTTCAACAAATAGTGTTGGTCTAACTGGATGTCTATGTGTAAAAAAAATGCAATTGGACCCATATTTGTCACCTTGCACAAAACTCAAATCCAAGTGGATCAAAGACCTCAACATAAAAACAGAGACAATAAGTCAGTTAGAAGAAAAATTAAGGAAGAGCTTGGAACACATTGGCACAAGAATATTTTCTTTTTTAAAAAAATATTTCATTAATTTATTCATATTACATCTAAATTGTTATCCCATCCCTTGTATCCTACCATTCCTCCCTCCTTCCCATTTTCTCCTTACTCCCTTCTCTTATTACTGTATTTTCAAAATTATATTAAAGTCCAAATTCTTTTTAAATATAACATTATGTATGTCAGTGTAGTAGTATAAGTGGTACAGATGTATTTTGGGGATTATATGGGGGATTTCTAAGCACAACAAAATCATTTTGAAGTAAACTTGGAAATATATACGTGAAAAAGCTTAAGACACTTACCTTGCAACTTAGTAATTCTAATGACTGAAATATTTTTTAAAAGAATAGCTAGAAAAATATAAAAGAATCCATCTAAGAATATTAAAACCACCAATGGAATTGGCTACAAGCAACAATTTTATATATTTATTACTGTATAAAACTTTACAGAAGTTTTACACTTTTAAGTAAAATATAATCACTCTTCTTGCTTTTCTTCTCTCCAGCTTCTACCATGTCCCTTCCCTCCTAATTTTCCTCTGCTCCCTTATTTATAGCATTATTTTCTTTGAGTTTTGTTATAGACACAATAGTTGCTGACCTTGTATGTGTCTCAGAAGATGAATCCTTGTTATGAAGACAGCACACTGAAGGACATAGAATTTGGATAATTCAAACTGGATCTAATATGGGAGCCTTCTTCCTGAACAATGGCATTAATAAAAATGCTATCTCAGACGTGAGGAACCTCAAGTTGTCTCACCAGTAGACAAAGAACTTCAGGCAACTGATTATTTCTGAAAGTAAGAATTAGCTTCTCCCACTGATGAGCACCTTGGTTGGATATCCAATACAAAGTAATCATCTATGAGACCATATGAACACAAACACAAAAAATGGACTGTATTTATCTCACTGTGTATTACTTCTCCCTGTGTGTAGCTCTCTTTTTGTCTATTTCTATCTCAATCTCTGTTTCTACTATTTTATGATTTGAAAGATCAATGGGGAGTATATAAAAGGAGTTGGAAGACGGAAAGGGAAGGAATAAATGATGTAATTATAATTTTAAAAAAGAAAAAAGAAATAATAAAAAGTAAAACAAAAATCTCCACAAAACTCTAAAGAAAAAACAATACTGTCAGAAATATTTGAAAACTGAAATAAAACCACTTAATATCCTTAACATATGAGCAAGTTTCAACCAAACCAATTAGAAAATATTAAATAGAATAAAATTTAACATGGGTCATAAACAGAATAATCCTTGATATTTTCAATTATTTTTATGAAAAAGTAACCTCCAAATAATTAATATTCAGATGAGAAATTTTTTCAACCATCAACCTAAAAACTGGTTATGCAAACATGATTCTGGCAGGAACATTGTGAAATTGGCACTCATATTCAGTGAAGATGAAATGTAAATCAGTAGAAATAATTTTGATGAAAACTTGGCAATGTAAAGACTTGAACAGTTTTTAACCTTATGACCTAGTAATTCCACTCAATGAAATTTACTGTAAAGGAACAACCAGAAATATCTATAAAAACATATAAAAGACACTCTGAACATTTATCTTCTTATTTTATTATCTTCTTATTCTATTTTCTTTATGATTTTATATAATCACTCTATATGTTTTTTTCTATCCCTGTCTTTCCTTGCTTCCAAGTTCTTTTATGTCCCCCCATTCAAAATCATGACCCCTTCTTTATCTATTATTGTTACATATGTATATATAAATATACCCTGATCAATGTATATTTCTGTAGAGGTCAAGAGGTCATTATGCTCAACGATGAGCACTAGCAAAACTGGGGACATTAAACACTCATAGTTGTCTTTTCAAATGAAGGGATGTATAACTTTGTTTTCTTCCCAGAAGGCTGGGAATGGAGGTGGTTAATTAACTGGAAATAACTAAGCTATCTATATGGCCAGGCCACATCTGTATCTCCCAGATTCTTTATCTAAGCCATCCTCCCAGATCCTTATCTTGAGCACTGTTTTCTCATTCAATCGGTAGTACTCATCCTTATAGGAGATGTCACATGAATTCTATAAATAGGAACAATTTTTTAGTAGCCTGGTCACCCTTTTGCTGTCTTTATCACTGAAACCACCCTAGATCCTCCCTTCCCTAAACCCTTAAGATGTCACATGTAGTCTATTTATAGAACCCATCTTTATGCAAAGAGGTCATATGTACTTCACAAAGAGATTTGATGTAACCACGCTTTAAATTTTGTTTTACATGAAGGATTGAGTTAATTACCACCAGGGAGCTTGACTATGCTCAAAATACACTGCCTGATGTCAGACTCTCAAAGTGTAGGTCACCAATGTCTACCGAGTTCCTTCTTGCCTCAGATGGATTGGCACTATGCTGGCCATGGGGGTGGCACAGACCTCCACTTATGTGCTTAGGTATGAATTTTTGGCTTTGTATGACCATATCAGTGTTTGACTACTAGAAAAGTCTTATTCTCCTTCTATAAGCAGTTATTAACTGCCTCTAGCTCTTTATGTATGAGTGGTGCCTGTGAGATTTTCCTTATCCACATTAGCATGTCAGCTGAGGTTTTTATTGTGCAGGTCTTGTTAAGATGACCATAGTTTTGAGATTTTGTGGGTTCTGGTTACCTGGCATATATAGAACGAACCATCTCACTCTAATATTTCAACCTCTCCTTTTCCAAAGTTCCTGAAGTAGGGGTTATATTGCCATTATATCCATTGGTGTGGGTGTCCCGTGGTCTGTTGTTCTGTGTAGTTGATCAATTGTAGGTTTCTACAGTACTCACTGTATGCTGAAAATGAAGTTTATTTGATGTGGGGTTACAGTCATACTTTTCTGTGCATGTAAGCATAATTATTTAGCACACAGATAGAAATTATACTGATTGATTAATGAGGTAGTAGTAAGATTCTCCTCTAGGATCCATGGCCTCACTAGACAGGAACTTGGCTGGTTTTAAAGTATCAGGCGTGGTTTCCTTCCTGTGGATTGGGCCTTAAGTTTAATTGGAAGACTGTTAGCTGATCCCAAGATATAAGTACCATTGAGGATATCTTGCTATGGTAACCATTTTGTGCTTCATAGGCTTTATAGATGGGTAGGACTATGGATTTTTTTCTCCCTTGCCATCTAGCATAGCATCTTCAGATACCATGAAAACATTTCTTCAGGGAAGAGGCTTCCAGGTTGTTTCTAGATCAGTTCCTTCAAGCACCAAGTCTGAAATATGTGATGTTTTCAAAATATGGTTTTAACTTTAAATAGTGAGAGGTAGCCAAGGCTAACATCAATAGCCTATTGCTATTGTTTGGTAGTTTCATTGACTCCCCTGACAAACACTTCAAAAGGATGTTTCCAATGCCTGATACTAGGGTTTTGTTAACTAGTCTACGTATTTGGGGAAGAGTTATATCACCTGAAGTGGTATAAATTCTATCTATCTATCTATCTATCTATCTATCTATCTATCTATCTATCAAATTAGATATTATATATTTAAGTAAGACAAAATTACACTATGGCTTTTTCAAATATTCTTCGTACTGAGAAATCTCTTATTAGCAAACATATGGAATCAGCCTAACTACTCAAAAATAAGGCTTTTTTAAGTAGTTATGGAGTATTAATGCCATTAAAAAGTATATTTTGTGTGGTAATTCAAGATCATGGCTAAATAATTGAGCTCAAAAAATGGAAAATGTAAAGAAACTGGTATGTTCCTACTAAGTTATCTGGGAATGAGTACTGAAGTGCTTCATGAGAATGATACAAGCTCCAGAATACACAGGCTTTGAATAAAAATACAAGATTGATAGCCTCTACTATTCTGTATCTTTATTTGGGAAAAGATAAAAAGCAATGAGTTTTCATTAATGTAAATATAAACCAGATTCACTTATCTGCTTTTATTAGAACCCTAGACATACAGAATGCTTGCTGAAGGGTTGTGCTTCACAGTCCTGAACCCAATATAAGGAGTTGCCTGCAGCATACAATATGACATTGCTCTTATAGAAATGTATATGTTGATATCCCTTTCTTCTGAAACTCAGGAGGCTGCCCTGTTGCACAATACTTACACTAGAACTGATGTTAAAAGATATCCTGCTCTGAATACAAGGAGCCACTGAATTATCTCATACCAGACTCTATACTCACTGCACTAGACTCCCATAAGTGGCCTTAGCATTTGGACAGTCATTTCAAAAGCTGATGCTGAAGATTGTACATATATGCATACATAAGAAGGATACTAGACACCAATCTCTCACTAGTCACAAAATTCAATTCATATGGATTAAGGACTAAAAGAATAGGAAAAATTCTCCAGAAATTCTCTGGAAAGGATTTATTTATATAGAAACAAGCTACAAAAGCCACAAAAATAGACAAGTGGAATTACATTGAAAAAAACAACCCTCAGCAGTGGGAAGACTTAGCAGCATGGAAATATATCTAATATAATGAGAGAAAATATTTCAAGCTATGTATATTAAATGAAATAATATCATGATTATATAGGCAGTAAATGGACCAATTAAAAAATTGGCAGCAGACCTGGGGCTTTCAGTCAGTAATAACAAGCTTGCCTAGCATGTAGAAAGCACTGTTTGGCCTTCAGCGACACTGAAAAAGAGGCTATAGAACAAAATAGACATTTCTCAGAAGACTTACAAATGACCAATAGATGTGGAAAAAGTTTATTAATCATCACTTATCATTATTATGCAAATCAAAGCAATTTGACAGAAACATTATTTCATACAAGTTACAGTGACTATTTGTCAAGAAGGCAAAACAAAAAATAGCAAATATTGGTTTGGAAAAAGGAAAACTTACATACTGTTGGTGAGACTATTAATTCATATAGCAATTTTAGAAAATGACTTACTGGTTCCTCAAAAATTGATATTAAAATGATCATTCTAAGCAATAATCCCTTTACTTAGTTGAGAACCTAGAAGGTTTAATCATGCTTGTCAATTTGATTGGATATAAAATCTGTAGAATACATTTTCAGAAAGGATTAACTGAAGAGGAAAGACCCTCATCCATCGTGGACAATACTTGATAGCAGCTACTCAGATAAAGAAAGGTATGAAGAAAATACAGTGCTGCTTGCTGACATGAGCTCCATCCCTTTACAGCCTCTCCTGCTGCTTCCATCCTTGTTTGTCATCATAATATTACAATATCATAGGAAGTTAATGAAGGAAAAACTATTTTCTTCTAGTCAAAAAATAAAATCAAATCCACCTTTAGGTGGAGACCTAACATTCCAAGATTTAGGACTACTTCTCTGGCTGGTGGAGTCACCTTAAGCTTTGCTAAAGGGTGGGGAGACATATTTATCCCTTTAATGAGATAAACAAACCTACCACCAGTGCAACTGCTTGCAGAGACACAGCCATGTAACTTCTGTTAATCTTTTCTGAAAAGTGTCACTTTTCTCTTTTTCTGATTGATTTCTTTTCTAAGTATGTTTTTTCTAACATCTTGGGTTTCCTCACTGTTGATCTAAAGCTCCCCCATGAAGCATTTTTCTATGTGGTTTTTTTTTTGTCTGCACCATGGATGACTTCCATTGCTAAACATGGCAGCTTAACTGAAATTGCATGATTTTCCTTCCTTTCCTCTTCATTCCTTTAGGAAGATATAGAGATTTACAGCTTTTTCTTTTAAACTTTAATAAAATTGCCCCCAAGCATTTTCCTCATTCCATTACAGATATAATATATATTATATTTATTGAATGTAATTACGTCACTTTCCCCTTTCAATTTCCTCCATCTACCCCCTCTACAAGGTGGGCAGAAAGATTTTAAGAGCCAGAAGAATAAGTTTTCTCAGAGCTTGTGTCTCCTATAAATGTCAGAGGTGCTATACCCATGAATTCTCATTAATACAGCTGACTAAACTACCCTAGACAAAGAACTACAGCAACTAAGAAATGCTGAGAGGTGGAGAAATAGTCTTTCCCAAGAAGAAGCCTGAAATTGAGTCTATTATTCTTAATTTTTTAGTAAGACTAAGAACTCTGATATGTGTTCCTGATTTTTTTTCAGTAATGTGTGGTACTTATGATGGACCTTCCCCAAATTACCAGTATGATAATCTAGCTTCTTTTACATTCTAATGTGGAGATAATGTTAGTGGCTTTCCATAAATTTACAAAGCCTTGAATACAAGATTGAGACCACTGAGACATCTAGATTTGTGACAGGTAGTCTGTCATTCTCTCCAGAGTGCAGACAGCCATTCTTGGATTGTCTATCCTATGTTGTATAAGTGAATTTACTAAACCACTCTCTGTCATATATATGCTCATTACATTATTGGTTATCTCCCTCTAAGAACTCCTAACTAATATATATCTTTAAAAATTAATTCAGGATATTGAAGTTTTTCACACACACAGACACAAATGCACACATAAACACACAGGAGAGAGAGAGAGAGAGAGAGAGAGAGAGAGAGAGAGAGAGAGAGAGAGAGAGAGAGAGAGAGATGTATATTCTTGGTAAGTGGAGAAATAGTAAAAAATTTGGAATTAATCTAAGTCGCTAACAATGAGTGCACAAACAAAATGCGGCATATAGATAGTGGAATACTATTTTTCTGTGAAAAAGAATTGTCACATGAGACAATATCGAAAGATTTGTAGGATATTTTATTAGACATAGAAAGTTAAATGATATATAATTTTTTCTTATATATACCTTTAAAGAACTTTATTACATAGAGTTCAGATTATGTAGTTATCAAAGATTTGGAATGCAAGATGACTTGGGAAAATCAGGTAAAGTAGTCAATAGGTACAAGAGCACAAGTATACATGAGGAATAAAATATAATGCTTTGTTGCATAGTCAAATACATGTAGTTTAAGGTAACATATTGCATATCCAAAATATATGGAAGAGAACATTTTAATAAGATTATCATAGACAGATGGTAGATTCATGTGCTGGATCATTCTTGTGAACTTTCCATAAACTAGAATCATGTGGGTAGAGGAAATCTCAATGGAGAAATTTGCCTCTATAACAATTGCCTGGAAGCAAGTCAGTGGGACTTTTTTTTTTTTTTTTGATTAATGATTGATGTGGGTGGTCCTATTTTACTCTGATCAATGTTACCTTTGGGCAGGGGTCACTAATTGTACAAGAAAACTGGCCAAGCATGCTATGAATAGGAAGCCTGTATGCAGCATTTCCCCATAGTCTCTGTTTCAGTTCTTGCCTTCATGTACCTGTCTTGAGTTCCTGCTTTGACTTAACATGATAACGGACTTTAATATATAAACCAAATAAAATCTTTTCTTCCAGTGTTGCTTTTGGATTCAGTATTTATCACAACAACATAAAAGCAACCTAGAATAGATTATGAGGTTTTTAAGTAGAATAATTATGCTTATTTGATCATTATGTAACGTATGCTTGAATCCATCCACTATACTACACTATGTCTGTGAAATTTTTTATTCTTTTTTTTGTTTTTGAAATTTTTTATTCTTAAAATATATTTACTTATAAATATATAATCTTAACCAATATTCAAAGTATTTACTTTAAAAAAGTGTGTTTGAAACAATAGCATGGTAGAAATATATGGCTCAATTTTAGAACAATAATCCCCAAACAGAATTTAAATTGATTTCACAATGATGTTCATGGGTAAATAAACATATAAGGAATACTAAAAAAGAGTGATTTTTGTAGTGGGATTTTAATAATCTTGTTCTTATTTTCTATTATGTTTCTATTTTCTTTATTTACTAAATTATTTCCAATACAGCTCTGACATATTTTGTTGTTTCATTTATTGCTATGACAGGTTCTCACACTGTAGCTAAGGCTGGACTTGTATTTTCAATCCTGTGCCTCTGTCTTCTGAATGATTAGATTTCAGGCATACACTACTATATCCAACTTATATTCTGTAATTATAGAAGTTGTGAATCAGGTTTGCTGAAATCAACCTCTTCTATGAAAATGTCAAAATGAATATAAGTTCATTCAGAGTCTGTCAACAACTATTCTAATTCCTTAATATTTGGAAGGTACAAAGAGAACAATACTTTAGAAATCTGAGGACCCCCAAAGTTAAAAGGGTCATTTCACATAAACATGCCTTATAATGTAGTGGTTGGTGAATACAAGCATAAGTTTGAAAATGGTAAATTCAAAAGCCAGCACATAATTACTTTCATTGACATAGAGGGGTAAATGAAATTCCTTAGATGAAAAACTGTTGGAGAGATCATATTTTACTGGTTCCTGGGTCTTTTGTTTTTCATTTAGCTTTTCCTTTTATATGATGCATTAAATTTTTTGATAAGCTCCCCTTTGCCATAAGGATGGATTTGATCGTTTAGCATTGTATTATCTGGAGCAAGCCCACTAGACCATGCATTCAAGGTAATTTCATTTTATCTAGAAGTATAATTGAAGAATTGCATTTTCAATGTTAGAAGATCACTAAAATGGTTCCTAGCATGAACCTTGGTCAACTGGATGCAATCCTATTTAATAGTGCCTTTGATAGCATTCATTTAAAATCCCAGTGCCAAATTCTGGGGGAAAGAGACCTTGAATAAAATTAGTTTCTAAAGGAACAAAGAAGGTAACATGTGCTTTTTTTCCCCTCAGAATTGATGACAA
Source organism: Acomys minous (assembly GCF_964271855.1). Lineage (NCBI taxonomy): Eukaryota > Metazoa > Chordata > Mammalia > Rodentia > Muridae > Acomys > Acomys minous. Next base: position 51,842,045 of record NC_140488.1, read on the forward strand.
TCTTAAAATGTCAAATCTGCCTGCATTTAAATAGCACATTCATAGAAAAATGAGCTATTTTTGCATAGGATAAAAAATACACATGAGTGGTCATAGAACTTCCAGAGGACAAGTACCTATTTTATCTTCTCTTTATGTTATCAGAAAGCAGGTTGAAATGCCCTTTACAAAACACTTTTATAGTATTGGCAAAGAGAAAATTCAGCCAAATGGCTTGATTAAAGTTCTAATAATTATGAGATTGAAGTGTAATTTAGTTATCTGTATTTTATTTTCCTTTTAGCTCTTTTAAAATAAAAGTACATAGCTGTAGGACATCATAATTGTTAGAAAGACTGAGTCACTTCCATTTACTTTAAGAACTAATTGGCACAAAAATATAGTTTAGAGATATTTATTTGTCTTGACAAATACAATATTCTAGCTGCCTACAGTTTGAAGAATGCATTCATATTTTGCTTCACAGTATAAAAATATTACAACCCATGATTATCACTAAAGGAAAGTAGGCAAAAGCACACTTTAAAATCATCAAAAACATGTTTTCTCATTTTGAAAATAAAAGAAACTATGGAGACAAATGTAAGAGCCATACTCTCTTTTTCTGGCATATAAAAATAGAGAGGGACCAAGAGCAAGGAGGTTGCTAGAAATGGAGTTTGAAAATGCCAAATACCTTAGAGGTAACCAACAGCTTTCAGCTCTCAAATTGGACTAAAGATGTACACAAAAATGGAAATTTTACCTTGTAATGTTCACTCTCAATCAACCATATTTCTTTTTGATATAGACAGAGACCAGTATATGAAACTACATGCAATCAAAATGGAAAGTTTTGGAGCCCAGTCCGCAGTGTATACACCTACAAAACACTCCTGTACCTCAGGTTCAGAGAACACTGAAGAACAGAGACAGAAAGATTGCAGCAACCAGAGTATCAGAGAGTTTTCTGTGAGATTGTGTCTCCTTGTAATGTCAAGAGTTACACCTGTAAAATTTCACCCACATGGATGCCCAAATGTGAACAGAACAAAGACGGTATCTATTGTTCTGGCTATTCTTGGTTGTCAACTTGACTACATTTGGAATGAACTACAATACAGAAATGGAGGGCATACTTGTGAGATATATTTTGCTTGGTTTGAAGTGAGTGGATCTACCTCTAGTCTGCATCTTGAGGTAGGAAAACACGCCTCTAATTTGGGTCCTACATTCTGCTAAAAACCTATATGAGGACATGGGGGGGGGGGAAGGAAGCCTTTCTCTTTGCATCCTTGCTTTCTCCATGCTAGGAAGTCTATTTTGTCACTGACATTAAAGCCTACTTTCTCAGGACTGAGCAACTACTGGATTTTTTAACTTTCTGTTCATAGCCTGCCTTTGTTGGATTAGTTGCACTATTGGGTATAAGACAGGTTCAGTCTATAAGTTCTGCTACTCTAGAGAATCCTTACTAGTACATCAGTGAACATGCAAAGCTGGATGAAACAAAGCCCACAAGGCCTCAACTCTACAAAAAGAACAATATATAGGCAACTTAAAAAGCTAGGAACAGGAGTGGTGGTCTTCCCCAGGGAGAAGCACTCTAATTGATTGTCCAGTGTCAAATGGTAATCCTTAAAAGCATACATACCAATAACAGTATATGGACTCTACAGATAACATTTATGAATATATATGAATATTCATATACATATGTGCATGCAATAACAAGGAGAATGGGAAGGAATATATAGGATGATTTGGATGGAGGAAAAGGAATGTTTAAATGTAATTAAATTATAATATCAAAAATGTTAAAAATTATTAAAAGGTATATGTATCTTATGAAAAATTTAAAGAAAATGTTAAACATTAAGATCTATCTGGGTATAGTTTTCATAAATTATCTGAATAACCATATACAGATTATTGTGATATCTGTAAATCAAGCCAATATCTTGTGATTGTGTCATTCTAAGATAGTTCAGGTGAAAAATCTATGTGTGTGTGTGTGTGTGTGTGTGTGTGTGTGTGTGTGTGTGTGTGTGTCTGTTGGTTCTCACTCTATGTAAATGCACTAGATAAAAAATTATTTTTCCTTGCCTATTGTAACTATTGTTTTACAGTTTCCAAGTTAAATGGCAAACTGTCATCCCAGTAGTACACATGTATATTAGTAAGGAAGCCAATTGTCTAGAACCTCAAGAGACAAAAGGAATTTGCTGAAACTAGATTTCAGGTAAATGGACATCAATTATAGATGTATTATCCCTAACATTGATCCTGTTTTATCTGCTGGGTTGAATACATGTTATCACTCTTGGTATTTCAGATGTGTTAAGAGTGTTACTTACTGCTGATTCACTTGGATAAAAATTTAAAGAGATATACACTTTTATTTCATTTCATTTGTATTATTTAGTTTTTGAAAATTTCATATATGAATATTATATATGAATATCATCTCTCTTCTCCCTCTCTTCCTACAAACTCTGCTTATTCTACAACTTCCTTCTCAAATCCATGGCCTCACATTCTTCATTATTGTTGCTTATTTATTTATCTAGCTATTTATTTTATTTTTTAATTAATATTTTATTCTTTGTAATTTACTGACATTACACACCAATTGTTACACCCTAGCTAGTATACTCCTGTTCCCACCTTCCCTCTCCCACACCCCTATTCCTTTCCCCTAGTCTTCTGACAGAGGGAGCCCTCTTCCCCTACCATCTGACCTCAGTCTATCACATCTCATTAGGATAGCCTGCATCCTCTTCCTCTGTGGCCCCACAAGGCGGCCCTGCCCAAAAGAAGTGACTAAACTGTGCTCACCAGAGTCCATGTCAGAGGTAGTCCCTACTCTCTTAGGGGATCCACATGGAGAATAAGCTGTCCATCAGCTACATCTGAATAGGGGATCTAAGTTCTCTGTATGCATTGCTTTTGGTTGGTGCATTAGCTTCTGCAGCTCCCCCCTACCCCTGCTCAGATTTGTTGGCTTTGATGATCTTGTAGAGCACCTGTACCCTCTGGGTCTTTCTATACCCACATTCTTCCATAAGAGTCTCAGTGCTCTGCTTAAGAGTTTGGCTGTGAGTCTTAGCATCTGCTTTGATCTCCTGCTGGATGGAATCTTTCATAGGACATCTATGTTGGGACTTATAAGGGAGAATATACCATGTGTGACTTTCTTGGTATGGGTTACCTCACACAGGCTGATCATTTCTAGTTCCATCTATTTGCCTGAAATTTTCAAGATGTCATTGCTTTTAATAGCTGAATAGTATTCCATTGTGAAAACGTATCACAGTTTCTTTATCTATTCAGTTAAGGGACATATAGGTTGTTTCCAGATTTTTCCTTGAGGGAAATTTAGTGTCTTTCTAGATTCTGGCTATTATGAATAAAGCTGCTATGAACGTAATTGAGCAAGTTCCTTTGGATAGTGGAGTATCTTTTGGGCATAGGCTCAGGAGTGGTATGGCTGGGTCTTGGTAGAGCTATTCCCATTTTTTGAGAAAGCTCCAGATTGATTTTTCACAAAACACCTTGCATTGTTCCCATTGTTTGGCTGTGAATCTCAGCATCTGTTTCAAACTGCTGCTGGATGGAGCCCCTCAGAGGACATCTCTGCTAGTGCCTGTCTGTAAGCATAGCAGAGTATCATTAATAGTGTCTGAAGTTGGCTGTCTCCCATGGGCTGGGTCTTGTGTTGGCCCAGGCACTGGTTGGCCATTCCCTCAATGTTTGCTTTATCTGCTCTATCTTTATCCCTGCAAGTTGTATGCAGGATAAATTGTGGGTCAATGTTTTTACCATCCTCTAGGAGTGTTGTCTACTTAGAGGGTGTCCTCTTCACTCTCCAAGTCTCCTGCTCCTAGGAGTCTCAGATAGGTTCTCCTCCATATCTTTCCAAAAACCTACCCTGCATAGGTCTCCAGCTTGTCACAGAGATGCATCCTGCCCACAGTTTCTCTTTTCTATGTCCTCTCCACCCTCTCTCTGCTCTCACAGGGTCTAATCCCCACTCTCATTATCTCTCTGTACTCCCTTTCCTACCTTGTTACCTCTTTTCTTTTTTTTATGATGGTAGTTTCAAGTCTCCTTTTTTTCTTTCTTTTTATTATTAAGTTATTCATATTACATCTCAGTTGTTAGCCCATCCCTTGTATCCTCCTATTCCTCCCTCCCTCCCACTTTCCCCCTACTCCCCTCCCCTATGAATGTGACTGAGGGGGACCTCTTCCCCCTGTATATGCTCATAGGGTATCTGAGTGCCACCAGGCCTCCCCATCCAAGGGACATGGTCAAATATGGGGCACCAGAGTTTGTGTGAGAGTCAGATCTCCTTCTCCACTTAACAGTGGAGAATGTCCTGTCCATCGGCTGGTCTGGGTAGGGGTTCGAAGTTTACTGCCTATATTTTCCTTGGCTGGTGCCATAGTTTGAGGAAGACTCCAGGGCCCAGACCTGCCTGTAGTTTTTGAGGATCCTCTGGATCCTTCTATTTCCTCATTATCCCAGGCTTTTCACACATAAAGTCTCAATAGGATGTACTCCCCTCTGACCTACTTTCCTGGTAGGTAAAGTTTTTCATGGGGACGTACCCCTTGGACTAGTTTCTTGATATAAATGTGTATATACCATTCAATTCTTTTTGCTTCTGGGTGAACTCACTCATTATGATAATTTCTAGTTCAATCCATTTGTCCACAAATATTTATGTCTATTGTGTTTCTACTTTTGGGTGACATTTAAGCATCCTCCATTGGGTCATCCTTGTTACTTATCTTCTTTGGCTCTGTGCATTGTAGTATGTTTATCCTGTACTATATGGCTAAAATCCACATATAATTAAGTATATACTATGAGTGACTTTCTATGTCTGGGTTACCTCACTCAGAATTATCTTTTCTAGTTCCATTCATTTTCCAGCAAATTTCATTATTTCTTTATTTATATTAGCTGAATATTCCATTTTGTAAATGTACCAAAGTTTCTTTATCCATTCTTTGGTTGAGAGTTATCTAGGTTGTTTCCAGATTTGGGCTATTATTTTTATAAAATTTTAAATGATTTTATTTTTATTATTTTTATGTGCATTGGAGTTTTGTTTTTTTATTTTTTCCATTTTTTATTAATTCATTCATATTACATCTCAATTGTTATCCCATCCCTTGTATCCACCCATTCCTCCCTCCCTCCTGCTTCCACCCTATTCCCATCCCCTATTACTGTGACTGAGGGGGACTTCCACCCCCTCTTTATGATCATAGGGTATCAAGTCTCTTCTTGGTAGTTGGCTATCCTTCCTCTGAGTGCCATCGAGCCTCCCCATCAAGGGGACGTGGTCAAATATGGGGCACCAGAGTTCATGTGAAAGTCAGTCCTCACTATCTACTTAACTGTAGAGAACGTCCTGACCATTGGCTAGATCTGGGTAGGGGTTTGATGTTTACTGCATGTATTGTCCTTGGTTGGTGCCATAGTTTGAGCAGAACCCCTGGGCCCAGATCTGCCCATCATAGTGTTCTTCTTGTAGGTTTCTAGGGCCGTCTGGATCTTTCTATTTTCCCATTCTCCCATATGTCTCTCACCTAGAGTCCCAATACTATATCTTCACATCTATGCCACTCTCCTGGTAGGTGAAGATTTTCATAGGAGATGCTCCAGCACACAACAGGGACATATGCTCAAACATGTTCATAGTAGCCTTATTCATTTTTTTCCTTAAAATTTTTTTATTAATTTATTCTTGTTACATCTCAATGGTTATCCCATCCCTTGTATCCTCCCATTCTTCCCTCCCTCCCATTTTCCCCTTATTCCCCTCCCCTATGATTGTTCCTGAGGGGGATTACCTCCCCTTGTATATGCTCATAGGGTATCAAGTCTCTTCTCGGTAACCTGCTGTCCTTCCTCTGAGTGCCACCAGGTCTCCCCCTCCAAGAGACATGGACAAATGTGAGGCACCAGAGTACGTGAGAAAGTCATATCCCACTCTCCACTCAACTGTGGAGACTGTTCTGACCATTGGCTAGATGTGGGTAGGGGTTTAAAGTTTACCGCCTGTATTGTCCTTGGCTGGTGCGTTAGTTTGAGCAGGACCCCTGGGCCAAATCTGCCTACCATAATGTTCTACTTGTAGGTTCCTAGGACCCTCTGGATCCTTCTACTTTGCTATTCTCCAATGCTTCTCTCATCCAGAGTCTCAATGGGATGTCGTCCCCTCTGTCCCACTTTCCTGGTAAGTGAAGGCTTTTATGGGATATGCTCCTTGGGCTAGTATACAGATATAAGTTAGTATATACCATTTGAGTCTTTCTGCTTCTGGGTGAACTCACTCATTATGATTATTTCTAGCTCAATCCATTTGTCCACAAATTTCGGGAATTCCTTGTTTTTAATAGCTGAGTAGTATTCCATAGTATATATGTACCACAGTTTCTTTATCCATTCTTCTACTGAGGGACACTTAGGCTGTTTCCATGATCTGGCTATTATGAATAAGGCTGCTATGAACATGGTTGAGCAAATTTCTTGTTGTGTGCTGGACCATCTTCTGGGTATATTCCAAGGAGTGGAATAGCTAGATCTTGAGGAAGTCCTATTTCCAGTTTTCTGAGATAGCACCAGATGGATTTCCAAAATGGCTGTACTAGTTTGCATTCCCACCAGCAATGAAGGAGTGTTCCTCTCTTCCCACATCCTTGCCAGCATGTGGTGTCACTTAAATTTTTGATCTTAGCCATTCTGATGGGTGTAAGATGGAATCTCAGAGTTGTTTTGATTTGCATTTCCCTGATGATTAAGGAGGTTGAGCATTTCTTTAAGTGTTTCTCGGCCATTTGATATTCCTCCGTTGAGAATTCTCTGTTTAGGTCCAAGCCCCATTTCTCAATTGGGTTATTTGGTTTGGTGGTGTTTAATTTCTTGAGTTCTTTATATATTTTGGATATTAGACCTTTGTCAGATGTAGGGTTGGTGAAGATCTTTTCCCAGTCTGTAGGCTGTCACTTTGTTCTCTTGACAGTGTCTCCTGCCTTACAGAAGCTTCTCAGCCTCATGAGGTCCCATTTATTAATTGTTGACATTAAGGCCTGAGCTGTTGGTGTTCTGTTCAGGAAGTTGTCTCCTGTGCCAATATGTTCCAGGCTCTTCCCCAATTTTTCTTCTAAGTGACTTAGTGTCTTTGGTTTTATGTTGAGGTATTTATCCCACTTGGATTTGAGTTTTGTGGAAGGTGACAAATATGGGTCCAGTTGCATTTTTTTACACATAGACATCCAGTTAGACCAGCACCATTTGTTGAAGATGCTATTATTTTTCCATTGAATGGATTTGGCTTCTTTGTCTAAAATCAAGTGACCATATGTGTGTGGATTCATATCTGGGTCTTTGATTCGATTCCACTGATCAACCAGCCTGTTGCTGTGCCAGTACCATGCTGTTTTAATTACTATTGCTTTATAGTACAGTTTGAGATCAGGTATGGAGATACCTCTGGAGCACCTTTTATTGTACAAGGTTGTTTTCGCTATTCTGGGTTCTTTGTTTTTCCATATGAAGTTCTGAATTGAACTTTCAATGTCTTTAAAAAATTGTGTAGGTATTTTGATAGGGATTGCATTGAATCTGTAGATTGCTTTTGGTAGGATGGCCATTTTTACTATGTTAATTCTCCCTATCCATGTGCAAGGAAGATCATTTCCATCTTCTCTTATCATCTTCAATCTCTTTCTTCAGAGTTTTGAAAAATTTTCAAAGAAGTCCTTCACTTGCTTAGTTAGAGTAACTCCTAAATATTTTATATTGATTGTAGCTATAGTGAAGGGTGTGGCTTTCCTAATTTCTTCCTCTGCAAGATTGTCACTTGTGTATAGGAAGGCTACAGACTTTTTTGAGTTAATTTTGTATCCAGCCAATTTGCTGAAGGTGTTTATCAGCTGTAGGAGTTCTCTGGTGGAATTCTGAGAGTCACTTATGTACACTATCATATCATCTGCAAATAGGGATAATTTGACTTCCTCCTTTCCCATTTGGATACCCTTGATCTCCTTTTGTTGTCTTATTGCTCTGGCTAGAACTTCAAGTACTATATTGAAGACTTATGGAGAGAGTGGGCAGCCTTCCCTTGTTCCTGATTTTAGAGGAATTTCCTTGAGTATCTCACCATTTCCTTTATTTTGGCTAATGCCTTGTATCACCAATCTCTCTAAAACTTTAAACATGAATGGGTGTTGGATTTTATCAAATGCTTTCTCTGCATCTAAAGAGATGATCATGTGGTTTTTTTATTTTCAGTTTGTTTATATGGTGGATTACATTGATGGATTTCCATATATTAAACCATCCCTGCTTGCCTGGAATGAAGCCTACTTGGTCATGATGAATGATATCTTTGATGTGTTCTTGTATTCGTTTTGCAAGTATTTTATTTAGTATTTTTGCATTGATGTTCATAAGAAAAATTGGTCTGAAATTCTCTTTCTTTGTTGAGTCTTTGTGAGGATTAGATATCAATGTAACTATGGCCTCATAGAATGAATTTGGTAATTTTCCATCCATTTCTATCTTTTGGAGTAGCTTGAAGAGTATCGGTATTAGCTCGCCATTGAAGGTCTGGTAGAATTCTGCACTGAAACCATCTGGCACTGGGCTTTTTTTGGTTAGGGGACTATCTATGATTGCTTATATTTCTGTAGGAGAAATGGGACTATTTAGCTTGTTTATCTGTTCTTCACTCAACTTTGGCAAGTGAAATTGATCAAGAAAATCATCCATTTCCCTTAGATTTTCAAATTTTGTGGCATATATGCCTTCAAAGTAGGATCTTATGATTCTTTGTATTTCTTCAGTGTCTGTTGTTATGTCTCCCTTTTCATTTCTGATTTTGTTGATTTCAGTACTGTCTTTCTGCCTTTTAGTTAGTTTGGCTAACGGTCTGTCTATCTTCTTGATTTTCTCAAAGAACCAGCTCTTGGTTTTGTTGATTCTTTGGACTGTTTTCTTAGTTTCTAATTTGTTGATTTCATCCCTGAGTTTGATTATTTCCAGATGTCTACTCCTTCTGGGTGTTTCTGCTTTTTTTCCCCTAGGGCTTCCAGTTGTGTCATTAAGATGCTTATGTGCAATGCTTCCAATTTCTTTTTAAAGGCACTTAGTGCTATGAATTTTCCTCTTAGCACTGCTTTCAATGTATCCCACAAATTTGGGTACGTTGTTCCTTCATTTTCATTGAATTTCAGAAACTCCTTGATTTCTTTATTTCTTCCCTGACCCAGGTGTCATTTAGCAGAGAGTTGTTTAGTTTCCACATACGTGTAGGCTTTTTGTTATTTCTGTTGTTGTTGAATTGCAGCCTAAGCCCATGGTGATCTGATAGGCTAAAAGGTATTATTTCAATCCTTTTGTATCTGTTGAGGCTTGCTTTGTGACCTACGATGTGATCAATTTTGGAGAAGGTTCCATGGAGTGCAAAGAAGAAGGTATATTCTTTCTTGTTTGGGTGAAAGGTTCTATAGATATCTGTTAGATCCATTTGACCCATGGCGTTGGTTAATGATGTTATTTCTTGGTTTAGTTTCTGTTTCAATGATTTATCCTTCAGTGAGGGTGGGGTGTTGAAGTCACCCACTATTATTGTGTGGGGATCCATGTGTGGTTTATGCCTTTTTAGCAGATCTTTTACAAATGTGTATGCCCTTGTATTGGGAGCATAGATGTTCAGAATTGTGATGTCATCTTGGGTGACCTTACCTTAGATGAGTATGAAGTTTCTGTCCTCATCCCTTTTGATTAATTTTGGTTGAAAATCTATTTTGTTCGATATTAAAATGGCTATGCCTGCTTGCTTCTTGTGACCATTTGCTTGGAATATTTTTTCCATCCTTTTACCCTGAGGTAATGCCTATTTTTATGGGTGAGATGTGTTTCTTGAATGCAGAATAATGTTTGATCTTGTTTATGCACCCATTCAGTTAGTCTGTGTCTTTTTATTGGAGAATTGAGACCATTGATGTTGAGAGATATTAATGACCAGTGACTGTTAAGAGTCTTAATTTTGACGTTGTTTCCAGTCGAGCATTTGTGTAGTTGTGTTTTTGCCATGGTATAGTTATCTATCCTGAGTAGTTTTGGTTGTAGCTTGACCCTTTGTAATGGAGTTTTCCTTTTAGTACCTTCTGTAAAGCTGGATTTGTGGATAGGTACTGTTTGAATTTGTTTTTGTCGTGGAATATTTTGTTTTCTCCATCAATGGTTATTGATAGTTTTGCTGGGTAAAGTAGTCTGGCCTGGCATCTGTGGTCTCTTAGGGTTTGCAGGACCTCTGTCCAGGCCCTTCTGTCTTTTATGGTCTCTGTTGAGAAGTCGGGTGTAATTCTGATAAGTTTGCCATTAAATGTTATTTGGCCCTTTTCCCTTGCCGCTTTTAATATTTTTTCTTTGTAATGTATGTTTTGTGTTTTGATTATTATGTGACAGGCAGTTTTTCTTTTCTGCTCAATTCTATTTGGAGTTCTGTATGCCTCTTGTATGTTTTTAGGCATCTCTTTCTTTCGATTGGGGAAATTTTCTTCTATGATTTTGTTGAGAATAGTTTCTGGGCCTTGGAGACTGATATCTTCTCTTTCTTTAATGCCTATTGTGTCCTTAATTTCTTGGATGTTTTGGGTGAGGAGTTTTCCAGATTCAGCATTTTCTTTAATGGTTGCTTCAAGATCTGTGACTGTATCTTCTAGACCTGAGATTCGTTCTTCCATCTCTTGGATTCTGTTAGAAAAGCTCACCTCTGTGTTGCTCACCTTCTTCTCTGAGGTCTCACGTTCTCGTTTTTCTTCTGTCTGTGGGTTTATCATTGAATCCATTTTTGTCTTCAGTTCTTGAACTGATTCTTTTATTTCTTTCATCTGATTGTTTGTATATTCCTGAGTTTCTTCCATTGCCTCTTTATAGGTCTTCAGAGCTTGAACCGTTTTATTTATTTCTTTCATCTGGTTGTTTGCATTTTCCTGAATTTTTTCCAGTTCCACTGTATGTGCTTCTTTTATGTCTCTCACCTGTTTGGCTGTGTCCTCCTGTATTTGATTACGAATTTTATTTGTTTCCTCCATTAATATCCTCATTACTAAGGATTTGAGGTCATTTTCCTGTATTTCCATTGTATTTGAGTTCTCTGGGTTGTTTTCTTTGGGATAGCTGGAGACTGGAGATGCCATGTTGTTTTGGGTTTTTTTGAGTATGCTTTTACGATGCCCTTTAGACATCTTGCCATCTTTGTTTTTGTTAGGTAGCTTCTAGAGGTGGAAGGAGGGAGTGTGATGATAGATTCACTTGTTTTCTCATGATTTCCGTAGGCTGGAAGCTGTGATACTTCACTGGTGTGGATGGCAGGAGGTTAGCCCTGTTGTTTTAGACTTTCACAGCCAATGATCCTCAGCTTTCCTGTACTGTGGGTCCTGCAATCGTTTTGGGTCTCTGAATGAGTGTTGGGCCAGGCCAAGGTATCCACTGCCTTCTGGGTTCCCTGTCAAGTCCAGCCAGGGACACTGGGCCCGAACCACGCGCAGAGCTCAGCTAGATTCTCAGGGCCTGAACCATCTGCCAAGCTCAGCTAGGGATTCTGGGCCCAAAATGCACACAGGGTCCAACCAGAGTTTTTGGGCTGGGACTGCGCACCGAGCTCTGCTAGGGGCTTTTGGCCCAAAGTGCGTGCTATGGTCAGCTATTGACTCAGGGCCAGAACCATCTGCCCAGCTCAGCCAGGAATTCTGGATTCAAACTGCACACTGTGTCCAACCAGAATCTTAGAGCCGGGACTGTGCCAAAGGCTCCCCTAGAGTCTTTGGGCCCAATCTGTCTGCCAAGCACAGTTAGGGACTCTGGACTCAAACTGCACGCCAAGCTCCACCCAAGTCTCTGGGGCAGAATTGTGCACTGATCTCAGCCAGGGACTCTGGACTCACACTAGACACTGAATTCAGCCCAGGATTCCAGGCCTGTACTGCGTGGATAGTCCAGCCAGAGTTTTGGGGCCGCCGAGCCTGTGTGCACAGTTTAACTAGAGTCTCTGGGCCCAATCTGCCCAGCAAGTCCAGCTAGGGTCTCTGGGCAGAATCTGCGTGCTGACCTCAGCCTGTGTCAGCGCCCCAGAACTGCCCGCTGAGCTGAGCTAGTGTCTTGGGCAGAACTGCTCCTTGAGGAGAGCTAGTGCCTCCGGTGGAACTGAACGCTCCACCCAACCTGCTTCCCAGCAGGAGAACTGTGGCTGCACTGAGATATCGCCTCCGATGAAACTGAGCGCTCTGCCCAGCCTACATCATAGCCGGAGAACTGTGGCTGCGCTTAGGTGGTGCCTCCATTGAAACTGATCACTCTGCCCAGCCTGCATCACAGCGGGAGAACTGTGGCCACGCTGAGCTGGTGCCTGGGGTGAAACTGAGTCCTCCGCCCAGCCTACATCATAGCTGGAGAACTGTGGCTGCGCTTAGGTGGTGCCTCCATTGAACCTGAGCACTCTGCCCAGCCTGCGTCACAGCAGGGGATCTGTGGCTTCATTGAGCTAGTGCCTGGGGCAGAATTGCTTGCAGTGCTGAGCCAGTGTCTCCACGGCATTACGCACCGAGCTGAACCTGGGACTCTGGGGCTGAGCTGTCCGCTGAGTCCAGTTTGGGTCACAAGGCATTACGCAACTCAAATCCTTTCCAGAGTCCTCTTTCCTGCAGCAACTCCCCCCCGGCCACCACACTAATCACCTCCACCAGAAGGCTCAGAGCTGCAAACCTCAGCCACTGTCACTGGTGCCGCTGGTGCCGATGCCGCTGCTGCTGCCTCTGCTGCTGTTGCTCTGATCTGAGAAAATCCGCGCTCCTCCCGTGTGCAGGGGCACACAGGTCCTCCACACCCTGGTCCCTCCAAACCATGGAGCACTCCTGCTGCCGTGGTATGGAGACCTTGGTGTTCCTGGACCAGAAATCTTTGCAATTCCCTGAATTGTTCACTGGAGCTTCCAAACATAGTCCACACTGCTCGCCGCCATCTTGGATCAGCAGCCTTATTCATAATAGCCAGAACATGGAAACAGCCTAAATGTCCCTCAGTAGAAGAATGGATAGAGAAACTGTGGTACATTTACACTATGCAATACTGCTCAGCTGTTAAAAACAAGAAATTCCCAAAATTTGTGGACAAATGGATTGAACTAGAAATGATCATAATGAGAGAGTTAACCCAGAAGCAGAAAGAGTCAAATGGTATATATTCACTTATATCTGACTATTATTTAAAAGCTGCTACAAACATAGTTGAGCAAATGTCCTTGATGTATGGAGGACCATCTAGTTATTTATTTTATACATGTAACCTACTCAGCCCTATAGTGAAGCTTATGTATAGTTCATATATATTTTTAGTACTTCTTGTTTATAGGCATTTAGAATTGCCAATATGACTTTGTATAACCTATCAGAAGGCTCCTTTCTATAAAAGGCTAATTCTCCCTCTCCTGATAGCTATTAATTACCATTCTTCTCTATCAATCTGAAAATTTCTATCTAGACCTAACAACATGTTAGCCCATAAACAACTAAACTTAATTGTAAAACTAAACTATCTGGACTTCAACTCCAATAATAGATATTGATTTACATTCAGGGTTTTAGACTCACCAAGATAGGAAAGATGTTTTCTCCAAGGTTGCCAAATACAAACAGACAAACACTGTGAATGTAAAACTTATATAATTCGTAATTGTTTTGTGTCCTTCTTGTTATATATAGTTTATTGTATATATGTGTAATAATATAAATGTATATGTAAAAGTAAAATAAAAAAGATTGGAGAGGAAACAACATCAATGGATTTACACAATACTGGATACTGTATACTGTAATATCAACCCACTGGGAACATGTGGTCAATATGTGGTAATGGCATGTATCTAACTGGCATGTTGGTTGGATATGAGACCTTTTGCACAGAAGGGAATTCATGTTTGGTCCTGTAAACACATTTAAAACTCATGATACATTTGCTATAGTTCCAAAAGGAGAATCTACTAATGGTATTTTGCTTAGTAAACATTTATCAAACTGACTTCTAAATATTTATGATTATATTTATAAATTTGTGCTGCTCTCAAAAGATTACTGGTCTTCATCTAGTAGTTGGTCTTGTGAAATTTCCACCATCTGTATAACCAACCATGTAAGCTGATATTGTTGTTTACGTACCAGTATTTGTTGTGGTTTCATTGGGGGAATTGTCATAGAGAGACAAATATATCAGATAGATATTCTGGCCCTCTAGCGCTTAACTATAATTTTTCTCTTCTTCAGTGGGGTTCCTAAGCATTAGGTGTATGGAATGTGTTATTGTGTGCTGAGTGGCCTCAAAGCTTATGGTTAGTTGTTCTCTAAAATTTAACCAGTTGTGTCTTTCTGTAATGGGCTCAGTCTGTTACAACAAAACTTCTTTGATGAGACATTTAACTACAGTTATTTGTGGGAATAAGTATATGTATTTAGAATGCACTTAGAAAGTAGACTCTGTTTAGGGAAATAGCACTAATAGAACTGCTTTTAGGATCCATGAGGTCATGGGTAGTGGCTAGATTTATAGTACAAGGCATGGATCCTCTTCAGCTGAGTGTGCTTTAAGTCCATTTCACCCACTGTAGGCTACCGTGATTCTATAATTTTTTAGTGTTATCCATTTATCTACAATTTTTATTTATTCTTTTATATAGCTGAACAGGATTCCATTGTATTTTTGTGCTACATTGCATTATCCTTATATTTGTTGAAAGAATTGTAGGTAGTTTCCATTTCCTAGCATTGATTGAGACTAGTGGCAATGAATATGCATGAGAAAGTATCTCTGAATTAGGATATGTAGTTCTTTGGGGAATGCCATAGGAATGAGGGTATATCTGTTCCATATGGAAGTTTTACTTTTAGCTTTTTAAAAATTCTTCACAATAATCTCTAGATTGGCTATACCAGTTTACAATCTGACATACAGTGAATGAGAGTTCTCCTTTCCCTAAATCCTCAACATCATTTATTGTCTTATTCTTGATCTTAGCCATTATGGGATATGAAGACATCTCAAAATAGTTTTAATATGCATTTTCTTAATTGCTAATGATGTTCAACATATTTTGAAATATGTCTTAGTCATTTTTATTTCTTCTTTTAGGAACTCTATGTCCAGACCCACAGCATATTTTTAACTAGGCATTTGTTTTCTTGAGTTTTTGCTTTTTAACTTCTTTATATATTTTACATGTTAATCCTCTATTAGATTATTCTCTTTCACTCTGTGAGATTTCTCCTAACTGGAATGATTGTTTCTTTGTTATACTGACACTTTTTAGTGTTATGTGTGTCATTTATCAATTGTTAACATTAATTCTTTGGCAAATGGGGTTGTATTAAGAATATCCTTTTGGGGATGGGTGTGGTGGCACACATGCCTTTTTCTCCATTATTAAGGAAGCAGAGACAGGGAAACCTCCAAGTTCAAATCTAATCTGTTCTACAGAGAGAATTACAGAAAACGAGGGCTACACAGAGAAACCCTGTCTTGAAAAACCAAGATACTGTTATCTATAGTAATATAGAGAATATCAAAAGAACTGACAAAGTAACATAAGATAGAATTATGATATGAAAAGCTGCAAACAGTAAATGGATGGAACTACAAAAATCATATTGAGTTAGGTAGCCCAGACAAAGAAAGAAAAAAAATGACAAATTCATTTGCAGCTTTGGATCCTATCCCCAAACCTTTAGATCTGCGTACAGACTCAGGAGTAACTGCACAAAACAAGATAGCAAAAAGCAACCATTTACATGGTTTTGGTGTGGGGTAGAGGAGCAATAGGGAGGAAAATAGCAGGTACAAGTGCAGTATTTGAGGAAATGGGGAGAATATAGAGGCCGTAATAAGGAAGAAGTGATATAAATACTGAAAAGGGGAAACATACAGTGACATTGCGGATATCTGAAAATTAATGGAGAAATAAACTATTAACTATCTATATAAAATAACTATAATACATGGTAAGTCTGTGTATAAATATACATAAATAATTTCAATGAAATTTTCTCATCTAGGCTGACAATGCTCCCTTCAAGAGCCAATTACCTCATAACCAAAACCTCTACTCCAGGCATGAGAAGCCCTCTGTTGAGTTGTTGGTCAGAGTTGTTCAAAGAAACTCCTCCAAATTACAACCTGTTGCTAATGTTCTTGGATATCCCCAGTGGTGGAAGGTAATTTCTACTTGCTGAAGATATAATTTACTTCATAAAAAGGGCCTAGAAAACTCTGAGGTGGGACTAAGATAAAAGTTCCTCCATGAGGACTACTTTTCATGGTAACAGTCTTATATAACTGTGACAACTATGTGTGATAGTGGCATGCATACATTAGAAGTATCTAATAGTTCTGCAATTAGAATTAAGAATAACTCAACAAAAGGGAAATTATGCCTAGTACAGGAAACTAGTCAACTCATCAGGACTAGTTAAGTCATGGATGTTGGGAGAGAATGTACAACTAGTACTTTAGAAAACCAGCATAATACCAAACTACATTCTAATTATTTGCCTATATATCTACAGATTAAGTATATATTCCATGCCTCATCAAGGAAACTTCTCTTTGCAATCGATGGAAACCATCACATAAAACTAGAACAAGTGAAAAGGCACAGTTTTACAACCCAAGTTCCGGGAGATGCATCTACAATAAAACTCATGCGTCTAAGGATCAGGGAGCATTGAAGATGCGATGAGACAGAGGAACAGCAAGTTTGCTATGAGATTTTTTTCCTAGTAATTTCAGAAACTACATAAATAAAGTCTTACCAACAAGACTTTCTGAACATGTGTTGAACAAGGAGAAGAACCATAGATGTATTAATGTGTATGTTGAATGCTCAGGTGAGTGCAACCTAAGAACTACAGAAAGCTAAATAATGCTGAGAGTTGCAGAAATACTCTTTGTCAGGTATGAGGACATCAATTACTTATCCAAAGCCAAACGACCAGCACTAAAAACTTGTATACCAATAACAGTATGAAAAAGGTGTAAGTTGTTTTATGTGTTTATGAACACACACACACACACACACACACACACACACACACACACACACACAGACACAGACACACATCTATCTATGTAACAACAATTAAAGAAAAAAATGGCTGAATTTAGAAGAGAGCAAAGAGAAGTATATGGTAGTGTTTGGAGGGAGCAAAGAGAAAACAAAAGTATAAAATTATACTACAATCTCAAAAAACAAAAAAAAATAATTTTAAAAGTTATAAGAAATATATTGATATTTATTTCATTTTTAGTGATTTAGGGGTATTGAATAGAAAAAATGATAACCATAGTTTGCATGTGTTGATCATGTCAAATTATACCTTTCCATGCTTTTAAATATAAATTTAACCCAAATCCAGAAAGATACACATGGTATCTACTCATTATAACCTGACACTATCCCAATAGGGATGGCTTTTGAGAGTCTTCATTCAGTGGGAGGTTGGGACAGAAGCCAGGACTTCTTATGTGACTCCAGATGAGAGAGGTATGGGAGAATAGGGAAATGTGTGACATAGAGGGTCCAGGACTCTACAAGAAGACCACCAAGGCTCGTGGAGCTGGACCCAAGTGGTTCTGCTCAAACTACAGTACCAACTAAGGACAATGCATACAGTTAACTTAGACCCCTTATTCAGATCTAGCCAATGGACAGCGGATTCTCTATAGGTATGTGGAGAGCAGAGACTGACTCTGACATGAACTCTGGTGCCCTACCAGACTATTTCCCCTTGATGGGGAGGGCTGGTGGCACTCAGAGGAGGGTTAAGCAGGCTACCAGGATGAGACTTGATAGGCTGTTATCATATGGTGGAGGAGGAGGTCCCCTTTTGTCACAGACCTAGGGGAGGGGAATAGGCTAAAAGAGGGAAGGAAGGGGGAACGGAAGATATAAGTGAGGGGATAACAATTGAGATGTATTCTGAATAAATTATTTAAATAAAATTTCAAAAAACTGAAATATATATTTAAGCACTGACAGAAAATCAATTTAAGATTATTGTAAAGTTTTGTATTTATGTATGAAGTGCCCAGTTCCAAGTCAATGAATATACTGCCGTGAGTTGCAGACTTACTCTAGAGCCAATGGTAAATTTAATCAGATCACTAGCCCCTGCTTTCTATTTCTTATGGTCTTAACAGTGATTTCAGAAGCTACAGAAGGGAAAATCTGTTTTCATAGAGGCAAATGGGTCCAAATATTGCTCAGAGTTTGGCCCATAGTCAGAAATTTTAGAATTATTTGTGTAATTACATTTTTCTCTCCAAAAATTTGAAGGACATGATGTCTATATAGCGGGCATAGTTTACTTTCAGCCCATCCAGTTTCTCTTTGAAATGAGCTTCGGTAATGGGTCAGATGTTTGATATTCAGATTCTCCAGAGATATGAATTCCAAAGGCAACTGCAGATTTTGTTTTAATTTTTTAAGCAAAGGTCATTAATTTTTAATTTTTTAATATATTTATTTTTTAAATATACATTTATATTATTACAGATATATACAATAAACTGCCTACAGCAAAAAGAATCATGAAACAATCAAGAATTTTATATATATATATATATATATATATATATATATATATATATATACACACACACACACACACATATATATATTGCAATCATAGTGTTTTGGCTATTTGTATTTGGCAACTCAGGTGACAGCACATGCTGGTGAGGATGTGGAGAAAGGGGAACACTCCTCCATTGCTTGTGGGTGTGCAAATTTGTACAACCACTTTGGAAATCAATCTGGTCCTTTCTCCAGAAATTGAGAATAACTCTTCCTCAGGACCCATCCATACCACTCTTGGGAATATACCCAAACAATCCTCCACCATACAACAAAGACAATTGCTCAACAATGCTCATAGCAGCTTTATATGTAATAGCCCAAATCAGGAAACATCCTAGATGTCCCTCAGTTGAAGAATGGGTAAAGAAACTGTGAACATCTACACAATGGAATACTATTCAGCTAGTAAAAACAAGGAAATCTTGAAATTTTCAGGCAAATTGATGGAACTGCAAAAGATCATCCTGAGTGAGGTAAACCAGACCCAGAAAGACATGCATAGTATATACTCATTCATAATAGGACATTACCCACGTAATACAGGATAACTAAACTAAAAAACAGAGTCAGAAACATCAACCAAGGACCATGTATGATGGGGACCTAGACCAATTGCTTGGATGTAGTAGCACAGTCTCTATATGGATCCCACGTCTGGAGAGCAGGGACTACTTCAGGCATGCACTCTGGCCACCGAACTTATATCACTTCCCCCTGGCAAGACGGCCATACCAGGCTACAGAGGAAGAGGGTACAGCTAATACGGATGAGACTTGTTAGACTGAGGTCAGATATTAGGGTAAGAGGGCTCCCCTGTCTGAGTAGTAAGGGAGGGAGGGAGAGGGGATGAGGGAGGGAGGAGGATTGGGAGGGAATGAGGGAGTGAGGGGTGATGTGAAGAATTTAAACTGCAGAACAAGCAGGTAACTTATATTGCTAATCCCACATATGGGACTAGCTCTGAGACTGGCTGAAACGTGAATGTCTAGGCATAGACAATGATTCTTGTTGACTAAAGAGCCCCTATGAATTACTATTAGATGCCATTCTTCATATGGAATGAATGAAGATCTACAGATGTCTTCTTTTCCTGCTCATACAAATAATAGAAATCCATCCTTAATTGTTCCATGTATCACACACACCTTTTATACACTTACAATTTTAGGACTGTATAATGCTTGTGAGAAATTATGTACTTTCAGAACAAAAGAACCAGACACTGACATTGGATCAGACCTGACAGGATGCATTCCTTGCAGCATACTGGACATTGACATCCTGTTTGGAGAGAGTGGTTGAAAAGAAATAAGGGAGAATATAGAAATGTACAGGGAAGATAGAACAAAAAGTACCTTAGTGAATCTACTCCTCAACTTAATGCCACAATTGTCACTCACATGATATTTTTAATTCACTGATATAGAATTTTGTATATAGATACAAGATAAGTCATAGATACAGTGGTATGGAATTCAAATGTTAAAAATTCTATACCAGTTAATTAAAAAGAGCCTTATTTGTGAATAACAGTTAAAGCCTTAAGTTGAGAAGAAGAGTCAATAATCTACTTTTTGTTCTATCGTCCCTATATATTTCTGTATTTCCTACTTTCTTTTCAACTCCTATCCCCATGCCTACAAAAGACAGATAAAGAAAAAGGAAGACATCCTTGAGTCCAACCTCATTTTCTCTCTGAATAAGACCAATAATAACTTATAACCAACTCCCAATGAAAGTGGGAGGGAGGGAGGAATGAGAGGATAGAAGAGATGGGATAACAATTTAGTTGTAATCTGAATAAATTAGTAAAAATTTAAAACATATTCAAGATGTAATCTGAATAAATTATAATAAATTAAACTTTAAGAATAAAATTCCACTAGTCATAAAAAGAAAAGAAAAGAAAAGAAGTATCTTTAGCCCAAGAGAGCAAACAAAAACCTGCCTAAACCCTCTTAGGGGAAATTGGGCATTGATCTCTTAAGGTTTCTATCAGCTGATTTGAGGCAAATAATATCTTTGTAGGGGCTGAAATAAACCTGGGAAAAATGGCTAAACAAGCTGGGAATAGCATTTGTGGTCCAGTTTCTAAATGTTGAGAAATTCCAAGCTTAATTAGAGTCCTTGTGGGACAGTATGAAATGCTGGACCAATTGGGATTGGGAAGCTTTCTTTGAAAGTGTCCTGGGAGCTATCTTGTTCTGATGAGGAACAGCAATTGAAGCACTTGGTGCTGGAACATGAAGGATACAGGATGTCAGTGTCCAGCACGCTGCGAAGAGTGCATCCTGTCAGATCTGATCCAAAGTCAGTGTCAGGTTCTTTGGTTCTGAAAAGTTATCATTTCTCACAACCCCATTATACAGTCCTAAAATAATAAATGTATAAGGTGTGTCTGATGCACAGAACAATTAAGGCTGGTTTTCTGCTCTTTGTATGAGCAGAAGAAAGTTGTCTGCAAATCTTCAATCATGCCATAGGAAAAATGGCATCTAGTAAGAAGTCACAGGGATTCTGTGACCAACATGAAGGCTTGTCTATGCATAGACATTCATATCTCAGCCAGTCTCAGAGCTATTTCCATGTAGTGGAATTAGCAATATAAGTTATCTGCTTGTTCTGCAGTGTGAATTCTTTACATTCTGATTGTATCCTCCTCCATCCTTACCTCCTGATCCCACTCCCTCCCTCATTCCTTCTCACTCCATCCCTTAGTCTTCATAAAGAAGAACACTCCTCCTTTAACATCTGACCTCAGTCTATCAAGTCTCATGTGTAGTACCTATGTACTCTTCCTCTGTTGCCTGGCAGAGGCACCCAGTCAGGGGGGAAGTAATGAAAGTTGGAAGGCCAGAGTCCATGTGAGAAGTAGCCCCTACTCCCATATTGTGGGACCCACAAGGAGACTGTGCTGCTTATCTACTAAATTTGAACAGAGGGTCTAGATCCACTCATATATGTACTTGGTTAGCATATCAGTCTCTGTATTGTAATGTGGTTATCCTGCATTACATGGCTAATATCTGCTTATGATTGAATTTATATCATGAGTGTCTTTCTGGGTTTGGGTTACCTCACTCAGGATGATCTTATATAGTTGTTTACATTTGCCTACAAATTTCAATATTTCCTTGTTTTTAATAGCTGAGTAGTATTCTATTGTGCAAATGAACCATTGTTTCTTTATCCATTCTTTGGTTGTGGGACATCTAGTTTGTTTCCAGATTCTGGCTATTGTAAATAAGACTGCTATGAACATAGTTCAACAAATATCCTGGTTGTATGGTGGAGCATCTTTAGAGTTATATGCCCAGGACTGGCATGGCTGTATCTTGAGGTAGAATTATTCCCAATTTTCTGAGAAATAACCAGATTGATTTCCAAAGAGGCTGTACAAGTTTACACTCCCACCGGCAATGGAGGAGTGTTCTCCTTTCTCTACACCGTCTCCAGCATTTTCTGTCACTTGGATTTTTAATCTTAAACATTCAGATACATTTAAGATGGAATCTCAGTGTCATTTTGATTGGTATTTCCCTGATGACTAGCTCTGTTGAGTGTTTCTTTAAATGTTTCTCAGCCATTCAGATATTCCTTTGTTGAGAATTCTCAGTTTAGCTCTGTACCCTATTTTCAATTGGGATATTTGGCTTAGTGGTGGTGTTTAATTCCTATATATAGGAATATATATATACATACATCAGATATATTTTTTGTTGACTGTAGGGTTGGTGATGATCTTCTCTCAGTCTGTAAACTGTTGTTTTGTTCTGTTGACTGTTTCCATTGTCTTACAGAAGCTTTTCAGTTTCATGAGGTCACATTTATTAATTGTGGTTCTTAGAACCTGAGCTGTTGGTGTTCTATGCCAATGAGTTCAAGGCCCCTCCCCACTTTTTCTTTTAACAGATTTAGGGTGTCTACTTTGAAGTTGAGATCATTAATTCACTTGAATTTTATTTTGTACACGTGATAAATGTGGGTCTATTTGCATTTTTCTATATGTAGTCATCCAGTTAGACCAGTACCATTTGTTGAAGATGTTATCCTTTTTTCCATTGTATGGGTTTGGCTTCTTTGTCAAACATCAAATGCCCATAGGTATGTGGATTTATTTCTGTTTTTTCTATTCAATTCCATATGAAGTAGAGAATTGATCTTCTAAGGTCTGGAAAGAATTGTCTTGGAATTTTGATAGGAATTGCTTTGAATCTGTAAATTGCCTATGATAAGACAGTCGTTTTTATTATATTGATTCTCCTGATCCACAAACATGGGAGATCTTTCTGCCTTCTGATATCTTCTTCAATTTATTTCTTTAGAGACTTGAAGTTTTTTTTCTTATCAGTCTTTCACCTGTTCTGTTAGAGTTACACCAAGATAATTTATATTATTTGTGGCTATTGTGAAGGGTGTAATTTCCCTAATTTCTTTCTCAGCCTATTTGTCATTTGTATACATCAGGGCTATTGATATTTTGAGTTGATTTTGTATCCAACCAATTTGGTAAAGGGGTTTATCAGCTGCAGGAGTTCGTTGGTAGAGTTTTTAGGGTCACTTGTGTATACTATCATGTCATCTGTACATAGTGATAGTTTAACTTCTTCCTTTCCTATTTGTATCCCCTTGATCTCATTTAGTTGCCTTATTGCTTTAGCCAGGACTTAAAGTACTATGATGAAGAGATATGGAGAGAGTGGACAGCCTTGTCTTGTCCCTTATTTCAGTGGAATCAATTTAAGTTTCTCTCCATTTAGTTTGATGTTGGTTATAGGCTTGTTGTATATTGCCTTTATTATGTTGTGGTATGTGCACTGTATCCCTACTCTCTCCATGACTTTAAACATGAATAGGTGTTTGATTTTGTAAAATGCTTTTTTGGCATCTAAGTATATGATCATGTGGGTTTTTTCTTTTAGTTTGCTTATATGATAGATTACATTTATGGATTTCCATATATTGAACCACCCATACATGCCTGGAATGAAGCTTACTTGGTCATGGTCTAGTAGAATTCTGCACTAAATTCATCAGGCCCTCAGCTAATTTTTGTTGGGAGACTTTTGATGACTGCCTCAATTTCCTTAGGAGATATATAGAGGACTATTTAATTTGTTCACCTGATCTTGATTCAATTTTGGTAGTTGGTGTATATCAAGAATATTGTCCATTTCACTTAGGTTTTCAAATTTTGTGGCATATAGGCTTTTGAAGTATGACCTAATGATTCTCTGGATTCCCTCAATGTCTGTTGTTCAGTCTCCTTCTAATTTCTGTTTTTGTTGATTTGATTACTCTCCCTTTGCCTTTTACTTCATTTGCCTAAGGTTTGTCTATCTTATTGATTATCTCAAAGAACCAGCTTTTGGCTTTGTTGATTCTTTGAATTGTTCTCTTTGTTTCTATTTTATTGATTCCAGCCCTGAGTTTGATTTACAGCAGTCTATTCCTCATTATTGAGTCTACTTCTTTCTGTTCTAGAGCTTTCAGGTGTGTTGTTAAGTTGCTACTATGGGATCTCGCCAATTGCTTTATAAAGGCACTTAGTGATATGAAATTTCCTCTTAGCAGTACTTTCATTGATTGTGTCACGCAAGTTTGGGTATGCTGTAGCTTCAGATTCACTGAATTTTAGGAAGTTTTCATTTTTTAAATTTTATTCTTTACCCAGATATCATTGAGTAGGTAGTTGTTCAGTTTCCATGAGTTACTGTAAGCTTTTTGTTGTTGTGTTATTGTTGAGTTCCAGTTTTAATCCATGGTGGCCTGATAGGAGGCAATGGATTATTTGTATCTTTTTGTATCTGCTGAGGTTTGCTTTGTGACCAAGAATATGGTCTATTGTGGAGAAGGTTCCATGAGGTGCTGAGAAGAAGGTGAATCCTTTTGTGTTTGGGTAAAAAGTTCTCTATATATCAGTTAGGTCCATTTGACTCATGATGTGTATATTTTTCATCATTTCTTCATTTAGTTTCCGCTGCGATGATCTATCTATTCTTGTGAGTGGGGTGTTTAAGTCTCCCACTATTAGAGTGTGTATTTATGTGAATTTCTTTCTTTGGTTAAGGAAAGATTTTTCCTATGATTTTGTTGAAAATATTTTCTGGGCCTTACAGATGGGAGACTTCTTTTTCTTCTATCCCTATGATTCTTAGGTTTGGTCTTTTCATAGATTCCTAGATTTCTTGGATATTTTGTATCAGGAGATTTTTAGATTTAATTTTTCTTTTACTGCTGTATCAATTTCTTCAGTCATATCTTCTATCATTTCTTCATTCATATCTTCTATCCCTGATATCTCTTGAATTCCATTGATAATTCTTGTGTCTGTAGATCCCAACCTCTTCTCTAGGGTTTCCCTTTCCAGGATTGTCTCAGATTGTGTTTTCTTCATAGCTCCTATCTCCAGTTTAAGTCTTGAAACCTGTTCTTCTTTTCCTTCTCCTGTATGATTGTAGTTTCGTTAAGCGATTCGTTCAATTCTTTCTTCTTTTTCTTTTTGTATTCCTGTTCTAGTTTGAGGGACTTTTTTCCTCTATGGCCTCTATCATTTTTATAACCTCAGATTTGAAATCCTTCTCTTGTGCATCATCTGTGATAGTATTTTCAAGGCTTGTTGTGGTGGTGGGACTGCTGGTTTCTGGTGGTATCAAATGGTCCTAGAAATTACTGCTTGTGTTCTTACACTGACCTCTTCTCATTGTGATGTCTCTGGTTGGGTTGTGTACCCAGTGCTTTCTTGGACCCTGGAGCTTTCTGTGGATTTGCTGAGTGATTGGACGTTAGATCCACTAGTGTTCCTGACTGTGGTGTCTGCTCTGTGCTAGAAGCACACAGACTTTGGTGTTTTTGCAGGCCTCAGCTCATGCTGTTCTCCTGGGGTATTCAAGAGCTGCCTACCAGCCAGGTGTGTGGCATGGGCACTGGTGCCTGGTGGCTATTTGGACTCCCAGGAGCTTTCTGTGGCTTTTCTAGGTGACCTGATGTCAGGTCAACTACTGTTCCTAACAGTGGTGGCTGCTCATTGTTAGAACCCACAGACACTGGCGTTTTTATGAACCAAGTCTCACTCTGCATGCCTGGATTTCAGAAGCTGACTGCCAGCCAGATGTGTGACACTAGCCTTCAGAGGCTGTAGGCTCATTTCTTTGGGGACCTGGGACTTTGTGTTTTTTCCAGGTGGGCAGAGGCTGGACCGAACTATGCCCCACACAATTTGGACCACTCTCATCTATGGGTAACCAGTACTGGTATTTTGTTTTTCTCAGATCGGTTCTTAGGTTGCTGAATAGTCACTGCTGTCAACCTGGTCAAACAAGGTATTTGTTAGGCCCTACCATGTTGGACCTCCTCTAATTTTTTTCATAAATACACAGATAGCACATGAATATTTTAGAAAAACAAGAAACTATAGATAAGCAAAGCATTTTAAATCATCCCCTCTCCCACTATTTGGACTGAAGTATAAGCACACACATATATCTAGAAGTGTGTTTATACTTGTAGAGTGAGATTTATTAAGAATAATTACTATAGTATATTGTTCTATAAATTGAACTTACTTAAAACAAAGCAGTCATAAAATTTAATATTCAGTAAATTCATGTATTCACTTTTTCCAGTTGCATTGTATTCTATTGTGTGTATGTAATTTCACTAAATTCTTTTCATGGTCTTTTATGTAGTTTTTAGTAATATAAGCTTATTGACCCTAGCAAAATTGAGCAAATAACATGTTGTGACATTTTCATATTAATGTAAGTTTTAAAAAAGTGTGATCTGTCTATTTCAATGTAAAATCTGATATATTTACCATATTTGTAAATCAAGATTTCCATAGCTCCTTCTTATAAGAAGTCTTTGTGTTTGTTTGTGTGTACACATTATTTAATTTGAGACACCTATAGCATATCTCCAAGAATGACACATGCTGATTTCAAAGAGAGTGTGTTGCCTTGCAGGAGAGAAACCCCAATCTTGTAAAGAATGGATATATATGTATATTAGGTAATAAAGAGTCATGCCTGCCTTTTTCTCTGGAGTGGGACACAGTCTTTAGTTTCCAGAGCTTTAAGACTACCTGCTTCTGAGAAGCAACATTACTTTTTTCTTCTGCTATGTAAACATCCTTGCAGAAGTAGTCAAGAACAAAGGACAGTCAGTGCTTCCACAAAAGCATCAGAGACTAGAAAGGTAGAGAATTTTTCCCAATATGATTATTGGTTCATAATGGGTGTGCATGGTAAGAAATGTCAAAGTTATACTCTTAAATATTCTAATGTTCCCTTCTTTCAATAAACTTTGAAAGTTCCCACTTACTGACATTCACACACAATGTATTTGTTGCCAATCCTTCAAATTATAGCTATTAATATACATGGTGCTTCATATTTAAAATTTTAAGTTAATCTCTATGTGTACATTTGCCTTTTGTATTCTTTCATTGGTTAATTTCCCTTTTAAGCTGTCTATACATTTTTCTATTTTTTGTTTTGTCAAATTAATTTATAGGTGACGTTAAAAATTTAAAATATGGGTGTGTGTAACAAAGACATGCTTTAAATAGTTCTTGGATTTGTGTTTCAATTTTATTTTCTTAGATGAAAAAATTTCAAGTATGATGTATACTTATTGAAACTCTCTCCTCAGAAATTATAACATTCTTTCACAAATACCTCTATGTATACATATGAATTCAATATTATCCCAAAATATGTAATGCACATAGTCACCAGATGACATCTGCTAAACTCATAGTCATTTTATGTTCAAATACTGCTTCTGAATGCATCAATGGTTATTTTTCCACTCATGTTTCAAGTTCAGTGCAGTCAGATATCTTGTCAAATCAGTAAGGAAGTACAGTATTATAAACCTTGGGAGTCCAGAAAGTTTTGCCTCTCAGAGCTCTTTTAATTCCAAAAATCTACCCTCACTGAATTTCCTTAGCAAGTTTCATGACCTAGCCATCTGACAGCATTCAACAAAATTAAATATCTTATCCTTTTCAGCTTCTGCCATGTATCTCATAAACTGACTATGGTTAGCGGCACAAACACAAAAAGAATTCACTGCTTCAATCACTTCTTTCCCATGACTTTACCTTACACAGAAGAAGCCTGCCTGACAAATGATGAGGTGGAAACTATATACAGAACCTTTCCTTTTTTCACTTGAATGAACTTTTGAAATGTTCTGTTTTATTGCAAGTACCTCATCTAGAGAAAATGAATCCAACTTTTATATATTAGGAGGGAAGACTTCAAATTATATTTTGGCAGGTAGCTAAATATCATAAATGTTAGAAACGGTGATATTTAATGGTGATATAGAGAAAGGTTTTTAATTAAAGGATGAACTATTCAGTTAATTAAACTAAAAGATTCATTATCTACATATCAAAAATAAAAATGAATTAACTACCTCAGAATAACAAAACTCAACTCTAAATGGGATAAGTGTTTTGATGTGAAAATCAAGCATGTACAACTCAAACACTTTGTATGTGATGATCATTTTGGGGTAAATAAATGACCTTTTGAAGCATATGGAACACAAATCCAAAAGCAAAATATTGACTTTATGGATTATATTCATAACAATTGACCCACAACCATTCAATGTAGATAAAATAAACTGTAGAGTGCTCACTTCTGAACAGGACATCAGAATCATATTTTCTACTTCCAAGGCTCAGGGATCATCATGATAGAGAGAGTGGAATGATTGTGAGAACAAGAATTAATGGACAGCTACAGTAAAACCTTACTTGATGGACATGACAGGGACATTGCAGACATTAACTCATGGTTGTCTATGGATAAATGTACAATCCCTACAAAAGATCAAGACAGTCAAATCCAAGAATTGATGGGGATAGAGGTGGCATGACAAATGAATTCACACCATAGATGAGAAGATATTGACAAATTTTGACAGCTAGACGAAGGAGAGAGGAAAGTCAGTTTTCCTTAAAGTTGTAGACCCTAAGATGCTACCCATGCTCTGCTCTACTAGATGGTCTTAAACCCATGTACATTCAGGCAGCACTAAGTTAACTCAGTGGGTTTAAAACAAAAGAGCACATGACATTGATACAGAAAAGTGATGGTAGTGATTAGGAATTATTTTGAGGAGTGGGAATAGGGATTTGAATCAATCTAAATACATCCAATGCATGGATGGAACTCTTAAATCATAAAAAATGAAAAAATAATGATAAAGTTCTAAACAGTAAAGTGAGCAAAAGGTATACCAGTTCACCGAATATAAAGCTCCACTGGTGAGTATCAGACTTGTACTAAGAAACTTTCACTAATAAATTTCCTAATGGTTTAATAAGTAATGTGATACATATAACAATAATATGCCGACTAAGATCAAAGATAGGTAGGATTGCTCAGAGTGTAATGGCACTTACTACTAAAGCTGAGCATTTGACTTTGATTCTAGGAATCCACAAGGTGGAAAGAGAGAGTCACATATTGTACATTTCCTACTGAGTTCCACAGGTATGCCATGGCACATATGTTCAAAAATATACATAACAGAAACACACATACACATACTCACAATAAATGCAACATACTTTAAAATATCAATATCAAATTGATTGCATATAATACCAATTTGAGTAGAAAACAGCATCAAGAACTTTGGAAGTATCAGGGGATTTGGTGGCTTGTATGAGAACATAAAAACTATATCCACTTTGGAAAAGTTTGTCATAATCTTATAAAGTTAAATATCCACATGCCACATGATATGGCAATTATACTACTAGGTATATTGCCAATAATTTTTTCAAAAGTGAAAAAACATATTAATAATACCACACCTTAATAGCATGGAGTAAAGGGGAAGAAATTAGAATATAATTTTAATAGTCATAAACATATCTAGAATTTACCAGATATGGATCATTGATAAAATAATCATGAGAAACACTGATCATGAGAGAATGTATGTTTAGTGCAAAATGAAGACTCAGAATATTTCATGTGCTTTCTAAAAGCAAATTCAACTAATACTGGAAAAATACATTACCCTATGAAAGTATGAGATGGACTTGGTTTTAAATTCAAGAATGTGATAAAAATTTAAATTGCAATAATTATTTATGTTTATAGATGTAAACTAGGGATAAACTAGAAGAGAGAGACAAAGGTAGATAGGCTCCACTATGACTGTTCTGGGGTGGGGGGTAATGAAATCTATGGTATTCACTAAATAACCAAAATATAAGATTGGGGATTATACAAAATAAGAGATTTACTCATATGGGCTTTTTAACATTATGTTATCCAGAAGGGATGAAAATAGTTCAATGTAAGACAAAGTCTTCATAAACAGTTTTTCCCTCACTGGTAGTTGAGGGCTGGATCCTTTCTTATATGGTAAATTCTGAGTACGGAGGTCTTGAATTAGCTGTGATTTATGTGTACCACTGCTTTGCAGAGCTGGTTTGGAAAAGTGACCCACTCTTTTGGAATGTAGCAAGAAGCAGAAAGTAAAGAGAAGAAGAGTTCCAGTGATTTTTGGTTATTGATACCATCATATTAATTATGATAAACTCTCATACTATACCAAAACAACCCAGTGAATATATTTCTGCACAAGTTTTATATTAAGTATTATTGCAGATAGATAAAACAAATATTCTTGATCAATATGTTCAGAGGATTGAAAAAGTAAAGGATCAAGAACATTTTGAAAGATCATATCATTGAATCTTGTCTATTCTGTAAGAGTTGAGCATAAAGTATGTATGTATTAGTGTAGACTTCAAATTAAGTACTTTCTGAACAAGTTTATTTCCTAAATTAGCAGTATCATTTAGAATTTCTACCATGATTTTATTTGTTATATCTTTGTATGTAGTGATTTAAGATAGGGCCTCAAACTAGTTTTTCCTGCTAAACTAACTAGAAAGTATACCCAAGAAATAAGGTTTTTCCCTTTTTATTGAGAAGCCTTCAACTGTCTGTGATCTATGTTCTTTAATTCAAACTTCTTTGTTTACAATCTGAATAGTTAGATCCAGTAAGATGAATAATTTATGTAAAAGTACAGTTTTTGTAAATCCCTGTAACCAGAATCCAAGACATTCCATCTCTACTACCTCTGATATCTACTATATAAACACTGACTGCTCCCATTCTCTGCTCTAATAGAAGAATTATTGAATAATATTTTTATAATTTTATTAAAAGAAAATTTATGTATAATTTGAATATGTAAAAGCATCTGGAATAAATGGATGGATCTTAGCTAACTCTTTTATCTTCAATTAAATAGAGAAAAAAATGAGGATCAAGGCAAGGGCCCTCTGTTGGCTTTGGCAGTAGCTATTATTCTCAAATATTTTCAGCTTTCTCATCTGAAAAGGAATAGCTGCACTTCATGTTTTAATATGCATGTGTAAACTAAACAAGATAAAATAAAAAACAGCTTTATATTGTACAGTACCCATAAGTTATATATCTAATCCTAGGTTTGGATTTCTTTTTTCTTAATGCTTTTGCTTTATTGTATGTGTATAGGTGTTTTTCCTGCATATATATCTGTGTACCACATGTATTCTGGGATTCTGTGGAGGGCAAAAGTATGACATGCCCAAGAACTGGAGTTACAGATGCTTGTGAACTTCCTTGTAGGTTACAGGAATTAAACCTGGGTCTGCTGAAAACAGTGAGTGCTCTGAACCATTGATCTACCTCTCTTGCCTCATGGTTTTGAATTTCTTGATATCATAATTTACTTATTAAAATGTGATTGTTGCAGCTAAAGACCTATGACAGGGTAGACTCCTGGGAGATATGAGGGTGAATCGAGCTGAGACTCCTAGTAGCAGGGGTCATGGAGACTGAAGAGGCCATCCTCTATCTAGACAGGACTCTTAGTGGAAGGAGGGGAACTCCAATCCTCCCAGAGAAACATCAACCCTAGGCTTGCCTTGATTACAAGATGTGTAGGGATAAAGTTAGAGAAGAGATTTAGGGAATATCCGACGGATGCCTGGTCCAACCTGAGACCCACTCCATGGGAGAGAGCCAACATTGGGCGCTATGTAATGATATTCTGCTATTCTTGGCAACGGGAGCCTAGCATGGCTGCTCTTTGAGTGGCTCTGCCACTGTTGGAAACAAAAGTGGAGACACACAGGCAAACATGGGATGGAGCACAGGAGTTTTGCAGAAGAGTGGGAGGAAAGATGGAGGACTCAAAAGAGAAAGGAGCTACACTGGAAGGCCGACAAAGCCAACCTACATGGACCCAGGAGGCACAGTAGAGTCTGTGGCTCAGCCTGGGACCATTCATGGACTGGACCTTTGGCACCCTGCACAGCTATAGGCTATAGCCAGCTCAGCATCTGAGTACCCTAGTGAAGGAAGTGGAGGATGTCTCTGACATGGAGTCTGCTGCCTGAATTTGTGTTGCTTTTCCCTGGAGGAGTTGCCTCGCTGGACCACCGTGGAAGAGGATACTCTTAGTCCTGATGTGACTTGATATGCAAGGGTGGGTGGATTGGGTTTCTCTTCTATGAGGAGTAGGAGAGGAGGATGGGAGAAACAAGGAGAGTGGGTGAGATGGGGGAAGACGAGGGGGGGGACCAGAATGTAAATGGAATAATTAATAAAAGAATTTAAACAATATAATTATTGCTCATTATCATTAGTCTTAAGAGTGACTACATCTTACCTTATTTCCCCTCACTAGGAGTACTTCTATAAGTGGTATCTGTTGGATGTTAAAAAAAAATGCTTCTGTGATAGTAGAGTTAGCATCTATCAGGCATCAATGATGAGTTCCTCCCATTTAGAAAGGATACTATGATTGTCAGTTTTATTAATACTTCTGCTGCCAGTTCACCTATTTCCACTTTCCTACACTTAACATTGTGCTACTAAACCTTTCTCATCTTGGTTCTACATTCTTTTATAAAAATTGTTTCCCATAACATGTTTCTTAAGCCAGTATATTTTTCCATATATTTTATGTCTTGAACCTCCTAAAAGACATTCTTTCTATTCTGAAGAGTTTTTTTAAATGCTTCTAATGACATTTTGAGAAAAAATCAATAAATAATAATTAGGACAGCAGTTGGGAAAATTCATTGCAGTGTGTTGAGATTATACTGAGAAAATACATATAAAAATAGGGGAAAGATACAGATACTCACTTCTTGACAGTAAAGTATGTTTTCAAAATGTTTCCGCACAAAAGATTTGCCACTACTTCTAGACCTGTAGTTGTACAGGTTACTATTCTTTTCTCAGTCTCAATTATTTAAAGTTGAAAATGGTTTCAAATATAATTGTGCTGTGGCAAATGGAATTATAAAAGAAACATCTGTTTCTCTAACCAGCTATTTATGGCTAACTCATATGGGTAGACTAATGAAATTTCTTGAGTTAAAAGTGCATTTACATTAGAGGAAACAAGCTGAAAAAAAACCTCATAGTCCTAGGAAATGAAGAGCATGCCACAATAGGGAAAATGTCTGCATTTTGACAAAATAGTAGAAGTTTACCATTCTTGACAGTTTTGCTCAAAACCTCTTCCTAGATTGGCTCTTTCAGTTGCATGAACAAGTTTCCAAGTGTAGTCATTGAACCTGTTAGGTTAGTTAACACATTTCAAAGAACAGTTGTCATTTAAGATGTAAAAAGGCAAGATTTACTGAATTCCAAAAATAAATGGGTTTTGCTTCTTTGCAATGGAGAGATATGATGAGAATGAGAGCCAAAGGAAAGGGCAGGGAGACAAAAATAATTAGTGACTGGAAAAAGATATTTAATAAGATCAAGACTTAACTAAAATAGTGATGTTTTATTAATATTTAATTCTATTCATCCAATTAATTCAGAATATATTACAAGCATTAGCTTAAAAACTGATGAAATCTCGCCTTTAAAAGGTAATTTCTACTGACAGATATTTTCTCCAGAAGACTTGCAGGTGATCTCGATAAAATCAATGGCTAGGTAAGGTTATAGGTTTCTTTTTCGTTTTTTCTTTATTGTCTTTGTTCTTTTTGACAATGTATTGCTAGAATTTTAGTCTGTTACTATTAATTATTCATTTTGTTATGTTTAAATCAATTAACTTGAGAGTTATTTACTGTTCTTGATAATTAGATGTAGCAAATAAAGCATGCTTTGTATTACACTTGAATTTTCTTTCTAAATAACTCATGAACACGAAAACCATGCTGGGTTTGAAGATGTAGTTTTAAGTGGGAATCTTTGAAGTACAGTGATGGGTATACCCATTCTCCACTTGAAAGAACTCATGTAACACATTTTATAAGCCCAGTGTTTATAAACTGGATAGTAAATGAGTACCAAATAGTCAGTTTGCTGTGCATGATCATGGCCATTATTGGTGAGCCAGACTGTTTCTGCTACACTATATTAGATAATCAGCTACCATACATGTAACTGCGATGGGGTTTGGCTTTGGGTCTCCATATTTGCAAGGCAAGCAAGTCTTGATGTCTGTTAATGTAATGAGAGAAAAATGAGTACTCATAAACAATTTGACAGATTGCAGAAAACAGTGACAATTAAAGTACCCCATGCCAAGAGGGAAGCGAATACTGCATCCTTTTCAGGAAAGTTATTTGGCCTATTTAGTAACCTTAGCTAAATAATAGTGGTTTACATAAATAATGAGACTGTTTTTGATTGTTCACATCAAATCTACACACACACACACACACACACACACACACACACACACACACACAGACAGACAGACATATGAAGAATAAGCATGGTATCATTTACTTTTATATAAGAATTTAATATTTAATTTCATAACTGAGTGATAAGTAGAAACAAAAAGTGGAAAGTCTTAATAAATGTCAATGTTTTATATGCACACCTACACATAGGTTCATGAGTGTAAAAGTGATTTAAAAATATTCCTACCCTCAGTTTAATTGAGAACAACAATTATTAAGATAAATTTAATGTGCAGTACAGTAAATATAGCAAGATATTAAGCAATAAGAACCAGAGTAGAGGTTAAAGAGATAGCTCAGTAGCACAGTGCTTGCCTAGAATATTTGAGGCCCTGGATTCCATCCCTGGAACTACAAAAATTAGCTAAAACAGTATCCATGGGTAATATGTATTTAACACCAAAGCCTTTTGTCAGTTACACTATTCATTACTTTCAGAACCATGCCACAATTTGTCATAGCAAATCTTCACATAACACTGTGAGGTAGGTATGAACACGATCATCATTAATAGATCAGGAAATTGAAATTTGGATATTACTGCAGTTAAAAGACCTGCATATGTTTGGTTGGGTTTTAGGAAGAAAAACCATGAGGAGAAGCCTGGAAATGGCAGTGTGGTTGTTTTCTGGGAATTATAAATTAGAGAGCAGTGATAGAAAGCCAGATGATCTAGTTTATTCCCAATGCTAGTCAGGCCACAGATGGCTTACCAGTCTGTCTTACTTTCAATTAACCATTCAGTATCATTTTCAGAAGATTCCGTTTCTTAGTTTCATCAATGTCCCCTATAACAGATTGGCTGAAACAAACTGATGTCCAATTTTGTATGACTTCTCACAAATTCTAGGTATCTTAGTGATTGGTTTCTTTTTCTAAAATACTCTTTAGGACACCAATTTAAAAAAATCTGAGAATCTCTCAGAATATGTCTATATGATCAGGAAGTGGGTCAATTGTGGCTACAGAGCACAGAATGACGAATAAGTTAGCTTATGAGAAGGAAATGTATATGTAAAATTTATTTGAAAAAAGAAAATTTAAAAATATGAAGATGGAAGACCTATATTCTAAATATTGAAAGCAGATCCTTCCTGCTTCTTCTCGAAAGTAGATTATTGTTCTGTCCTGATGATTTTCTATAGCTATCATTCTAATGTCTTCAACAATCTACTCAATGATAAAATAGAGCTACTTAATTTTATTTTTTATGGTTGTGTGCTTATGTTTCATTAAGGTAATTTTAATAAAAATAAAAATTTAGATACACTTAGCTGCATTATCTCATGGTAACGACATAGTTCTGTGATATAGAGCTGGTTCAGAGTGCACAAGGGCCAAAATTCAATTTCTAGGATCCTGTTCATCTTCCTGTCCTCCTACCCCAAAAAGAAGAGGATGAGAAAAACTCATAATCATGATTAGCTGAAGAACTATGGGTCAAAGGACAAGGAACATATATGAATAAAAACTTGCTAATCTCACCCTATCTAAAACTTCATATTCCATTTCCACTTCTGTTATTCCAGTACATTTTTATAATACTCTGACTTATCACAATTTGCTGCAACACCACAGCATCTACTTTACTTGTATGTTGTATATATTTCTTTTCCTGATGACCTTTGTTTTAATTCCTGATGGGGTTTGAACACATGTCATGATACAATCCACTCTCAACCTCAGTTTGTAGCTTATGTGCATCAGGCAATAGCTTCCTCCTCCCTGTATCATTTATGCCCAAGTGAACCACACTTAAACCTCATTGTATTCATGGGCTTATTTAATTTTGTCTTTTAAAAAGTTAGACTCATGCTATAGAACATGATGATGAGCATATTTTACAAATAAAGCTTTAAACCAAGGTCATAAATTATGGTACTGGGGTACAGGAATTCTAATCAAGCTCTTGGTATATTTTAGCACAGTATATGAGAGAAAAGTGAGTGTGGGGCCTATTATCTCCAATTGCCACACAGTAGATTATCTATTACCATCACTTTATGTTCTTTGTTATGGAGCAACTCAGTTATAGATATTATGCCTAGATTTTATTTTATTGTATATTATATTTTTGGATTATAATATAATTACACTCCTATTTCTTACATCCTACCCCTCTCACCTTTCTCAAATTCATGGCTTCATTTTCTTAATTATTTTCTACATATATAGTATTACTAAACATGTAAATGCAAATTGTTCTATATGTATAATGTTACTTGTATGAATATATATTCAGGGTTGACCATTAGTTATTGTATAACCAATTGGTGTCTTTTTCCCTATTTCTTCTGCTCTTAGCTTCCCCTAGTTGCTTGATGTTCTTTGTCTATGGTGCGGACCCTGTGAACTTTCCATCTCCCATGTCAGTATGTCTATTGATGTAATCCTTGCTTAAGTCCTGCTTAGGCAACCATATAGGAGAGACTTCATGTGTATAGCTTCTGAAATTCCTAAAGTTGCAGTCTTACACTAAAGTCCTTCTTTGTTTGGCTCCTATGAATCCCCCCACAACTCTTTTGCAATGATCTCTCAGTGTTAGGTACATTAGTTGTGTTGTAGATGAAACATTTGGGATTGGGCACCAAAGAGAGTTTTCCTTAGTGAAGAGTACAGTTATCCTAATTTCAGGATATACATATAAATATGTTGAATATACCTAGAGATTATACTGGGTTAGTAAAGTGGCAATTGTAGATTCTCCTTCAATAACCATAACTGCACTAGCCTTGGGTAGTTGGCTAGGTTTCCAGTACCAGGTATGGTTTTCCTCTTGATGAGAAGTTCAGTCAGGAATACTTTCTCTCAGGATGTATGTGCAGCTATTGTAACCTTAAGGTTAATTGTGCCATGCTTGTTATTATTGTGATTCATTGCCATCATAGAGAGTAGGACTATTGATGTCTTTTCTCTTTTTGAAGCTTCCATGGCACCTTCTGGATTCATGAGATATTTTCCACAACTAGGAAGCATTCATCATTTGAAATTTCTTGATGTGAATATTGCTTCAGTGCCTTTTCTTCAAAGTCTCCTTCTGAGCTTAAGTAATTGTATGAAGGAAAACTAAGACTAGTTCATTGTGGAGAGAACAGTGACTCTATTCATAAATGACAAAAGGAAGAGAAATCTGTTGGTCAACTCTGAGAGATTGTAAGTTGAGATTCAAAGTGCACTGGGTCATGACATGAATGTAGAAACGTGACATTTAGATATAACTTAAGATGGCCCATCATATAGTTTTCCAGATTGGCTAGAATTTCCTTAATTTCTCATAATCAAATGAAATTTCTATATTGTAGGCCAAGTCATCTCAATAATAATGCAATAATATAATAATATAACATTCTTTTATCAGCAAACTGTCGATAGAGTTCACTCTATCTATGTCAATCATTGTTCAAGAATATTCGAAGAATGTCCATCTTTAATAACTGATAGAAAGTAGAGACAAAAACTCTGTCACCATATTACAGTCTCTTACCAGTTCCTGGTCACAAGTAGTTTTCAGCGTTAGCTCTTACTGATAAAGATTTTATATTATTTCACTGGCTCTCTAGAAAGGAACTTTGTTTGACATGTTGTGACATTAGCCCTGATAGAAATGAATAGGTAAAACAGGGTCATGTGCAGGCTAATGCAGGCCAACATGTACCCTCAATTAAATATGGGAAAATGTTCTGTGGTCTCTATTAAAGCTTTTATTGTGCTTCTTTTATCTTATGTGGTTAGAAATTACATACCATTTACCTGGTTAAAGAAGAAGAACATAAAAGGGATGTATAGTTTCAATAAGAAGCCGAAGAGTGTTCATTTGTAAGTAATTAGTTTGCTCAAATAAAATTTCTATGGTAGTTGGCATTGCTCAAGTGAGTCATTAGTTACAAATTGAATTAGTGCACTAGGCAAAATAATGCTGTGTCAATACTATTGATGTTGAGTCAAAATGCTTCTCCAAATATCATGACATTTCTGCATCACAGATTATTTTTACTTTAATATTAGTAAAACTCTACTTGTAAAACTGATTTTTCTCATTTGGAAGATTTTCTTTCTCCAAGTTTTATACTTTGAGAGAGTAAATGAGAATAGTAAATATTTTTGTCAAATAAAAATGATCACTACTTGCAAAAAGAAATCATTGCACTAAATAATCTTCCCAGATAAGACATCAAGTCAACTGGAACTTATATTGTAAACAATGAAACGCTATAGAAAGAACATCAAACTCAATAGGTTGGTAACTTTATAAGGTATAAAACCTGTTTTACCCTAAAACATAGTAATGATTTAAAATGCAAAGAAAAACATGGCAGCAGGCTTGTTTCTGTGGCTTTGCTATAGGTATTTGAAAAAATGTGAAGTATTTTCCTCAGCATGGCACAATTACTAGTTCATTGCATGGAATCCTTATCTCTAACAACCCTTTATGCCTTCAGCTAATGGGAGCTTTCATTTTGCATGACCATTCATTGGTTATGAGCCATTGCAATACTTCTGACTCTTCAATCAAAACCAGAATTTATAAACACAATAAGAGAGCATCTATAAGTCTGAGCCAGCAACTGAAGCAGGAGAAAAAGTTGTGTGTTAATGATTCAAGGACTAAAATGACTAGGCTTTTCTTAGATAATAACTGTTTCATGTTCAGAATTAATAATTTTTAGACATACTTATAATTATTAACTAAATTTTAACTCTTTTTGAGAAAATGTTCTGGTTTTGCAGAAATAAAATAAATTACTGGAATGAAAAAGTTGTGGAATATGAGAAAAATATATGTGACATGTTTTGATGGAGGTGAATTGTCAACAGCAGGATGTGGTTTTAAAAAGTTATATAATTGACATGACTCATTATTCCAGAGTAAACTTTTATAAGCAAAAACTCAGTCATATAAAATTTGGATGGAAGAGACATTACAGGCAGTGCAATGATGAAAAGAGAAAGTTAAGAGAGCAGTGGTCCTTAAAACTTACCTGTAATGAGCAATAAAATGATAGCAGATCATTATCTGTTTGTAGGAAATTCAGGAAATTCATAAACTGATATAGGGCTCAGAAAAGAAATGAGTAGAAAGCACCAGTGCACTCTGTGCACAGGAATTGAAGAACCATTATTATAGAAAACCTGAATGTGCAGTGGGGTAAATAATAAATTAAAAAGCTGCTGATTCAGGAATGAGATCCCATCTTCCTATCAAGGAAAAGTAAATGGGTGGCTCAAGGGTGGAGTGGTGCAATTTCATAAGATAGCCCTCAGAATATAAAATTGAAGAACTCTATATGAATGGATGCTACAGAATGTTATTTAGAGGAATTAAATTATAACAGCAGCACAGAACTTGAATCTATTTTTAGTTAGATGTAGCAAAAGGCTACACAGTGCACCTAGACCAATTCTGGGAGGAAATATTTGTACATAAAACCCATATGTGAGAATTTTTCTTTTTTTATTAATTATTCAAATAACATCCCAGTCATAACACCTTCCCTCCTCTCCTCCTTGTCCCAAACTACCTCCCTGTTTCCCCATCCCTGATTCTCTACTCCTCAGAG
This sequence comes from Acomys minous, assembly GCF_964271855.1. Lineage (NCBI taxonomy): Eukaryota > Metazoa > Chordata > Mammalia > Rodentia > Muridae > Acomys > Acomys minous. Next base: position 51,882,039 of record NC_140488.1, read on the forward strand.
AAAGGGAGTCCTCCCTACCCACCCACCCCAGCATATCAAGTTTCATCAGGACTGAGTACATCCTCTTACCCTGTAGCCTGGCAAGGTACCCCAGCCAGGGTAAAGTGATCAAAAAGCATGTATCAGAGTCTATGTCATAGTCAGCCCACATTCCCCTTACTAGGGGAACCATTGATACCCAAGCTGCCTATCTGTTACATCTGGGTAGAGCACTAAGGTCCAGTTCATGCATGGTCTTTGGTTGGAGCTTTAGTTTCCACAGTCCTCAACCCCAACCAGGGCCCTAGGTAATTGGCTTTGTTAGTCCTCTTGTGGAGCTCCTGTCTCTTCTGAGTCTTTCTATATTTCCCCTCACTCTTCCACAAGATTCTTTTGTTCCACCCAATGTTTGGCTGTGAGTCTCTGCATCTGTTTCCATCAGCTGCTAGGTTGAGGCACTCACAGGACAGTTATGCAAGGCTCCTGTCTGCAAGCATAGCAGATTATCTTTATTAGTTTCAGGGGTTGGTTGTCTCCCATGGGGTAGGTCTCAGGTTGGTTCAGGCATTGTTTGGACATTTCCTCAAGCTCTGCTTTATTTTTGTCCCTGCGTATCTTGTAGGCAGAGTAAGTTTGGGGTTGAATTTTTCTGTGGGTGGGTTGGTGTTCCCCTTCTTGCACTAGGAGTCTTATCTAGTTAAGGGTGGCCTCTTCAATGTTCATGATCACTGCTGCTAGAAATCTCAGCTAGTCACCATCCTATCCTCCCAGGAGCATACTGTGTTGTACGTCTCTAGCATGTCACAGAGAAGCTCACATCCAAGATTTCTATTCTCTGTGTAAGCCCCCAGCCATCTCGCCCCTGCTCTTCCTAGGTCTGATATGGACACTCATTTCTTTCTGTGCTCCCTCCCTCTGTTTCCTCTCTTTTACCACTTCAACTGTATATTCTATTTCCACTTCTGAGCGAGGTGTAAACATTCTTCATTTGGGTCCTCCTTTTTACTTATCTTTGGGTCTGTGAATTGTAGTATGGTTATCATGTACAGTATGGCTAAACTCCACTTATATAAGTGAGTACATACCATGTTTGTCTTTCTGCATCTGGGTTACCTCACTCAGGATGATCTTTTCTACTTCCATCCATTTGCCTGCAAATTGCATGATTTCCTTGTTTTTAATAGCTGAGTAACATTCCATTCTGTAAATTTACCACAATTTCTTTATCCATTTGCTTGAGTGTCAACTGGGTTCCAGTTTCTGGCTATTAGGAATAAAGCACATACGAACATAGTCAAGCAAATGTCCTTGTATGATGGAGCATCTCTTGGGTATATGCCCAGGAGTGGTATAGCTGGGTCTTGAGGTAGCACTATTTTCTGACAAAGCTCTAGATTGATTTCCAGAGTGGTTGTAAAAGTTTGCACTCCTACCAGCACTGGAGGAGTGTACCCTTTTCACCATATCTTTGCCAAGATGTGCTGTCACTTGAGATTTTGATCTTAGCCATTCTGTTGGGTGTAAGATGGAACCGCGGAGTCATTTTGATTTATATTTCCCCGAATGCTAAGGATGTTGAACATTTCTTTAAGTGCTTCTCAGCCAATCAAGATTACTAATTTTCCATTTAGCTCCACTTTTAAATTGGATTATTTGCTTGTTGTTTTTTTTTTTTAATTTCTTGAGTTCTTTATATATATTTCATATTAGCCCTTTGACAGATATATGATTGGTGAAGATTTTTTCCTAATCTGTAGGCTGCCTTTTTGGCAATCAGTGCAGCAGATTATGTTTAGGGGACAAACATGCAGTCCAAGGAATCTTTTGAAAACTGTCTTCTCTATACCATATGGGTCAGAAGTACCATTCTCACTCCTAACTGAGGACGTGTATTTCCTGCTTAGAGAGAGCCAAGGCAGATGGAACTCAGAATTTGAAAAACAATGATGCTTCAATTAATGGGCTGCTGACACGCAGCCTCTGTGGTGCATATTTTACTCCTACATACATTTTACTCATGCATACACAGTCGTGTATATGATTTTTTTTACCTTTTAAAGAGAGGATCATCACATTTTATGACAGAATGTTCCTGAAGAGAATTCAGTATTATTGCATTTAGTAGTTTAATTCAGTGTACAAAGGGAAAGGTATACAATCCAATTTCAGAAGCAAAATGAACTACTGACGTACTTGGTAAAGACAAGTCCAATTTCAAAATCAAATAGTCTTCCTCTCAATGTGTGGCAGATCTAATTAAATTTAAGTCTACTATTATAGAGGGCAGGAAAACTTCTGCTTCTGCTTTATATACATGTTGAGAGAGCAAGGAATGGAGAACACATTCTAATTTCTACTGAGAAGAAAACAGTAAACAAGTATGTTATATTGGAAAGAGTTGAAACATGTGCTCCATTTCCTCTCAGTTATGGAATGACATTACTTCTTGGTTCTTAGCCAGATTCCAGGGAAGCTGATAGCTAGAGAATTATAGAGTACATAATAATATAACAACGTTAGAATTTATAGTTCTTCAATACTTAATTGCTTTATTGTTTCACTTCCTTGCAAGGGAATAATATGAAGAAAGTAGAAATTTCCAGGAAATAGGTTAGGAATAACATTTATAATTAGATAATAATTTCTATTATGAAAACATTAAGCAAATAGTATCATTTAACAACCATTTATATCTTGAGAATTAACTAGAAAGTTTTGAGAAGTAATTGAGGAATAAAAAAAAGTGCACCTGTCCAGTGTCATTCTTATCTGTAGTAAGATGTTTTGCCTACTGCTTTGATAGGCATGCTAGTTGGGTTCTCAGATATCTACAGATTCAAAACTCTGTCCTAAATTTCAAGCAATGATTAAAGTTATGTTTCCAAACAGTAAGCTTATGTACATTAAAAATGCATTTAGAGAGACATGAAAATGAATACTTCAGAACTCAGCTAGTGGAAATGTCTTAGTCATACATTTACATAGGCTGTTCTTAATGTGAATCTGCCTTTAAGTCGAATCTTTTAGGTAGCTTTATCATTTAGAAAGGAAAATATTAGCAAGTGCACAAACATGTGACAAAGAAGGCAGAGGCAAAAGTCTGCTTGCACAGGAAGCAAAGTAAGAAAAAATAGAGGTCTAAGAAAATTCAGTAATAAAATAATATTAGGCTAGCAGCCACAGATCAATGGAAACAATAAGCTTTTTGTTTAGTTTTTGTATCAGAGCTTTTATTAAAAATGAAAAAAAAAATAACAACTACCTCAGAAGTTATATATCACATAGAAGGAACTCAGCCTGGAGGAAAGGAAATTTTCAAATCAATTAGCAACCTAATATCAGGGCAGATTTCCCCAATTATTGAGGAGTGTGCAAGGTCTTGAAATTGAAATTCCATGGCTTTGTGGCCTCAATCATTGAACAATATTTGTTACTAATCTCTGGGTTTCTAACATTTCTTTGTAAGATGTTTCCATACAAAAAGTGGCATCTCTGCCACTGATCTCCTATTTTACATAAGTTGTTCTCATCCTTTTATTGTTTCAGTCTTTGAAATCACAGTGTTTTATGATAGGGATGCTCTGAAATGCAGCTTAAAGGATGATTGCTGCATAAAAGGGCTAAGCTTGAAATAATGCTGATTAATGCCACCAGTTTTGCAGAAATGTCTTCACTCTGTTCTGTATGCATTTGCCTTTTGAAATCATTCCACTAGGAATTTTGTCTCTGACTTTGGTGTTCTAATCTTCTGCTATCAGGTTGACACTGCATGTTGCTAACTTTCACAAAAATGTCTGAAATTTGCAGGAAAGCTTGTCTTTTTGGCTGCCTCAATGAGATTGTGATGTGCCAGTTGGTAGGAAGAATGCTTATATTGGGAGATTAGATGAATATTTTAACTAGTTAAATGGTGTGTTGGAAGACAAATATATTTGACATAGATGAGAGTATTTTGAATTTGATTTCATTTTTTGTTTTAATTTTAGGAAAAATATTCAACACGTACCTCTATTTTGATTCATTATGAATTTCTTCTTTCACTATCAGGAGAAAAAGACCATATATTCAGAAGTTGAAATGTTTTATCATGTCACTTGAAAAAGTCCACCTAAATGTTTCTACAATTGGGAAAAGAAAATACGCATTGCATTTTTCCATGATTACTAATCAGTGTTAACCATAATATAAACACAGTATTTTATTTCTCAAAATGTTGTTGAAAATGGTCTACTCACAGCAACCCATCAAAGGCAGAAATATTGAATCTCAGAATCTTTAGTAAGTTGAGAAATTATTCAAAAGCTTCAGATTTGTTTGCCATTATACAAGGGTTCACTCATTGCTATAGTTCTTCTAGTCCAATGTCTTCAAGTGATTTCGGCTATTACTAACTACATAAACACAAAGGTATCGGCCATGCCTGTTCATGTCACATTGATGCTGAGCCCAGGCAGACTGCAGACATAGAAGTTGTCTAGATTCTCATCAATAAGAAGTATTTCTTGAAGACTTATAATAAAATATATTTACATTTTATGAAAATGTTAAGATTTTAAAAATATTATGAAAAAGAAAACATCACAAAATAACGCATGAGTTTCTGCACTCAATAATCAGATCACAATTGCTTATTAAGACAGCATATACTTTAATGGACATATAAATTACAAATGTAGTGGTTATATGTATTTGCTAGTAGTACAAGATTCATTTCCATTTATTTAATATAAAGTCTTTTTATTTTATTTTTAAGTTATGTACATTGGTGATTTGATTACATGTATGTCTGTATCATATGTATCATATGTATCATATGTCTGTATCATATGTATCATATGTCTGTACCATATCCCCTGGAACAGTAAGTACAGACAATTGTGAGCTGCCATGTGGGTGCTGGGAATTGAACCCAGGTCCTCTGGAAGAGCAGTCAGTGCTCTTAACTCCTGAGCTACCTCTGCAGCCCCTATTTCTATCTTTTTAAACCACCAAATCAGCAGTAGAAAAAATTATCTTTTAATAGCTGGGTAGTATTCCATAGTGTAAATGTACCACAGTTTCTGTATCCATTCTTCTACTGAGGGACACTCAGGCTGTTTCCATGTTCAGGCTATTATGAATAAGGCTGCTATGAACATGGATGAGCAAATTTCCTTTTTGTGTGCTGGAGCATCTTCTGGGTATATTCCAAGGAGTGGAATAGCTAAGTCTTGCGGAGGCCCTATTCCCAGTTTTCTGAGATAGCGCCAGATAGATTTCCAAAGTGGCTGTACTAGTTTGCATTCCCACCAGCAATGAAGGAGTACTCCTCTCTCTCCACATCCTTGCCAGCATGTGGTGTCACTTGAATTTTTGATCTTAGCCATTCTGAGGGTGAAAGATGGAATCTCAGAGTTGTTTTGATTTGCATTTCCCTGATGGCTAAGGGGGTTGAGCATTTCTTTAAGTGTTTCTCAGCCATTTGATATTCCTCTGTTGAGAATTCTCTGTTTAGTTCCACGCCCCATTTCTCAATTGGGTTATTTGGTTTGGTGGTGTTTAATTTCTTGAGTTCTTTATATATTTTGGATATTAGACCTTTGTCAGATGTAGGGTTGGTGAAGATCTTTTCCCAGTCTGTAGGCTGTTGCTTTGTTCTCTTGACAGTGTCTCCTGCCTTACAGAAGCTTCTCAGCCTCATGAGGTCCCATTTATTAATTGTTGACATTAAGGCCTGGGCTGTTGGTGTTCTGTTCAGGAAGTTGTCTCCTGTGCCAATGTGTTCCAGGCTTTTCCCCACTTTTCCTTCTAAGTGACTTAATGTCTCTGGTTTTATGTTGAGGCCTTTGATCCACTTGGATTTAAGTTAAAAAGAAGGAATTCCCGAAATTTGGGGACAAATGGATTAAACTAGAAATGATCATAATGAGTGAGTTGACCCAGAAGCAGAAAGAGTCAAATAGTATATACTCACTTATATCTGCATACTAGCCCAAGGAACATGTCCTATTAAAGTCTTCACTAACCAGGAAACTGGGATGGAGGAGAGGGCATCCTATTGGGACTGTAGATGAGAGAAGCTTGGGAGAATGGCAAAGTTGAAGGATCCAGAGGATCCTAGAAACCTACAAGAAGAACATTATGATAGGCAGATTTGGGTCCAGGATTCCCACTCAAACTATGGCACCAGCCAAGGACAATACAGGCTGTAAACTTCAAACCCCTAACCAGATCTAGCCAATGGACAGGACATTCTCCACAGTTGAGTGGAGAGTGGGGTCTGACTTTCACACGTACTCTGGTGCCTCGTATTTGACCACGTCCCCTGAATGGGGAGACCTGGGGACACTCAGAGGAAGGATAGCAGGCTACCAAGAAGAGACTTGACACCCTATGAGCATATACAGGGGAGAAAGTCCCCCTCAGTCACAGTCATATGGGAGGAGAGTAAGGGGAAAATGGGAGGGAGGGTAGAATGGGAGGATACAAGGGAGGGGATAACCATTGAGATTATGAATAAATTAATAAAATAAAATTAAAAAAAGAAAAAATATCTTTACTACTTTGACAGTTGTTTACTTACTATTATTTAATATTCTTTTGTAAACTATCAGGAGATATGTGAACCATAAAAATACAATTTTATGTATTATATGTGTACAAAGATACACATAGATTTCTTTAAACAAAAACTTGAAAATAATAAGTTAATATTTATTTATACATGCACAAATGTCAATTTTTCATTCTTAGGCCTAGCTAAAAATACTGTCTATCATTTTTTTTCTTTCTGGATAGATCATATATTCTATTTGCAGAATGATTTAGATTATTTTAAAATGCTACTCTTGAAAGGTAAATACCAAGGTCATTTAAATGAAAAAATTTCAATTATGTTTAGATATCTTTAAATTATGCAGAAAATGATGGAAAATATTGCAAATTAAGCAGCCTAATGAAAACCTTATATCTGATTTTACTGGTGTCTTCCTTAAGCTTAATACAGTGTAATGGATATCGCAGGTATCATATTCCCAGGTAATGTACACTGTTTACTGTTTGAAGTCAGATAATAAGAATAGCAGCCCTTTTAGCAGAACATTTCTGTGCTATTACTTATGATTCATTGTGTAAATATTTTGAAGTACTTCACAATTTTAAACAATTTCTAAAAATAAAATTTAAAACTTTAATATTCTTTGAATAGTCTTGAGTCTCCCGATGAGTTTTTTTCTGAAATTATGTGTCAGCTGTCATTGCATATATGTTCTACTTGTGGGTAACATTAGAGATTTAAATATCAAGAAAATTTCAATATGCAAGGTAATAATTTTGAACACTAAATCCATATTCATAAATTATAGGCAATACTAATTAGTAAACTGTGAAAAATAGTACTCAGTTTAGGAACTAACACTCTCTTGACATGTAACATGTTCATCATTGATATCATCTTTATTATCAATATTGTCCTAAGTATTTACTTATTAGATAGGTACTATGTACCTGATCTTATTCTAGACATTGTCGATTGCTTTGAAGTATGTCATGAATATTAGTGATTGTGTTAGTTAAAATGTAACAGAGGCACATATAGCAAGTATATTGGAGTAATATATTGATGTATAATGAGAATACCGCACATATCTTACTATACATTTATATTTTTCACTAAATATATTCTGTATAATAAAAAGAGAGTTTATTTGTAAATGGCTTCTGAACATCAAAGGAAAATTCAACAGAGTAAAACAACAATAGAAAAATTGGTCAAAAGCTGACAACTTTCATCTAACAAAAGAAATATATAAGGAACTCAACATGTGCAATAATAAAAAGTAATTCAATTAAGAATAAACAAATGCTGTGTAAATAGAAACTTCTAAAGAAACATGAGTTACCAAAAATATATAAAATGTTTAATTTTATTAGCTATCAAGGAAATAGAAATCAATGGTATTATAAGGCATCACTTCACTCCAGTTAGAGTAGCTATTAGTTAGAAAAAATACAAATGGTGGTGCAAAACAGAAACAAGAAGATCTCACACACTTGAGTTGAGAATATAAATTAGTCCAACTATAATGAAGGAGTTCCTAAAGTAACTAGAAATAGAGCTCCTATATGATCCTCACATCCTACTTGTTAGCATGTATTCCAAGGAAATCAAGTGAGACTATCAAATAAATAATACGCACCCATGTTTCTTATTAGGATATTCATAATAGCTAAATATAAAATTAATCTATGTAATTATAACAAATTTTTAAAATGTGTATTATATATACTATTAAATTACAGATGAAAATGTTATCCTATAAATTTCACAAAAAATGATAGAAATGGAAGACAACATGTTTTTTGTTTTTTCAAATTTTTTTATTACAATTTATTCACATTACATCCCAATTGTAGTTTCCTCACTCTTATCTTCTTGTTTCTACCCTCCCTCTGGATCTGGACCTAGGTGGGGGGCTGCACAAATTGATGCACCAACCAAGGAGATTGAAAGCAGAGATCCTAGATACTCTGTTCATATATAGCCAATGGACAGCTCATTCTTCATGTGGGAAAGGGTAGAAGAGAGCAGAGGACTGCCTCTGACTCTGACAGGAACTGTGGTTCCTGCGATTTGATCACTAACTCTTGGCAGAGAGGTCCTGTGAGAAGACGGCATGTTAAGTGAAATAAATTAGACACAGATAAGTATTAATGCTCTTCCCATGTGTGATGTCAAAAATGTCAATCTCAATGCAAAATATTGATTATTAGAAGTGGAAATACATGGTTGAGGGTGAGAGACAACCGAACAAAACAGAAAATCAGAAACTGTAATATATAAGCAAAAATTCACCAGTAGGAAAAGTAGAATGCCCCAACCAAAACCAAAACCCAAACAAAAGAATAAACAAACAAACAAACAAAACTCCTCCAAATTACAACTGAGTTTGTTTTGTGTTGACTATCTATTGCTGGGCATGGGGCCTGCCCCTGAGTATGGAGTGTGGTTTGTGTACCCAATAAGATTCCATTGGAGAAAATTAATTTGTTTGCAAGGAGATAGTCAGTTGAAGATAGCTTCTTGGTTAGGGATAGGAGCTTTTGTTCAGTCTCCCTCTCAGTGCTGGGACCACATCTTGCTTGGATGTGTGCAGACCCTGTCCATGCTCCCATCATCTCTGTATAAATCGCATGTGCATCAGTACTGTTGTATCTGTAAGGCATTGTTTCCTTGGTGTCTTTTATCTCCACTGGCTTTTACAATTTTTCTACCTCCTCTTCCACAAAGTTCCCTGAGGCCTGAAGGGAGAAGCTTGATAAAGATATGCCATTTGGGACTCTAAGACTCAGTGTTTCAAGGTTTGTCTGTCTCCCCCCGCCCCTGCTTTCTCTCTTTCTCTCTCTCTCTCTCTGCACATTTGTCCAGCTGTGTTTCTCTGTACTTGCTTCTATCTATAGCAATTTGAAGCTTCTCTTAAGAAGGTTTGGAAAGACCCTGATCTATGGGTATAGCAAAATGTTCCTAGGAGTCACATATTGCTACATATCTCTTGAAAAACAGTAGTACTCTTTATTTCTTCCTATGCTCATGGCAGATCTAGTCCCAGGTTCTTGACCACCTCAACAGGTTCAGCCATGGGTAGCATGTCATGAATTGAGCCTTAAATCTAAACAGATAGTGGTTGGTTACTTCCACAACTTTTGTTCCACTATTGCACCAGAGTATCATGCAGGCAGGTCATCACTGTGGATTGTAGGGTGTATATTTGAGCTAGTATATGCTCTTATCTTATGGTATCATGTATGTTTTCCCATTCCCCTCTCCCCAGGTATTTCCACTGCCATCAATTTTTTTTTCAATTTTTCATTCATAACATCTGTGTCCAACTATATTATTTTCTAGTGCTCACTCTCCCTCCATGTCCTGCCAGCCACATTTTTACTTACCTCCCAGTTCCATGAACATTATTCAGTAGAGGTAAAGACTGTAGATAAGCACTGGCTAGACTTCTCCAAGTTCAGTTTCATATGTAGGTGTTGTCTTCGGAAATAGAGACGTACCATCTGTTTGTGATAGCAGTACACTTGGCAATTGCCTATGTTGTTTAAGGTTTTCCATAAGGCTTTTTTGGTTAAAAATACAATTAGATGTAACACATTTCTGGCACTTGAGGTTTCACTTGGGAGGTGAGATATGCTTAATTGAGGCTTTATTTACCTATTATTTGGAAATTCCATTTATGTTTCTTTCATTTATGCATATATATATTAAGATGCTGTTGCTATAGTAAGTTTCTTTATAACTCATCAGATAGAGCTTAATTTTAGCCGTCCCTCCCCATTCTTCCACCCCTAACCCCCTCTCCATTACCTCACCCCACTCTTGCTTTAAATGGTAAGATGAGTGAACACTTACTTAGAGCTTGGTGTGGGGCATTTTTCATTTTTAATGTAGCTTTTACAAGAATTTCACACATGAACACTGTATTTACATCATTTCCATCCCATACTCTCATACTCTTCTCCCTAACTCCTCCTGTGTGATTCCCCTCAACTTAACCAAATAATCTCTTTTTAAAATGTTTTATCATACATACAGGCTCACATGCACATTCACACACAAGCATACACACACACACACACATAGAGAGAGAGAGAGAGAGAGAGAGAGAGAGAGAGAGAGAGAGAGAGAGAGAGAGAGAAAGAGAGAATCATTTAGCATTTAGTATTGCTTGTATGAATATGTATTATGTATCTAAAGGTTACTGTTGGAATTTGATAAATTTTCTGTGGAGAACGCTGGGTCTCCCTTTTTCAGCAGTCATTAATTATTTGTAGCTCTTCTAGGCATGGAGCCTTGTGAAATTTCATGCTTTTACATTGGCATGTCAATTTGGTGTTGTCATTGTTTAGGTCTTGCTTATGTATGGCGGTTTGAAAAGATAGTGACCACTATAGGGTCATCTAGTTGAATGTTAGTCAGAAGGAAGTAGAACTACCTGAAAAAGATTAGAATATGTGGCATTGTTTGAGTAGGTATTGTTAGGGTGTTTCAATGTGGGTGGACTTTCAACTTTCAAAAGCCCAAGAAAAGCCCCATGTCAGTCTCTTCTTGCTTTCTTAACATTTAGAGGTAGCACTCTTAGTTTTCCAGCAACATGTCTGCCTACATATCACCATGCTCTCCAACATGATGAAAATGAGATAAACTTCTGAAAATGTAAACAATCCTTGAAAATGTAAAACAGCTAATTACAATGTTTTATAAAATTTGTCCTTTTACCACAGGATAGGTCAACAAAACAGAAGGTAAACCAAGAAACAATGACACTAACCAACGTCATGAATCAAATAGATCTAACAGATATCTATAGAACTTTTCACCCAAACACAAAAGATTATAATTTCTTCTCAGCACTTGATGGAACCTTCTCCAAAATTGACCATATAGTAGGTCACAAAGCAAGACTCAACAGATACGAGAAGATTGAAATAATATTTTTATCCTATCAGACAACCATGGACTAAAGCTGGACTTCAACAATGGAAATAACAAAAAGCCTACACACATATGGAAACTGAACAACTTTCAATTCAATGACAATTGGGTCAGGGAAGAAATAAACAAAGAAATTAGGGACTTCCTAAAATTCAATGAAAATGAAGGTACAACATACCCAAATTTATGGGACACATTAGTGACAGAATATGCTGGCAAAGATGTGGAGAAAGAGGAACATGTCTTCATTGCTGGTGGGAGTGCAAACTTATAACTACTTTGAAAATCAATCTGGCGTTTTCTCAGAAAATTGGGAATAGTGGTACCTCAAGACCCAGCCATACCACTCTTTATTATTGTCTGTTTCTCTTTCCAGAATTGCCTGTTTCTTTTTTCTTTCTTTGCTTCTTTTCTTTTTTTCTTTCAATCTGAAAGATAATTGTTTGTTTTGGATACAGTGAGGAAAAAACATTGAAAATTGAGGATACATAGCCTTTATCTTATTTGGAGCTATCTATTCTGCATATTTGAATTAAAGATTCTTTAAAGGAAATGATACTTTATTATTGACACCAAAACACTTGGTCAGGTCCCCAAGCTGCTCTTTTTTCTTTGTTTGTTTCTTGTGTGTTAATCTGATGATTACTACCTTAGATATCTATGCAACTTTCAAGTATTCTGTGGCATCAACAAAGAAAACATAATATAAAAGTGGTTGTATCATGTAAAGCTTTATCACGACAAAATTTCTCCTTAATAGTATAGACCCATGAAGGGAAACAGAGGAGGAGTGTATCTGAGAGAAGGAAGGTGGGAGGGTGACTAGAAGGAGTGGAGGAAGGGCAAGTTGTAGTCAGGATATATTGTATGAGGAAAACATAAATGTAAAAAGAAAGAAAAAGTTTCATGAAGATGCCATTAGGGAGATGACGCGTAAATTAATATTTTAACAAAATGAACTAACTGTAGTAAATTTTCATCAAGGTGGATTAACTTTTCCACTAAATGTGGAACTTAAATGTAGTAAGTAATCAATATGATAGTGAGCAGGGCAACTTTATTATGAAAGTGAAGGAATGATAGCAATATATGGCAGCATAAGGAGGTTGAGAGGGCTGTATGACTGATAAGTTAATAGATAAATTAAAGAAATTTATAAGAAAGGGAACGCGCTAAATTCAGTAAGAGATAGAATTTGTAGTAATTTAAGATTTGTAGTGTCAGCTACTGTGAAAGACTATACAACCTGTCTTCTGAAGATGTTAAATAAAAGAACAAACACTATTCTTATTTTTAACTTTATAAAGCCTTATCAGGTAAGAACACTTACAGTTCTTGCAGAAGACAAAAGATCAGTTCCCAGCACCCACACTGTGGCTCAAAACTGACTGTGACTCAAGTTATAGGGGATCAAATACAATTTTATGGCTTCCATATGTACTAGGAATTCATGCGGTGCTTATATTTGCATCTGGGCAAAACATCCAGAAATGTAAGACAAAGATAAACAAATCTTTAAAAAAATTAGAAACCATGGTAATTGTGAGAAGCAACTGCTTTGCTTTATGGTTTCTTTAAAAATTAGAATTTTAGGACATCATTGCTATTAAAAACTGGGTGTACCTTTGTGCTACATGACTATTGTAAAAGTACAAATACTTGTTATACATTAAATTTTCAATTTATGAAATGTCAAGGTATTATCTTAAATGACACATGTCTAAAACTGCAGCATACATGAAAATAATAATATATTGCCTTATGTGAAAGTTAGGTTATCATCTTAAAATCAGTAGTCTATGAATTAATATCTTATAGTCTATGGTAGTTCTTTTTCTTTTGCTATGATACAAACCATGACCGAGGCCACTTATAGCAAATTTGTTTTGGCCTACAAGTTTTAGAGTGATAGTAGTCTGTGATGGCAAATCAGAAGCATGGCAGCAAGCAGCTGGCATGGGTAAACAACCTGAACAGACAGCTGAGAGCTCATATTTCGACCTGCAAACAAATGAACTGGGGCTGATGGGAGATTTGAAACTCTGAAAGGATGCATCCAGTGACTCTGTCTTTCAGCAAGGCAATAGTTCCTAACTTTCCTCTAACTGTGCCACCAACTGTGACCAAGTGTTTACATGCCCAATACCATAGGGGATATCTTTCATTTAAAGTACCACATTCTGTTCCATGTTCTCCATGTCATAAGAGTTCATATAGTCTTTTAAAATCTAGACACTGTTTAAAAGCTCAAAGTCTCTTCTGAGGCTCAAAGCAAGCTCTTAAGCATAACCCACTGTCAAATAAAAAAAGCAAGGTATATATGTACAACATACAAAGGCACAGGATATACATTATCATTTCAAAATGGAGATAATGGAGATATTGTGGGGAAATAGTAGACCAAGCAAGACTGGTACATAATAGAGTGAATGTCAAATCTTGTGGTTCTATGTCTGATGTTAAAGACTTTAATTTCGAAGGGCTCAGATTCCATTAAGTTTCCTTGGTTATTGAATTTGCTGGCTGCAACATACATCTTTCTATTGGGTTGGTTTTACTCTCTCTGTACAGTTCACCTTGGTAAAATGCTATCTCCAATATTTTGGAGGGTATTCACTGTAAATCAGGCTTCGCTTTTACAGCTTCTTGCAAAGGCATCTCAGGGCCTCTTTTCCTTCATGCAGGGACTCCCCTAACTACAGTTTATCTGGCCTTGGCAGCTCTTTGAAATCCTCAAGGAAGATTCCTTTACTCTTATATCTTTCATGATTCTAAATCCGTAATCATGGGGAAGATATTTCTAAATTTGGAAGCCAAGGTAAGAATGGACTCTTGAAAATATACATGTATATATATGAAATCTGTATTACTACAGTAATCAACTCCTATATTTAGGAGTTAGAAACATGATTCAGTGATGAGAGTTCAGGACAAAATTTGATGGTCAGAAGACTGTATATCTAGGAATGGTGCTGCTAGTTACACAGTCCTCCAGATTCTTCAGTTAAAGGTTAATCTTTTAAGTTCAAGAGAAATGCAGAAATATGACAGTTTCTTACTTGGACACAGATGGTATAACTGAAAGAGCCAGAATTGTGAGCATGTTGTCCTTTCTCTATGGAAAACAGTTTTAAAATCATTTTCAAAGGGTAGTTTATTTTCTTCCTTTCTGATTTTGACCCACGAATGCCATGAACTGTTATTTATTAGAATACTTGTTTAGATGAGTCAAACAAAAGCTGTTTGTTGAAATTTTAAAAATACTACATTTAGCTTTTTTGAACAGGCAAGACCACTCTGTCTAACAGATGGTTCAGCAGTTGTAAGAAAATTATTCACAACCCAAAAGCAGCATAAACAATCACTTGAAAACACTGTTTGTTCTCAATTTACATATTTTAGAAGATAAAATGATTCTGTTTTGTCTCCCTTTCTTACTATGTCTTTTAGTAGACATTTCATTTTTTTATTTAAGCAGACAAGCAAGTAAAACTTCTTGTTGGACACTGGTCTGATATCAATCTTATGAGCTTTTTAAAGGATTGTGAACTCATTGGAAAAAAATTGTGAGTTTGAATCATGCTGAGCTTTATTTTTTGATACTTAAGTAGTAAATAGGAAGAAGGAAGTTAGTTTAAGGAAGTAATTTTCTATTACCATGTTCTACACTCATTTCTTTATTTGTGTGTGTTATGGGAGAGAAAAAAATCAATTCTTCCAATAAATAAGTCCATGGAAAATTTTCTTAAATAAGTATTCTAGTTTAGTTTCCATTCTTGTGATAAACGTCATGATCAATATTAGTTTGGTGAGGGACTGCTGGAACTGTAGTGCCACCACACAAAAATCTTAAATGTATTTTTTTTATTTTTTTTCAAATGAAAATTGCTTTATCTTTATTTCTTCTTGTAATATTGACACATCTTGACACAAATTTTACAACCTTTTTCCCAGTTTTCTCTCTCCCTTCTCCTTCCAGTCCTTCCCCTCATATCCCCTCTTTTTGTTTCTATTCTTAAAAAGCAAGCATTCCATAGATATCAAGCAGCCATGACATATCAAGTTGCAGTAAGACTAGGCACCTCTTCTCCTATTAAGGAGAGACTAGGTAACCCAGTAGGGGAAAAGGGTCCCCAAAACAGGCAACAGATTCAAAGAGAGCTCCTGCTCTTACACTATTTAGAGTCCCACACAGAAAACAAGCTGAATCCCTGTAAGACATGTCCCAAGGGCCTTGATTAGTCTCATACTAGTTCTCTGGTCATTGGGTCCATTTCTGTGAGATCCTTGGAGCACAAATTACCTAATTAAGTGAGTTTTCTTGTGGTGTCCTTAATCTGTCTGGTTCCTACAATTCTCTTTCTTCTTCTTCTTTTTTTTTTACTTTATTAATTTATTCTTGTTACATCTCAATGGTTATCCCATCCCCTGTATCCTCCTATTCTTCCCTCCCTCCCATTTTCCCCTTATTCCCCTCCCCTATGACTGTGAATGAGGGGGATTACCTCCCCCTGTATATGTTCATAGGGTCTCAAGTCTCTTCTTGGTAACCTGCTGTCCTTCCTCTGAGTGCCACCAGGTCTCCCCCTCCAGGGGACATGGTCAAAGGTGAGGCACCAGTGTATGTGAGAAAGTAATATCCCACTCTCCACTCTACTGTGGAGAGTGTTCTGTCCATTGTCTAGATCTGGGTAAGAGTTTAAGGTTTACCGCCTGTATTGTCCTTGGCTGGTGCCATAGTTTGAGCGGGACCCCTGGGCCCAAATCTGCCTATCATAATGTTCTACTTGTAGGCTTCTAGGACCCTCTGGATCCTTCTACTTTGCCATTCTCCCATGCTTCTCTCATCTAGAGTCCCACTAGAATGTCAAAGAATTATAAGATATATGAAAATATATTCAAGCAAGCATTGTCCAGTGCATTATCTTCCACCAAGATCACATAAGCATCATGTTCCACATGAAAAAGAAGTACAAAAGGTTTTATTAAGTATAGGAATACAAACCTTCAAAGTGTCTATTTCTTTAAAAAGCCAGGAAAATCTAACATTTTTCAACTTTGAGTCTTACTTCCATTTGACATCATTTTCCTTTCAGAGGAAAAAATATCCAAAATAATTTAATGATAAATTTAAAGCAAACTCTCCTTTCAGATATTTAGAAGGGAAAATGATAGGGATTTAGTCTCTATATAGCTAAATTATACTTTCAATCTCTTTTCCGTGGAAGAACATGTGCTTGACTAATTGATTAGGTTATATTATTTCCTTATAAAGTCAGACCACTCAATAACTGTAATGAAGAGAACTACTGCAAGACATACAATGTATGTTATAGAAACACAATATTTACATAATGTTATCTATCAGGAGTATCAGAAACCCACCCTTTGCATAGATATCACACAGGGATAACAAAGTCATGTCACATCTCCAAAGGTAAGCATTCATGCTAATTCCCATGATGACATTGCAGTTGCTATTTGTGTTAGCAGTGCACCTATGTGAGCTATGCTCCGCAAAAGAAAGCATACTTTTCTGCCAAATCAATGTCAGGAATTGTGTTTTACATCTCTCCAAAACTAGTGCTTTGGGAGAAGACTTAGAGAGGCTATCAATCACAAGTAGCCACCAACAGATCAGATTGATCCTGATAGTTAAAGCTACCTTATGGATTGCAGGCCTGTGAATATTGTGCTGTTTTCCAAAGTGTTTGTAGTTTAGATATTTCTTCACCTCTATTTTCAGTGTAAGATGCTACAGTAACCTATTGATTTTTCTACAAGCCCAAACCTCCTCTGCTGTGGTATTTCCTTTATATTTGTTACATGGTGCTCTGAATGTCAGTCATAAATAACTCCACAGGTTAAAAAAACAAAACAAACAAGCAATCAAAACAAAATGACAGCAACAGAAACAGGAACAGAAGCAACAGTAACCCATGAAGTAGTTCTGTAACCACTTGCGTTAGAACTTGAATCTTATATAATTTTTCTCTGATAGCATTAAGAGAAAAAATTTATTCTGCTCTGTTCCCTCATTTTTAGTAAAATAAAACTGAAAGGGCATATTGATATAGTGGGAAAATATCATAGTTTTTCAGATTTAAATATTGGTTCATCCATTGGTTACTATCCAATTCAATGACCTTAAACAGGAGAGTCACATAACTCTTCAGAGCCTCAGTTTTCTTCTATTTTAGACAGGAACAAAACTTGGAAGCTGCTTTGATACAGCCATGAATCGCACTAAATAAAAGGTAACATTGTTAATACTCTTTTGAAAATACTCTGTAGGACACATTTATGCTTTCCTTATAAAACTCAAATAAGTTCTGCATTCATTTCCCTTCAATTATTCCCCCTACTATGAAAGGACTACTAATATAATGTCCTAAATTTTTCTTTCTTCCTAAAAATAGTTAAAATTCCATAAAAGTTTGCATTTTGGAGGAGTCTATTACCATGTTTAGGTTTGAAACTGTTATTCTCTAAAAATCAAACCTTTCTTCTCAAAAAATATCTTTGAAATAAAGCAATGGAAAGAACTATATTCTGAGCTTTTTGCTAGAATGGAATTCAATTTTCTGAAAGCTTGAAATATTTTTCTTCTGCTGTTTCTATTCCACTCAGACTGGCAAATGCCTGAGGGAGATGGCATTCTGCTATATTGCTTGACTTGCTCCAGTCTCCACTGAAAAAGACGCATGAAATGTCAGCAGTAGGAACCTCCTCTTGCAACATAAACAGGCATGAGTCTCCAACACATTCAAACTCTTTGTTGGTGTGCTGAATCTCTCATAATGCCCAATTGATGACATCAAGCAAATGATGACATCAAGTATTCAAGAAACTGAAGAAGTATACGTTATCTAGGTGTAGAACTGAGCAGCAAATATATTGTGTCTTCAGTCACTGTTCATCCTCTAAATGATTGAATTAAAAATAATCTACCTAACATTAGCCATAGCCAGACTGTTTCTTTTTTATTCATTCATTATTTCACACAAATTTAACATACTTTGATAGTATATTTCCTTTATTCTCTTAGAATTTTTAACATGATTTTAGTGATAAAAGGCTATTGTACTTTGTCAGTCATATTTTTCTGTATCTAATGAGATGTTGACAGTTTTAATTTTTATTGTATTAATATAGAATAATACATAACTTAAATATTTTAAATTTAACTTTTATATTAAATTAATATTCTTGAATAATGCTTACTTTCAGATGATATATACTGACAAAAAAGTGGGAGAATTTAATGTAAAGAGAATTATACCATGTAAGTAGTCAGTAAAAATGAGAAGTTTCACTTACCTGGAACATTGATGTCAAAGAAATACTATTGTCTTTATTAATCTAGCTATGTGCTTAGATGTAGAACTATAGACAATTAACAGCTGTTATAAGAGGAAGAATCAATCTTCACCAGGAATTAAACTCTTGATTGGTTATCCAACATTAAGTGGGCATACCTAAAAATATACATATGGTCAACACTTAATGGATTCATCATATTGTATTGTAATATTTATTCATTAAAATTAATACTTTAAAGTTAGTATACAAATGGATGGAGTTCATTGTGACATTTAAATACATATATGTGCTTTAACTTTGTCATCTCCATTACCTACTTTCTTCCTGCTTTATTCCTTACACACTGATCTAGTTTGCTGATGTCCATACTTCCCCTTTCCTAATTTCATTTCACATATATTCTATTACCCTCTCTTTACATGCAACTTAATTAAGATGTCTTTTTCCTCTTTGATCGTCTCCTTCTACTTTCATGACTCACTCATGAATATCTGTGGTATTTCTCTAAGTACAGCTTCTTTTACTTGACACAATGAATTCAAGTTGACTTAATCTCACTGAAATTAGCATTATTAAAATTTCTTTTAGGGCTAAAAGTTTCGTTGTGGATATGAACCATACCATATTTTCTTTATCTGATCATTTTTTTTTATGTATGGGCTAGTTCTTACATGTCCTAGAAATTGTGAATACTACAAATATAAGAATTTCTCTGGTTTGCTGACCTAAAAGTTTTTACATTTAAAATTTTTTACATATACATTTATATTATTACACACATATACAATAGACTACCTATAGCAAGAACCATGACACAATCAGGAATTATATAAATGTTACATTCTTAGTGTTTTTGGCTATTTGTATTTAACAGCCTTGAAGAAAATATCTTTCCTATTTTGATGCATCTAAAATTCTGGATGTAAATCAATATCTATCATATCTCACCTCTATCAACTTAAAACATCTATCTAGACCTAAAAACATCTTAACCCCTAAACAACTAAAAGGCTTTTGAGTATATGTGCAGGAGTAGTTCACCTATATCGCACAGAGGAAGAATTTCACTTACTTGATTAGGGTTATTCTTTTCATTTGTTTGCTTGATTTTCTGGACAGGGTTTCTCTATGTGGCCTTGGCTGTTCTGGACTCACTTTGTAGACCAGTTTAGCCTGGAACTCAGATAGATACACTTGCCTCTGCCTTCTGTGTGCTGGAATTACAGGTGTGCACCACTGCACCTGGCTGATTAGGGTTATTATTATATATTTAATTTTCTTGGAAATCTGAGTTATTTTTTCTGGATTATTTCTCAAGAAGTTTGTTTGTGCTATATGGAAAGGCTACAGACTTCCTAATCTGATACTTTTGCAAGTGTGTCAAGTTGAGTTTTCCAGAAGAATCTTTGCAGTTTTTTAAAGAATCATGTCATCTGGCAATAAGAAGACTTATTATTTTCTCATTTATATGTCTTATATTTATTCCTCTTCTCTTATTCTCCATGCTAAGACTTTGAGCACTGTATTGAAAAAGTTGCCAATAGAATAAGTGTAATTAGTAATCCTATGATAGTGATACATTTACAATGCATCTCCTATAACTAAGGCTCAGGGAAAATCATGGAAGAAGGGGTGGAAGGATTGTAGGAGGTAGAAGACTGGGACATCCACTATAAAATAACATCTTCTGTATATTACATGGAATCTGCTCCCATGAACTCTCAACAATACAGTTTCCTGAACAAGACCAGCATAATGGCAACACCAACTGACATCCAAATATTTAAGGGAAATTCCACATAGTCCCACCTATAGTTGAAGAGAAAGAGCTGGTCAATGGCTAGTGAGAGATGGAGAATCAATCTTGTCCAGGGAAGAGGTCTTATATAGACTGTTGAATTCAAGACGTCCAGCACTGGACACATATAGCTAAGCTAAAGGGGCTCATTAAGTTATATACACATATCCACATATATTATATTTATGTGTGTGCATATGCATTTAACAATAAGAATTAAAGACAAGCTTATGATTTTAGAGGGGGCATGAGAGAAGTTGAGAGAAGTATATAATGGACTTAATTTTTGATTTAGGACAAAATATAAACTATGGTGATGACATTGCTTCTCTATTAATAATAGGTAGAAAATAGAATCACTCTAGATATACAATACTTGGTAATTGGTATTAATGAAATATGCTAGATATACACATTGAAAGATTGTTTAGCTGTGAAGAAAAATTAAAATATTGAAGCTTGCAAGTAAATAGATAAAAAGCATAGTAACTCATGATTAGAAACAAATGCCACTTCTTCTTTCTTATAAGTGTAGCCTAGCATCAAGTCTTTATATTTGTGTATTTATGTAAGTTCCCTTAGAAGAAAGCAAATGACATTAAAAGATTGAGTTGGAAGTTATCTTAAGGAAAGAAGTTGCCACAACACAGATGGGGTGAAAACAAAGAAAGTCTATTAATGGGGTATAATGTTTACTCTTGAATGAGGACTGAGGTATGAGGAAGGACCAGAGAGAAAAGCTTAACTAAAATGAAGGGTTTGTAAAAATGCTTTATGTAAGCTTCCAACATTGTAAATTAGGGGCTGGAAAGATGGATACATGATTAACAATAGTTGTTGCTCCTGAAGAGGACTGGTGTTTGATTCCCAACAACTAGTTTGGGTGTATTACAACTGCAACTCAAGCTCCAGGGGATCTGACACTCTCTTCTGTCATCCTCAGGCACTTGTACATTTGTGATCATAGGAGCACAGACACGCACTCATACACATAAATAAAAATTTTAAATAATTAAAAAAAGAGAGTTATAAAGGAGATTTCTTGTATGTATGGATAACAATACTCCTGAAAGCCAAGGGTCATTAAATAGAAATATGGTGCCAAGTAAGTGATATATCCTTATGACTTAACAAGTCAAGGAGGCCCTAGAGGTCCCTAAAGTAATACCTGTTGCCGTTCTTCTCTGATAACCACCATAGTTAGTTGATACGAGGCAACTCAACTGCATTCTTAACAAGTATGGAACACATAGTTTGGTTATAATGGAAAAAGAAATGAAACTAGAACTGAGATAGAAATGTACTCCCTTCAGAGGAGATTTGAAAAGGTTGGAAGAGACTATACAGAATTGTAAAGATGTTTTCTTCAAGGCTGCAAAATACAAATAACCAAAACACTCCTTGTCTGCCTGAGTCAGAAAGCAGCTACTTTAACCTTTCTTCTATGCTTAATAAAGGATCTGCCTGTGGAAAAAAAGGGAATTAATTGTCTCACCCTTAATATGAATCTTACAATCTAAAATACCAACTTGTCAATCAAGAAATGCATACCTGAGAAATAGTGGTATAACCACATATCATGTCATTGAATTTTAAGCTTCTACCTCAAGAGAGAATTCATATCTGGTACACTGAACCTGGAAAAAAATTGGCTAAGAATGTCTTTGGTGAACTCACTACTGTTCTTTAGTTAAATTATCATATTACTGATCACTTTCTAAATATTTACATTTATGCCAACAGAAAAATGCTACTCCTAACCTTAGAGATGTCCATCTTCAAAATGACTAGTGGTTATGGGAGACATGCATGGCTCCACAGTATCCTGAGTATTAGCAATGGTTGAGTACTGCTCCTAAATATGACATTTAAAAATGTTAGATTTCCAAGGCTCATAGATCACTGTGAAAGACAGGGCAGAAAGAATGTAAGAACCTTAAGATAGGGAGGACAGTGAAATACTGACTTTTAAAGATGGAGCAATCAATGAGTCATGGTTTTATGACTTCACAGTGTCTCTGGCTTCCTGCAGTAGGTCTTCATAAGACTAGGCCCATTCATAGTTAGTAATGGATTGTAAAGGTGCCCAGGACTTCCATATTTTCCTGTTGAAATATTAGCTAGTTATAGATTCAGAAGTTTGGGCACTCACTGATGATATGCCTACCAGGATCCAGCAAATAGTTTTACACTACAGTCACACTGATGATGCTGATTAAAACTAAAATTAAAATAACACATGAATGTTTGATTAATAATGGGGAGAGATCTGGGTAGGGGCTTAAGGTTTACCGCCTGTATTGTCCTTGGCTGGCGCCTTAGTTTGAGCGGGACCCCTGGGCCCAAATCTGCCTATCATAATGTTCTACTTGTAGGCTTCTAGGACCCTCTGGGTCCTTCTACTTTGCCTTTCTCCCATGATTCTCTCATCTAGAGTCCCACTAGAATGTTCTCTCCTCTGTCTCAGTTTCCTGGTAAGTGAAGGCTTTCGTGGGACATGCCCCTTGGGCTAATATGCAGATATAAGTGAGTATATACCATTTGAGTCTTTCTGCTTCTGGGTTAACTCACTCATTATGATCA
The DNA here is from genome assembly GCF_964271855.1 of Acomys minous. Taxonomy (NCBI): domain Eukaryota; kingdom Metazoa; phylum Chordata; class Mammalia; order Rodentia; family Muridae; genus Acomys; species Acomys minous. Next base: position 51,905,201 of record NC_140488.1, read on the forward strand.
TTTCTAGCTCAATCCATTTATCCACAAATTTCGGGAATTCCTTGTTTTTAATAGCTGAATAGAACACTCCCCACAGTAGAGTGGAGAGTGGGATATGACTTTCTCACATACTCTGGTGCCTCACCTTTGACCATGTCCCCTGGACGGGGAGACCTGGTGGCAATCAGAGGAAGGACAGCAAGTTACCAAGAAGAGACTTGATACCCTATGAGCATATAGAGGGGGAGGTAATCCCCCTCAGGAACAGTCATAGGGGAGGGGAATAAGGGGAAATTGGGAGGGAGGGAAGAATGGGAGGATACAAGGGATGGGATAACCATTGAGATGTAACAAGAATAAATTAATAAAGGAGGAAAAAAATAATAATGGGGAGAGAGCATAAAATTGCAATAAAAATCCTTATAATTTACTTAAAGTTACTGTTTTTAAAAAACATGTAAGTCCAGGTATTGTGGTAGTTTTGAAGCAAAATTTGGTTTACTCAGAAGCCACCATTATCAATAATGAGCAGAACTGTAAGAAAGGTACTGAATCACTGAACAACGTTGTTTTTTAAAAAAGATTTTTCCCTATTAATATTCTGAATTTGAAGAAGAAAAATCTTATATATATTACATATGGCATTCTACTGAGTACATGGTGTCACTATATTGTAAGACTCATTGGCATTGGAAGATACAAACATGTAAGGAAAGTAAAGATCCCAAGAAGAAACACAAAATTGAACTTTAGAGCCATCAATATTCTGAAAGACAATGAGCATGCAGCTTTAAATATTCATGCAATTGCTTAGAGCATAGCTCTGGCAGAAAAATATGCCCATTAACTATATCATGCTTGCTGTTTTATTTTATCTTTCATGTAAACAAAGTCTTGTCTGCCTGTGTATATATGCACCATGTTCATGCTTTGTACTTGCAGAAGCCAGAAAGTGACATAGATCAATTGGAATTATGAACAGATGTGAGCCACTAAGTGGGTACTGGGAACTGGACCTAGTTCCTTTGCAAGAACAATAAGTGCTATTAATTTCTGGGCTAGCTGTCCAACCCTTCCTCATATTTATGTTACATGTTTTTCATCTTATAGTACTAAGAATAGAAGGCTAAGCAATAGTTTTGAGAAATGTTTCATGGGGCATTTTCCATTTTCTATTATAAATCTATCACTTCTAGGTTTTTAAATAGTCTCTTAATAAGACATTATAAGATAATGTTCTTGGCTACCTTTTCCATCAACCCATGTGCCTGAAGGATCTATGATTTTAAACAAGTGACATACTTATAAAGGAATAGAATTACTTTAAAAGCAGGACACTTTCAATTAGAAATAGAATATTGTGGTTGTTTGAATAAGAATAACCCACTCATAGGCACGTATTCCAATGCTTAGTCATCAGGGAGTGGAACTATGTGAGCATATTAGAAGGACCAGGAAGCATGGCCCTGTTGGAGGAGGTTTGTCACTAAAGGTAGGCTTTGAAAATTTAAAAGTCCATGATAAACCCAGGCTCCCTGTGTTTCTTTTTTTTTTCTGCCTCTGTCTCTCTGTCTCTGTCTGTCTGTCTGTTTGTCTGTTTGTCTCTCTCTGTCGATCTGTGGATCAAGATGTAATATTCTCATCTCCTACTCCTACTGCATGCTGCCATGCACCCCTGCCATAAATGGACCAAACTTCTGAAACTGTAAGCCATCCTTAATTAAATGTTTTCTTTTATAAGATTTATAAGATTCTCCTTAGATGCTGAAAGAGCATTTGAAAAAATCCAACACACATTCATGTTATAAGTCTTAAAGAGATCAGGGATAAAAGGCATGTACCTAAACATAGTAAAGGCAATATACAGCAAGACTAAAGCCAACATCAAACTACATAGGCAGAAACTTAAATCAATTCCACTAAAATCAGGCATAAGGCAAGGCTGCCAAGTCTTTCTATATCTCTTCAATATGGTATTTGAAGTCCTAGCCAGAGCAATAGGACAACTAAAGGAAATCAAGAGGATACAAAATTGAAAGGAAAAAGTCAAAGTATCACTATTTGCAGATGATATAATAGTATACATAAGTGACAGCAAAAATTCTGCCAGTGAACTCCTATGGCTGATAAACACCTTCACCAAAGGTGCTGGATACAAATTTAACTAAAATAAATATTAGTAGCCCTCATGTATACAAAATACAAATGGACTGAGAAAAACAAGGGAAACAATATCTTTTATAATAGCCACAAAAAACAAAGTATCTTGGAGTAACTCTAGCCAAGCAAGTGAAAGACTTGTATGAAAAACTTCAAGTCTCTGAAGAAAGAAATTGAAGAAGATATCAGAAGTTGGAAAGATCTCCATGATCATAGATAAGGTAGAAGTAACACAGTAAAAATGGTCCTCTTACCAAATGCAAGTTAGAGATTCAATGACATTTCTATCAAAATGCCAAGACAATTCTTTACAGACCTTGAAAGAACAATTCTGAACTTCATATGGAAAAAACAAAACAATACAAAAACAAAAACAAAAAACCAAATAGCTAAAGCAATCCTGTACAATAAAGGATCCGGAGCTATCTTCTTCACTCATCTCAAGCTGTACTGTAGAGCAACAGTAGTAAAAACTTCAGAGTACTGGCATGGAAATAGGCAGGTGGATCAATCGAATTGAATCAAAGACCCAGAAATAAACCTACACACCCCTGGACACCTGATTTTTTTTTTACAACAAAGTCAAAATCATACAATGGAATAAAAGATAGCATCTTCCAAAATTGTGCTGTTCTAACTGGGTGTCTACATGTAGAAAAAATACAACTAGATTCATTTTTATCACCATACACAAAACTCAAGTCCAAGTGGAATGAAGATCTTAACATAAAACCCATAAACACTAAATCTCTTAGAAGAGAAAGTGGGAAAGAGCCTTGAAGTCATTAAGACAGGAGACAACTTCCTGAGAAGAACAGCAACAGCCCAGGCCCTATGATTAACAATTAAAACATGGGACCTCATGAAACTGAAAAGCTCTGTTAAGCAAAAGAGACTGTCAATGAAACAAAATGACAGCCTACAGACTGGGAAAAAATCTTCACCAACCCTACATCAGACAGAGGGCTAATATCCAAAATATATAATAAAGAACTCAAGAACACCACCAAACCAAATAATCCAATTAAAAATAGGGTATAGAGCTAAACACAGAGTTCTCAACAGAAAAATGGCCAAGAAGCACTCAAAGAAATGCCCAATGCCCTTAGACATCAGGGAAAATCAAATAAAAATGACTCCAAAATTCTGGCTAAGATCAAAATCTCAGGATGAAGAGAAAGGGGAACACTCCTCCATTGCTGGTGGGAGTGCAAATTTTTATAACTACAATGGAAATCAATCTGGCCCTTTGACACAAAATTTGGAGCAGTTCCACCTCAAGATCCAGCTATACCACTCCTGGGCATATTCCCAGAAGATCATACAAGGATACTTGCTCAACTATGTTCATAGCAGTGTTATTTGTAGTAGATAAAAATGGGAAAAACCTAGCTGTCCCTCAACTGAAGAATGGATAAAGAAACTGTGGGACATCTACCCAATGAAATTCTAGTCAGCTCTCAAAAAGAAAGACATCATGAAATTTGCAGGCAAATGGATTGAGCTGGAAATTATCATTGTGAGTGAAGTAGCCCAGACCCAGAAGGACACTCATGGTATATACTCACTTATAAGCAGATATTAGCAATATAATACAGGATAACCATAGTACAATACACAGACTTGAAGCTAAGTAACAAGGAGAACCCTAGGTAGGATGCTTACTTCTTCTCATTCAGAAGGGCAGATAGAATTGACACTGGAAGTGATTAAAGAGAGGGAACAGGATTGGAGCCTACCAAAAAGGTCCTCTGAAAGACTCCACTCAGTGTGAGATCAATGCAGAAGCTGAGTTTCATGGCCAAATTTTGGGCAGAGTGCAGGAAGTCTTTTGGAAGAGTTTGGTGATAGAAGAGTCAAGAGGGCACTGGAGCTCCAGAAGGAGACCAATGGAGCCAACCAATCTGGACCCAGGAGTTGCTGGTGGAGTTTGATGCACCAACCAAGGCCCATGCATGGAATGGACCTAGGTCCCTTGCTTAGATGTAACCAATAAGCCTCTCAGTTTTGTGCATTCCTTAGTAAGTGGAGCAGGGGCTGTCTCTGCCACAGACTCTGTTGCCTGCTCTTTGATCACTTCTCCCTGGGGGTATGCCTTACCAGGCCACAGAGGAAGAGGATGTAGGCAGTCCTGATGAGACTTGATAGGCTGGGGTCAGTTGGTATGAGAGGAGGACAACTTCTTCTGAGGACTAGGGAAGGAGCATAGGGGAAGGAAGGAGTGAGGGTTGGGACCAGGAGACAAGGAGGAGGCTATGATTGTGATGTAAAGTGAATAAATTTAAAACGAGTTGCCTTGGTTATGGCATCCTTTCACAGCGATAAAAGAGGAACAAAGACAAATAATGTATAATTAAATGAGTCACATCTAAGCATGAGTGTTCTCATATATACATACACCAGTATATGAAAATATGTTTTATGGAAAAATGTCATTTTTTACGTGATGTAATGTTTTTTCTTAAGAATTGAAGTCTATGGGCTAAAGAGATGGCTCAGTAGTTCTTATTGTTTTTGTGGAACACCAAGCTTTGATTCTCAGTACCCATATGGTATTTCACAACTATCTTTAGCCTCATCCCTAGGGAATGCAATGGCCATGCAAGAGGTGTACACATATGCATGAGGGCAAAGCATTTGTACACATAAAGTAAGATAAATAAATATAAACAATAAAAAACTTGAGGTATATATTTCATATCCATGTGAGACAGTAAAATTATATTCTGAGCAAGTTTTACACCTTGAATTCATAATTTTTGAATAAATTACTTCAACATTTCTGCCTATATATTCATCACTAGATATCATATACTGGATATTTCCTTGTAATCTATCATTAACATGAATCACAGAGAATTCTGTTCCTTTATTTTACTGTGAACTTAATTGTTATTAATTTTGTTTCTAAGGATATTGCTTTACTTCAAGGGTCATTAAGCTTTCAGGTGTAGCGTACAACCCCTAAATAACAGGGCAATAGTTTTCATGCCTCTTGCTGGGACTTAATGATTATTTTGTCTTGTCATTTCCTTTAATACTAAAACTAATTCCATGGCCTGCAAAAGAAAAACATATTGTTTTTACTTTTCTGATGAAAACTAGTATTGCTTCAGAAGTTGTTGAGTACCTTCCAATCACTTTCCAATAACTCAGCAATGATCCTCATTATATACCCTAAAGAACAAACTTATATTTGTATTAATTATCTTACATATAGTTCCTCCTGATTAATTCTAGTATTTTTATTCTGCTTCAATTAATTTTGGTGATATAACTCTTAATCTACATAGGATTAAGAAATAATATAGATGTAATTCACATTTTCTAATTTGCCTATATTAGTATCTTCTCCATAGTTTGTAATATGTATTATTTTATGTGTATGTGTGTGGCTGAGGGCATTGATGTGCATCATGTATGAGCAGCACTTACTAATGTCAAAAAGAGTACCAGATTCCCAGGAACTGGAGTTTCAGGAAGTTGTGAAATAGTATGTTGTATCTATATACAAATTAATGCAAATTTTAAGACTTCTTATAAATATACTCGCTTTGATCTTGAGTGTAAAGTACTTATGGCTTCATTAATATCTTAATTTAGTAATTATATTATTGAGTATCTTTACCCTGACATTTTATGAATGATTGTTGAATTTTATCACAATTTCTTTATATTTCAAGATAGTAATATTATTTTAATCTAAATTTTATTATGTAATGAAGCACATCAATGAGTCTTTCTATTTTGATTAAGATATTTTCTAATATTGCTGCATTCTTGCAATATGAGAGCCAAACAACCATAGTTATAACAAATTATTATTGTTCTTGTTGCTCATACTGTATTCTTATTACTTTAAGGTTTTTCCATCTGTTTTAAGTAGGATTCTAAGTTTCTTTTGTCGTACTGTTTTTAATATGTTAACAGTGTCACTACAAAAATTATGGAAGAATTAAAATAAGAAGTTTATTAAGAAAGAAGACAAAGGTCTTGGACTTTTACTTTAGTAAAAAAAAAACTGAGGTCTCAAAGGATGGAACAGAATGATATGAGAGAGAAATGAAGTTTGTTCTGTATCTGGTCTCTCTGAACAGGACTTTTCTACAGTGAAAAGTATGCAGCTTTTTAGCCAGATTAGAAACAGTGACTGACTAGAGCCCAATGAAATCTAACACAGAAAAAGACAAATATTCTTAGAAAAAAGTAATGTGATATTACTGAGTTAGGGTGAGAAATCAAAGACCATGGGAATATTTCAAATTAAAATATCTAAATGTAGGTAAAGAAAATAAATTGGTGGAAAAAATCTTTAAGAACATAATACTCTACCAAGTGATTATAAATAATATAAAATATTTGATGGTAGTAAAGTAGAAAGATTGCTTTAAAGCAATATTAGTGATTTTTTAAATTGAAAAATAAAATCATTCATATTACATCTCAATTGCTATCCCATCCTATGCATCCTCCCATTCCTCCCTCCCTCCCACTTTCATTGCATTCCCCTTCTCTATGACTGTGACTGAGGGGGACCTTTTCCCCTTGAATATGATGCTAGGTTATCAAGTTTCTTCTTGGTAGTCAGCTATCCTTCCTCCGAGTGCCATCAGGCCTCCCCATCAAGGGGACATTGTCAAATAAGGGGAACCAGAGTTCGTGTGAAAGTCAGTCCCCAGTCTCCACTTAACTGTGGAGAATGTCCTGTCCCTTGGCTAGGTCTGGGTAGGGGTTTGATGATGACTGCATGTATTGTCCTTGGTTGGTGCCATAGATCGAGCAGAACCCCTGGGCCCAGATCCGCCCATCATAGTGTTATTCTTGTAGGTTTCTAGGACCCTCTGGATCCATCTATTTCCCTATCTCCTATATTTCTCTCACCTTAGGATGTCCTTACCTCTATCCCACTTTCCTGGCAAGTGAAAACTTTCATGGGACATGCACCTTGGGATAGTGTCCAGATATAAGTGAGTATATATCATTTGACTCTCTTTGCTTCTGGGTTAGCTCACTCATTATGATCATTTCTGGTTCAATCCATTTGTCCATAAATTTCTGGAATTCCTTGTTTTTAATAGCTGAATAGTATTCCATAGTGTGAATGCACCACAGTTTCTTTATCCATTCTTCTACTGAGGGACACTTAGACTGTTTCCATGTTCTGGCTATTATGAATAAGGCTGCTATGAACATGGTTGAGCATATGTCCCTGTTGTATGCTGGAGCATCTTCTGGGTATATTCCAAGGAGTGGAATAGCTGGGTCTTTAGGAAGCCGTATTCCATGTTTTCTGAGATAGCACCAGACAGATTTCCAAAGTGACTGCACTAGTCTGCATTCCCACCAGCAATGAAGGAGTGTTCCTCTCTCTCCACATCCTCACCTGCATGTGGTGTTGCTTGAATTTTTTTATCTTGGCCATTCTGATGGGTGTAAGATGGAATCTCAGAGTTGTTTTGAATTGCATTTCTCTGATGACTAAGGATGTTGAACATTTCTTTAAGTGTTTCTCAGCCATTTGATATTCCTCTGTTGAGGAATTCTGAGCCCCATTCTCAATTGAGTTATTTGGTTTGGTGGTGTTTAATTTTTTGAGCTCTTTATATATTTTGGATATTAGACCTTTGTCAGATGTAGGGTTGGTGAAGATCTTTTCCTAGTCTGTAGGCTGTTGCTTTGTTCTGTTGACAGTGTCTCCTGCCTTACAGAAGCTTCTCAGCCTAATGAGATCCCATTTATTAATTGTTAACCTTAAGGCCTGGGCTGTTGGTTTTCTAATATTAGTGATTTTTAAATGAAGTTCAAAACAGTACACTTATTAAAAGTAAGAATATTTTGGCCTGTATGTACTTTAAGGGAGAAAATCTAGGAGACTTAATGAATTGGGGAGTACAAAGAAGGAATATAAAAGAATAAGACATTATTAAACAGGACAGTGATAGATCATGTTCAGACTGGGTTAGACTTGACTTGACAGTATCTCCTGAGTATGGCTATTCAAGTCTGGAAGGTGAATGTGGACCAATTTTCCTGAAAAGTAGGTATTTTTGACATGGTCACTGTTTACTGATTTTTTTTTTTCTTATCATGTGGGCCCAAAGAAGATGAACTTTGGAAAGTATATTAGGAAAACAAACATCTGCATAACAAGCAAATCAAGAAGAAAATTAAAGAAGCCTTCCAAATGCAGTGTAATATATATATGTAGTATATATAATATATTATAGTATATATATATATAATAGTAGAAATGGTAAGTGCTTCGAACTGAAAAAATAGAACTAAGTCCACTCAAAGAGAAAATAAAGAACAAGAACAGCAACAACAGCAACAAAAAGTTTTCTTATGTTTTATGAGATTTAAAAGAGATAAAAGATATTACCTTTAGGAGTCCATGATAATGTTATTGATCAATAAGGTCTCCTGGGAGACAAGGTTCAGAAATCTTGACATTGCCTCCACCACAGGAATTTGTAGAGGGTGATAGTCCAGCAGAAGAAAGCTTTGCAATGGGAGCGCTTTAAGAGAGGCTTGACCCAGCAGCACTTTAAAATAGATGCTGAGACTCACAACCAAATGTTGGGCAAATCCTAGGAAGTCTTGAAGAAAAGTGGGAGTAGGTGAAAGGATAAAAGTGGAGGTGACACGGACTCCACAAGCCGACCAACAGAGCCAACTAACCAGGGCCCAGAGGGGCTTGTAGAGACTGAAGCACCATGAAAAGACTGAACTTAGGCCCTGTACAAATGGGTAGCTCAGGCTTCATGTGTGTGTCTTCTAGTAAAGGAAGTGGAGATGCCTTCTCTGGCCTGGACTCTGTAGCCTGCCTTTTGATTTTTTCCCTTTGGGGGAGCTGTCTTGCCAGGCCACAGGGGAAGCATATGTGCTCAGGACTGATGTGACTTGATGTGCTGGGGTGGGTTGGTGCGGGGCTCCTCTTTTCTGAGGAATAGGGGAGGGAGGAAAGTGGGAGGAAGAGGGAAGGGTGGGACTGGGAGGAATCAAGAGAGGGAGCTACAATCTGGATGTAAAATGAATACATAATTAATTAAAATTAAAAAAAACATAAAAATATAAAAGAAATAATTCAAAAACCAGGTTTATCCTTAGTAAGAAATAATAGAAAAAGCCACTTTGGTTTACATTTGAAAAAGCTTATTGGCACATATTGAAAGCTTTGTTATTAGGAACTCACTATGTTCAGTATAGCTTTAGGGTTTTAGAAATATAGAAACCAAAACAGAAAATGGAAAATAATACATGTGACATTTACGAAAATGAATAAGGGCTTAAAGAAAAAATACCTGGGTCATCACAACATCCAGTGGATAACATTTGCCAGAGATTATATGTCTCAAATGATACTTCCAGTGTTATTAATCAATGATGTGCATTATTTCTGTGTAGAGTCTGCATAGTACCCAAACTAATTGCTACAGGAATTTTCCCTCTCTTTTGAGGTTCACAAGTCACGGACTCTGATAAATTGGCATCGACTTGTTGGCATTTTCAAGAAACTTCAATAATTGTTTTTCTCTGTTATTTTTTTCTACTTTAGATCTCACATAGTGTTAGACATAGTGAAAAGGCGTTCTTAATAATAATAAAAATAGCAGTAGATAATAGAGTTGGCAGTACAAATGCTGAGACCTTGGAGGAACTACTTTAACCCTTTCAGAGAATTTCATGTGGTATTATTGGAAATTAGCTCTGTTTTTAAACAAGAGGTGTTCTGTTCTACCAATCTGTACCACACATGTTTATGAAATGCATCCTCCATATAAATTCAACCTGTAGTAAGGAATATATTTTAATGATCCTTCTTTTCCTACTTGCCTCTCTCTATTTTTCTTTCTCTTTCTGTCTTTCCCCCTCCAGCATCAATTGCAATAAATCTTTGCTTAGGAACATTTTATATCTCTGCCATTCCTCTCCGTGTTGTCAGTTTTCCTTGGCTTGAGCCTGCACAGATCTTGTGCATATTGCCATAATTGCTGTGAATTCATATTTGCAGTTGCCATACTGTTTCTAGAATATATAGTTTCCCTTGTATGTGTTCACTGCATTTGCCTCTTACACACTTTCTACTCCTTCTGCAATGCTGCCTGTTTATAGAACAGTTTGTTCTATAAATATCCCATTTAGAGGTAAGATTTCTGAAGTGTCTTATTTTATTCACCCTGAGCAGTTGTGAATCTCTGAGATCACCATCTACTGTGAGCAGAAGCTTCTCTGATGTTGATTCAGAAATTTATTGATGTATGAGTATACTGATAAGTAATTAGATGTCAGATTAATGCCATGTCTATGTAGCAGAATAATTGTAGTAGGGCTCATGAACTGTCTAGACAGAGTTTGTTGGGTCCTGAAACAATGTCAGGTATGGGTTTCATCTTATGGACCAGGCCCTAAATACAATCAGAATGTGAATAGTTACCCTACTGATGTTCATGCCATTACTGTACCAGTGAGTATTACTTGCCAGGGCAGTGTTTGTTTTAGCTCTCAAGAGTTCACAGCAGGGTATGGTTGATAATTACTTTTTTTCTCCAATAGTATGGAATAGCACTGTTGAACACTATGAAAATTAAGCAATAGGCAATTAACTTCCATGTCAATCCAAGCTTAACATCTACATGTTCTATAAGTCAAGCATATGGTGGCTTCAGCAGTAGTCTTACATTGAAGTTCTGGGAGGCAACTAAAAAACATTGGCAGAATTCTGTAATACTTATGGATATTTGGTATCTGACTGGCTAAAAAGAGGTAAACCATCCTGACATTGGACTTTATTTGTTAGCTTGCAGTGTCTATATATGCTTTTACAGTAGTAGGTAGGTTTCTATATGACTTTCCTTAAAAGTACATTAGTTCTTAGTTATTTCTCCTTTTATATCCTGTTCTCAACCCATTGTAACCATTCTTGTTCCATTAATTACTTTTAAGCCGTTATATCAGTGGTGTATAAATACTTTTTCTTAAAATTCTTCCCATATTGGCATTTACTAATTTTTGGCTTCTATGGATATTTCAAATGAAACATGCCTATCTGAAGATTTTAAACTAATAGCCACAGATGAGAGAAATCAATTTAATTTTGTCTTTATGGATTTGGATCACCTAAAGGTTCATATATTGAGGTATTATTTAAGTATTGGAAACTGATAATAATAAACTCTATTGGAAACATATAGATGTTTAGAAGTAGTCTCAGAAGTAGGAAGAGACTGAAAGTAGAATGTAACCTTAGAAATTTGTTATCATGGTAACCACAGTCTTTTTATCCCATGAACAGCAAGAAAATTAAGGCATAACTTTAATTCATTCATCATTTAAAGTTAAGGGATTGAAATGAGGCTCCCATATTAAACCATACTTGAATTTTGAAAGATACATTCAAACTGAATGAGAGATCAGGAAGATTCTTCTCTATAGCAATAATTAATTTGGGGGTTCACTATACCCCACTTTGTTCCTAAATATTTATTTGGATTTTCTGCTGCAGTTCAGATCACTTAGTTCCAGAATAAAAGACACAGAGATGTTTTAGAGTTATAATAAACCTTAAATCACTAGATCTAGGCAGATATCACATCTCTAAACTATTTTGCTATTTCCCAGCTACACACCTCAAGTTACTTGTCATAATTGTTGCTGCCTGAGCTGCTTCTGTTCCATTAGACCAGCCCTCATGGCCCTAGTGCTTGTGGTCCATACTGGCCCATGGCTACTTCTTTCTCTTTGGTTTCCTCTCCTTCTCTCCCCACTGAGATCCCCATCTGAGACCCCAAGACCAAGAAACTCAGGTCAGACTACTGTTCTTCTGTCCAATTACAGGCTTCTCCTATTTTTTTAACCAACCAACTTTACTTTGGGGAGCAAGGTTTACACAACAAAGGCTGCTGTACATGAGAATGTGGTTCTCTGGCAAGCAAACATATCTTGGAGGCCCCTATTTAACATTTAAATACATAGCACCAGACCAACTTCCCAACACTTCCTGCTGGCCAAGCAAAAATAAAAATATACTTTCTTTACTTACATTCTTTGTAGGTAAATCTGCTATACTCTATGAACCTTGGAAAACATGAACTACACAGTATTAAAGACTCAGCTTAGTGCTCCCATGAAATAAGAGAGCCACTAGCATTTTTATCATTACCATCAGAGTTTAAAAGAAGTAAATCTTTTGCCAAATTATTACTACAAGAGGTAAAGTAGCATGTAATCCTTATTTAATTTCTACAGGGAAATTTTCTTATAAGAATATGAGCTCAACACATAAAAACAAAGTTGCAACAAATGCCCGATACTGATGGCTATTCTCTGGCACTCAACAATCACAACAAACAGGAGGACAGATGTAAGAATGTGAGGTCATGGTGAAAACAAAAGTGTTCTTTTAAAATTTAGTATCCCCTGGATGGGGAGGCCTGGTGGCACTCAGAAGAGGGATAGCAGGCTACCAAGAAGAGACTTGATACCCTATGAGCATATACAGGGGGAGGAAGTCCCCCTCAGGCACAGTCATAGGGGAGGGGAGTAAGGGGAAAATGGGAGGGAGGGAGGAATGGGAGGATACAAGGGATGGGATAATTATTGAGATGTAATAAGAATAAATTAAAAAAATAAAAGTAAAAAAGAAAAAGATCTTTAAAAGTACATATTTTGAAAAATACATAACATAGTATATGAAAAATGAAGCAAATGGGAAAGTTAAATAGAAGACTAAACAGACAATATGGACTTATTGAAGCAGAAGTTAATAATAGAGACTTAATACAAGTGATCAAAGAGTTGACAATATGGAAAATTTCAAAGACATTTTGAGATATTGATGATGGTGTAGAAAACTATAATGTATCTAATAACTTGAGAAGATTACAAGGAGTAGAATGGATGAAAGGAGGATCCTTGTCAGAATTAAGAAGTGTGAAATTTTAGACAAAGGGGCAGAAAAATCTGTTTCAGGAATATGGCCAAGATTATGAATCTATTGCAGTTACAACAATACCAAATGAAATAGATTTTGGGAAAACATTACTAGAGATAAAGATGATTGATACATAATGACAAAGAAGTCTTTGTGCTTATATACTTGGTAATTATAAATTTTTACATATATGATGCTAGAGCTTTGAGATGTACAAATATACATAAATGTATAACTCCAAATATATTAAATTTTTGGATTAAGCTATAAAGAAGTCTATTTATTACCCATTATCCATCATAGAACATTATAACTCTCTTTTTCAATTTATTTAATTGTCCAGTAATCAAAAATCTTGTAATTGTCTATCAAAATTTAGGGAATTTCTACAAAACTTTATTTAATGAATATTATATGTATAAACTTCTTGGTCCACTAAATTTTAAAAAAAGTTGGGAAAGTATCATGAGGTCCCAATTAGTAATTGTTGATCTTAGAGCTTGAGCTATTGGTATTCAGTTCAGGAAGTTATCTCCTGTGCCAATGAACTCAAGGCTCTTCCCCACTTTTTCTTCTAACAGATTTAATGTGTCTGGTTTTATGTTGAGATCTTCAATCTATTTGGACATTTGTTTCATGCAGGGTGATAAATGTAGATCTATTTACATTTTTCTACATGTAGATATACAATTAAACCAGTACCACTTGTTGAAGATGCTATCTTTTTTCCATTGTATGATTTTGTCTTATTTGTCAAAAATCAAATGTCTATAGTATTAGATCCTACTGCAGGACGTGGCTGGATTGGCCTGCCCTCTATCTAGGGGCAGCAGATTCCCCTCCCCCAGAGATTTATTATATAAAGCAGACATTTCTATTTCAGGGCCCCGTTTCTCCCCATCCTTTCTCCTTCCCTTCCCCCTATCTCCAGTGTGCACTCTCCTTTCCTTCCTCCTCCCAAGCAGCTTCCAATAAACCTGCATTTATATATTGTATCTTCCTCACCAATTAACTTATTCTGTTTATTTAATCAGTCACATATGTGTGTGGATTTATTTCTGGGACTTTGATTTCATTCCATTGACCAACTAGCCTATTTCTATGCCAGTATCATGCAGGTTTTATTACTGTTGCTCTGTAATATAGCTTGAGATCAGGGATAGAGATTCCTCTGGAAGATCTTTTATTGTATAGGACTGTTTTAGCTATTCTGGGTTTTTTGTTTTTCTATATGAAGTTCAGAATGGATCTTTCAAAGTCTGTAAAAAATACTGTATAGGTATTTTGACAGGGATTGCACTGAATCTGTACATTGCTTTTGATAAGATGGCCATGTTTATTTACTATGTTGATTCTCCTGATCCACAGACATGGGAGATTATCCCATCTTTTGATATCTTCTTCAATTTCCTTCTTCAGAGACTTGAAGTTTTTCATATGCCTTTCACTTGCTTGGTTAGAGTTACACTAAGGTACTTTATGTCATTTGTGGCTATTATGAAGGGTGTAGATTTCCTAACATCTTTCTCAGCCCTATTTTTCATCTGTATACAGGAGGGCTACTGATATTTTTTAGTTGGTTTTGTATCTAGTCACTTTGCTGAAGGTGGGGAAGTGCCTTGAACTCATTGGCACAGGAGACAACTTCCTGAACAGAACAGCAATAGCTCAGGTTCTAAGATCAACAATAAATGGGACCTCATGAAACTGAAAAGCTTCTGTAAGGCAAAGAACACTGTCAAGAGGATGAAATAAGAACCACTGACAAGGAAAAGATCTTCACCAACCCTACATCTGACAAAGGTCTAATATCCAAAATATACAAAGAACTCCAGAAATTAAACACCACCAAACCAAATAACCCATTTAAAAATGGGGTGCTGAGCTAAACAGAGTATTCTCAACAGCTGAATATCAAATGGCTGAGAAACACTTAAAGAAATGCTCAACATCCTGAGTCATCTGGCAAATGCAAATCAGAATGACTCTGAGATTCTATCTTACACCCATCAGAATGGCTAAGGTAAAAAAAATTCAAGTGACACCACATGCTGGCAAGGATGTGGAGAAAGGGGAACACTCCTCCATTGATGATGGGAGTGCAAACTTGTACAATGACTTTGGAAATCAATCTGGTACTTCTCAGAAAACTGAGAATAGTGCTACCTCAAGACCCAGCTATAACACTCCTGGGTTTATATCTGAAAGACTCTCCACCATACCACAAGGATATTTTTTCAACCATGTTCATAACAGCCTTATTCACAATAGCCAGAATCTGGAAACAACCTAGATTCCCTCAACTGAAGAATGAATAAAGAAACTGTGGTACATTTACACAATTGAATATTACTCAGCTATTAAAAACAAGGAAATCTTTAAATTTTCAGGCAAATGGATGGAACTAGAAACAAACATCCTGAGTGAGGTAACCTACACTCTGAAAGACACACATAGTATATATTCACTTATAAGTGGATATTAACTCAAAAATACAGGATAACCACACTACAATACACAGACTGAAAGAAACTAAATAACAATGTGGAGCCTAGTAAGAATAATTAATTCTCATTCAGGAGGAAAACTAGAATAGACACTGGAAGCAATTGAAGAGAAGGAACAAGAAGAGTGCATACCATAGAGGACCTCTGAAATACTCCATCCAGCAGGAGAGACAAGCAGATGTTGAGATACAGCCAAACTTTGGGGTACAGCACAGATTGTCTTATGGAAGACTGGGGAATAAAGGGACTAGAGTGATTAGGAGCTCCATGAGGAGACAAATGGAGCCAACAAATCTGGGTGGTGGTGGTGGTGGGTGCAGCAGAGACTGATGCACCAACCAAGGACCATGCATGGTGAGGACCTAGACCCTCTTCTCAGATGTAGTAGATTGACAGCACTGTCTCCTTTTAAGTCTCATAATATGGGGAGTAAGGACTAATTCTGACCTGGACTCTGGCTTCCATGTGTTGATCTCTTCACCCTGGTGTGGCAGCCTTGCCAGGCCACAGAGAAAGAGGATACAGGCAGTCTTCTGAGAGAATCCATCAAACAGGAGATCAGGACAGATATTGGGAATCAATGCTGAACTCTGGTGGAGTGCTGAGAGTTGTATGGAAGAGTGGGAGGATGGAAGGCCCTGGAGGGGTCAGGAGCTCCACAGGGAGACCATCAAGGCAGGTAGATGTGGACCCAGGGGGCCTGCACAAACTGATGCACCAACCAAGGACAAGGCACTTAGAGAACCTAGACCCCTTGCTCAGATGTAGCTGATAGACAGTTGATTCTCCGAGGAGGTGAGAGGAGAGACTGTCACTGAACATGACATGCACTCTATTTAATCATTGCAGGCTATCCTGATGATACCTGATAGGCTCTGGTTAGATAGTGTGGTACAAGGGCCCCCAGTCAGAAGTCTAGTGGGGGGGGAATAGGGCAGAAGAGGGAGGAAGGGAATGGAAAAATAAGAATGAGGGGATAACAATCATGATGTAATGTGTGAATAAATTACAATAAATACAATATAAAAATAAGTAAAAAGAAAGTTGTGTAAGTTTTCCATTACTTTAATAAATTCCTAAAATGATCAAATTACAAAGTATTTTTTTATGGCTTCAGTTAATGATTAGTTGGCCTTGTAACTTTGCTCCTCTGGTAGTATATCAAAAGGTTACAATATTATGAAGCAAAATTGCATATCTCCTGAATGGTTGGAAAGATAAAAAATGGAAAAGTGACTAGGTTTCCACACTATTTTGAGATAATGTGATCATTGATATAAGGACTTCCCTCTAGGTTCCATCACTTTAACGACTTGGGGGCTAAACCTGTAATGTGTGGACACTGAAGAACCACTTAAACTATAATTAAACTTTTTGCTAAAGGCCTAATCGTAAAGATTTGGTAGCCCAAGATAGAAGGATAAAAAGTGACAAAGGCCTAACTCAGATATAAAGAAAGTTCAAGCCTATCCTACATTCAGTAAGATCCTTACTGAAAACCTGAAACAAGAAAAAAGGATGTACACTATAGTTTATCTGAGTTTGCTTCTTTGTGGATTCCTTACTCTCTTCCACCCTTCTCCACCCTTTTAACCACCAACACTAGATAGGAAAAAAAAAAGGATAGGGGGCAAAGGGGGCAAAGTTATGGTTAGACTACTTCATGCTGATTAGAGGCATCTAGTTCCTTGGGGCAAGTTTGCTCTTTTCTGTCTGGATATCTAATTTTTTTCTTCTCATTTTGTTGTGCACTACTACTTGGCTAACCACAACCAACAGCATTCAACCACCAACCAGTGACCAACAATAAACTATCTGGGCACTAGCATTTATATATTTTCTTAAAAGTTCCCAGAATTCCAAAGGTCATACACTCTCAGTCAATTGGCCTTGTAGAATGTTCCATATATGTACACATTTTTTTTAAAAGAAACTTCACTTTTTAAACCTAGGCATAATCTTTGACCACATAAAACAATAGTACAGAAGAATATTTCTAAGTATTACCAGGGATTAAATCCAACCGTAAAATCTCTCTACATATCTTTACTTTCTAGAACAGAGCTGATAAAAGTTCTCCTGTACTAAACATGGATTTTTATGCCTAAAGAACTCATAAGACTCTTTAAAAGATTGCCTGTTAGCCAGAGATCATGACTTCAGCATTTAGAAGGCTGAAGAAGGTCTGTATTGCAAAATAGAAAAGAAATGCAAAGAAAATAAAATATATTTTGACAATTTGCATATTATATGTCAGTCCTGATTAAAAGCATTGACCAAAGTAGATAACATAAGCAAATTTAATCTTTCTATTTTAACCACCACATAACCAAAATATGTAATCTTTTATTTCATTTATATACTTAGGTTACCTGTTAATTCCATGATATACACTTGATATGAATATAAATATGAAAGTGAGGATTTTGGTTTTATTATCTCAACAGTACTACAGGACAACTTGATTATTTTTATTATTTCAAATTGTTGGACTTGGTATCAATTAAGCCAGATGTTTGTTATTAAAAAAAAAACTACATTTTTTGTTTGGTTCCTAGTGTAAGCAACAATTGAAGAAACATTTCCAATAGTTAAAATATACTGAACTAGCCCACTGACTCAATGGTTAAGGGTATTTACCATATAAGCTTGGTGATAAGAGTTTGATCCCCCAAACCCCAACTAATGTTAAGGAAAGAAGTGACTCCATAAAGCTTTCTTTTGACTTCTGCTTGACATATGTGTGCACAAACACATCATTACATGCACATGTACAGAAGTAAAAGTACATGCAGAGGCACGGAATAATTGAAAAAGTTAAAAGGAAGCAGAATGATTATCATTCAATGTAAATGTTAATTGATCACATACTCAGAATATAATTAGAACTATTTTTGGGTATACAACAAAATTTACTAGTATAAATTTTTAAAAGTCACTGAACAAAAAAAGCCATAAATCAAGGTGTTTTTAAAATACATTGGTGAGAATATCTGAGTAGATACACAATTTAATAATAAGATCGTGCTTGTAATGCATTTTACACATTGTTGATATGTTAACAGAGAATTTCACACTTCATTGAAAAGTCATTAAGACAATTACCAGGTCATTAGTGTACAAGTTAAGCCTCAGCTTTGAAACCCTATTCTCTAAAGTCTTCGTTTTGACAGACAGTTTAGCTTCTAGCATATGCTGACTCAGAATGTAATTTGCTCCATCCTTTTTACATACCAATAGACTAGCCTTCAGAGAGTTCTAAGATGGTGTTTCTGGGACTCTGGCAAACCTAGAAAATTTATTTAACTGTGCCTTGCAGATTCATTTAGGTTTCTTTAAAGAAAATCCCACTAATCTGGTACAATGAATTTCTGGTCTAGTGAGACCCCTGAGTGACTGATTAAGCCTTTGTAAAAATCAGTCATTAATGTTCACTTAATATACAGTTAAAAAGGAAAAATGCTTTATACTTTACTCACTCATTTAGCATGCTAATATTTTTTGATTTTATTGTTTATTTTAAAAATTTATTATAATTTGTTCAGATTACATCCTGATTGCTAATATTTTAAAGAAACACAAATAGTATCAAAATTCCACCAGAGTTTGTATAAATTGTATGCATTTATAGTATTTTACTGGCTTATTTATATTATGCATGATATAAATGTCTTCTAAATTAATTTGTCAATATGTGTAGAAATTCCTGTTTAATAGTGGCATTTTATTTTACTTTATGTTTATAATTTAATATTTTTTTATTTCTCTTGCTATTGATAAATATTTGAATATTTTACCATTTTGTATTGTAAAACAATGAATATATATATATGACTATGTAAATATATATGCATGTATAAATATATTTAATGCAATTTAATGATAATTTCCACATGTTCTGTCATGTTTTGCTGATTTCTCTAGGTCTAACAGGAACTAAGAAGTTTTTTTCATGTGTAAAAGGATAATAAAATATATTTGGATCAGTGCAAAATTAAGGATATATCCAAAGATCAAAAAGGCCTTTGAGGTGTTTTCATATACACCTATGGTCCATTAGCTTGTTCATTTTTAGCTCCCTTTAACTCTCATGCCAATTTTCAAAATCGCAAAAACAAATACTATTTGGAAATCCAGGGGAAATGATAAGGCTGGAACATCTGAATGATGCAATTCTGGTTAAATGTGAAAGTATACTGGAAAAAAAGAGTAAGGAAAATTTACTTGGAAAATATTTTAAAACTCTATAGGAGATACTCTGTATTTGGTTGGATAGCTATTTTAGACAAATATTGGGAGGTGTGAGTTGAGTGATTCAAAAGAGGGCTTTTGTTTTTACATCGGCATCGATGTCACTTGGCCTGGTCTTTGTCTCCTAAATTAACACATTTCCCAGCTGAGATTATAGGTATAAAAGCACCATTTCTGGCTTTGGCTGATGAAAGTCCTTAAAACACATATCACAAGTTCTCCATGTCTCTTGTGTATACTCTGAGGATTCAAAGTATCAGTAGTCTTTAACAATGAGAAAAGATTTAAAGAAAATGCTGTCATATGTCTGGAAAATAAGGTTAGAAGTGAGAGACTGTTAATTTGCCCCTGATATTTTGGGTGTTTGTGACTTTTCTCATTTTAGTCTGCACCTGAATGGGAATAGACCTCAGTTCCGAGTGATCATATTGGCTCTGTCTGAGGCCCCAAGACTCCTGATTTATGACACTCCTGTCTAGCCACTCACTTAGCTGAACATGACCTTGCTTGTTGACCCAGCACACAGCTAGCCCTGTATGACCTGAGTAGTTATAAGAAGCTGACCACAATTTAGCATCTAGTGGTTCGTGAAAAATCCTGCTGCTGTTAGAAAAAAATCTTGCTCAGTCTTGCAAAAACCCCAGGAAGCCTGGGGACACAGAACTTACCAAAAGATTTGCAACTGAAAAAAAATCATGTCCTTTTGCACTTCACGACTATATGACAATTTTTCTTTTACTTTTGACATGCATGGAGCTGGTAGAAGTAAGCCAACGAAGCCCAAAGCACAACTCTACATTACCTTATTACTTTCCATAATAATAGGTTTATATTGGAACACAATTTTCTGTCTCTTTTGCCTTTCCTACCACCAGAATATCCAGTTGATTTATTTGTATGATACTCATAATGATCTGCAGCTCTATGTGCTATTAACGTATAGCTGAGTTTGTATTATAACAGTGATTTTTCATAGTTTGCTGTTACTTATTGCCAGTAATTTACTTTAACATGAACTAGAGTGACTTACTTGAATGTTGGAATGGTGCTCTTGTCCATTTAATGTCATCCATCTGAAACAAATACCCACTACGTGGGAAAGACTACCAAGATGTTATTATTACAGTGATCAGCGGTTGACTCATCATAACCTACTCCAGTACAGATTATCTTACCATACCGATTGTGATTTAAGGAGACCAGAAGACAAAGTGAACAGAGAGAAATACAGCAGCATGTGAGACATCTATTATGGAAACAAGCTAGTCTTGTGTTTGAAATGCTAAAGCAATTCCTTTGTAGGAAGAATACACTAATCAGTCACTGACAGGAATTACTTCTGTACTAACACAGTTGATTACTGACAGACAAACTTTTCCACTCTATGTATAACTTTTGAGTGTGCCTTTGATCACATGGAAGATAAGTCCTTCCTAATTTTGACAAAAAATATGTCTCTCTATACATTAATTTGAGTTTGATGTGAGTTAATTAATTGATTTTATAGTTGTCTCCACATATTATACTTTATTAATTTCTAAAATGAAATATGTACTTCTGTCTCATCATATAAAACAAGAAGCATAACAACACAGTTAACAAGTTAAAAATCATCTGCATACTGTAAAGATGTATAATCATTTATTATAAAAAATAAGGTATGGGGACTCATATTAAACACAATTTTTAACTATTAAAATGTTAAAAGTAACAGTGATTCAGGTAGCGTGGCACATAACATAGTCCCTTCATCCTCTTGGGAGGTTAGGACAGGAAAATTTTTAGGAGTTTGAGACCATCCCAGGTTTCACTGTGAGTTCCAGTCCTGTCAGAGCAGTGGAATGATACATTGTCTTGGGAAAAGTGATTATAGAGTCAGAGATAGCCTCTACTCCTGTTGTTAGGGAAGTCACATGATGACCATGTGGCACAGCCTTTGGATCCCTTTCCCCTAACTGGGCTGCCATCTCTGGCCTCAGTGGGAGAAGATGCAGTTACTTCAGCTGGGACTTGAGATTCCAGGGAGGGTTGCTACCCCTTAGGACCCTCCCCTTCTCTGAGAAAAAGAATGGGGTATGGGGGAGGGTTCAAGAGGGCAGGATTTAGAGCAGAGGAGGGAGGTGGCTGGGATTGAGCTGTAAAGAGATTAAATAAATAGTTTTGTTTAAAAGTGACTGCAAATAAAGATCTCAACATAAAACCAGACCCACAAAATCTGTTAGAAGAAAAAGTAGGGAAGAGCCTTGAACTCATTGACATAGGAGACAACTTCCTGAACAGAACACCAATAACTCAGGCTCTAAGATCCACAATTAATAAATGGGACTACATGAAACTGAAAAGCTTCCATAAGGCAAAGGACACTGTCAACAGAACAAAAGGACAGCCTACAGACTGGGAAAGGCACTTTGCCAACTGTACATCTGACAGATGGCTAATATAAAAAATAATATAAAGAACTCAAGAAATCAAACACCACCAAAATCAAATAATCCAATTAATAATGGGATACAGAACTAAACAGAAAATTTCACCAAAGGAATATTGAATGGCTGAGAAACACTTAAAATATGTTTAACGTCCATAGTCGTCAGGGGAATGCAAATAAAAATGACTCTGAGATTCCATCTCACACCTGTCAGAATGGCTAAGATTAAAAACTGAAATGACAGCACATGCTGGTAAGGGTGTAAGGGAAGGCGAATATTTCTCCATTGCTGGTGGGAGTATAAACTTGTACAACCACTTTGAAAATCAATCTGGTGCTTTCTAAGAAAATTGGGAATAACTCTACCTCAGGACCCAGCCATACCACTCCTGGGCATATACTTGAAAGATTTTCCACCATACAACAAGGACATTTGCTCAAGCATGTTTATAGCATCTTTATTCATAATTGTCAGAATCTGGAAACAACCTAGACATCCCTCGACTGAAGAATGGATAAGGAAACTGTGGTATATGTACACAATAGAATACTATTCAGCTATTAAAAACAAGAAGATTTTGAAATTGACAGGCAAATGGATAGAACTAGAAAAGATAATCCTGAGTGAGGTAACCCAGACCCACAAAGACACACATGGTATATACTCACTCATGAGCAGATATTAGCCACATAGTACAGGATAACCACACAATAGAGAGACTGATGGATCAACCAAGAACCATGTATGATGTTGACCTAGACCATCTGTTCACATGTAGTAGACAGACAGCACAGTCTCCTTGTGAGTCTTGTAATATTTGGAGTACGGACTTCCTCTGACATGTTGATCATTTCACTTGCCAGACCACAGAGGAAGAGGATACAGGCATTCCAGATGAGACTTGATAGGTTGAGGTCAGATCTTATCGGAGGAGGGCTCCTCGTTCTGAGGACTAAGGGAGGGAAGGACATGTTATGAGGGAGGGAGGGTTGGATTCAGCAATGGGGAATGGATCTACAATCTGGATGTAAAGTGAAAAAATAAAAATAAAAATGTGATTATAATTTCATATGTATAGTATTTAATATTTGATGAAGCTCTTTATTCTACTTTTGCCTTTTCACACTTAAAAGTAAATTTGAAAATTGTTTTATGTTATCCCATCATGAGTAGTGTAAAAGTAAAACACATCTCGCTCTGTATTATGAAGATTCTTAAAATGTCACATTAGCCAAGAAGGTTAATGGAACTGCTCTGTGGAAAATTACCACCTGCTCATTTTTTGAGATGTAAACCTAGGAGTTTGTAGTATGAACCCTAGCTTACCTAAACCAAATTAATAAAACATATTACAAAAAAATGTTGCCTTCTTTCTCTACTGAATGTTATTTTCAAATGGGTGTTAAAGATATAATTCTGAATAGATATAGTTAGTTTTAGAATTTATTAGAATTTAAATCCTTTAAACATACTTGATAAACACTTGGTAAACAGTGCCTTAATTAGTCAGTCCCATTGCGAACAGGTTCTCATGCACAGTACTATACTACCTTAGTTTTCTAACTATGGTTCCAGTCACTATCTTGTTTTTCTTTTAGCACTAAAACACATTTTTTCTAAGAATGATACATGGTGGTTTCCATGGGAGTCTTTAGGTTGGATTTTGTTTTAAGGGGAATCAATTATTTTTGAATGTAAAATATTTTGAACAAAATTGTGAATAGATTCTATCAATATACTAACCATAGCCATACTACTAATAATTGGCTTATAATTTGCAGATGAAATATTAGTCATCTATTTATCATAAAGATTTTGTTAGAAATATATTCACAATCAAATTAATCTCTTTAGGGTTCACAAACTACAGAGGAAATACATCATACACTGATTTGGTAAAGTTTGTTTTATTTGAGAAGTTAATGTCAAATCTGTCCTCCTAGAGCTTCAGAGTTATTTATGCATATATTATGACATGATTATTTAAATAATTTATTGGGTTGTTATGATTTTCTATCTGTAAAGTCTTTTTATTTTATCTATGTATTTTTAAAATTCCTAAGCCTTGCCTTTTTGTGTTCTATGTAACTCTATCCACCTTTGTATCTGAAAATTATTTATTCTTCCACTGTTTGTGAAATTAGAAAGAGGAAGAAGTCAGAAAGGCAGAGCTGGCAAACCTACACTCATTAAATCAATATTCTGACATCACTTACTGAGTCTCCTACAATAATACATTTTATTTTTCACTCTTTTGGAGTTGGATCAAATGAATACAAATTATTTAATAAATATGTTAATAAATTTCCCTAATACTCAAATGAGTATGCCATCAAGAATAGATCTTTCAAACAAGCTCAGAGATTCTAAAGACTTCATTTTTTGCTAATAGATATTTAAATAAGAAATTTTATTTATTCTCAATTGTCTAGATTTTGTCATCAGAACAATTATTAAAATGTAATTATGCTGTTTGCCAGTTTATTCATAATTTATTTCAAGAAATATCTTCATTACTGGTAAAAGTTTTTATGGTGATTTTGGTCTTCGTTGTACTAATGTCCTTTAATATTTAATAATGCTGCATATTCAACTGTATAAAATATAAATGTATATAAAACTAAGTCTATGGTTTTGGGAAGATAGTCTTCCCATGAAAAGTTTCATGGATGCTAGAGTAATTCAGGATTAATATTTTGGTATTAAAAGCTGATGTGGCATATAAAGGAGTATGGGGGTATGATTTTTGATAATTGTCTTTAATTAACATCATTCCACATTTCCAACTCAGCTTCATCTTTTTTACTTTATGCTTAGTCATGTAATAGAAAATAATAAGAAGATAAGATTTGATTGCAGGCAATTCTGGATTAAAATTCTGGCTCTAATGATTATGAACTATATTGTCATTTTTGGTAGCTATTGCATTTCTCTTTGACTTCATATCAGTAATTATTTTACTTGGAAATATGTGTGTAATATGTTATCTCATTTATATTTACTCTAATATGAGGTATTGTAACCATACAAATCAATTATAATACAAGGCTTACTTCCAATACCTTGAAAGTGGTATTGCAAGTTGTTTAGTATAATTATGTAATACAAGCTAATTAGTTGATCAAATCATAGTCATGTCAATTACTAGTCTATTTTTATCACAAGAATATTAATCCGAGGTTTAACAAATAGATATGCTTCTATAGATATATAAAGTAAAATAGTGAGATAAGATCTTCAAAAGCCTCAGAGACCTCCAGAATATGGCATGTAAAAATGTTTTTACATCATATTTTTGTCATTTACCAGTTGATGGAGCCAAGCTGACCTTTGGTTCTGGTGCTTCACCCAGTTTGTAGCTTTAATCTCTCTGTAACCCATGGGTCCACAGATTCTCTTGAAAGCTAGACTAGCCCTTCTTGGACAATGGCATCTGGAAATAGGGCTGTCTGGTATGGAAATGCTATCTGTAGACCTTGAGAGTCAACTGTACAGATGTTTCCATGTTACTCCTGCTTGCCACCTACCTTATCACATTTGACTCAGTGGGAGTGGTTATCCATGCACTTGTGTATGTGAAAGTCATTTTACATTTCCAAGCAGTCTCTTTCTTATTTTTATATTTTAACTCTATTCTTAGATGTATGAAGTGAACATTTGGCTTCTGTAAGTATGTTCTATGCACTTCTAATGATTTATTGTGTATTTATATGTTGTACATAGTACTGGTCAGTTCTGTAAATGGAGAATAAGAATGTCTTTTCCTCATTTTATATCTTCAGCACCCTTGATTAAAATGGTGTCATTTACTTCTGTGCACCAATTTTCAAAACCACTGAGTGCTGTGATGCCTGAAGTGAGAAGGAAGTACTGACCTATGTCCCATGTTTGGCTCTGTGCCTTGTCATCTGTCATGCAGGAATCTACCACAGTCTGTAGCACCAAGCTGTTCACATACTATTGAACAAACCTGTCTTTTTCCTTGTATCTATTCTCTTCCAGCCTTGAGTGGCTGTTCTGCTGCCATATAAGAAAAATCACCATCACCCATGTTAAGTGTTTCTGGATTCATGGGTGAGTTCCTTGGGCAGTCCCAGACAGGCTTTCTGGATCTGGCTCCAAGGGCATCACATGTCAAAGCAATACTGGGGATCATTAGGCTCCTTTTGACTTACTTTGGACAGTAGGTTTCAGGGGAACAAAGCCATGCAAGCAGCCTGCCTCTCCTATCAAGGTTCCATCAAGTAGACATTCTTGTACTTGTCTGACTTTGTCCCAGTATTGGCCAAGTCCATGTTGTATACTCATAAGTTTCTTTACCAAAGACCAGAAGCAGGAGCCAGGCATGGCCAGTACTCCTTTTCTGAAACCTTTTAGGTCTCAGAAGTGAAACTTGACATTGGTCTGGTCCATTGGGCTGCTCAGAAAAGTGCTGCTCTTATACATCTCATTGGTATTGGAAAAATAAACTTGTACCACCTAAAAAAAGATATTTTTATTATTTTAAAGATTCTTTGACAAGAAGACAGGTTAATTCCTGGCAATACCTGCCTACCTCAAAGAAGATGATGGAGATGGTTTCAAATGTGCAAACCAGCCAGTGGACAAAATATCTTCATTTCTACCACAGACAGAATTCTCCCTAAAAATGTGCAAGATTGGATATAGGCAGAGTCGACAGTCAAACCCTGCCAAGACAGGGTAAGCGAGTTCTCAATAGTCCCTGCCTCACAAATGTGTCTGTCAGATATACTGGGACAAAGAGTTTTGGGTGACTGTTCAGGCAGCAAACTGTCTCTGTCATTTTTTCATTTTGGAGGATGCAAACCTATACTTCTGGTTTACTCAGGTAATTAAGTTTTTATTCCTTCCCAAGTCTCTGATGGGGTTGAAGACCAGATTAGTTCAGTCTTACACATAAGCTTAGTTGTTTAGGGATTAAGATATTTTTAGGTCTAGATAGATGTTTTAAGTTGATAGAGATGAGATATGATAGATATTGATTTTCATTTAGAATTTTAGGTTCACTAAGATAGGAAAGATGTTTTCTTCAAAGTTCCCAAATACAAATAGCCAAATCACTATGAATATAAAATTTATATAATTCCTGGTGGTTTTGTGGTTTTCTTGTTGTATGTAGTTCATTTTATCTATGTATAATAACATAAAAATATATGGAAAAACAGAAATATAATAAAAATTGCAAAAAAGATCAAAGCGTACAGTTAATAGCTGAATTATATCCAATTGTTTTGATATATACCATAGCATCATTATTTATTCATCAGTTGATGGAGATCTGGGCTGTTTCTCTTTCCAAGCTGTTTGGAACAATATATCAGTGAATGTAATTTGCCATATAAATATAAAGATAAAAATCATGTGATCATCTCCTTTGACGCATAAAAGACCTCTGACAAAATCCAACATCTTTTCAGGTCCTTCAGAGAGAAGGGACACAGGAAAATTACCTTAAAATAAACAAAACAGTATACCAGAATTCTATCACCATTGCCATCCTAAGGGGAGAAAAATGTATCAAAACCCTTTCCACTAAAATCAGAAAAAAGAGAAGAATATCCAGTATTCCTATTCCTGTAGAACATAATTACTGAAGTATTAGCAAGAGTAATAAGAGTGAAGAAGAGCCAGGTGTAGTGGTGCATGCCTGCAATCCCAACATGTGGGGAGGCAGAGGCAGGCAGATCACTGTGACATCGAAGTCAGCCTGGTCTACAAAGTGAGTCCAGGAGGAAAGGCTACCCAGAAAAATACTGTCTCAAAAAATCCAAACAAACAGAAAAAGTAAAGAATATAAAGGAGGTAAAAATTAGGAGAAGAAGAATTAAAATGTCTTTACTTACAGATGATATGATTCCACATAAAAATTCCTTATAGACTCCATCAAAAAATACATAGGTAATAATATAACCAGAAAAGTACAGGGATGCAAAATTAATACAAAAATGTATAGTCTTTTGTGTGCAAATGAAAAGCACACCAAGAAGAAAATAAAGGATATAATATCATTCTAAATTATCTCCAAAATATCCTGGAATAAATATGACCAAGAAGAGAAAAGACCATTACAATGAAAACACGAATCTTGTTCCAGGTATACAAGGAGCATATCTAACATAATAAACTCAACTTATAGTAGACCTATAACCAACATCAAATTAAATGGAGAGAAATTAAAATAATTCCACTAATATTAGGAATAAAAGAAGACTGTCAGCTTTCTCCACATGTATTCAATGTAGTACCTGAGGTTTTATCTAGAGCAATAAACCAACTGAATGATATTAGGGGGATAAAAATTGAAAAGGAAGAAGTCAAAATATCATTATTTGCAGAGAGATAATAGAACACATAAGTGACCCTAAATGTTCCACTAGGAAACTCCTATCTGATAAATTCTTTCAGCAAAGTAGCTGGATAAAAGATTAACTCAGAAAAATATTAGCCCTTCTATATACAAATGCAAATGAACTGAGAAAGAAATCAGAGAAACAAAAGCCTTCACAAATAGCCACAAATAATATACAATATCTTGGTGTAGTTCTAACCAAGCAACTGAAAGACTTCTATGACAATAACTTCAAGCATTTGAAGGCAATATTAGAAGACAGAAATAGCTCCCATGCTCATGGATTGGTAGGCCCAACATAGTAAAAAATGGACATCTTACCAAAAGCAGTCTGCAGGTTCAATGAAATTCCCAACATAAATCCAACACAATTCTTACAGACTTTGAAAAAACTTCATATTGAGAAACAAAATTCTCTATCCTCAACTCTTTCATAAGACTCTCTGTGCTCCACCTCAAAGTTTGGCTGTGAGTCTTAGCATCTGTTTCTATCACTTACTGGGTGGAATCTTTCAGAGGACTTAGAGGGGACAGGAGCTCAACAAGGAGACCAAGGGAGCCAACAATTCTGGACATGGGGGATGGGGTGACTGTAGAAACTGGTGTACCAATCAAGGACCATATATGGTGAGGACTTTAATTTTTTCATGAAAAGAAAATCCCTTTGACATTTTCTATAGGATAATTTTAAAAGAAAAATTTACTGGGGATGGGTTTATCTTTACGTCTCTATTTATACAATTCCACTTTAATGGGTATAACTTTTTGGAAGATTTTTATTCATGTACACAGTTTGAAATATCATTCTACACCCTGTTTGTTTATATTTCTATTTAGCTATCCTTGGGCCTAGGCTAGGAAGCTTCTAGCCTCTGTACAATCTAATCTGCAATTCCGGACCTTGAACGCTTCAGCTTCCAGCCTCCATCTGCTCACCTAGGCCTAGAATGTTTTCAGCATCTGAGACTTACTACTGAATAAGTTCAGCTTTTCTAGTTCTTTCTGAGCTCTGGCTGGGTGGTAAAACTCAGCTGTTCTGGTTCAGAACTGCTCACCAAGACAACTGATTCAAAAAAATAGGTTCTTTCAGCTTTTTATAAAATTGCTCTGTCTGGAAAAACTGCACACAAACTCCATAAAATGAACTGCACCAAACTGCCTGCAGGGAACTCAAAGGAACATCACCTAACTGTACTATACTGACTGCAACAATTGTACTGTATTCTTGTAATGTACTTTCCTCTATTCTGTCCTGGAATTGCTCTTAAGTAGCTTCTCTTTCCTGTCTATTTGCATGGGATCTGGGTATGTCCTATCTCTGACTCATTCTGTCAAATCTTTCTCTGATTCATCACTTTGTCTGACCCTCAATTAGATGTCATTATTTTTGATTAAAGATGAGTACTGAATTCCAGCTAGAGGGATTAAAGGTGTGTCATGACTATATTTTAGCCACAAGGATTAAAA
The DNA here is from genome assembly GCF_964271855.1 of Acomys minous. Classification (NCBI taxonomy): domain Eukaryota; kingdom Metazoa; phylum Chordata; class Mammalia; order Rodentia; family Muridae; genus Acomys; species Acomys minous. The sequence continues at coordinate 51,935,297 of NC_140488.1, forward strand.
GTGTATATTCTATCCAAAGGGATTAAAGCTGTATACAAAGGGTATATCTGTATGCCAGATGTATCACATAAACCTAGTTCTTTGCGTCCAGAGCAACCATACTGCTGGATTCCAATTCCTTTACACATCTAATGAGGTGGTAGTCATATATTCTTTTATAAGGTTCATGAATACAATGGTCAGGTTTCTAGTATGAGGCATGATTTCCTTTCAATTGATGTACCATTAGACAGATTTTGGTTGCTGCAAACATGTGAGTGACATTTATTGAACCTTCATGGATATCTTGCCATGCTGGTAATTGTCATGCTTCATAAGAGCTGCAGCTGGATATAACTATCTAATTGCTTCTGTCACTTGAAAGTTTGCAAAGTATTTTCTGGAACCATGGAAGATAGACTACAGGAAAGATACTTTCAGTTTAGATCCAGTTTCTGTCATTGAGTTATGTGTCCTAAATGTGTGGTGACTTCTGCAATTGGCACTCACCTTTAACCCCTGAGGAACCAATGGCTACACATAATTTATATAGTTTTGCAAGTGACTTTGACTATGTTGAACAAGCAATCATTTGAAAAGAAGTTTCTTATGTTTGGTACTTGAGGTTTTGCCAACCCAAGTGTGTGTGTGTGTGTTGTTTTCTTTTGTGCGTGTGTGATTTTATTTTTTAATTTCATTTACATTATTACACATACATACAATAGATTATCTATAGCAAGAAGAACCATGACACAATCAGTAATTATATAAATGTTACATTCTTTGTGTTTTGGCTATTTGTATTTGACAGACTTGAAGAAGGCATCTTTCCTATCTTGATGCATCTAAATTTCTGAATGTAAATCAATCTCCATCACATATTGTCCTTATCAATTTAGAACACCTATTCAGAGCTAAAAACATCTTAACCCCTAAACAATTAAGCTTCATTGTAAAACTAAGCTACCTGGTCTTCAACTCACTCAGAGACTTGATAAGAAGTAAACTTGATTATCTGAGTATACCGGGAATGAAGTTTAGTAGCTTTCCAAATGAAAAAATGACAGAGACAATTTGCTACCTGAATAGTCACACAAAACTCTCTATAATGTTGGAACATCTTCAGCCTTCTGGCCCAAAATATCTGACAGACATGTTTGTGAGGCAGGAATTATTGAGGAGTTGCTTGCCCTGTCTTGGCAGAGTTTGGCTGTCAACTCTGCCTGTATCCAAACTTGCCTTTTTTAAGGCAGAATTCTGTCTGTGGTAGAAATAAGGACCCAGTTGCTAGTTTGCCACATTTGAATCCATCTCTATAAAGAGGTTCTTTGATGCTCATCATCTTCTTTGAGGTCGGCTGGGTGTTGCCAGGAGTTAACCCGTCTCATTGTCCATGAATCTTTAAAGTAATAAAAACATTTTTGAATGCCATATTCTGCATGTCTCTGGGATTTTTGAAGACCTTGTCTACCTATCCTTCCTTTATCTTTCTATACAGTCATATCTATCTGTTGCACCTAAGATGTATATTCTTGTGATAAAAGTAGACTAGCATTTGACATGACTGTGATTTAGTATACTAATATCTAATTTGTGAAACTTATTTCTCCTAAACATCTTGCTATAGCACTATCAAAGCATTGGAAGTAAACTTTGAATTGTAATTGAGTTATATGGATACAACAATATTAGAGTAGAAAAAATATACGTATATGATGAAATATTTGTGAAGAATAATTTTATTTAAATTCTTTACCACTTTATCTAGATTTAAACTTATTTTGCACATATATACAAAATTCTATACCAGTGGATTAAAAATACCTTGTGAGTGACAGTTGAAGCTGATATGGGTTGTCCCTATGGATTTTTCCATATGTTGATGGGTGGCCAGGGGTCGGACCCACCCGTGCTCCACACAATTTGGATCCCTTTCACCTGAGAATCGGCAGCACTGGAGTTTTGTAGTTCTCATTTTAGTCTTTAGGTTTCTGTACAGTCCTGGATTTCCAGCTATTCAGATGCAGTGTGAGCTCAGTGTTGCCATCTTGGAATACTCCCGACCCAAGTGTCATTTTTTTACATTAGTACACAACTATAAAATTATTCAGAGCTTTATCACAATGGTAAAGAGCAGGGGATTGTCTATGACAGACCTGGAGTAGAGATTAGCTCTGTAACTTTTTAAAAATAATAAAACAAAACTAACGAATAAGCCCTTATTTACAGAGTCAAGTTTTGATTTCTGTTTCCTAGTCCTTTGTAAGGCATTCTCCTTCTAACTTTGGCTGGACAGCTTAGCCAAGCCCTATTCCTAAAGTTCAGTCAGTTAAGATAATTGCTGGAACATCCTCCTGGACAAAGCTGACTTAATTTAATTGATGTGCTCTGATTTTGAGTATAGGCTCCAGTGAGGTTCTGGGAGGAGAAAGTAATGAAATCAAAGCAGTGATGTATTAGACCCAACCCAAGTGCCTTAACAAGTGTATATATGTTTTTTCAAGTCTTTTTTTTTTGTACTCTGACAATTTGAATATGTACTTGATCTTTGAACAATAGATGCTTGAAATACTTATATAAATATCTAAATTTCAATTTCTTTGGGATTTGCAACAATTTAATAAAACCGCCATGTACCTTAGAAATAAAAGTTAGGAAAAGAATAAAAAGTTAAGTATGTTGTAAATTCTTAAAACATCTGCAGAATTACATTGTCATTTAATACCATAATAAATAGAAAATATGAAAAGCTCACATTTATCAGTATTCACATGTGGTATATTAGACCAGTTACAGTAGAGATAGATACAAATATTAGCATAAGAGTATCATACCATTAACTCTAGAAAATGTCTCGATCTCCTCTTGGTATTATAGTAAGCACAAGTACTGTTGTTATTTAATTAATACATTATTTGATACCAATCACCTTTATATGAAGTTTATTTATCCAGTAAATTGCATATCTCATTGTGAAAAATAATCATTTTCAGCTGCCACACTTTACCTGACATTTAGGTTATACCTTAATTTGCTGTTGATATTAATGATAAGGCTTCTTCTAGACAACAGCAGAATATTGGTAAATATTTTGATAAGCTAAATGTTACAGAAGAATTGGTGAATGTCTAGGGTTTATGCTCCTAACACCCCTATAGTTCAAGTTCAACTGTAATAAGCATTATTGTATCATTTGGGTTGGTTTTATTTGGAATCTCTACTGGTTAGTTTTATGTCATCTTGCCAAAAGCTAGAGTCATAAGAGAGGAGATCAAACTGTAAGAAAATTTGTTAATCACTGATTGATGAGGGTAGGCCCAGCCCCTTGTAGGTAGTGTCACACCTTGGTTGGTGGTTCTGTGTTCTATAAGAAAGCAAAGTAAGAACTGTAGTATGGTTATCCTGTAGTTTATGGCTAATATCCACTTATGAGTGAGTATATAACATTTGTGTCTTTCTGAGTTTGGGTTATCTTTCTCAGGATACTCTTTTCTAGTTCCATCCATTTGTCTCAAATTTGCATAATCTCCTTGTTTTTAATAGCTGAATAGTATTCCATTGCGTAAATGTATCACAGTTCCTTTATCCATTCTTTGGTTGAGGAACATCTGGGTTGTTTCCAGATTCTGGTTATTATGAATAAAGCTGACATGAACATAGTTCAGCAAATGTCCTTGTTGTATTGTGGAGCATCATTCAACTATATGCCCAGGAGTGGTATGGCTGGGTCATGATGTAGAACTATTGCCAGTTTTCTGAGAAAGCACCAGATTGATTTCCAAAATGCTTGGACAAGCTTGCATTCCCACAAAAAATAGAGGAGTGTTCTCTTTCTCCACATCTTTACCAGCATGTGCTGTCACTTGAATTTTTGATCTTAGCCATTCTGACAGATGCAAGATAGTCAGATTTGGGCCCAGGGGTCCCGCTCAAACTAAGGCACCAGTCAAGGACAATACAGGCGGCAAACTTTAAACCCCTACTCAGATCTAGCCAATGGGCAGAACATTCTCCACAGGTGAGTGGAGAGTGGGGTCTGACTTTCACACGAACTTTGGTGCCTCATATTTGACCATGTCCCCTGGAAGGGGAGACCTGGTGGCACTCAGAGGAAGGATAGCAGGCTACCAAGAAGAGACTTGATAACCTATGAGCATATATAGGGGGAGGAAATCCCCCTCAGAAACAGTCATGGAGAGGGGAATAAGGTGAAAATGGGAGGGAGGGAAGAGTGGGAGGATACAAGGGATGGGATAACCATTGAGATGTAGCAAGAATAAGTTAAAAAAAGACAGAAAAAAAAAGAAATCCTCTTAATGGCTCTACTCAGCAGCTGATGGAAACAGATGCAGAGACCCTCAGTGAAACATTGGGTGGAGTGCAGAAAGTCTTGTGGAAGAGTGGGTGGAAGGATAAAAAATACCTAGAAGTGACAAGAGCTCTACAAGAAGACCAACAGAGCCAAATAACCAGTGCCCAAGGGGGCTTATGGAGACTGAAACTCCAACTAAGGACTATACATTAAGTGGACCTAGGCCCCACACATAGATGTAACTGATGGGCAGCTAGGTCCTCATGTAGGCCCCCTACTAAGGGAAATGGGGGCTGACTCTGACAGGAATTCTGTTGCCTCCTTTTTGATCACTTTCCCCTGGCAGGGCTACCAAGTCAGGTCAAATAGTAAGAGGATGCACTCAGCCCTGGTAAAACTTGATATGCTGAGGTGAATGAATGGGATGACTCATCTTCTCTGAGGAGTGGGATTTGGAGGGAAAGTGAAACAGGGGGAGCGAGCATAGGACCTTGTGGAGAAGAGGGAGTGGCCAATAACTAGGATGTAAAGTGAATAATTAATAAAAATTTAAAATGATGAAGAAAAAGAAAAAGAAAGGGAAAGCAGTCTGAGCAAAGCATGGGGGAGTAAGCCAATAAGCAGTACCTCTCTGTGGCTTCTGAATCAGCTCCTGTCCTGGCTCTCTTTAATAATGGACTACAGTGTGGAAGTGTAAGCACAATAAACCCTGTCCTCCACAGCTTGCTTTTTTGGTCATTGTGTTTCATCACAGCAATAGAATCCCTAACTAAGATAGTCCTTTGGAATTTCACTAATGTATCTCTTTTAATATTTGAGATGTCTTTACAGAAATAGCACTTCAAATGCCTTTTCTTCTTCTTTTTCAGTTCTTGAACTCCAATAATTCAAATTTTAGAACAATAATGTCTAATAGTGCTTTTATGCATGCTTTCCCCCCTTTAATCATCTTTCTTCATTTTCTGATAGATATCTAATTTCTAATGCTGTCTCTTAAAATTCACTGATCAAGGATGTTGCTGAAGTTCTCTGACATGATTAAATTCCTATTATTTTGTTTTTCAGCTCCAAGAGTTCCATTTGGTTCAGTTTTATGATTCATACTTCTTTAATAAACTTTTCTTTTGTTACCTTCCTTGGGTTTATTTATTCATCTGCTTAGGTGCTTTTATTAAGCTTCATTATAGTGTTTATTTTTAATTACATTTAAAGAAATGCATGCATTTCTACATTTTTGGAATTGATTTCTTGAGCTTTAATAGCTATTTAAGTTTTTGACGGTGTCATGCTTATATTATTGTTCTTCTTGCAACTTTGCATCAGACTCAGAGGATTCAAAGGAACAACATGCAAGACCCAGATATGAATCCACACATATGGTCACTTGATTTTTGACAAAGAAGCCAAATCCATTCAATGGAAAAAAGATAGCATCTTCAACAAATGGTGCTGGTCTAACTGGATGTCTATGTGTAAAAAAATGCAACTGGACCCATATTTGTCACTTTGCACAAAACTCAAATCCAAGTGGATCAAAGACCTCAACATAAAACCAGAGACACTAAGTCAGTTGGAAGAAAAAGTGGGGAAGAGCCTGGAACACATTTGGCACAGGAGGCAACTTCCTGAACAGCATACCAACAGCCCAGGCCTTAATGTCAACAATTAATAAATGGGACCTCATGAGGCTGAGAAGCTTCTGTAAGGCAGAAGACACTGTAAAGAGAACAAAGCGACAGCCTACAGACTGGGAAAAGATCTTCACCAACCCTACATCTGACAAAGGTCTAACATGCAAAATATATAAAGAACTCAAGAAATTAAACACCACCAAACCGAATAACCCAATTGAGAAATGGGGCATGGAACTAAACAGAGAATTTTCAACAGAGGAATATCAAATGGCTGAGAAACACTTAAAGAAATGCACAACCTCCTTAGTCATCAGGGAAATGCAATTCAAAACAACTCTTAGATTCCACCTTACACCCATCAGAATGGCCAAGATCAAAAATTCAAGTGACACTACATGCTGGCAAGGATGTGGGGAGAGAGGAACACTCCTTCATTTCTTGTGGGAATGCAAACTAGTACAGCGACTTTGGAAATCTATCTGGCGCTATCTCAGAAAACTGGGAATAGGGCTTCCTCAAGACCCACCTATTCCACTCATTGGAATATATCCAGAAGATGATCCAGCACACAACAAGAAAATTTGCTCAACCATGTTCATAGGAGCCTTATTCATAATAGCCAGAACATGGAAACAGCCTGAGTTTCCCTCAGTAGAAGAATGGATAAAGAACCTGTGGTACATATATACTATGGAATACTATTCAGCTATTAAAAACAAGGAATTCCCGAAATTTGTGGACAAATGGATTGAGCTAGAAATGATCATAATGAGTGAGTTAACCCAGAAGCAGAAAGACTTAAATGGTATATACTCACTTATATCTGTATACTAGCCCAAGGGGCATGTCCCATGAAAGCCTTCACTTACCAGGAGACTGAGACAGAGGGGAGGACATTCTAGTGGGACTCTAGATGAGAGAAGCATGGGAGAATGGCAAAGTAGAAGGATCCAGAGGGTCCTAGAAACCTACAAGTAGAACATTATGATAGGCAGATTTGGGCCCAGGGGTCCCACTCAAACTAAGGCACCAGCCAAGGACAATACAGGCGGTAAACTTTAAACCCCTACCCACATCTAGCCAATGGGCAGAACATTTTCCACAGTTGAGTGGAGAGTGGGGTTTGACTCTCACATGAACTCTGATGCCTCATATTTGACTATGTCCCCTGGAGGGGGAGACCTGGTGGCACTGAGAGAAAGGATAGCAGATTACCAAGAAGAGACTTGATGCCCTATGAGCATATACAGGGGGAGGAAATCCCCCTCAGGAACAGTCATAGGGGAGGGGAATAAGGGGAAAATGGGAGGGAGGGAGGGAAGAATGGGAGGATACAAGGGATGGGATAATTATTGAGATGTAGCAAGAATAAATTAATAAAAATTAAAAAACAAAGGAGCAACATGCATATCTCTTTCAGTCTTTACAGATGAGTTTTGTGTGTTGGTCTCTAATTAATGAAACATTTCCAGTTTCATAAGTAAGCAGAACTGCTGTTAGTTTATGTGGCTATTTTTAGGTCTACAGTGCAAACTGTATTTCAAAGGTGAACTATAGGGGCTCAAATAAGCCAATATTCTTACTTTTTACTGAAAATATAGTGACTATATGAATGTATCATATATATAATTCCTGGTTGTTTTGTGGTTCTTCTTGCTGTAGGTAGTTTATTTTATATATGTGTAATAATATAATGAATATGTAAAATGTTTAATAAAAATTAAAAATGGAAAAGATAATGATAACCTCTATAAAGTTTGTTAGTTGGCTGTGTTATTTAGTGATTTTGAATATCCTGGACTGTGATTTAATGGTATTGGACCAGACTATCGGGATCCTTCAAGATATATATTAACAATTATTTGGGAATTATTTTACACATTCAGGGACAAGGGGCATCATGTCTTTCTCAATAGTACTGGTTTGGCAGATATGCTGTTAGAATGAAGCTGAGAGTGGCTGAAGAGAACTCACAGAAATACTTCATGACCAAGGAGAGCGGGCTTGCCTTTCAGAGATACAGATGAGTGCCTTTCTCTCTAAGTTGTTGGGCAAAGAAGACTACACCCACACTTTTGTTGGGAGGAACTGGATCTTAATTATATAGTTCCCTCAGGATCTGTAAGCATTGTTTTTTGACAGGCTGGCATTTATGTGCACATGTGGGCATGTCTCCTGTGGAGTTTGCTGATAAGCAGTACTTCTCTTATATAATGGGTGAAAGAGGCTAGAGTCAGATCAAAAGCCATGACAGAACCCACAGCTGAGTTTATTACTTGTAGTATTAGTGGGCTTCTTTTACTTTTGGTCTCTTGTTTGTTGAGAGTAGTCACTGGATTAAAGTAAAATGGGACTACAGCCAAATCCTCAGAGGTACAGGCATGATTCCAGCCTTATTGGAATCCGTCAGCATTTTGAACCTCCTACCTGGATTCCAATGCTCCTTCAAAGTCTGACTTTTGTCAAAGATAAATGCCAAATTTTTGTCACTGTGGGAGTATAACAGCAGGGGATTCACTATTCTATCATCTTACTTTACCACATAGTCTTGTTTACTGTGTTGCTTTTTCTATATTTTGCTTTTAATTATTCTTTATTGGTTATTACACAGGATTTTAAGTAGGATAGTATAGGTGCTTGATTTCTTCATTTTTACATGTTATCTCTGGCATGAACAAAAGAAAATCTTAGCAGGTTTTGATTATGATTATACCAGATCAGTAGTTGAATTTTGCCGTTTAACATTATTTGAAAATTTCTGTTTATAATATTCAGTCCCCTACAATTATATTCTTAATCATTCTTGGTTATATTTTTGTTTCAGTTTCTAGTTGTTGTGAATATTTTATGAAATATATCACTAATTATGCGTCATTTTATTTTACTTTACATGAAAATTTACACTTTCAATGTTTAAGTTTTGATGCTAGTAATAGAAATAGATTTCATTTTTCTATACTAATGTTTCTCTTATAATCATGCCAAATTAATCATTTCAAGTTGCCTTTAGTTAATACTTCGAGAATTTTTTATATAAATGATGGCTTAAGTGGAGCTTTACTTCTCTCTATGGATTTTGACATTTTATTCATTCCATTGTTTATTTACATAGCCAATATTGTCTTAATAGTGGTAAATGGAAGTAGCAAAAGTATACATTTTTATACTGTTAAAATTTTAGTGGATATATGCATTGCTCATTGTAATATAATATTTGGCATAAACCTTTGTCCAGTACATTTTTATCACACTAAAGACATTCCAACATTGTTTTGATTGGTATTTTTTCTTTAATTTCAAATGTGTTCTGAATATCACAAATGGACTAAATCATACAAAACATTTCTTTTATAGTTATTTGTGGTGATTATATATTTAAAAATTTAATACCAGAAATTAATAACTTTGTTGTCTTGTGAATATAATTTTCTCATGATGTTTTATCCTTGTGATACAGAGTTATGGTTAATGTTTCTGAAGTAGGTTTTTGGGATTATGCACTAAAGTGAGATATTCAAGTGTATTTTCAATATTAATACTTTTATTGATAATATCAGAAAGTTGGCTTCAGGTATACCTCTGATTTTGTACTTCTTGGAAAGTAATTTGTGAAGTTGAAATTAATTCTTCCTTCAGTGCTTGGTAAGATCCAATATTGACGCTATTTGCATTTGAAAATTCCTATGAAGATTTTCCATGTTCAGTCATTTAAAATAAATAATTGGTTGCTCACTTTACTGTTTATGGAGGTTCCCTAATGTAACTTTTAAAGTCAGTAAATAATTAATCCATCTTTTAATTCATTGGAATGATATTTTAATGGCATTCTTTTAGTGTGTATGATGTATATACTAAAAAGTCAGAGATACATGTTTGGCATGATAAATTGGACTCCAAATCTAGCACCCAAAATCTATAACAATATTCTTTGTTTTTTTATACATTTTGGTATACAAATGCTAATACGTACATTGAAGTGTACATATATCTTTGATTCCTTTAAATTTTCTATGTAGATTTTTTTCATTTCTTGAACAGTTTTTATTATTCCTTTGATATATTAAGTACAATTATTTTATTTATTAAATTTTTGATCAATCTTTGTTAAAGTATAGTAAGGAAACTTAGTCTGTATATTGATTTTATATTATGAAATATTTATAATAACATGGCTATTTTGGAATTACCTTTTTCTTTTAGGATCATTTCATCATAGATCAGAGGTAATTTTGAAGGCTTCTATTTTCTCTATTTGTGTAGTTATTCTCACTAAAATCTCATTGTTAGGTAGAGTTTAATTGGCTAAATCAGACAGACATCTTTCTTTTTCTTAATATCTGAATAAAAGGCTGAAATCTTTCACCATGGCGGTAGCAGTTAGGATTGTATATGTGATCATTATAGAACAGGTAGAGTCTTTTACTTATTGGTACTTTTTCATGATAAAGGTGTTGGATATTGTCAAACTCTTTTCTTGTAGTTACTGAAATGATCATGTAGTTTATTATTCTTCATTCCAGTAATATAGTAAAATATCTTGATTTATTGCTCATATATTGAATCAGACTAGCATTCTATCAGGATTAGAATGATCATTTATTTATAATTTGTGTACAGATAGATGAGGCACATATTGGAAGGAAGCAGGTTACTGGGAGCAGCCCTCTAGGTTTTATAGACCATCCTTACTTCTTGTTAATTTTCTGTTTTGTGATTTTTACCACAATGTATTAAGCCACCCTACATTTCTCCTGAAATGCCTTCCCCACAATAATGGATTGTATCTCTTTGTGCACTCTGAGTCAGAATCAATTAAGTTGCTTTTTCTTGTCAGATATTAGGTCAAAGCAATAGAAATGTAACTTAGATACATTCCAAATAAAATTCTAATGATTCTGGCTAAATAACACTTATAGTCTATTGGGTATGCTATCTCATTCAGTTTATTAGTATATTGTTTAAATTTGCATCAGTCTTTATAAAACATATTAGTTTATTGCTTTCTTTTTATTTTCTTCATTAAATTTATTCTCTGACAGTTTCATATATACATATGTACATACATATGCACATATATACATAAACATACATTCTATTTACTCTCAAACACACTCAATTTTATCACTCTTTAAAACCTGACATTATACCCTTCTCCCTATGTGTCCCTTTTTCCAGTGTTCATGTCTTTTTGTTTTTGTGACCCATTGATTTAACCAGGATTATCTTTTCAGTCATGAATTCTCAATTATCCATTGGACTTCAGTGGGCTCACCACATGGGAAACACTAAATAACAATTACTGTCCCTCTCCATGATTTGATAGGTAGCCAACTGCACTGATTAGTTTTATGTCAACCTGATAAAAGCTTGAGTCTTCTAAATAGAAGAAACCTCAATTGATAAAAATGACCCATAGGATCCAGTAGTGAGACATTTTTCTGAATTGTTGATTGATGGGGGGAAATCTAGTCCTTTGTAGGTGGTACTGTCCCCGGGCTGGTGTCCAGGCTGTGTAAGAGAGAGGTTGAGCAAGCCATGATGAGCAAGCCAGTAAGTCACACCTTTTCAGGGCCTCTGCAACAGCTCCTGACTCCATGTTTCTGCCCAGACTTCCTTCAATAATGAACAATGACATGAAAGTATAAGCCAAATAAACACTTTCCTCCCCTACTTTCTTTTGATCATTTTGTTTCATAATAGCAATAGTAACACAAACTAAGACAACACGTGTTCAGCTGTAAAGGGTAGGGGGGCCCCATGAGAGTCTCCATGATTCATAGTTAGCTCTGAATATGCTCTGTCTTATGTGTGTGAAGTGTAGACAACATAGCTACTGTGAGATCATGTTTGCAGTAACTGTGTCCTGCCCTTAAGATAGAATTTTGTAGTTTCTTTCTTATTTTCTCTATATTACATTGTATAAATTCCATCTATTATTTATTACTTATTTTGTCTTTCACTGGCTGTATTAATTTGCTGGGGCTACCAAAGCCAAGTTCTACAAAATAGTTGTCTTAAAGATTATAAAGCTATTTTGTTAGAGGCTTTTTTGTTTGTTTGTTTTTTTCTTCAAGACAGGATTTCTCTGTGTAACAGCTCTGGTTGTCCTGGAACTTGCTCTGTAGACCAGGCTGGCTTCAAACTCATGGAGATCCGCCTGCCTCTGCCTCCCAAGTGCCGGGATTAAAGGTGTATGCCACCACTGCCTGGCCTTGTTAGAGTTCTTAAGGATGAAACTGTGCTATCAGTGTGGTCATAGGATCTCACTGAGTAGCTTTCCTTTGGTTCATTATTGTTTTCTTTCATATTTCTTTTCATAAGATCTTCCATCATTTGCATGCATGCCTGGTATCTCTTTGTTTTCTACAATATTTTTAAGTATATGAACCAGATTGGAATAAGGCTATCCCAGTTAGTCTATTTTTAACTTAATTATCATTTTAAATTATTCATTTGAATAGATTTTAAAAAAATGTTCCACCTCCATATGCAGTCCCATTCTGAGGTATTTAGAGTTAGGAATTAAATATAAGAATTTTGAAGAATACAATTAAATCTACAACAAATCTGCTTTCTTAAGCCCTGAATTCATGTCAGTTTCACAGATAAAGCACATTCATCCTCTTTATCCAACAGGTAGGTAGTTTAGCCTGATTTCAAAACAAATTTAATTATTAAATTGTACTGAAATATCCTGTTTATTGAATGTTGTAGTAACATGAAGTAAAATGATGGTGTGATTTGTATCCAATTCAAAGCTGATAAAATAAAATAAGAGCTACTAGTTCCAAGAAATCCCAAAACATGAATGGACTAAGTTAAACATTTTAAGGCTCTAGAGTTATCCTCTCTGGCTTCATAGACTGAGCATAACTTGCTGGAACTTTACTATCACTGTGAGATAGAATTCTCTTACAGATTCTTTAACTTTTAGATAAAATAATTTAAAATTGGACTCAGGAAGAAATCTAAAATTTGTAACATGGTTGTTTAAGATAGAAACCAACAGGGCAGGGTAGTAAAAGGTTTTATTAGTTACTAGAAGGGGGAAGATGGGAAAGGAAGAAAGAGAGCTATGTTTTGTATGTTAGAGGCCATGAAATTAGTTGTACTCTGCAACAGAAGTCTGTAAATAGCCTAAAATAAGAATGGTTTCTTCAGAGAGAGGGGGAGATGGGGAAAGGGAGAGGGAGAAAGAGAAAAGAATGCATGAAGTTCCAGGGGAATCCAACACAGGATTTAGCCTGCTTCTGGAAAAGGGGAAGAAAAAGTGTGTTTTGTGGAAAGGCTATGGGTTTCTATTTTGTAAATTAAACCACAGAAATCAAGCACAGTTGCATACTACGCACATGCAAGCAACTCCATTAAATAGGAGTATTTATGGTATTTAACTCCACATCTAATTAAAAGGACAGTCATTCTCATTTTCATGTTTTCAAGTGAACTATGTGCCTTTCCACCTTTAGCTTCCAGGGTGGTTAAATTTTTCTTATTATAAGAACCTTTTCTCAGCAAGGAAAGACCTTGCTTTCTAGATCAAAAGAGTATTATCAACCACTGGCCAAGCCATTTGGGGATTACTGATTATTAGCCATGTTATTTGTGTCAAAGAATGTCAACACATTGGGATTTATGTAAAATGGGGGTTCCTGAAACTGGGGGCAGCTGATACCTCCAATCAGAAAACAATATCATTGTCTATGGGTCATATAATTTTAGTAGCAGAAGGTATCACATATGTCTCTGGTAGCTCCTAAGAAACAGAGGGCTACAAGTGGTTCTTTTCATAAAACCCCTTTCTGCATAGCATCTTCTGTCATTATCATTGATAGAATTATAACACTATTCTTGGTGTCCTGTAGAATAACTCCACCACCAAAGGCCTTGAGTGAGGGCCTGTCCTTTGAAGGTATGTGTTGTAGAAGCATGACCCACTGGAATGAAAACTGAAAAGGAGACACTTGTCTCCATTTTTACCTGCACCTTGGGGACCTGTAATAATAGTAGCAACTATTACTGCTAATCAATGAACTAGCTTTGGACAATAACACATTTCTAAAACTAGTTGACTCCGTTGTTTACTAATTAGTATTCTAGAAAGGGATACCACATCCTAAAGAACTGTAAAACCGAGAAAGGTGGACACAAAATCTTAAACATCTAAGTCAGGCCTCATTTGTATACTGCAATAGGAGTATGCTGTAATGGCCTTAGGATGTAGTGCCCTTTAAGCTTTACTAGTTGTTGTTTATTTGACTGCTCTGTAGTTGGTGCCTTGGAAGTCCTGACATTCTATAATTTTAAAACCCCTACCCAGATCTAGCCAATGGTCAGAACATCCCCCACAGTTGAGTGGAGAGTGGGGTATGACTTTCTCACGTACTCTGGTGCCTCACCCTTGACCATGTCCCCTGGAGGGGGAGACCTGGTGGCACTCAGAGGAAGGACAGTAGGTTACCAAGAAGAGACTTGATACCCTATGAACATATACAGGGGGAGGTAATCCCCCTCAGGAACAGTCATAGGGGAGGGGAATAAGGGGAAAATGGGAGGGAGGGAGGAATGGGAGGATACAGGGGATGGGATAACCATTGAGATGTAACAAAAATAAATTAATAAAGGAGAAAAAAATAACTCTACCTTTCATCTGTCAATATCTCTATTCCCATGAGTACACTCATCACTCTAGTAGAATATCCCTTTAATGATTCTGTCTTTATATGTAATTTTGAAGACTTTATCTTAATAGTGATACAATATGGTATGGTCACCACATAAATCTCTCTTTCTTCAGATCCATGCCAAGTCACATGCTTCAGTCTACTTCAGTCATGGCTAGAGATCCATGGAGTATTTCACTAAAAAACATGGAAACAAATCTTTAGGTGATATTAGCAGTGATGCCACACAGAACACACCAGAGTCTTTCTAAATAACTCTGTCTTTATAGGCAACTGGTTCTCTGAAATTTTTGGGAAGTCATTATCCTGATAGTTAATGCTTTAAGAGCGTTTACAGTAGAAGACTGCTTCATGCTTCCAAAACCTGGATAATTTGAAGCATTCCACAGAAAAACAAATGCTACAGCATTAGTGCAGGTCTCCTATAATAGGAGGCATTTTTCTTCATTTATTGTCGTTGCATTAATTGTTTTGAGTATTAATTCCCTAAATGCTCAATATGCTTAATCAATGATATCACTTATTCCGAAAAGTTCCTTATGTTTGGAGAGTTTTTAAAAATTGTCTTCATACTACTTCATGAAAATATATATTTCTGCTTCTTCCACAATTCTTCCTTGATGAGCTGTGGGTTCTTAAAACTGTATCTATCTTCCTTACGTTATCCAAATTAATATGTACAAATATTTATTAATCTCTTATATCCCTCTTAGTGCTATACAATCAGTAGTAATGTAACAAGTTTCACTTCTTATTTTATTTAAGTCATAACTTTGTTTCTTAGCAAAACCAAACCAACCAAATGCTTAAAAATCCCTTATATACCTCCCCACAAAAGAAAACAAAACAAAAAATGATACGTAGTCTCTTTCATCTTGGGTATTTACTCCTGCCAGGATTGTGGTTGCTATACCAATGTAGAGATGCTTATTTGTTCCTTAGTTCTATCAATATTTCTTATATTTAGGAGTCCTGATCCACTTTGCATATATTTTTATAATTGAAGTATATTCTTGGGAAGTTGACATGTTTGCTACTATAACATGAATTCTCCTTAGTGTTTTCAACTCAGTTGTCTTTCGGTGATGTTAATATATATGCTCTCTTCATTTTTTTTCCTCTGGAATTCTATTCTTTCTCTTCACTGTCAAGTATGTACTTAGACCTTTTTAAAGTATTTTATACACTGGATTCTTTATTTTTAAAATCCATTACGCCAGTCTACATCTTTGATACCCAGGGAAGACAGGGCAACATAGAAGTCCAATTACTTCCTTAAGACCATCCAACTTTGGATAATTATTAGAAATGTTTTGTTGTAGGAATAGACAATGCGGACTCCAAGTGGATCGAGAAGATCTGCATGTCTCTTTGAGGGAAGGCTCTGATGATGATGGGTATGAACACTGTGATGTGCAAAGGCATTTGAGGGCATCTGGAAAACACCTTCTAGCTCTGGAAAAATTACTGCCTCATATCTGGTGTAATGTGGGCTCTGCATTCTCTAAGGAGGACTTCACAGAGATTAGGGACATGCTGGTGGCCAATAAGGTGCTGGAAATCTCCTGTGCTGGTGCTATTGCACCATGTGAAGTTACTGTTTCAGTCCAGAAAACTGGTCTGATGCCTGAGAACTTCTTTCTTCCAGACTTTAGATATCATCACTATGAAATTCCAGGGGTGCCATGGAAATTCTGAGTGATGTACAGCTGATTAAAAACTGAAGAAAAAGCAGAGCTGCAAAGCTACACTGATAAACATGGTGAATATCTCCCCTTTCTCCTTTGGACTGATCATCTAGCAGGTGTTTGATAATGGCAGCATTTACAGCCTGGAAGTTCTTGGCATCAAATAGCTGTCAGGGCGCTTGCTTCCTAGAGGGTGTCAGAGATGTTGCCAGTGTTTGTCTGCAGATTGTTTAGTGGATTGTTGCCTCAGTATCACATTCTACCATCAATAGATACAAGTGAGTCTTGGCTTTGTGTGTAGAGTCTGAGTATACCTTCCCACATGCTGAAAAGATCAAGGACTTCTTGGCTGATCCATCTTAACTTGTGGCTGCTGTTCTTGCTGCTGCTGCAGCCCCAGCCAAAGCTGAAGCAAAGGAAGAGTCAGAGGAATCAGATGGAAACATGAAATGTGGCCTCTGTCTACTCCCTTCAAAGCAACCAGATGAGTCCGAAAATTTGAGAAACATGTGAATAAAGGATTTTCTTTCATTTTTTCCTAAAAGAAGCTATTGCCATCAATTCACATTTAAAGTAATTTATATAGGTATTTCCTAATTCAGCTTTATTTGCAAGAAAAAACTGAAACAAAACAAAACAAAACAAATAACCAACTAATCAACCAACCAACAACCAACCAACCAACCAAACAAAAAACAGAAACATAGAATTTCAAAGGGATAGTCAAACTGCAGTAGGGAGAATTTATATTTACCATTTTGTAATGCTTTTCTCTCAGTCTTAGACTTTTCTTCTCATTTCTCTCTTGCTAAATTCCTTTGTGTTTTTTCATTCAATGACTTATTTCTACTTTCTTTTTGATTTGTTTTGTTTTTTCTTTTTTATTAGTTTACTCACATTACA
Source organism: Acomys minous (assembly GCF_964271855.1). NCBI lineage: Eukaryota > Metazoa > Chordata > Mammalia > Rodentia > Muridae > Acomys > Acomys minous. The sequence continues at coordinate 51,952,494 of NC_140488.1, forward strand.
TCTTGATTGTTATCCCCATCACTCTTATCTTCCTGTTCCTACCTTTCCTCCCTCTTCAGCCTTATTCCCCTTCCCTAGACCTCTCTGAAAAAGGCTGGGCTCCTGTCCCATTATCTGGCCATAGCCTGTCAGCTCTCACTAGAATAGTCTGCATCTTCTTCCTCTGTGTGTCCACAAAGCCTAGGAAAAGTGATCAGATCACTGGTACCAGACCTCATGTCAGATGTTCAAAGGCAGTACCCTTGTACATGAAGAATTAGCTGCCATTTGGCTACATCTGAAGAAGAGGTCTAGGTTTTTGCATGCATTATCTTTGCTTAGTGCATCAGTTTCTGCAAGCCTCCCTGTGTCCAGATCCAGCAGCCTTGATTGTTTCCCTGCAGACCTCCTGACCCCTCCAGGTCATTCTATCTCTCCACTCATCCATACAACTCTCAGTGCTCCTCCTAGAGTCCAGCTAAGAGTCCCAGTATATGTCCCTATCCCCTGCTGGGTGGAGTCTTTCAGAGGGCATCTATGTTAGGCTAAAATCCACTTACCCATGAGTATATACCATGCATATCTTTCTGGGTCTGGGTTACCTCACTCAGGATAATCTTTTCTAGTTCCATCAATTGGCCTGCAAATTTCAAGATTTTTTTGTTTTTAATAGCTTAATAGTATTCTGATGTGCATATGTACCACAGTTTCTTTATCCATTCTTCGGTTGAGGGACATCTAGGTTGTTTCCAGATTCTGGCTCTTATGAATAAGGCTGCTATGAACATAGATGAGCAATGTCTTTGTTGTATGGTGGAACATCTTTCAGGTATATGCCCATGAGTGATATAGCTGGGTCTTAAGGTAGCACTATTCATAATTTTATGACAAAGCACCAGATTGATTTCCAAAGTGTTGTACAAGTTTTTACTCCCACTAACAATGGAGGAGCTTTCCCCTTTCTCCATGTCCTTGTTAGCATGTGCTCTTGCTGGATGGAGTTTTTGACCTTAGCCAGTCTGACATTCCTAAGATGGAATCTCAGAGTCAGTAGTTCTAATCTGCATTTCCTTGATGGCTAAGGATGCTTCGCATTTCTTTAAGTGTTTCTCACCATATTAATATTCCTGTGTTAGGAATTCTCTGGTTAACTCTATACATTTTAAAAATAGACTGTTTGGTTTGGTGGTATTTAATTTCTTGAGTTCTCTATATATTTTAGATATTAGCCATTTATCCAGTGTAAGCTTCATGAAGATCTTTTTCCCAGTCTGTAGGCTGTCAGTTTTTTCTGTTGACAGTGTCCTTAGCTGTACAGAAGCTTTTCAGTTTCATAAGGTCCCACTTATTAAAGGTTGGTCTTAGGGCTTGAGTAGTTGGAGTTCTGTCCAGAATGTTGTCTCCTATGCCAATGAGTTCAAGGTTCTTCTCCACTTTTTTCTAACACATTTAATGTGTCTGGTTTTATGTTGAGGCCTTTAATCCGCTTGGACCTGAATTTTGTGCAGGGTGATGAATACAGATCTATTTTCATTTTTCTACATGGAGAAATCCAGTTAGACCAGCACCATTTGTTGAAGATGCTATCTTTTTTCCATTGTATGGTTTTGGCTTCTTTGTCAATAATAGCATATATAAGTGACCCCAAAATTTCTAGCAATGAACTCCTACAGCTGATAAACACCTTCAGCAAAGTAGCTGGATAAAAAATCAATTCAAATAAAATCAGTAGCCCTCCTATACCCAAATGACAAATGGGCTGAGAAAGATATTATGGAAACTTCACCCTTCACAATAGCCACAAATAATATAAAGTACCTTGGTGTAACTTTAACTAAGCAAATGAAAGACTTGTATGAAAAAAATTCAATTCTCTAAAGAAGAAAATTAAAAAAGATATCAGAAGATGGAATGATCTCGCATGCTCCCGGATCAGGAGAATCAACATAGTAAAAATGACTATCATACCAAAAACAATTTACAGATTCAATGCAACCCCTATCAAAATACCTAAGCAATTTTTTACAGACCTTGAAAGATCAATCCTCAACATCATATGGGAAAACAAACAAAAACAATCCAGTACAGTAAAAGACCTTCCAGAAGAATCTCCATCCCTGATCTCAAGCTATACTATAGTGCAACAATAATAAAAACTGCATGATACTGCCATAGAAATAGGCTCGTTGATCAGTGGAATCAAATCAAAGGCCTAGAAATAAACACACACACTTATAGACATTTAATTTTTGAGAAAGAAATCTACTTTCTTTTTAAGTATATTATATTGCTTTTTCTGATTACCAGGAGAATCATGTGTAACATCTTAAAATTATAAGAATCTATCTTACAGGGATTTAGTTCGAGATCCTGATTTATTTCTAATATTGGTGGCATGAATTCCAACTTTGTATATTTTAAATAACATACACATTTTAATAACAATTTTATGAAAATTTAAGTACTACTAGTTTCTATATGTATAAATGTTTTTAACTTCAAAATCTTTATATTTTGTGTGCTTTGAGTCACTATATTGTGCTACTTAAACCTGACTTGAAAGGTTCATTTTATGATTTCTTCCAGGATTGTATAGTTGTTATGGACTCCTTTAGTTTTATTACATTAATACCTTAATTTATAGTTTGTTTTTGAAAAGTAGTTTTGCTTGATGTACAATATTATCTTTAAATATGTAAATTTGTAATTTTTATTTGGTTTCATAGATTAATATAAATTTCTGCCTGCTTCCAAAGTTTCTACTAATTTTTTTGATATTATAAACATGAAGTATTCAATACTTCAAAGTATTGAAGGATTGAATTTGGGTCTTAATGATTGAAAACTAGGTCTTTTTTACCCACTAAGTTACCTTTGTAACCCTGTATTCTGGAGTTTAAAAACAGACCATAGAACCGAGTATAACAAGTAATTTCCTTGAGAAGCATAAATATATGTTAACAATTCCTAAATAAAATTTGCTCTTCTGCATTGTCTTAATAGAAAAATTTGGAACTCAAATGCTATTTCTATATTATGCACTCCTTCAGGAGACTGAGTGCTGATGAAAGCAAGTAAATATAACATGAAAATCCTTATGATTTTAAATGAAATTAATTGATATTCTCTAGAATAGAAGAACCATCAAACTATTTTATAAAGTTATTTTATTCTGTCTTTATGGTAAATATGGGAATTAGGACAACAGTTTTCTAGTTTGTCAGCAGTCTAATGTAATTTCTCCATTTTTATATTAAAATATTTTTTCTTTATCAATATTGTTTTTAACTCTAGAATCAACCTTCATTGATATGAAGTTCTTTAATGGTTTTATTAATTTCACATCCCAATTTCTGACTGTCCTGAATGTCAGCATGTGACCTTATATATAAATGAGGGCTATTAAAATATAGTCTACTATTCTTTTGAAAGAATATTACATTAGGATTCATCCAGTCTTTTGACTAATGTTCTTATATGAATAATAAAGAGCACAAGAAAACAGAGTAGACAACTTAAAGATCAAAGCAAACATACTGTAAGGATCAAACACAGCCTACTCAGTCTGAACAATGACTGTAGTTTTGTTTGTTTTTGTTTTTGTGTGTGTATGATTGTAAGGTTTTGAGGCATTAAAGAACATTAGAAATGAGATATGATCTCAACAAAATAGGTCAAGGTTTATAATGGAATGATGCATGTCCATGCTAATAACTAACTACTAGAAGGACTGAAAATTTCTCAGATGTTTCAGAAGGAGTTACCCCTGATAGTATACTGACTTTGAATTTCTGTACATCCAAACTGTGAATAAGTCTACATTTTCTTTCTTTAACCCACTTAATCCTTTTGTAATGTCTTATTTTTACTCAAGGACACTAATAAAACTACCATTAAAAATAGTTTTAGTTGAGTATGTACATTTTATTCAGAACTATATGTATAATTATATTCAAAGTGGCTCTTTAATGACAGTATATTTTATTTTAATCTGATATCTATTTTTCAATTGAAATGTTCAAGCAATTTATGCCTAATTTATTTTTCATTATAGTTAGATATAAATCTAAAATATTGGTATTTGTTTTCCATCTGTTCCATCTGTTGTTTGTTCACTCTTTGTTTTTCTTGACTTTTAAATTTTTGAATGTTTTGTTAACCCAAATCATCTTTTTGGATTACTACCTACACTTCTTTGTTTTATGATATTAATAAACTTTCAATTATAATATTATATAACTATTATATAACTATAACTATATATATATTTTCTTATTATCATCAGATGTCCAAAGTACTTAATTCTCCATGTTGTGTAAAAATATTACAGTATAATTTCACTTTTCTTCTTCTCTTCTTAGTTCATATTTCTCAGAAATCTTAACTCTTTATATACTCTAAACTCTAAAATGCATTGGTACTAGTTTTGATACAAAAACACAGTTGATTTTTTCAGGGAGATTTAAAATTTTGAGTACTTCTTTTTACTTATACTATGACATATTGCATTTATATTTAAATTTTCATATATAGATCCCCATTTTCTTATACCACTCTTTATCTTTTGCTTGAGGAGTTTCCTTTAAAGTCTCTTTGATGTAAATCTTGTAGCAATAGAAACTCTTTCCCCTCAACTGTATTTACCTTTTTAGGCCTTTATTTTTCAAATATACTTTTTGTTAGAAATGTATTTTTGTTTTGTATATACTGTTATTTCAAGGCTTATTTTTCTTTTTAAATGTTTTTTATTTTGAACATACTATTGAACTCAGTTGAATACTTCTTGTTTTGTCATTAACTTTTTTCTCTGCATGTATACATTTTCTCTAATTCTATATTTTGTTTAGCATTGCTTCTGTACATTACCAATATGTTATAATTTTATTCATATATTTAGTTTCGTACTCATAGTGCCTGTAGTAACTTCAGATTTATGTTTTAAATTATATTTAGAAAAATCTCATTTGGCTGTGTTTCATTAAATATTTTTGGCCTTCATACTTCTGTCTTTCCTTCGGATTCCAGTCATTTTGGATTTTTGCTTCATTTTGCAGTGTTTTTTAGTACATCTTCTAGTTCAATTTACATTATTTTACAATACTTAAAGTTCATTAAATTCAGGTAGTGTACATGTCACCTAAAATCTATTAGTTAATGTTAAACTATCAATTTACATGGTCACTTTATAGAGCATAGAAAATATGTTAGTCTTATGAAGAAGGAAACAAAACAAAATTTTCTGCCACCGACATGACTGAACAATGAGTAAGTTCAATTTGGAGAAGAAACATCTTCCCAAAACATATTCATGTCATAGTTGCCTCCTCTGACATTTATTTCTAGAAGGAAAAGAGAAACAGCAAAAAATAGAAAAATCAAAGTTACAAAGCACATTTAGTTATTTACAATGATAAAATGTAAATATAGTGAAGTCATGGGCTTTAGAAAAGATTCTATCCTAATTTCTTCCTCTGCAAGCTTGTCATTTGTGTATAGGAAGGCTACAGACTTTTTTGAGTTAATTTTGTATCCAGCCAATTTGCTGAAGGTGTTTATCAGCTGTAGGAGTTCTCTGGTGGAATTTTGAGGGTCACTTATGTAGACTATCATATCATCTGCAAATAGGGATAATTTGACTTCTTCCTTTCCCATTTGAATACCCTTGATCTCCTTATGTTGTCTTATTGCTCTGGCCAAGAGGAGACTTGATACCCTATGAACATATAGAGGGGGAGGTAATCCCCCTCAGGAACAGTCATAGGGGAGGGGAGTAAGGGGAAAATGGGAGGGAGGGAAGAATGGGAGGATACAAGGGAGGGGATAACCATTGAGATGTAACAAGAATAAATTAATAATAAAAAAAAAGAAAAAAAGAAAAGATTCTAGTCCCATTACTTTGGCAAACCAGTATAATTTCTTACTAGATTCTAAATCTTATCCTTGTACCCACATATGAGTATAGCTATGAGTTCTCATCAAAGAAGCTTCTTTTTACAGCAAATGGAAATCATTACAGAAAACCCCCGCTGGAAAAAATGCAGAGATTTATGGATTGTGGGGATCCAAGCACCAACAGATACAGCTAAATCACAATTCTTGCATCCATGGTTCTGGAAACATCCCATAAGAGGTATCAGAAAGACTAAAGAGACAAGGTACCAGGAAGTGTGCTGTGAAACAATGTATCCTAGAAATGGCTGTATAAACTAGACCTGAATAATGGCAATATCAATGAATGTGATAATATGAAAGGGGGAAATTTTTATGAGTTTCCAAACAGACAATGAACTACAGGCAACTATTGACTTCCTGCAGAAGGAGAATTAGCTTCTTCCAGAAATGAGCTACCTTATAGGTTGTCCAGTTCAGAGTTGTCATCCTTGAAACCATGTTCATATAAGCAACACAATCATGCAGATGATCACACACACACACACACACACACACACACACACACACACACAATCTGCCTACATATGCATAGACATATAATCAAGCATATATACACATATAATAAATATAAGCAAAGATAAACAGGATATCAACTGATCAACTGGAGAGGGGAATGGAATTGGAATTGATTTGAGAGAAGATTACAGAAAAGATCTGGAGGGAAGAAACATGCCAGGGAATGATATATTTTTTTTTGTTAAAAACATTTTTAGGAAGATAAAGACTGACTGACAGGGTTAAATACTCCATTTATAAGAAAATAAATTCACAAGTACATGTATACATAGACTGACAGTGAGAAGAATGAAAAGAAAATTCTACACATCAGATGTCAGACATGATCAGGAGTAAATTTATATAATATGTATTAAAATTAATATAAATGTACATACAGGCAAACACCAGTACATAATAAAGATATGATCAATTCAGCAAGAATATGAGAATCAACACTGGAAAAACCAATTTTATAAAGCAAAAACTATTAGGTAAAAAGACAAAAGCATCTATTGCCTTAATATGCTGCTTCTTTCAGTCATCCAAACAGAAATACTTAAGGTAAACACAAAAACATTTGATTTAGATAGCTATGTACACCAAAAGGACCTAATGGTGGATATTTACAGAATGTTTTGTTAGTTACTTGCAGAATGCACATTAGAGTTAATTAATAGAATATTCACTCTATTAAAGAAGGATAAAATAAATTTTGATGAATTGTAAAAGCATGAAATTGTATAGCATCTGTTTTCTGTGACTGCAGTATTGTAGAATTAGGATTTGAATGAGAAGAAATAAAAAAAATTTGCATGGAAAGAGCACAGCATTTATTTGAAACAGCCACATGTCAGTAAAGAAATCCAAAATTAAATAAAAATATTCCGGACACAACTGAAAATAAAAAGAAAGCTATATTAAATCTAATGTGAACTGAATTTATGCAAGACTAGGCAATATAGAGAGATTTTTGTTTCACATATAGATAGACTGATGAATTAATAGATAGACAGATGATAGATAGATTGATAGATAGATAGATAGCATTTCTCCAGATTGATTGTGAGCTGTATAAAACATCTAAAAGAATGAATGTCTATTTTCCAAGTCTTATATAACCATAGAACTAAAACTACAGAAGAACATAACATAAAGGAAAATGAGTGGCCAATATGTCTGACAAAACATTGATGCAAAATCCTCAAAAACTGCTGGATAATGAATTAAATGCAAAATACTGAGTTAAAATGCAAATAATAAGCACTGTTTTTGACTTCCGAGTGATTTATTCTAGTTATACAAGAAGGGTTCAATATACAGAAATCAGTAAATACAAAATATTACATAGATACATAGATACCATTGAGGATGAAAAACATGTAATTGCCTAGTTAATGTAGCAAAACAATGAAATAAAATTAACTTAATTATAAAATAAAATATGCAAAATATAGTCTAGAAGATAACAGATAGAAATAAACCTATCCAAACAGAAAAGTGAAAACCATAAGTGTCTATGTGATCACATAAAGTGACTTTACATCTAAAGGGTTCACACACAAAAACATTATAATTAAAACCAAAATTCAACTAGTAAGGTTTTTAGGCTAAAAATAGCATACAAATACAGTAGTTTTGCATATTCTAATAATGAAAATTCTGAGAAAATTAAAAATGTAGTCTTACTAATTTCAAAGCACAAAGAATGCAAATAATTTGTACAAATTATAAAAACATTGAGAGAATAAATTTTAGCATCAAGAAAAAATGAAAAGTATGTCAACTTTATGGATTGCAAGTAATATTATTTTATGTTCTTAGTAACCAAAGAGTTATGCAGAGGAATTGAAGTTCCTATTAAATCCTGATGACATTCTTCTCAGATATGAAAAAATACTCCTAAAATTTGTATTGAACCAGAAAGTCATCAAGCAGCTAAAATATTCCTATACAGAAGGTATTTCACTGTCTGAATTAAAAATTTATTATAATTCTATATTAATGAAAAGTCCCTGTATTTGACATAAAAATAGAGAAATAGGTTAATACAAGAGCAAAACAAGCCCAGAAATAAATCAGCTTTTTTATGGGTGATTTTTCCCAAAGATATGAATGATATTCAAATACCAAATAACAGTATTTTTAAATGGTGCTTGGAAAGTTGGCATCCAAATATGGAAAAGAGCTGAAATCTTATCTCATTATGCATACAAAAATCAATTTAGGACAGATTAAAAGCTTAAAACCAGTAGCCCAAACCAAGAAACTACTGAAAGAAAAGTATTGATGCAGTGCTTCAAGATAATAATCTGGGGAAATTTTTTTTTACTATAACCCTAAAAGCAAAAGCAATAGAAATAAAATGTAAAAATATGATCCACTTAAAACAAATAGTTTCTACATAGAAAATTATAGAATCAATAGATTGAAGAGAGCCTACAAGATGGAGATGCTTGAAGTATTTGTCCATCAAATGATAAATAAATACAAAGAATCCAAATAACTCATCAACAAAATAATCTGATTAAAAATGAAAGAATCATTTAAAGAGTAATTTATCTAAAGATTATATACAAATGGCCAAGAGCATATGAAAAATGGATTAAAACACTAATTATGTGGTGAATGAGGTTCAAAACCATAATTATATAACATGACTCCAGTTAAAGGCTTATTAATGAAAGACAAAAGATAAAATATTCTGATGATGATATGAAGAATGAAAATAACTAGACTTGAACTTTTTTTTGAGATAGGGTTTCTCTGTGTAGCCTTGGCTGTCCTGGACTCCCTTTGTGGACCAGGATGGCCTCAAATTCACAGAGATCACCTGCTTCTGACTCCCTGAGTACTGGGATTAAAGGCGTGCACCACCGTGCCTGGCTAACTACACTTGAATTAAAAAAAATTGTTTTTCTATAGCTGGTTGAGGTAATTTTGGATGTTTCCTACATAATAGAGTGCAAGGTGAATACGTGCAGTAAATTTCGAACCCCTACCCAGATCTACCCAATGGACAGGACATTCTCCAATTGAGTGGAGACTGACTGTCATCTGAGAGACTTTGTGCAGCAACTGATGGAGACATAGGCAGAGACCAAAGGCCAAGTTCCATTCCATATATATATATATATATATATATATATATATATATATATATATATATATATATATAAACAAATGTACAACAGGTCATCATGTGGATCTCCTAATAATAGGAGTAGCGGCTGTCTCTGATTCTGCTACCTCTTGCTGTGTAACTTTCCCCTAGCTGGGCTGCCTTGTCCTTCCAGGTTGGAAAGGATGTGCTTAGTCCTACAGTGACTTGAGATACCAGAAGAGCCTTCCCTTCTCTAGGACTAAGGACAGGGGTATGGGAGGAGGGGTGTAGGGGTGGGACTGAGAGGAGAGAGCTGGGATCTGGATGGAAAGTGATTAAGTAAATAATTGAAGGAGAAATATTTTAAAGCTTCCACATATTATTTTAGAAGTCTGATCTTATTGCTAAACTGGCCCAAATAAGTCTTCCTTACTTGATATTTAGACATTCCTTTTTCTTAAGTTTATCATTTAACACAGCTCAATCTTGGTAGGAATTCAAACTAAAACGTTCCTCCTTCCCAAATTGCATTCCATAAGACATGATTTCTGATAATTATTTTTTATGTATAATGCCCTGACACTCTTAGATACAAACTATTCTTTTTTATACATTTATTTATTTTAAATTTATTCACTTTACGTCCCAAATTGTAGCCCCCTCCATCATCTCTTCCTGATCCTATACTCTCTCCCTCATCCCCCTCCACCAGTTCTCAGAAAGGGGAAACCCTCCTCCCCTAACATCTGACTCAGGCCTATCAAATCTCTTCTGGACGGCCAGTATCCTTTTCCTGTGTGGCCTGCAAGGCTGCCCTGCCAGAGGGACGTTGTCAATGAGTGGAAAATAGAGTCCATGTCAGAAAACCCCTACTCCCCATATTATGGGACTCACAAAGAGACTGGGCTACCTATCTACTACAACTGAGCAGGGAGTCTAGGTCCTCTCCATGTATGGTCCTTGTTTGTTGCATCAGTCTCCCCAGGTCACCCTGAGCCCATATTTCTTGGCTCTGTCCTTCTTCTTGTGGAGCTCCGTCCCCTTCAGGTCCTTCTGTCCCCAAGCTCTTCCATAAGTCTCCCTGCTCTCTGCCCCAAAGTTTGGCTGTGAGTATCAGCATCAAAATTCCCTTGCTAGGTGAAGACTTTCAGAGGACCTTTATGGTAGGCTCCCATCCTATTCTCTCTTTTCAAGCAATTCCAGTGTCTGTTCTATTTACTCTTCAGAATAAGAATTAAGCATCCTCCCTAGGGTTCTTCATGTTCTTTAGCTTCTTTAGGTCTGTGGGTTGTAGTGTTGGTTACCCTGCATTATTGAGCTAATATCCACTTATAAGTTACTATATACCATGCATGTCTTTCTGGGTCTGGGTTACCTCACTCAGGATGATCTTTTCTAGTTCTATCCATTTGCCTGACAATTTCAAAAATTTCTGATTTTTAATAGCTGAATAGTATTCTATTGTGTACATGTACCACAGTTTCTTTAACCATTCTTCAGTTGAGGGATGTCTAAGTTGTTTCCAGATTCTGACTATTGCGAATAAAGCTACTATGAATATAGTAGTGCAAATGCCCTGGTTGCATGCTGGAGCATATTTTGGGAATATGGTCAGGTGCAGCATATCTGGGTCTTGAGGCAGAGTTATTCCCAATTTTTTTTAGAAAGCACCAGATTGATTTCCAAAGTAGTTGTACAAGTTTGCACTCCCACCAGCAATGGAAGAGTGTTCCCTTTTCTCCACATCCTTTTCAGCATGTGCTGTCATTTCAGTTTTTTTCTTAGCCATTCTGACAGATGTAAGATGGAATCTCAGTGTTGTTTCGATTTGCATTTCCCTTATGACTAAGGACTTTGAGCATTTATTTAGAAGTCTCAGTATAAACTATTGTTAAGAGAAGCTTTTGATAAAGTTACCATGGCCTGTACCTGAGGTTAATTATGTGTTAAAGCTGATAAAGACACAGATCAATTTCACAGAAACTGGAAATGTTATTTACATAAGGTCATTAGTAGAGTTAAAATAGCTAAAAGAAATTTACATCCAAATCTCATACATTTGTTTATATTCTCAAATATCACAATGGAAATATATAATATAGAAGCATAAGTAAAAGTGAAATGAAAAATATTTCTTTTCAGGATGTGAAAATAACCTAAATTAGCCACAATAAATGAATGCATGTATGTCTAGTATTAGGACATTATTAGGCTAGTGATCAATGCATAATTATTTGGTATGTATTTATTTCTATAAAACTTCATCATTATGCTGTTTGATCTTCTGTTCATATCAAGTAATAAGCATTTAAAATAATGTGTTCTACTTAACTACAACATTTTCATTATATAAGTTATTGGGGTTAATCATTATACATTCATATATTTCTACTATATTATTTTATCACTCATACTATGAATTTAAAAATTTTAAATTATATATATATATAATATAGATGATCTATGATCAAAGCCATTCCAATTCCTTCTTTACTCCTTCCATCTCCCACAGTATCTCTTTTATTTTATAAGTCCCTCTCTTATTTGAATTTCCTACATAAGCATGAGTGCGAGGTTGCATATTTTATGACAGGCAATGTACCAGTGACTGTACTGTTGAGAAATATGATTCTACCTCCTCTATTACCAATTAACTGTCTACTTATCCTCAAAGCAAGAAGGGACCTTAGAGCCTCTTCTATCAGTTATAGAATGTTGATGGGCCAAGTCTTCTACAGAAAATCACTGCTTCTGTGACCTTATATGTGCAGCAGCCATATCAGATGCAGTAGTATTTTGAAGACCTACTTTTCATCTGTAATCTCTATGAATTGCAAATTATAAGAAATATTGGTCATGGAATTTAATTGTAGTCCTTAAAAGTACTTCTGCATTATCCAAAGAATGTGCACATAGCAAAAGATATTTAAAAAATCATGAAAATCTATCCTACTCCAGACTATGCATTCTACCTTGCCAAGAATTTTTAGATAAGCTTCTGAAAAGTTTCCAGGCATTCATGCCTAAATAATACAATATGCAAATCAAAAGTTTCACTTAACCCTGCCAGAATCATATCAGTACAGGGCTAGATGATTTTTTTTAGTATTTGCTTATTTTTACAGTATACTTTCTCACATGAGAAAAAGAGATTATTAAACCACATTTGCACTGAGAAGGATATAGATTGTTTTATGACTATTATTATTTATATAAACTGTCAAAGATATATCAAAAATAAGCTAGCATAACTAGAATTATATGTTTATTTTGAAGTTTCTGAATTTTGAAATTTAATATTTTTTCAGATTGCTAATAGCTTTTATAATGACCAATAAAATAGAACTTGGTTTCTTAGGTTTGTGCAAGTTTCATATTAATAATCTTAAGATTTTGCAAATATGTTTTGTGAAAAATCACAAAGTAATAATTTTCATTTAAAGAAAAAATAAACATATAGGGCCTTACAACAACTTATAGTAACAAAACTTTGGGTTTCCTCTTATATTGTACTTTCTCAAAAATATGAGCACATAAAAATTAATAATTTGGTATTATATCAATTTATCAAAATTCTCTGTATTTGTCTAGCAGATGGCTGACAGATTTTAAACATCAGTATATATTTTAGAGATCTTAGCATTAATTCTTTTTGTAACGCATCATCAGATAAGCAAAACTTTCAAGCAAGCATTTTAAATGATGTCTATTTATTAATATAACCTTAACTTGAGAAGATTAAATATTAAAATTTTCTTGTGCTGCTTCGTCATAGATTTTTTGAAGAATTAATCTTACTAAATTTTAGACACTGCATGCAATATAGAAATGTTTTAAAGTAATTATAATTTTTAATTGCAGAAAAATAATCCATCTGAAACATCAATCTGTTTTAAAATGACATAAATTCTCAAAGTAGTTGACAGTCATGTTAAGTGTGATATTTCAGTAAAAGTGATTTGCCTTGTTTGTAGTAGATTATTATTTTCAACACAGCTAAAAGTGCTTCTGACATTTTTTCTTCTATTTCTTATATTAAATTGTCATGATGCCTTACTGTGTAATCTCTTTCCTTTTATTGCTATCTTATAATCTACCCATTGTTGCATTGTTGTTGTTGTTGTTGTTCAATATAAAGTTTTCCCAAAAGTCTTTTTTTGTGGTTTGGTAGGAGTAAGGTTTTACTGGAGGTGTTTATGCTCTCTCCCCCTTTCTTTTCATACTCAGGCACTCTGGAGTCATTGCAAAATTGTTTTGTGTTGGAAACTGAACATATGAATCACTTTTTTGCTATTTTTATGGTGTTTACTTAAATATGAATGACAGTTTACCACTAAGCCTGCTCATAATAAAATAGTTTGCTGTTAGATGGTAACTCTTGACCGAACAACTAAGATTAAGATAGAAAGCTAAATTCCCAACATTGATGTAATAGATAAGATTTTTTATGGCCATATGTGCACCATTAATCAATGACTGAACTGCCAAAACCATATATGGGTATCTTATTCCAGACTACTGAACAAAACAATGGTTACTTTGGTATTTGGGTTAAGCATTAAATATAAATAGAGATTATAATTTGAAATGATTTCATAATTTAATAAAGCAAAATGTGACAGTCATTCACTGATTATTTAACTATGTTATGGTGATGTTGGAATAAATAACTTTCATTAGAATAAATGGCTTGTGTTAATGTACTAACACCAGTTCTCACCAAAAAAAAAAAAAGCTATAAAATGACAAAACTTTACTGAATGTTTTTATTTTTAAAGAAACCAATTTTAATGCTGTGCTTATTTCAAAACCTCCAGTCAAAGGTTAAATAGATCTGGATATAGGAAAGGCAGTGCTGGAAAAGCTGTAGATGACATGTTATTTTTCTTGGATATTCTAGTTGGCAGGTTAATTAGAAAATATTAGCTGAGCTTCACAGGGTGGAGTTAAATAAAGACCTATGAAATCTGTTACTAACAGCAGCAAGTGATACACGGAAAAAAAAATAAGGGTTAAAAGATTCATTCCTATAGGATTCTTATGTATTGAGTGACATTTTCTAACAAACAATTTATACTAAAATATATAATGATTGATATAAAATTGTCAACATTGAAAATAATAGATCATAGAACAATGATTAGAGCAATCTGACAAATTTTTATATATAGAAATTAGATAAATTTTTGTTTTAGTCACTAAAAATAAATGCAAAAATGTTGGTGCAATACATTCTATTTTTATTGGTCCAGCTAGGTACTCCATACATTAGAGCCCTGGTGGCACTCAGAGGAAGAATAAGCAGGCTACCAAGATGGGACTTGATAGGCTGTGACCATATAGTGCAGGAGGAGGTCCCCCTCAGTCATAGACCTAGGTGAGGGAAATAGGATGAAAGCAGGAGGGAGGGAGAAACTGGAGGATACAAAGGATGTGATAACAATTGAGATGTAGTCTGAATAAATAAATAAAATAAAAAAGAAAAATACACATATGTAAAAAATAAAAATGTTTTAAAAATATTTTGTGGCGCCTGCGCCACTGCGGTACCAAATCGAGGGTGAGGGACTGAAGATTTAACTAATACACACACACACACACACACACACACACACACACACACACACACACACACACAAAACCCATACACACACACACACAATAAAACAGCGGGTCCTTTGTGCTAAGAGAGCACCAGCCACGACAGCGGTTTATTATTCTCCTTCCTCTCCAGAGTTCCTAAGAGCCTTCTTATAGGCAGCAAAACAGGAATCCTCCCCCCAGGTGAAATCCCTCAAGAGGTGATTGCACACAGGAGGAAAAGTCTCGAGGAAGGGAGGGGCGCGTTCTCAGAGCAATAAACATGACTAGCTAACCAAGATAAACACAGACATGGAAGCTTCTAGAAACAGGACATGAAACAGCAAGATAGGCAGGCAGCCCAGTCTGGCCTAGTTCCTACAATATTTTTATTTTTGATGTAATATAATTATATCATTTTCCCTTCTCTTTCTTCTTTCCAAAACCTCCTATATATCCCCTTCCTCTCTTGTTAAAATCATGCTCTTTTTTCTTTCTTTGTTTTTGAGGCCTTAAAGTCTTTGTTTACTGTGAGATTGGTTGAATATTGGCAGTTAATGAGGAATGGCATATATATTTGATATCTTAGTTATATCATAGTAGTTTTACTTTTATATTGACTTATCAAAACTGTTTAACTACATGTCATTTTATTACATTATATATTATATAATATATTGTCCATATGTATATATCATACATATCATATTTATCTATCTCAAATATATAAATATTAATATACATATCAAATTCTAGTTTTTGACCTAAAATTACAAAAAAAAAACCAATTCTCAGCTAGATCTTAGGAAGTTCTGTCTTTCATAACAGAACTTGAGCCATCAGCAAAGTGGAAATGCAAAATCCATTGGTCCAAGAGTGGCAATCTAAAGCATTATCAATAAAATTCTCAAAAGCAGAAATATACAAATTATCAAGGATGACCATGATAATTTACTATTATGAAAGGCACATTGGGTTCACAATATGTAGTTGTATTTAATCTTAATTTTCTTTAAAATATAATTACATGAAATTTAGAAATGTGCATTCAATAGAACTATATTTTGTTTCCTTAGAAGAACAGAATTGTGAGGGGATTTATGGGTAGCCTAGCTATAGTAGTAAAACTACTGTTAATTGACATTTACTAAAGATATCTGAAACATCACTTATTGTTAATATAGTTTTTGATAGCATATCACTATATATGCCAAGCTGGCTATTTGTTCCATGGAAATTCTCCGTCCTCTGCATGCTAAAATTATAGTCAAGGACCACAATCTAATCATCAGCTAAATATGTTATTTATGCTGTACACCAAGCTTGCAAAGGGATACTATTTTTGCCTCATTCCCATTTTAGGAAAAAGAAGGATTATTCAACATCACAGTTGGAAAATACACTCAGAGTCTCACTTCTCTGACCTCAAAGCTTGACTATGTTCTAATGCAGTCTCCAACTTCCTTTGCCACAGAAGAAACTAGTTAGTGTTCTGAGTCATTCTTACCTTTTTTCTTTTCATTTTATTATCTGTATATCTCTTACAGCTACAGATACTACTCTATAGCTAACACGTAATTTTTAAAGCCATGTAAATGCAATCAAGAATCAATGATATTTCTTTAAGTGTTTCTCAGCCATTTGATATTCCTCTGTTGAGAATTCTCTGTTTAGTTCCAAGCCCCATTGCTCAATTGGGTTATTTGGTTTTGTGGTGTTTAATTTCTTGAGTTCTTTATATATTTTGCATATTAGACCTTTGTCAGATGTAGGGTTGGTAAAGATCTTTTCCCAGTCTGTAGGGTGTTGTTTTGTTCTGTTGACAGTGTCTCCTGCCTTAAAGAATCTTCTCAGCCTCATGAGGTCCCATTTACTAATTGTTGATGTTCAGGCCTGGGCTGTTGGTATTCTGTTCAGGAAGTTGCCTCCTGTGTCAATGCGTTCCAGGCTCTTCCCCAATTTTTCTTCTAACTGACTTAGTGTCTCTGGTTTTATGTTGAGGTCTTTGATCCACTTGGATTTGAGTTTTGTGCAAGGTGACAAATATGGGTCCAGTTGCATTTTTTTACACATAGACATCCAGTTAGACCAGCACCATTTGTTGAAGATGCTATCCTTTTTCCATTGAATGGATTTGGCTTCTTTGTCAAAAATCAAGTGACCATATGTGTGTGGATTCATATCTGGGTCTTTGATTCGATTCCACTGATCAGCCAGCTTGTTGTTGTGCTAGTACCATGCTGTTTTAATTACTACACTCAGAGGAAGGATAGCAGGTTACCAAGAAGATACATGATATCCTATGAGCATATACAGGGGGAGGAAATCCCCCTCAGGAACAGTCATAGGGGACGGGAATAAGAGGAAAATGGGAGGGAGGGAATGGGAGGATACAAGGGATGGGATAACCAATAGATGTAACAAAAATAAATTAATAAAAAACTTTTAAAAATGAAAAAAAAAAGAATCAATGATGTGCACAGTAATAGGTGAAAGAACCTATGCAGCTGAAAGCCAATCTTTACACACTAGGGAGATCTGAACAGAAATGGATATATATATATTCCAGATCTAGAAAAATATTTCTGGTAACCTTCTATTACCATTGTTCCATTTTCAGTACTTTTACGAAGCTTAAAGCCACACAAAAGAATACGTTCATAGCAGCATTATTCATAATAGCCAGAACCTGGAGACAGCCAAAGTGTCCCTTAGTAGAAGAATGGATAGAGAAACTGTGGTACATTTATACTGTGGAATACTACTCAGCTATTAAAAGCAAGGAATTCCCAAAATTTGTGTACAAATGGATTGAACTAGAAATGATCATAATGAGTGAGTTCACCCGGAATCAGAAAGAGTCAAATGGTATATACTCAATCTGGACACTAGCCCAAGGGGCATGTCCCATGAAAGTCTTCACTTACCAGAAAAGTGGATCAGAGAGGAGGACTTCCTATTGGGACTCTAGGTGAGAGAAGCATGGGAGAATGGGGATATAAAAGGATCCAAAAGGTCCTAGAAACCTACAAGGAGAGCATTATGATGGGCAGATATGGGCCCAGGGATCCTGCTCAAACTATAGCACCAGCCAAGGACAATACGTGCAGTATACTTTGAATCCCTACCAAGATGTAGCCAATGGACAGGACATTTTCCACAGTAGAATGGCGAGTGGGGTCTGACTTTCACACGTACTCTGGTGCCTCATATTTGACCACGTCCCCTGGATGGGGAGACCTGGTGGCACTCAGAGGAAGGACAGCAGGATAGCAAGGAGAAACTTGATACCCTATGAGCATATACAGGGGGAAGAGGTCCTCCTCAGTCACAGTCAAAGGGGAGGGGAGTAAGGGAAAAATGGGAGGGAGGAAGGAAGGAATGGGAGGATACAAGGGATGGGATAACAATTGAGATGTAATATGAATAAATTAATAAAATATATTTAATAAAAGTATAAGAGATGACCTCATGTCTAGAGAACTACCATTATATTTTGCTGTTTAAGGTACATGAGTTTGCTGTATTGATACATTTAATTTGCAGCATATACATTTCTATATTGCTACTAACATTGTTTGCATTACTACCTACTTCTCCTGTGCTGTAGTTGACATTTGCTGTGTATGTTTCCAAATTTAGTGTGTATCTAAAATGTCCTATTTCCAGGAAGTAAGCCTGTAATGGGATTTATCTTATAGATGGAGGAATTGGCTGGTGGAAAAGTTTGAAATTAGGCATCAATGAAATTTGGTGTTGAACATGTATCCTTTGAAGGTTTCCTCCTAGAGTCCTCAGTCATGTTTGTTTTCCTATGGAAATGTGAGCCACTAGCTCTAAACAAAGAGCCATATTTCCCAAAGTTCAGGCATCTCTAATAGCAACATATTTATTTTATTTTTATAACAGAAACAGCAAGAGCACTTGGGTTTTTGGCCAAAATATTTTCTGATTTTAATTTATGCTTAGATAGAGTGAGTTTCAAAGAAGAAAAAAGAAATTTAGCATGATGTATTTTAGTACTCTGGTGCCCTATATTTGACCACGTCCCCTGAATGGTGAGACCTGGTGGCACTCAGAGGGAGGATAGCAGGGTACCAAGAAGAGACTTGATACCTTATGAACATATACAGGGGGAAGAGGTCCCCCTCAGTCACAGTCATAGGGGAGGGGAGTAAGGGGAAAATGGGAGGGAGGGTAGAATGGGAGGATACAAGGGAGGGAATAACCACTGAGATGTAATATGAATAAATTAATAAAATTTAAAAAAGAAATATGACCGGATATAGAAGCTTAGCTTTCAGAAGAATGAGACAAAGCATTTCTATCAGTTTGGGGCCAAACTTGTTTATAACCTGAGAAATCATCTCACAGAAAATTCTGTTTAAAGTAGTGTGTGTGTGTGTGTGTGTGTGTGTGTGTGTGTGTGTGTGTGTGCGCCTGCTCTCATGTGCACATGTATTTACATTGGAAATTATAACTACTGATCAGATCTATTCTAGTCCTTTCTATTTTATTCTAATTTCTATTATCCTTTGTTCTACTCTACTCAACATATTATTTTAGTCATTACTGATCTAAGCTTATGATTTTCTTTTGCTATATAATCTCAGAAATTTTCTTTCATTGACTAAGGAGTTTTGGCTTTGACATCCAATTTGTGATAAAAGGTGGGTCAGAAACAAAATAAATAATATGAAGACATCAGGGAATGTCCCTTTACGTGAAAGGTTATTAACAATGTAGAGTATTCAACACATAATATAGAGCAGAAGAAATCATTTGTGGGTGTTAGAGTCATCCTCTTGGGACTGAGTTTATAAAAAACACTAATACATTCTGTTGGCTTTTAATAAAATGGGTGCAATTTTTCTGGACACTTTCTTCTGGGTTTAAAACTTAAACACATATTTGTAATTAACTTGAAAGTTATAAACCATTTCCGTTATGACAAAGGATAAAAATTGAAACATTTTAATATTATCATCTACTAATGAAATTTAACTATTTTCCAACATATTTTGCAAGTGTATCATCTGTACTTTTCTTTAGCAAAAATTGAGATCACCATATGGGGAATTCAGTTTTACTTAAAATCATATCATACTGATATTTGTGGCATTAGGTAATGTACTTTTACTAAAAGATCAGTACATTATACTACCATATAGATAGATACATGTATATATGATATACTACATATATATATATATATATATATATATATATATATATATGACTAACCAAGTGCTCATCATTTAATATAGTGTGTGTGTATGTCTCTCTCTCTCTCTCTCTCTCTTTCTCTCTCTCTCTCTCTCTCTCTCTGTGTGTGTGTGTGTGTGTGTGTGTGTGTGTGTGTGTGTGTGTGTGTGCCTGCGTGTGTCTTCTAAACTGGGAAGAATAATGTGCTTTTCTGATTTCATCTATTCTATTTCCTTTTTCTCAGATTGTATTCATTTTATTTTGTTTGAAATTTGTTCATTTTATATTCCACTTGTAGCCCTCTCCCTCATCACCTCCAGGTTCCACTCTCCCTCCCTCACCCCTCTCCCCTAGTGCTCAGGAAGGGAGAGCCCTCCTACCATGACATCTGACCTCAGCCTAGCAAATCTCATTTAGACTGTCTGTATCCTCTTCCTCTGTGGCCTGGTATGACTACCTCACCAAGGAGAAGTGAACCATGAGTGAACTCCCAAGCTCATGTCAGAAGTAGTCCCTACTCCCCATATTATGGGACCCACCCAGCAGGGGATGGCAGTAGATGCCAAGACTGGCAGCCAAACTTCCAGGGTGGAGCTCAGGGAGTCTTATGGAAGAGTTGGGAGACAGAAGGACCTGGAAGGCACAGGAGCTCCACAAGGAGACTAATGGAGTCCACAAATCTGTGTGGAAGAGAGGGTGCTCCAGAGATGGATGCACCAAGCACCATGCATGGTGAAGACCTAGACCTTCTGCTCAGATATAGTATATAGGCAGTACAGTCTCTTTCTATTTTATATTTATGCCAATAAAACATGTATTCTTGCTGATAGACATATATAATAATAACAAGCATTTTATAGATAGCAAGCATTTATGTATATATACACATATATGATGTATTTATCAGAATTTTGTAGAGAAACAAATATGTACTATTAGGAATGAATACATATTAGAATAATATGTATTTAAAAGAATATATTAGAGGAATGATATATATTTAAAGGATATTGGTAGAGTTGACTTATATGCTATGACCTTGGTACATCAGCAATGGCTGTCTCACACTAGAAAGGCTGAAAACTAGGTCACAACGCAGTCCATTAGTCTGGATATTTCACCAGTGCTATTGTGGTACTGAAGTCCTGGAAGATTCCAAGATAGTCAATTGTATTTACCCTACATTGGAAGTCTGAAATTGAGTCCCAATATCAGTGAAGTGATGCAGCAGTGGCAGCAACAGGGTAGATCAATTCTCCAGTGAGATAGAGAGTAAGCAGGCAAAAGATATGTCTTTCTTCTGCTATGTATCTGGGCTGCCACCAGAATGTACTAAGTACATTAATGTGTGTTTCCACATTTTGAATAATCCAATTAAACAATTCCTTTACAGTTGTTCTAGGTGACTTGCCTTTTAGTTGACTACAGGGCCCCATCAAGGTAACAACCAAAATCAAGCATCACAGTTTGTATATCTGTTTTTTATTAGATATTTTAGTTGTTTTAGCTTGGATACTCAAATTTTTGTATCATAACAAACAATACTTCACTGAACACTATTTCATGTGTACTCTTGGCTATTTTTCTTAGTTTCAATATCATGATACATTTTCCAAGATGAATTAATGCATAAAATTATTTTAATGCATATTTGACCACATCATCAATTATTGTTTAGAGACTACACTAATTAATATTCCCACAAAGTCTATAGTAATAATATTGATTTTGTAAAATTTAAAGAAAAAATCTTAGATTGGGCCATGCATTTGGTTTAAGATTCCCTCAATCTATGCTCTATCTTTATCCCTGTACCTTTTGTAGGCAGAGTAAATTTTGTCACTAAGTTTTGTGAGTGGGTTGGTGTTTCCCTCCTCTTAATAGGAGTTCTGTATAGTTACAGGGTCTCTTCTTCATTCTATATGACCCCTGCTACTAGGGGTCTTAACTAGAGTCACCCCCATCTCCTTCCAGAAGCCTGCCTTTTCTTTTTTATCATTATTTTTTAATTTATCATAATTTGTTCCCATTGCATACTGATTTTTATCCCTTCACTCTTCCATTTCCCATCCTCCCTCCATCATCTTCCCTATTTCCCCTCTCCTAGACCTCTGACAGGGGGGCCATCCTACCACATTGTCTGGCCCCAGCCTATCAGGTCTCATCAGGATATCCTGCATTCCCTTCCTCTCTATGTCCACAAGGCCGTCTGCCAAGGGACAGTGATAAAATCCCAGGCACCAGAGTTCATGGCAGAGGCAATCCCCTCCCTCCACCCTCCCCACATATGTAGAGAATAAGATGTCCATCAAGTACATCTGAACATATGGTCTAGGTACCAGCAGGCATTGTCCTTGGTTGGTGCATCAGTTTATGCAGGCCCCATCGGTCCAGATCCTCTCGCTTTGGTGGTCTATTTTTGGAGCTCCTGACACCTCCAGTTCCTTTCATCTGCCCCATGCCTCCATACAACTCTCATATTTCCTCCTAGTGTGCTGGTGCAAGTCCCAGTATCTGTCTTGAATGGGCCCACAGTGGAGTTTCTCAGAGGACTTCTATGTTGGGTTAATATCCACCTATAAGTGAGGATATACCATGCATTTCTTACATGGTCTGGATTGCCTTACTCAAGATGATCTTTTCTAGTTTTGATCCATTTGCCTGCAAATTTCAAGTTTTCATTATTATTATTTTTTAATTAATTTACTTTTTTAATTTTTAAAATTAATTTATTCTTATTACATCTCAATGGTTATCCCATCCCTTGTATCCTCCCATTCTTCCCTCCCTCCCATTTTCCCCTTATTCCCCTCCCCTATGACTGTTCCTGAGGGGGATTTCCTCCCCCTGTATATGCTCATAGGGTATCAAGTCTCTTCTTGGTAACCTGCTGTCCTTCCTCTGAGTGCCACCAGGTCTCCACCTCCAGGGGACATGGTCAAAGGTGAGGCACCAGAGTTTGTGTGAAAGTAATATCCCACTCTCCACTCAACTGTGGAGCATATGTCCTTGTTGTGTGCTGAAGCATCTTCTGGGTATATTCTAAGGAGTGGAATAGCTGGGTCTTGAGGAAGCCCATTCCCAGTTTCCTGTATAGCGCCAGATAGATTTCCAAATGGCTGTACTAGTTTGCATTCCCACCAGCAATAAAGGAGTGTTTCTCTCTCTCCACATCCTTGCCAGCATGTGGTGTCACTGGAATTTTTTATCTTAGCCATTCTGATGGGTGTAAGATGGAATCTCAGAGTTGTTTTGATTTGCATCTCCCTGATGAATAAGGAGGTTGAGCATTTCTTTAAGTATTTCTCAGGCATTCGATATTCCTCTGTTGAGAATTCTGTTTAGTTCTGAGTCCCATTTCTCAATTGGGTTATTTGGTTTGGTGGTGTTTAATTTATTGAGTTCTTTATATATTTTGGATATTAGGCCTTTGTCAGATGAAGGGTTGGTGAAGATCTTTTCCCAGTCTGTAGGCTGTTGTTTTGTTCTGTTGACAGTGTCTCCTGCCTTACAGAATCTTCTCAGCCTCATGAGGTCCCATTTATTAATTGTTGACCTTAAGGCCTGGGCTGTTGGAGTTCTCTTCATGATGTAGTTTACTATGTCAATGTGTTCCAGGCTCTTCCCCAGTTTTTCTCCTAACCAGTTTAGTGTCTCTGGTTTTACGTTGAGGTCTTTGATCCACTTGGACTTGAAATTTATGCATGGTGGCAAATATGGCTCCAATTGCATTTTTTTACACGTAGACATCCAGTTAGACCAGCACCATTTGTTGAAGATGCTATCCCTTTCCCATTGAATAGATTTGGCTTCTTTGTCAAAAAGCAAATGACCATATGTGTGTGTATTCATATCTGGGTCTTCGATTCAACTCTACTGATCAAAAAGCCTATTGGTGTGCCAGTAACCATGCTGTTTTAATTACTGTTGCTTTGTAGTACAGCTTGAGATCAGGTATGGAGATTCCTCCTTCTCCAGAATACCTTTTATTGTACGGTATTGCTTTAGCCATTCTAGTTTTTGTTTTACTCTGATTTATTTTTTTCATACAAAGCTGAGAATTGATATTTCAAGTTCTGTAAAGAATTGGAAAGATATTTTCATAGGGATTGCACTGATTCTGTAGATTGCTTTTTGTAAGATGGCAATTTTTACTATGTTCATTCTCCCAATCCAGGAGCATGGGAGGTCTTTCCATCTGATATTTATTCAATTTATTTCTTCAGAGAACTGAAATTGTTTTCATTCAAATGTTTCACTTGCTTTGGTAGAGCTACACCAAGATACTTTCTGGTTTTTGGTCACTATTGTGAAATGTGCAGGTTACCTAATTGCTTTCTCATCCTCTTTGCCATTTGTATAAAGATTGGCTACTAATTTTTGACTTGATTTTATTTTCTGCCACTGTGCTGAAGATATTTGTCAGTTGTAGGAGTTTCTTGGTTCAGTGTATGGGGTCAATTATGTATACTGTTGTATCATCCAGGAATAGTGATACATTGATTTCTTTCTTTCCACTTTGTATTCCTTTGATCTCCTTTAGGTGTTTTATTGCTCTAAATACTACTTCATGTATTATATTGAAGATACATATATAGAGAGTTGATGCCTTGTCTCATCCTTGCTTTCAGTGAGATTGTTTTAAGTTTCTCTCAGTTTATTTTGATGTTGGCTATAGGCTTCCTGTATATTTCCTTTATTTAGTTGGGGTATGTACACTGTATCCTTGATCTCATCAAGACTGTTAACATGAATTAGTGTTGCATTTTATCAAAAGCATTTTCAGCATCTAAAGAGATGATCATGTGTTATTTTCTTTCAGGTTGTTTATATCATGGATTAAATTGATGGATTTCCACATATTGAACCACACCAGCATGCCTGGGATGAAGCCTACTTCGTTATGGTGAATCTTTGAGGTGTTCTTGGTTTTGGTGTATGAATATTTTATTAAATATTTTTGCATCAACGTTCATAAAAGAAATTGTCAGAAATTATTTCTTTGTCGACTCTTTGTGTGGTTAAGTTATCAATGTGACAGTGGCCTTATAAATTCAGTTTGGTAATGTTCTTTCTCTTTGTGTTTTGTGAAATAGTTTGAAGAGAACTGGTATTAGCTCTTCTTTGAATGTCTGACAAAATTCTTTGCTGAATCCTTCTGGCCTTGGGATTTTTGTGCTTTGGAGACTTTTGATGACTGGTTCTTTTTTCCTTAGGAGATATAAGAGTATTTAGTTTGTTTACCTGAACTTAATTGAATTTTGGTAATTTTTAGCTATCAAGAAAATTGTCCATTTCATTTAGATTTTGTGCCATATATGCTTTTGAAGTAAGACCTATTGATTATTTGGATTTCCATGATATCTATAGTTCTGGCTAACTTTTCATTTCTGATTTTTTTTGTTGATTTGAGTACTTTCCCTCTGCCTTTCAGTTACTTTCCCAAAGGAATTGTCTATCTTGTTTATTTTCTCAAAGAAGCAGCTCTTTGTTTCATTGATTCTTTGAATTTTTCCTCTTTATTTCTAATTTATTCATTTCAGCTCTTAGCTGGATTATTTCCAGCTGCCTACTCCACTTGAGTATGTGTGCTTTTTTTGTTCTATAGCTTTCAGGTGTGCTGATAAATTCCTAGTATGGGATCTTTCCAATTTCTTAATGAAGGCACTTAGTGCTATGAACTTTCCTCTTAGCACTGCTTTCATTGTGTCCCATAAGTTTGAGAATGTTGTGCCTTCATTTTCATTGGATGCTAGGATTTCTTTAATTTCTTTTTTTATTTCATCGAGTAGGGAGTTGTTCAGTTCCCACGAGTTATAGGATTTCTGTTGGTACTGTTGTTTTTGAGTTCCAGCTTTAATCCATGGTTGTCTATTAAGATGCAAGGGATCATTTCAATCTTGTATCTGTTGATGTTTGCTTTGTGATCAAATACATGGTCAATTTTAGAGAAGGTTCCATGAGGTGCTGAGAAAAAGTTATATTCTTTTGTGTTTGAGTGAAATGTTCTGTAGATATCAGTTTGGTCCACTTGATTCATGATGTCTATTCATTTCATTGTTTTTCCATTTAGTTTGTGTCTTGATGATCTGTCTATTGGTGATAGTGGAGTGTTGAATATGCCACTATTAATGTGTGGGGTTCAATGTGTAATTTAAGCTTTAGTAATGTTTCTTTTAAGAATGTGGATGTCTCTGCATTTGAAACATAGATGTTCAGGATTGAGACTTCATCTTGTATATTTTTCTTTTATTGTGTATGGTGTCCTTTTCCAATTTCTTTATATTAGTTTTGGTTGAAAATCTATTTTATTAAACGCAAGAATGGGTATTCCAGTCTGGGTTTTTTTTCAGTCTGTTTGTTTGGAATATGTTTTTCCAATCCTTTACTCTCAGGTAATATTTATGTTTATTGCTGATGTGTGATTCTTATATGCAGCAAAATAATGTGTCTTCTTTTTGCATCCATTTTTTTAGCTTGTGTCTTTTTATTGGAGAGTTGCACTCATTGATGTTGAGAGATATTCATGACCAGTGGTTGGTTGTTCCTGATTTTAAAGTTGGTAGTGGTAATGTGTGTGTGTGCGTGTGTGTGTGTGTGTGTGTGTGTGTGTGTGTGTGTGTGTGTGTGTGTGTTTCCTTTCTTTTGGTTTTGTGGATGTGGGTTTTTTAAATTTTCTTTGTTTTCCTGGATAAACTTAGCTTCCTTGTGTTGGAGTCATCCTTTTAGTATCTTCTGTAGTACTGGATTTGTGGCTAGGTACTGTTTAAACTTGTTTTATTTTCATAGAATATCTTGTTTTCTCCATCTATGCTGATTAAAAGTTTTATTGGTTATAGTAATATGGTTTGGAATCTGTGGCCTCTTAGTGTCTGCATGACATTAATGCATTTGTAATTTACTATTGGAAAAGGGCCTACTTATCAGAATAGACACTCTTATAGAGAAGTTTATGTCGTCCCTCAAGCAGCTTCTTACACTATCATTTTGCTAAGTGTATAGCAGGAGGTTCTACATCTCACTCCATTCCAGAAGCTGGAATTTGGTCTAGTTTAGGCTTGATGTTGATATTTTTGTCTGTCAGCTTCTATGACTTCCTATATGCAACTCTGCTCTTTCCAGATGCTGCTTATAGTCAATCACTATCTTTAATACATATTATATCTTCATCATTTTCTACAATGATCTTTGATCTCTCTCTCTCTCTCTCTCTCTCTCTCTCTCTCTCTCTCTCTCTCTCTCTCTCTGTGTGTGTGTGTGTGTGTGTGTGTGTGTGTGTGTGTGTGGTATGTTTTCTTTAGGGTTGGGCATTTTACTACTTATGTCCATTTAATAAAACAATATTAATAAGTCTTTCCCTTGTGTCTATGTCCTATGTAGTCAGAAGTTCTTGGCTCAGTAATGATGCAAACAAATGCTTCATCTTTAGGAATAACAGGAAATATAATATGTAGTGATTGGTTACTCCTATGATGTTCACTCCACTATTACACCAGTGAACATGTCTTTTCAGGACAGTCATTATTGTAGTTCACAGAGCTTACAGCTGGAAGTCACCAAAATTTACTTTTCATGTATCTTGCATGGTAAGTTGTAACACTATGAAATTGAGCCAATAGAGAGAAAACATCCTGGTCTGTTCCAGCTTGAGTTCATCATGTTAAATGACTCAAGTATACAATATCTTAGTAACAGTTTCTTTTCATCAGGCTCTGTAAGATTACCAAGAGTAAAGACAATAACATTATATTTTCTGTTTTTGGTTTTATGAGACCACATTAACTAACACTAATAAAAAAAATAATCACTTCCTGGCACTGAGATTTTCATTTGATAACCTGTGTTTTCCAGTAGGTGAGCTATTATCCTGTTATAGAATAATTCCATTTTTGTTTATGTTTATGTACATGTATATGATTATCTAAAGTGTTGATCATGTGTACAAATTTCACAGATATATCGTACATGTTTACTCTTAAGTATGCATGAATTGAATACAGGTAATCAAGAGGTAGTTGTATAGAAAGTTAAAAAACCCTAGCCAAAATATTAAAAATAAACAAAACAGTAGAGTTGATAAAAATCTTTATTTCATCTTTATTTGTTAAGTAAATTTCCACTGAAGGTTACTCAGTGTACATAGATCTATGTTACCAAGTTGATGTTATCTATAAACCTAGATGAGTTGATAGTAATGTGATAATCAGAAAAAAATCTTATTCTTCAATAGAATCAGAGTAATCAGTTGACACCAATTGCCTGTGAACAAATGTGTGTGTGTGTGTGTGTGTGTGTGTGTGTGTGTGTGTGTGTGTGAGAGAGAGAGAGAGAGAGAGAGAGAGAGAGAGAGAGAGAGAGAGAGAGAGAGAGAGAGAGAGAGTTTAAATAAAGTCATATATATTTGTGGTTTTAGGTGTGTTCATACATATATGTGTGTGGATATGTATTTGTACTTGTATTTGTGAGAGAAGTTGGGGAAGGGATTAAACATGTTAAAAATTACAATATATAAAATTCTCAAAAAACAAAACCGAACATTTGAACAACACTCAAAGTTAACCTATGGTCTCTGCATGTAAATACATAAATAAAATATTTAAATGAATTGTAGTTTTTAATCCTCAAAAAATAGGAAAGAAAAAACAGAATACAGTGAAAAATTCAGATGATTCAACGGAGTTGTTGAAATATAGAAAATTGAATAGTAGAAAGAAAAAAAAATTCATTGGAGATTTATGAGGAAAATTGAATCGTCCGTATAGAAATATATGTTCTAGAACATAATAAGTGGACATTTTAATAAAATTAAGAGTATTTAAAATTATTTGAATTATATACTATTTTACTCTATCAATTAATGTCAGATGTGAACAAAATGTGTTCAAATGTTAAAGTGCTCATAATTTTCCTACCAAGTACCATGTTATAATATAATGGGGGTTGTAATATTTATGCAAATTAAAACAATCTTTGTGAAGGGATACAGAGAAAATCAAAATAGATATTCCTAGTATGATGTTGAATGACAGAAACAAAGTATCATAATTATACAATAGATTTACTGAACTACCACTCTGAATTGGAGCAGTTATAATCAAAGGTCCTTAAAAGCTTCCTACAAGAAAAGTAATTAAATTTATGGACTGCTGAACTACCTTAAAGAAATGAGATGAGATTTACATCTCTGGTGAGGAGTTTAGGGATAAGTGAGAAATTTGTATAAAACTCTTCACAAAAAAACAAATGCAAGAATTTACTCTAGGAATAACAAGTTTTATTACACATGGAAGGAAATGTAATATTCTTTTGTAATCTATTTGTTTATCATAGCATAAACAAAGATCATTGATTTTGCTAAGAAATCTACAGAGATAAATGAGAAATATGGCAGTGAAGGTGAATATGTATGTGTGTAACAGCAAACACATGCATTTGTGTGTACATTTCAGTGAATATAAAATGTTTAATTTTTGTCATCCATAATAGAGAGTTAATTTCCAATATTAAAAATAAAATATTTAAGAATTAATAAGATTTTACAATTTAGAAGCAGAAAAATATGTACTAAGAAAAGCACAATATATTAGACAATTGTTTCCTCTGGAAGCAGAAACATTGGTGGTAGGTGGAGATGGGGTGACTTTTACTGATACTAATTTTATAACGTCAGTTGATTTTCATATTATATTATGAGTTGACAGTTCTGATAAAATTCTATCAATTAATAAACAAAATACAAATAGAATGGTGTCCATGTCAATTTCTCGTGCTGGCCTCATATAATATATTGTTCTATTCAGTGTTAGTAAAGTATTCAGCACATACCAGCACATACAGATCTTAAGAGTTTGCAGATGAACATATTTTATAGACTTAATTTATGGATCATCACCCAAGCTTCTATATTTTCTTCTTTGTAAACAGTCATTTTGCATATAGAAGGTCTACAGAAATTAAATATAAAAGGTATAATACAAGTGGATGTTAAAGATATAAATAAAACTTATCCTCTTAAAAGCTTCATAAAAATTTAGATGAAATAAGTGACCAACAAGGTACAAGATATGGAAGAGAGAATTTCAAGTGTAGAAGATACAAATGAACTTATCAATATATTAGTTAAAGAAAAATATTAAAACAAAAAAGTTACTGACACAAAACACCCAGTAAATATGGGACACTATAAAAAGACCAAACCTAAGAATAATAGGATAGAAGAAAGAGAATGCTCCAAGCTCCATGGCTCAGAAAACATTTTAAACAAAATCATGGAGAATACATGCCTAACCTAAAGAAAGAAATGCCCATACTAGAAGCCTACAGAAATACAAATAGATTGGCCACAAAAAAAATCCTCCTGCCACATAATAATCAAAATACTAAGTGTACAGAACAAAGGAAGAATACTAAAAGCTGTAAGAGAAAAACGGCCAAGTCTCATACAGAAGCAAACTTATCACAATGACACCTGACTACTCAATGGAGACTATGAAAACCAGAAGCACCTTGGCAGATGTCATGCAAACACTAAGAGACCACAGATGTCTGCCCAGACTACTATATCCAGAAAAACTTTCAATTACCATAGATGGAGAAAAACAGATATTCCATGACAAAACCAAATTTAAACTCTATCTAGCCATAAATCCAGCCCTATAGAAGTTACTAGAAGAAAAATTTCAACCAAAGGAGACCAATTACACCGAGAAAAACAAAGGAAATAAATAACCCCACATGTATAAAACCAAAAGAATGGAAACTCTCTCACCACCAACATAAAACAAAAACAAAAACAAAAAACCCAAACACCCCCCCAAAAAAACCCCAAAACTGGAACAACCACTGGTTATTAATCTCTCTCAAAATCAATGGCCTCAACTCCTGAATAAAAAGATACACGCTAACAGAATAGATTAAAAAAAAATGGGACCCATTATTCTGCTGCATACAAAAACACAACTCAGAAATAAAAATAGACATTACCTGAGAGCAAAGGGTTAGAAAAAAGTATTTAAAAAAACCCACAACCATGAAGTAAGCTGGAGTAGCCATTCTAGTATCTAATAAAATAGACTTTCAACCAAAACTAATCAAAAGAGATGGGGAAGGACACTTCATACTCACCAAAAGAAAAATACACAAAGATAACAGCTCAATCCTGAACATTTATGCCCCAAATGCATGAGCACCAACATTCTTACAAGAAACATTACTAAAGCTTAAATCACACATCATACCCAACATATTGATAGTTGGAGACTACAACACCCCACTACCACTAACAGAGAGATCATCAAGACAGAAACTAAATGGAGAAATAATGAAAGTAATAGACATCATGAATCCATTGGCAATAACAGATATCAATAGACTATTTTGTCCAAACACAAAAAAATCTTCACAGTAGTTTAATGAACCTTTTACGAAATTAGCCACATGCTTGGTCACAAAGCAAACCTGAACAGATACAATAAGATTGAAACAACCCCTTGCATCTTATCAGAACACCATGGATTAAAATTTGAACTCAACAACATAAACAACACAAAGCCTACAAACTTATGAAAATTGATCTAATCTCTACTCAATGGAATCTAGGTCATGGATGAAATGAAAATAAAGATGGGAAGCAAGGAGATAACAACTGAGATGTGATCTGAATAAATTATGATAAGTTAAAGTAAAAACTAAATTTCAAAAGCCTACACACACAAAAATTGAAAATCTAAATGAAGTGGACAATTTTCTTGATACCTACTAATTACCAAAATTAGATCAAGATCAGGTAAACAAATTAAGTACTCTTTTTCTTTTTTTAAATTTTATTTTATTAATTTATTTATATTACATCTCAATGGTTATCCCATTCCTTGTATCCTCCCATTCCTCCCTCCCTCCCATTTTCCCCTTACTTTCCTCCCCTAAGACTGTGACTGAGGGGGACTTCCTCCCCCTTCATATGTTCATAGGGTATCAAGTCTCTTCTTGGTAGCCTGCTGTCCTTCCTCTGAGTGCATTAAGTACTCTTATATCTCCAAAAGAAAAAAAAAAGAAGAAAAAAAAAGAAAAGAAAGAAAAAAAAGAATAAAAGAGAAAGAGTCATCAGAAGTCTCCCAAACAAAAAACAAACAAACAAAAATAATAACAATAATAAAAAGACCATGGCAGAATAGACTCAGTGCAGAATTATATCAGACCTTCAAAGAAGAGCTAATACCATTTGTCTTCAAACTATTACACAAAATAGAATCAGAAGGAAGATTAGAAAATTCATTCTATGAGACCACAGTCACCTTGATACCTAAACAATACAAAGAACCAACAAAGAAAGTCAATTTCAGACCAATTTCCCTTATGAACACTGATACAAAAATACCCAACCAAATTATCACAAACCAAACCCAAGAACATATTAAAAAATATCATTCATCATAACCAAGAAGGCTTCATTCTAGGCATGCAGGAAAGTTTCAATATACATAAATCCATCAATGTAATCCATCATATAAAAAAAACTGAAAGAAAAAACCCTACATGATCATCTACTTAGATGGTGGGAAAACATTTAACAAAATCCAACAGCCATTCATGTTTAAAGGATTGGAGATATCAAGGACCCACTAGAGCAAAAAGACAACTAAAAGAGATCAAATGGTAAAAAATTGGAAAGGAAGAAGTCAAAGTGTCAATATTTATAGATGATATGTTACTGTACATATTTGACCAAAAAATTCTATCAAGGAACTACTACAGCTTATAAATATCTTCAACAAACTGGATGAAAACAAATTCAACTAAAAATAAGCATTATCCCTCCTTTATACAAAAGTCAAATAGAACAAGAAAGATATTAAGGAAACAATATCCTTCAGATTAGCAACAAAACCCATAAAATATCTTGGTGTAACTCTACCTAAGCAAGTGAAAGACATGTATGAAAAAAAAACTTTAAGTATCTGAAGAAAGCAATCAAAGAATGTATCAGAAGATGGAAGATCTCTTATGCTTATCTTACCAAAAGCAATCTATAGATTCAATGAAATTCCTATTAAAATTCCAATAGAATTCTTTACAAAACTTAAAGGATCAATTCTCAACTTCATATGTTAACAACAACAACAAGAAGAACAGAATAGCTAAAACAATCCTATGCAATAAAAGATCTTCTGTATATTTCTCCATCCCTGATCTCAAGCTGTACTATAGTGCAAGAGTAATAAAAATGGCATGGTACTGACATAGAAAGAGACAGCTGGATCAAGGGATTTGAATCAAAGACCCAGAAATAGACACACACAACTATGGACACTTGACTTTTTACAAAGAGGCAAAATTACACAATGGAAAAAAGATAGCATCTTCAGCAAATGGTGCTGGGCTAACTGGTTGTCTATACACAGGAAAATGCACATAGAACCTTAATTATCACTCTGCACAAAACTGAAGTCCAAGTGGATTAAAAATTTCAGATTAAAACCGGACACACTAAATCTGTTAGAAGAAAAAGTGGGGAAGAACTTTGAACTCATTGGCATAAGAGACAACTTCCTGAATAGAACACCAATAGCTCAGGTTCTAAGCACAACAATTATTAAATGCAACCTCATGAAACTGAAAAGCTTCTCTAAGCAAAGGACATTTTCAACAGAACAAAGCAACTGTCTATAGACTGGGAAAAGATCTTCACAAACCCTAGATCAGACAGAGGGCTAATATGCAAAATATACAAAAATTCAAGAAATTAAACACCATAAAACAAATAATCCAATTAAAAATGGGGTGCAGCACTAAACAGAGAATTCTCAACATAATATTATCAAATGGCTGAAAAACACTTAAAGAAATGCTTAATATCCTCAGTTATCAGAGACTTCCAAATCATAACTCTGAGATTTCACCTTATACCAGTCAAAATGGCAAAGACTAAAATCTCATGTGACAGGATTCACTGGCAAGGATGTGGAGAAAGGGGAACATTCCTCCATTGCTGGTGAGAGTGTAAACTTGTACAATCACTTTGGACATCAATCTGGGACTTTCTCAGAAAACTGGGAATAGTGTTCCAGCAAGATCCAGATGTATCACTCCTGTGCATATATGAGAAAGATATTCCAACATACACCAAGGACATTTGTTCAACCATGTTCATAGCATCATTATTCATAATAGCCAGAATCTGGAAACAACCTAGATGTCCCTCAACCAAAGAATGAATAACAAAACTGTGGACAAATTTACACAATGGAATATTTCTTAGCTATTACTTACAAGACATCTTGAAATTTTCAGGCAAATGGATGGAACCAGAAAGAATTGTCCAGAATGAGATAACCCAGACCCAGAAAAACATGCATGGTATATACTCACTTAAATGCAGATATTAGCCAAATAATAGAGGATAACCACACTACAGTACATAGACCTAAAGAAGCTAAATAACGAGGACTCTGGGGAGAATGCTTAATTCTCATTTAGAAGGGCAAATAGAATAGATACTGCAAGTGTTTAGAGAGAAGGAGTAGGAAAGGAGCATACCAAAGAGATCCAGTGAAAGACTCAACACAGATGGAAGCAAATGCTGAGATTAACAGCCAAAATTCAAAGTTAAACACAGGGACTCTTGGACTCTTATGCAAGAGTTGGGCAAGAGAAGGTACTGGAGATGGCAGGAACTCCACAAGGAGACTGATGAAGCCAACAAATGTGGGCCTTGATGAGGTGAGTGAGGGTACTGCACAAACTAGTGCACCAATAAAGGTCCAAGCATGTTGAGGACCTAGACCCTCTGCTCAGATGTAGTAGATAAGCAGCAACGTTTCCATGTGGGTCCTCTAATATAGGGAGTAGCAGCTACCTCTGACATGGACTCTGGTGCTCACTAGTTGATCAGTTCCTCTTGGATAGGTGGCTTTGCTGGCCTCAGAGGAAGAGGATGCAGGCAGTCCAGTTGGAGACTTGATAGGTTGAGGTCCCTTTCTGAAGATTAGGGAAAAGGGCAAGTGGGGATGAGAGATGGAGGTGATGAGGGAGGAGGCTACAACCAGGATGGAAAGTGAACAAATTTTTAAAAAAGATATAAGTGGCTTGAAGCAAAAATAGAATTTTGATACTCCTTTTGCATTTGGGAAAGGACAAATTCATGGCAATTTCTCTGTAATCTCAAGGGAACCTGAATATCAGAAGTGATTTGGAAAAGAATGAATAAATTTGGAAGCATACATTTTAAAAAGAAATTGTTAAGCCATTTTGCAATACTACAATGAGCATATCAGCTCATATATAAAGGAGGTAGGCTAGATAGAACGGAAATTAGCTCTTATAATCTTCCAAAAGAATTCCAAGATTGGTAGATGGAGAAAAATGGACATTAGAAATATTGAACATTCATATGCAAAAGAATGTCGTTCTTTTTTCACTCTTTGCATTTGCATTTGTTCACAAATCATACACAAATAAATATAAACATAAATCTACTAAAGATTGAAACATAAATAAAATAAAAATTCCCAGGATATATCATTATAGAAAGCATCACATCATTGGACATCATGATATTTTCTCATTGAAATGACACCAAAAGCACAGAGAAAAAGAGAAGAATCTATGAATCACATAGTATCACATTAAAAATGTTTGACTGTCAAAAGACACAAAAGTGTGAAATGACAAGTTCAAAAAAGAAGATAATCATTTAAGAAAAATGCAGTTTATTATAAATATGTCTGAAATATTGATATCTACTTGAACATATTTCTTTGTAAGACTTCTAAAAATAAGAGTGAAGATAATTTTCATTTATTTTTGACATTATAATACAATTACATCATTTCTCCTTTCACTTTCCTACCTTCAAAACTTCCTATACACCTTTTCTCATTCTTTTGCAAATTAATAGCCCATTTTTTCAAATCAGAAGACAATAATTTAAATAGTGTATCTCAAGAGTTAATATTGTTTTATAGTTTAGAGTATGAGATTTAATTTAAATCACAAATGACAAAATACAATGTAATTATATAGTTCTTTGTTTCTTAAACTTTACTCATTTTTCTAAAAATCTAATGCATTTGTACTAAATGCCCAGAATGGAAACTAATTCAAATTGAATGTCCTCCAATTTATTTAATTTTACAGATCTTTTGTTTATATGGTATTATTCCCAATTTGTGTTTATGGGTTTTCTGTGTGTATGAAGGTGTGTGACTCAGCATCTACATGTGTTCTTATTACTTTTTCTTTAGGTCCTCCCAAAGCCTTTAGTTTTTAAAACTTTCTGAGCTTTGTTTTATGTTGTTTTTTATCTGTCTCATCATGATTTGTTATTTATTTTATATTTATTATTTTAGGTGCCTTCTTATTTTCTTTTTAGTCTTTTACTGAAAATGGATCTTTTATTATACAATATATTCTTATTACAGCCTCTTCTCTATTTTGGCCATTTCCTTCTTATCATCCCTCCTATTCGTATGCTGCCCCTTTCTGTCTCTTTAGAAAACAAATAGGCTTCCAAGGGATAATTATAAAACATAAAAAATAAAACACAATAAGAAAAACAAACTATTATTATCAAGTTAGAGAAAAAACTGACAGAAAAGAGAGAAAGATAAAGCACAAGAATCAGAGACCTACTTGTTCAC
This sequence comes from Acomys minous, assembly GCF_964271855.1. Lineage (NCBI taxonomy): Eukaryota > Metazoa > Chordata > Mammalia > Rodentia > Muridae > Acomys > Acomys minous. The sequence goes on from NC_140488.1 coordinate 51,989,445, forward strand.
ACACTCAGTAATACCATAAAAACACTGGGTTTCAGTTTTTCTAGGATTGTGATGACTTATATACTCCTTTCTTTGATTTAATATTGGTTTCTAAAAGAATATTTGTTACTTAGAATCTACAGTATGCATTATGGCAACAATAGATAATAGCTTTTTCAAACTGAAAAGCAATTGGAGCATCTATAAACAGAAATTCCAAATTGTTGATGGTCATTGTTGCTGTTTAGCATAAATATGAAATTGATTCAAAAGGAAGCCTGTTCTTCATGTTCAGTGCTTGGGGTGTGGAGGGTAGAAAGAGGAAGTGTTCTTAAAATGAAAATAATTACTGCTATTTTAAAATTTCCTGATTATTGAATGTGAGATCATCTAACATGATTTGAAAAACTGTACACATACAGGCAGAATTATTTTCCTGTTTATGCTCTCTGTTTTTTTTAGGGGGGATCGGGAGGTGTCTAATTGTTGTTTACTTCTTTGTTGTATAATTCAGTAAAAGATTTAAAACAAACAATCAATCAAACAAAACAAAGCCCCTGAACTAGAAACCATGATATATACATAAACGAACTTGGGCTTACAGACCCTATGCATTTTTTGTCAGTCTCTACAGAGACTGTTTCTCCTGGTATACTGTGATTTTTATACTCATTCTGCTCCCTCTTCCAGGGGCTTCCTTGAGCTTTGAGAGGGAGCATTTGATGGAGTCATCCATTTTAGGACTGAGTGTGCCAAGATCTCTCACTTTCAGCTATCTGCCTTTGGGTCTCTGTATTTGTTCATATTTGCTGCAGGAAGAAACTTCTCTGAGCAGGACACTGGTCTAAGAACATAGAATGCCATTAAGAATAATTTTAATGTTACTTTATTTTAAAGACATGTAGTATTTGGTTTTATTCTAGGTTGCTGAGCTCTATATTATCTAGTTATTGATCACTAAAGAGTACATGGAAACCCTATACAGTAGGTACTTTCATGTATATGTGACTGAGTTACATATAATTGAGTTGTTGGTCAAAGGGGTTTAGGAGAATCCACAAACTCAGGCTGTTACCAATATTATAGGTTGCTCTCCACAAACTGGCAACAGAGCTCCATTGATGAAGACAACACCAACACAATTCATTGAACATGGAAAAGTTGAGCTGGTTCCTTCCATTAATCATAAGTTCTAACATCTTTGGTAAAGGAAGATATTCTGCACGTTACCAAAAATAGAAATGTAAACACCAAACCGCCACAAAATTTTGATCTACAAATACTTTGCTGCCTGAAATATATGCAAGGGCTATGGTGGCCTAAGTCTTATGGGAATAACCAACTAATATCTGGTTTAATTTAAGGCCTACTCCACGAGATAGAACCAATACTTGACACTGCTTGCATTAATATCTTGAGTACGCAAATAACTCTTATAATTCAATAACAAGAAATCAAATAACTAGTTTTAAATATGTACAGTAGGTTTGACAAAGTATTTCTTCTGGTAAAATCTACAAATGGCTAAGAAGGTTCATATAAAAAAATAAGCCTGGAATTTCACAACATTTGGAAAATGGACCATAAATACTATCCCTGGCTTACTTAACAATTTCCCCAATTTTTAAGGGGCCCTTGATTTCACCCTAAATGAGCCTGAAGAAACCTTAAGAGAATAATATCCCATTTCCTCTAAGGGGGATTGCATAGGTTTCTATTTATTCTTTTGGTCTATAGATGCTTATTTTCATTGGGAGTTGGACTATAGATGCTTGGTCTATAGATGCTTATTTTCATTAGGAGTTGGACTCAGGGACATCTCTCTTTTCCTTTATCTTTCTTTTGTAGATAAGGAAATAGGACCTGAAAAGAAAAAAGGAGGTTATGTTTTCAGAACAAAAGGCCTGGACACCAATGCTGGATCAGACCTGACAGTATTCATTCCTCTCAGCAAGCTGGATGCTGACATCCTGCACCCTCCATGTTCCATCCCCAGGCACCTCAGTTGCTGTTACCTATCAGAACAGGACAGCTTCCAGGACAGCACTGTAGAAAGCTTCTGATCCCAATTGGTCCAGCAGCTCAGATTGTCCCACACATGACTCCTATTAAGTCTGGAATTTCACAACTTTTAAAAAATGGACCACAAATGTTATCCATGGCTTACTTAACCATTTTCCCCATTTTGGGGGGGGCGCTTCAAAGGAATTATGTGCCTTAAATCAGCCTGAAGAAACCTTAAGAGAATGATGTCCCATTTCCTCTAAGGAGGGTTGGATAAGTTTCTGTTGACTCTCCTGGTCTACAAATGCTTATTTTCATTGGGGTTGGTTATAAGTATGATTGGTCTTTTAAAGAGAGAAAACTAGGTTTGATTCAGGGACATATCTTTTTTCCTTTATCTGTTTTTGTAGGTAAGGAGATAGGAAATGAAAATAAAAAAGGGGGATATAGAAATATAGAGGGAGGATAGAACAAAAGATAAATTATTGAATCTACTCCTCTTCTCAAGGCCTTAACTGATAGTCACAAATAAAGCTATTTTTAATTCAATGGTAGTGAATTTTGTATATTGATGCAAATCATGCTCATGTCAAATACTAGTCTAATTATCACAAGAATATATATTCTAGGTCTAATAGATATGATTATATATATATATATATATATATATATATATATATATATATATATATATATATGGTAAAATAGTAAAATGGTCTTCAAAAGCCTCAGAGACCTACAGAATATGGCAGTTAAAGATGTGTTTTTGTTATTCTAAAGATTCTTTGACAAGACAAGTTAACTCCTGGCAATACTCAGCCTGTCTCAGAGATGAGAAGCATCAAAGAACCTCCTTATGAAGATGGCTTCAAATGTGGCAAACCAGCCACTGTTAAAAATATCCTCATTCTGCCAAATTCTGCCAAAACTTGGCAAGTTTAGATGCAGGCAGAGTAGATAGGCAAACTCTGCCAAGACAGGGTAAGTAAGCCCTCAATAGTTCCTGCCTCACAAATATGTCTGTCAGATATATTGGGCCAGAAGGCTGAAGATGATGCTCCAAGGTTATAAAGAGTTATGAGTGACTGTTCAGTCAGCCAACTGTCTCTATCTATTTTTTCAGTTTGGAAGCTGCTAACCTGCACTTCCTGTTTGCTCAGGTAATTAATTTTATTCCTTTTCAAGTCTCTGATGGGGTTGAAGACCAAAGAGATTAGATTCACAATAAAGCTTAGTTGTTTAGTGGTTACGATGTTTTTAGGTCTAAATAGATGATTTAGGTTGATAGAGATGAGATATGATAGACATTTATTTAAACTCAGAATTTTAGACACACCAAGATAGGAAAGGTATTTTCTTCAAGACTGCCAAATACAAATAGCCTAAACACTATGAGGGTAACATTAATATAATTCCTGACTGTTTCATGGTTCTTCTTGCTTTATGTAATAATATAAATGTGTATGAAAAAGCAGCCAAAGTAATGGTGATATCTCAGGTTTGCAAAAATGGCATGTTTTATACTTTTAAAAATGATTTTAATGCTTGATAATTATTTCTCTTTTTTTGCATTTGGTTTATTCATTTATTTATTTTTAAAATTATAACTCAGGTGGTAATTGCATCTTTTCTCTATTGAATAGGGTCTGTTCTTACAGTGTTTTTTTCTCCTTTATTAATTTATTCTTGTTACATCTCAATGGTTATCCCATCCCTTGTATCCTCCCATTCTTCCCTCCCTCCCATTTTCCCCTTACTCCCCTCCCCTATGACTGTTCCTGAGGGGGATTACCTCCCCCTGTATATGCTCACAGGGTATCAAGTCTCTTCTTGGTAACCTGCTGTCCTTCCTCTGAGTGCCACCAGGCCTCCCCCTCCAGGGGACATGGTCATAGGTGAGGCACCAGAGTACGTGAGAAAGTCATATCCCACTCTCTATTCAAGTGTGGAGACTGTTCTGACCATTGGCTAGGTCTGGGTAGGGGTTTAAGGTTTACCGCCTGTATTGTCCTTGGCTGGTGCCTTAGTATGAGTGGGACCCCTGAGCCCAAATCTGCCTATCATAATGCTCTACTTGTAGGCTTCTAGGACCCTCTGCATCCTTCTACTTTGCCATTCTCCCATGATTCTCTCATCTCGAGTCCCACTAGAATGTCCTCCCCTCTGTCTCAGTTTCCTGGTAAGTGAAGGCTTTTGTGGGACATGCCCCTTGGGCTAATATGCAGATATAAGTGAGTATATACCATTTGAGTCTTTCTGCTTCTGGGTTAACTCACTCATTATGATCATTTCTAGCTCAATCCATTTATCCACAAATTTCGGGAATTCCTTGTTTTTAATAGCTGAATAGTATTCCATAGTGTATATGTAACACAGTTTCTTCATCCATTCTTCTATTGAGGGACACTTAGGCTGTTTCCACCTACACAATTTTTTAAAGACATTGAAAGTTCAATTCTGAACTTCATATGGAAAAACAAAAAACCCAGAATACCTAAAACAATCTTGTACAATAAAAGGTGCTCCGGAGGAGTCTCCATACCAGATCTCAAACTGTACTATAAAGCAATAGTAATTAAAACAGCATGGTACTGGCACAGCAACAGGCTGGTTGATCAGTGGAATCGAATCGAAGACCCAGATATGAATCCACACACATATGGTCACTTGATTTTCGACAAAGAAGCCAAATCCATTCAATGGAAAAGGGATAGCATCTTCAACAAATGGCCGGTCTAACTGGATGTCTATGTGTAAAAAAATGCAACTGGACTCATATTTGTCACCTTGTACAAAACTCAAATCCAAGTGGATTAAATACCTTAACATAAAACCAGAGACAGTAAGTCACTTAGAAGAAAAAGTGGGGAAGAGCCTGGAACATATTGGCACAGGAGACAACTTCCTGAACAGAACACCAACAGCCCAAACATTAATGTCAACAACTAATAAATGGGACCTCATGAGGCTGAGAAGCTTCTGTAAGGCAGGAGACACTGTCAAGAGAACAAAGTGACAGCCTACAGACTGGGAAAAGATCTTTACCAACCCTACATCTGACAAAGGTCTAATATCTAAAATATATAAAGAACTCAAGAAATTAAACACCACCAAACCAAATAACCCAATTGAGAAATGGGGCTTGGAACTAAACAGAGAATTCTCAACAGAGGAATATCAAATGGCTGAGAAACACTTAAAGAAATGCTCAATTTCCTTAATCATCAGGGAAATTCAAATCAAAACAACTCTGAGATTCCATCTTACACCCATCAGAATGACTAAGATCAAAAATTCAAGCGACACCACATGCTGGCAAGGATGCTGGGAGAGAGGAACACTCCTTCATTGCTGGTGGGAATGCAAACTAGTACAACCACTTTGATAATTATTTTAAATGCATGTATATTAAAAGTGTTTGCTGACACTAAGGAGAGTTAAATTTTTGAATTATTAATTTTTCAATTTGTGTGTCAATAACTTCTAAAACAACTGTTAAATCATTTCTGTATCCTACTGTAATAAAATTCAATAAGGTAAGAAATATTTTTATCACCTCAAAATGATCATATTTGTATTATTTCATGCACTTTATATTATTGCATAAGTTAGACTTGCATGGAGATGAGCTTGAGGCTGCATTCTCTAGAGCATGCTTACTTGACATTAGGTCACATGTAATTTTACAGCAAGATGTGTATGCTGTTAGTATATATCCAACACAACATTAATGTCCTTTATTTTTCTATTCTAGCAGTTGAATTGGGAAGATGGTCTGAAACAGCTGAACTTGGATCTTGGCTTAGAAAAAATGTGCAAAGAGTTTTCTGAACTTGTGAGGACAGATTCCTATGAGGACAAAATTAATTTTCTGAAAATTTGTCCTATTGAATCCATACTCAAAAAGGCAATTTCCTGAGAGAACTGATATAGAGTCATTGTCATTCTCTCTCCTTCAAAGTTGTATTTGTAGACCAAAATATTCAAAAATCACATATTCAGATCATTGTATTCTCTTCTTGTCTCATGCATGGAAGGTACATGATAAATATTTATTTTATACATGAATTCATGAGTTATTCCTTTCTTTAAAAATGCTAAAGAAGTCTTACTCTAAAGGAACACTGAATTTGAATTCAGGTATAATATTAGTCCGGTATGTTTAATCCAGCTGGGGAGGCCATTTGAATTTTGGTAAATCAGAACTTGCTGAATGGATCAGACATCATTTATAAAGCAGGAATATTGTTATTAAAAAAAAACAAAACTTTCAACAGAGTGATCAAATTAGAAAATGCATTTTATGCATTTATTAGCCATATTTCCATATAAAATGTAACATGATATCAGATTTAAGAATCCATTGCATGCACTGTTCTATGCCTGGTGTTATGGATGATAAAAAATAAAGCATGACCTTATGTCATTCATTCAGAATCTGCTGCATTCATTCAGAATCCACTGCATTCATTGATCAAGTAATTGAAGGACTGCCTTTTATTGTTTTTAAAAATGGAATTACTAAGGGAATTTTAGATGGGATAAGTAGATATTAAATAGCAAACACTAGTGCTAGGCTTGACTGACAAGTTCAAATGGGTTCACAACTGTCTTTTACAATTGTGTGAAATTTGTTTTGTGTAAACAAATAGAGCTGTGAATTGTCATAGGCCTTATGTACAACAGTGCTTGCAATGTCCCCTAATTGTTGTGGTTGATTACATTACTCTATAAAATCTAGAAATGAGGTTCAAAACAAGAAGTTAAAATCCAAAGATTTTCAAAATGCAAACCAGGACTCTGAATATGAGTACTGTTGTAGTTGACAGATGTTAGTAGCATTTTATTTCACTTTGGCATGGTGAAGTTCATCATTTTAGGCCATAGCATGCTTAATTTTGCTCACCAAAAAGACAATGTTTCTTAACTTACAGATTTCCTATTTTATAAACTGTAGAATGACAATAAGCTGGGATCTTAAATTAGTATTTTATATCTCTTGAGGTTATTGAAGTGTGTGAGGAGGAGTATCACTTTGTATCAAGAGTTCTGAGGAAACACTATAGGACAAGTAGAAGGAATAGAAATGTAACTGAAAATGAAATAAAAACCACAGAAAATATGTCTATATTTATATGAATGAGTACATAAGAAAAGACTTCTCACTAGATTATAAAACAATGAATAGCATGAAAAGATAATTAAAACAGACTAAATACATTTTCTTTTCTTTATTTTCTCAAAATTTTATAATGGTATTACTTTGCTACATCATCTAATTGTATTTATCTTTTTATGTTATATAACATTTACTACAGGATTAAACATAAGTTCATTTTGTTATTTACAAGTGAAAGTTTTCCCAGAAAGTTATTTACAGTATCAATGACATTTGAGATTAAAAGGCACTGGAAAATTTGTCATAGGGCTGAAATGTAGAAGCAACAATTTGTTTCAGAAAACAAGATACAAAAATTTGCTTCAGGTATTCTTTTATATTTTTCTTCTGTCCTCTCATTACATTCTGATTTAGAACTTAGGACCCCATAAAAATGCAGGAAACCAGGAACATCAACCATACATAGGATAAAAAGCTACAATAAGACCAGGCACATGCCATCACATCAAGCTAGACAAGGCAACTGAGAAGAAGGAAAAGGTTCCCAAGAGCAAGCAAAAGAGACATTCCCACTCCCACAGTTTGGGTTCCTAGAAGAACATCAAGTAACTCACCCATAACAGATATGTACAGGACCTCTACATACCCCTATAGGTTCCCTGATCTATGCAAGTGTCCATGATTCCTGGTCAGTTGATTCTTTGGGCCATCAGGTTCTTGTGGTTTTCCTGACCCCTCTGGCTTCTTTACTCCTTCCTCTTCTTTCTATCTAAGGCTATATCCTATAAATATATATTATTTCCTCACCAAGTCATAATTTTGTTTTAAACTGAATTCTTCTAAGAATAAGAGTGTGAGAATTTTTTGGAAAATTTTCGAAACAATATGTGTTCTTTCATCAATTAATTTATTGGTCTAACCAAGTAAACTTAGTTGAAAAGTAATATCATAATCAGTGCATACTACAACCAGAGTTAGTAATGTTGGAATATGTATCATATAAATGCAGAATTTATGAATAATATATTCATAGAAACATAAAATTACATTTTAAATAAGGGGAGGATTAAGCACACAAGGTGCATATTTAAAGTAATGAAATGTTTATTTAATGTTGTATGAGAACTAAGAAGACCAATATAGGCTAGGCCTACATAAACAATTAACATTTGACTTATTAGTGTAGAATCTATGAAATTTACATGAAATGGGACAGTTAGAATGATACTGTATAAATTGGTAGACTTCACATACATACTTGTGAACTGAATATATTTTTCAATTAATCTTGTCAATCCAATTTTTTTAATCTTGTGATGTAGACCCTTAAAAATAGTTTAAATGTTTAGCAAAGTAACTTCAAAGGCACAGATGCTTTAGGAGAAATATTGGGACTAAAGGGGGACTAAAAAGGAAATAGTTGTGTGTGCCTGTAATCTCAGAACACATGAAGGAAGACAAGAGGATTGGAAATTTGAGGATAGTCTGGGCTACATAGCAAGGCACTATCAATAGGAAAATATAAAGTTATTACTTCTGAGACAGTTTAAGGATATAGTCATAGAGATAAATTACTGCCAGTTGGGTAGAAGTGTGAAAATTTAAAGACAGGAGAATATGTAAAGGTCAGGACGATAGAAAATAAGCATGGTATGTTGAAAAGATCATAAGAAGGTCACTGTGGCTGGAAAAGAAAGCAAGATGGGGAAAGGCCTGAAATAAATATCTAAAGATAGAGATAAGAATGTTTGGGGCCCTAAATATCATAGCACAGGGTTATATTTTTATCCAGAAGACAATGGAGACAACAAAGTTGTATGGAAAGAAATTGCATGTTATAATTTGTCTTTTAGGAGAATGTTGCAAGTGTCACCAGCAAGGAGAAAGACAGGGAAATACTGCAACGTTTTGAGCACTATGTAAGTAAAAGAAAATTTTATGCATGATTCAATTTTGGAGAACACTGAGATATTAAGTATATTAACATTAGGTAAAAGTATTCAGCTAGAGCTGTGATTCTGCACATGGTTCTTATACAAAGGCAACAATATCTTATGTAATAAATAAGCTAATGAGATTCATTTAAGAATACAACTAAATAGATATTATATTGTTATATGTAGGGCATCTCTAACTCCAAAGTACTGCCAGCTAAATATTAGAGGAAGATATGCTCTGCTTTTATGCAATCTCTTATGCATCATTTATTTATGGTATAGTGGAAATAAAAACTAAAATTAAAATTTTAGTTACAGAAAACCAAGTGTTCCAGAGAACATGTGGAAATTATTTTTATTCTTTTGTAACTTTATTATTTTATTTACCAACTTCAAAGAATTGTGCCCCAAAATCAGTATTCTGCACTACCCGCCTCACTACATCTTGAGCAGTGAAACCTTAAACCTTATGAAGCTGGCTTCTACAGGTTCTCCCGGGACCTCATTACTAGAATGATGCAATCATTCAGTGGAGCCCTTAGGGCCTCAGAGTGATGGGGAAAAAAAACCACCTAAACCACTGTGTCCTTTAGCTGCCACTGATAGACTGGCACCAAGTAATAGTCCAGGTAGAATAACTGCCCTACAATCAAGAATCCTATATTAACATTACAAGCTTTACTGGCTAGAACACCAAAAAGCCTATATTTAATGTATGTCAATGGAACATTTCAGTTCTCTTAAAAGTCTTTGATACTAATAATAATTGAGACGAAACTACTATACATATAATTTCTTTCTGAGTAAAACTAGACATTTGTGTAAAATTACTACTAGTCTTTTAACCATGTCTGAGACCAAAACGCTTGACTATAATGATTTCTTATTGACATAATGACAACTTTGAGCAAAGCAGTTGAGACCATGTGTTTCCCCAATGCCTTCCCTCATACAATAAACTGAAATATACTTTAAAACAGCTAATCTTAGCTTTTCAGCATCAGTGAAAGGGAGTTGACTGTTTATCTTAAAATTTACGTATCTTCAAGAGTTTAAATTACAGTAAGTATGAATCCCATTAGGAAATCTTACTCAAAGGATGTGTTGGAAAAAGTGTAGGTTGAATGTACACTAAAGAAAGTCTGACTTGTCTGAGCAATGATTATATCTTTTCTAAATAATTTTATATTTTCAGTAACTAATGTACTGTTACACAAAGAGAAACCATGCAATAATTATTACTGGGGGACTTAATGAATAATCAAATAAAGAAATGAATCATGATCTAAATTATGATTAAGTTACCTTAAATAATTTCCTGTGTTTTCCAATTCAATTTAAAATAAAATAAAGGGACACATTAAGTGTATCTGGACTGAGTCTAATAAATGCATTTAAAAAGTCCTTAGCATTTTCTGTTTTGTATACTCTGACTTAAAAGTCTCTGCTTCCATATAAATTGATGTGGAGATGTGGGACCGGTTAGGGACTGACAGAAAACAGAGAAGCAAGGTTTTAGTGCTCCTTTTTGCCTTTTGACACTATGTGACCACAGCAGTATGTGAATTAATTGTAATTTTAGATCTGAAGCATGTTTCTGGAAATTGTAAAGCTACATTAGTTCTCTCCTCTCCAATAAATCGACTTAGCCATGTGAGATGATCTTGTATCAATTCTATAAACTTGTGTTCATTATAGGCGAGGCTTTCCAAACTTGATTTTATCCAGAGATTCTTTTTTACTTGAAAGAAGACCTTATTCAGTCACCTCTAAAACTTTGAAATTTTTTTTCATTTAATACAACTATTGGACATAAGCAGAAATGAAAATTAGTTATTAGAGTATAGATTTTTCTGGGACACATTTTAAAAATGTGACTGCTCAGGAAAAAGGCATTCATATATGGATGGCCATGCCTATTATCATATATTTTTTACATTTTGTAGGTGTTGTCAAATGTTCATTTTTCAAAAATGTTGGTGTTCTACCTTTGTAGTATAATAAGATGTCACTGGGAAAAGACAAAGAATTTTAGTTCTTATAAATACCTAAAATATTACTACTTTCAAAGTCAGTTTCTTAGTTTCACTCTAGCACTTGTATTTTCTTCCTCTGTACTATTTAATCAGTAAAGTTATGGATTAACTGATACAGGACCACAAATAACATATTTGGGTGACAATCAGACAGTGCTTCAAGATGGTTACAAACCTGCTTGAGAAACTATTACAAAACTAGATAGACTTCTGAGTCTTATATACTCAATGATTAAAAATATAGGCTATTGGTTAATGTATCAAATCATCATTTTTCATAGAATTGTACATAATCATAGTATTTACATAAGGTCTAATAAAGCAGTAACAGAACTCTGATTTAGGCATCTTACTGACATAATAACATTAAACACTTATGTAATTTTTAATACACAAAGGATTCTTCTAAAAAATTTCATGTGTGTTGTCTAATCAATTAAAAATTATATTAATGTAGAATCACTCTTCTGGTGAACTGACTGAAAAGATGCCTAACATTGGGGTAATTCCTATATTCACATATTTGAAATATTTCTCATTGCCTAGATTGTATCCTCACTTTTTAAATATGACATTTTCATTTTGCTTGATTTGGTCAATAAATTCTTTTGGGAAATGATATGTTAGACATAGTCTACGAGGTGACACCTTGTATATGGGAGAGTTGGCTTCATGCCTTGACTTAGCAGTACAGTAGAGCTGTTCCTGGATGTGTGAGTGCAGGTGGGATGACCCTAAGGACATTAGAGCTGGAGAGGTTACCCTGCCTCCTGCCAGTTGTGGCATTGGCTGGTCTAGCTGGAACAGTGCTGGAGCGCTCACCATGCTGGTGTGGATATGGGTGTGGATAGTGGTGTGCTGAAGAGCTTGGCTATCACCCAGGTCCAGAGCCAGGCCTACTACAAAATCTGTATCATCTATGAATAGTTGGGAATAGTCCTGGCCAACAACAGCATAAACAGGAGGAATCCCTGTGAGATCCAGTACTGATGGTGTCACAGAGTCCAGAGATCGCATACCAGACCAGTGACTCATTGCAATGAACATTTGCAAGTGAAGATGTGTTGAAATGGGGATATACTGTGGGACACACTATTACATACTACAGCTTCCACGATGAGATAGTTTCTATGCTGTGTCTCTTTGTTGGTGTGTGTATGTGTGTGTGTGTATGTGCATGCATGCATGTACATGCGCAAATTTTTGTTTTATATGGGGGAAATTGCAAGGATGAAGGAAAGATAAGATGGGATGGGGAGATGACTGGAACTGGGTTGCATAATGTGAAACTCGCAAGGACTCAGTAAAAAAAAAATTTAAAAAGAAGTTTAAGATTCACAGACATTTTTCTTTCTATTATTTCCTGTCTTAAAACAGGGCTTATCACTAGGAATGTTGTAATCAAGTACTTACTTAGCATAGGGTTTGCCCCATGGTATTCAGTATGAGAAAACAGTGGCTGGTCTTACATATAGAGTATGAGAGAGAGTCTCTGTGTGAGACTGCTAGTCATGAGTTCCTAGCTGACTGACATTAGCCCCTAAAGAACTGTCTCTTATCTCATGTATAGATCACTACAGATCATAAATGAGCACAATGAGAAAAGTCACTAGAGCCTAGTGCAAACTTTCTATGCAAATATGTGCTAAATAATGTTTCAGTTTGTGTGACAGTTGTTCTTTTTTATTTTTAATATATTTTATTAATTTATTCTTGCTACATCTCAGTGGTTATCCCATCCCTTGTATCCTCCCATTCTTCCCTCCCTCCCATTTTCCCCTTATTCCCCTCCCCTATGACTGTTCTTGAGGGGGATTACCTCCCCCTGTATAGGCTCATAGGATATCAAGTCTCTTCTTGGTAACCTGCTGTCCTTCCTCTGAGTGGCACCAGGTCTCCCCCTCCAGGGAACATGGTCAAATATGGGGCACCAGAGCTTTATATCTCCATGGTTTGTGGATACTTTATTAAACACAAGTAACTTATATAAAAATTTGAGTATTAGGAAATTTAGCTCAGAGAGGTTCAACGATCTATTTTTCAAGATCATACAGCCCAGCAAATACAAGTCAAGCTTTGATTCTATGGCTATAGAACAATGAAGAGTATAGTATAACTCATTATTTGAGAATCATGTTCAACCAGCACTAGCAGTTTTGTGACATTAGCCTGGCATTATATGTGATATTCCCCCCAAATGTTGTTTTAAATGTTTTTGTGGCACATCCATACTGAAGATACATACTGCTGAAAAGACTGGAATGTGTGTGTGTGTGTGTGTGTGTGTGTGTGTGTGTGTGTGTGTGTGTGTGTGTGTGTGTGTTTATGAAACAATTCATTTAATAGAACTATTTTAAATTGGATTATGCTATAAACATTTAGAAATAGAGAAACCCAAAGGGAAAAGCATTGCACATGCATTCATAAGCAGATTTTTTTGTTGTTGTCAGTGCAGCACTCAGAATATCTATTTTGAAACTGTTTTTTATATTCTTTAGAAAAATGAATTCTGGACAGCTGCTTTCATAGCAATGATGGTGCTAAATTAAAATGACATCCTGAACACCCATTCACAGAACAACATAAAAATAGTATTGCAATACAGAAACAAGAATGACTAAATGTTATAGAATTTTTTTGAAATTTGAGAATAAAAATATTTATTTATTATTCAGGAACCAGTTTCTCATTCTAGACTTGCTTTCTCAATCTTTCCTCTAAGGACTATTCATATAATTTATAAAAGTTATCATTGTCCTGATGTGTGATACAGTGTCAGAAAAACTCAAAGAATTAAAGGAAACATGAATATTTATACGCTTGGAATGATACTGGCATGGAGACATTTGAAGAGAGCACAAAGATGATACAAAGTGTAGACATTATACCACAAGTCACCTGGTGAAAAAAATGCATGATAGCCAATGGGCACTTTCTTGACTAAAATGTGCTATTGTATTCTTAAATCTCCAAAGGGCAAGGCCTGTACGTTTCTTTTTTGCATCCCCCAGCCCAGAAAGGAGCATGAATGCCCACATGTGCACAAACACCTTTGGGTATAGAGGTTATTGAAACAGCATAATGACAGCTGAATGTAAAGAAAATATTTTCAGTATTCAAAACAAGCTGAGAACTTTTAGTTTCAACCAGAAAGGATAGAAAAATATCTAAACCAAAACCAAGACGTCCCCATGCCCCAAAAAACAAATATGGAGTTCATCTTGCGTTGCGCAATTACTCCTGAACATGGGTCGGACTTGGAGTATAGTTGATATAATTTCCATTGCAGAAACCTGTTTGTTTTCTCTTTCGCAGCAGGAAAGAATTGCAAAAAGCTTCTTCAGTAAGGTAGAGACTTGTTTTTGACATTTTTTGTCATATTGGTTTCTGTTTGTTTTAATTTTTTGTTTTTTGTTTTTTGTTTTAGACAAAGTGCATAAAGTTGATTGGGTAGGGAAGTGGGGAAACTCTGGGAAGAATTTGGAGAAGGGAAAGAAAGGAATATGATAAAATATACTATGGAAATCTTTAGGTAAAAAAGAAGAGAATCAGAAAGAGGTAATTAGTGATGGTTTCAAAATTATAATGATATCAAGTAGTGGAGATGTCAAAGACTCTCCATGCTCATTTAGAGTTTATGCTATTTAATGTACAGCTGGTATAAACTGTGGGAATAGACTTGTTTATCTCTAGTACTTCTAACGTGGGCATGTAGAGCAGGTGGATAGGGATCTAAAAAAGAATGGTCAAAAATCACCACAGGCAAAATACTCTTCATCACACTGAAAAAATAAATTAGTTGAGAGGGATTGAGGTATTAAGTATTTTTGCTCTTTGATTTTTATGTCAAGTCAAGAGTCTTGGAGTAACTGGCATTGAGTTATACAAAATGGAAATTAGAGCTATAAAAATTGAACTCCTATTCGGTAAATTTAAAGGAATTTGATTTTGAGCTGGAGAGATGGCTCACTCAGTAGTTAAGAGTACTTACTGCGTTTTCAGAGGTACAGATTCATTTCCCAACCCAGTGCAGTACTCTCTGTCTCCTGCAGGTGCCTGTACACAAGCACTCCACATAAATTCATGCCTACATGCACACATACACATAAATAAAAACAAATAAATATTAGTCAGCAATGGTGGCATAGATCTTTAATACAGCATGTAGGAAGAAGTAGGCAGAATATTGTGATTTTCTGGCCAGGGAAGATACAAGATAAGACCTTGTATTAAAGATCTAAAAAATAAACAAATAAATAGGTAACATTGAAAAACAAAATTAGATGTTTGCCATGGAACTTAAAAGTGTCACTCTTTCAATAAAAGAGAATAGGCTTTGGTCTATAAAGCATATGGGCAGATTAAAGCTTATTACAAGAAAGACGGTAACTAAAATGGCGATGAAATGGATGCCTTCAGGTAAAGTGCTTTTATATAAAAACATATCCATGCACATGTAAAGGCTGGCTTCTCACTTGGAAGGGATAGTTTTGAATGAGTTCAATCACCGATTAAATGGAATGGTGAGTAATCAAGTAATCTCTTCTTTTGAGTATCATCTAGAGAAGAGAATTCTCCAATCCTCTGTCCTATCAGCTGGTAGATTTCTTCACGTATCTAATGATTTTAATTAATGCTACAGTGACACTGATGCACAAATGCAAGTTCTATAGTAATTCTCTTCATGGTTTTAATGCTGAGAAGCATCCAACTTTTCACTTCATAAGGAAATTAGAAAGATGTTTACTTTTCTCTATGAGTCAGTATGAGTCTGTGTGACATGGAGAGTAGAAGAGGCAGAATGATTTTCATGTTCATTCAAACTTCATTGTGTTTGGAGAACTTGGTAATTTTAGCACCAAAAAACCAGCACAACACATCAATCATTGTGAATGAAACATTGGACACATATTTTTATATATTTTATTAATTTATTTGTATTACATCTCCATTGTTATCCCATCCCTTGTATCTTCCCGTTCCTCCCTCCCTCCTGCTTTCCCCCTACTCCCCTCCCCTATGACTGTGACTGAGCGGGACCTCCTCCCCTGTATATGCTCATAAGGTATCAAGTCTCTTCTTGGTAGCCTGCTATCCTTCCTCTGAGTGCTACCAGGCCTCCCCATCCAGGGGACATGGTCAAATACGGGGCACCAGAGTTCGTGTGAAAGTCAGCCCTCACTCTCTACTCAACTGTTGAGAATGTCCTGTCCATTGGCTAGAACTGAGTAGGGGTTTGAAGTTTACTGCACGTATTATCCTTGGCTTGTGCCATACTTTGAGCAAGACACCTGGGCCCATATCTGCCCATCATAATGCTCTCCTTGTAGGTTTCCAGGTCCCTCTTAATTCCCAATTCTCCCATGCTTCTCTCACCTAGAGACCCAATAAAATGTCCTCCCCTCTGTCCCACTTTCCTGGTAAGTGAAGACTTTCATGGGACATGCCCCTTGGTGTAGTGTCCAGATATAACTGAGTATATACCATTTGACTCTTTCTGCATCTGGGGTAACTCATTCATTATGATCATTTCTACTTTAATCTATTTGTCCACAAATTTCAGGAATTCCTTGTTTTTAACAGCTGAGTAGTATTCCATAGTGTAAATGTACCACAGTTTCTTTATCCATTCTTCTACTGAGGGACACTTAGGCTATTTTCATGTTCTGGTTATTATGAATAAGGCTGCTATGAACATGGTTGAGCAAGTTTTCTTGTTGTGTGCTGGAGCATCTTCTAGGTATATTCCAATGAGTGGGATAGCTGGGTATTGACGAAGCCTTATTCCCAGTTTTCTGAGATAGTGCCAGATAGATTTCCAAAGTGGCTGTACTAGTTTGCATTCCCACCAGCAATAAAGGAGTGTTCCTCTTTCTCCACATCCTTGCCAGCTGTCACTTGAATTTTTGATCTTAGCCATTCTGATGGGTGTAAGATAGAATCTCAGAGTTGTTTTGATTTGCATTTTCCTGATGACTAAGAAGGCTGAGCATGTCTTTAAGTGTTTCTTTCTCAATTGGGTTATTTGGTTTGGTGGTGTTTAATTTCTTGAGTTCTTTATATATTTTGGATATTAGGCCTTTGTCAGATGTAGGGTTGGTGAAGATCTTTTCCCATTCTGTAGGCTGTTGCTTTGTTCTGTTGACAGTGCCTCCTGCCTTACAGAAGCTTCTCAGCCTCATGAGGGCCCATTTATTATTTGTTGACCTTAAGGCCTCGGCTGTTGGAGTTCTTTTCAGGAAGTTTCTCCTGTGCCAATGTGTTCCAGGCTATCCCCCACTTTTTCCTCTAACCAATTTAATGTCTCTGGTTTTATGTTGAGGTCTTTAATCCACTTGGACTTGAGTTTTGTGATAAATAGGGGTCTAGTTAAATTTTTCTACATGTAGACATCCAGTTAGACCACCACCATTTGTTGAAGATGCTCTCATTTTTTCATTGAATAGGTTTGCCTTCTTTGTCAAAAATTAAGTGACCAAATGTGTGTGGATTGATCTCTGGGTCTTCAATTCCATTCCAATGATCCACCAGCCTATTGCTGCACCAGTACCATGCTGTTTTAATTACTGTTGCTCTATAATACAGCTTGAGATCAGGTATGGAGATTCCTCCTGAGGATCTTTTATTGTATATGATTGGTTTTTTGTTTTTGTTTTGTTTTTTTTGTTTTTTGTTTCTTGTTTTTTTGTTTTTGTTTTTTGTTTTTTTGCTATTCTGGGCTTTTTGTTTCTCCATATGAAGTTGAGAATTGATCTTTCAATATCTTCAAAATATTTTGTAGGTATTTTGATAGGGATTGCATTGAACTGTAAGTTGCTTTTGGTTAGATGGCCATTTTTGCTATGTTAATTCTTCTGATCCATGAACAAGGGAGATCATTCCATCGTCTCATGTCATCTTCAATCTCTTCAGAGTTTTGAATTTTTTTTCAAACAAGTCTTTCATTTGGTTGGATAGAGTAACTCCTAGGTGTTTTACATTGCTTGTGGCTATTGTGAAGTGTGTAGTTTTCCTAATTTCTTCCTCTTCATGATTGTCATTTGTATATAGGAAGAATACTGACTTTTTAAAGTTAATTTTGTATCCATCCAATTTGCTGAACATGTTTGTCAGCTTTAGGAGTTCTCTGGTGGAAATTTAGGCATCACTTATATACACTATTATATCATGTGCACATAGGGATAATTTGACTTCCTCCTTTCCCATTTGGATCCCCTTGATCTCCTTTTGTTGTCTTATTGCTCTGGCTAGAACTTCCAGTACTATATTGAAGAGATATGGAGAGAGTGTGCAGCCTTGCCTTGTGCCCAAGTTTAGACGAATTTCCTTGTGTATCTCTCCATTTAATTTGATTTTGGCTATTGGCTTGATCTATGTGCCTTGTATCCCTGATCTCTCTAAAACTTTAAACATGAATGGGTGTTGGGTTTTTATCAAATGCTTTCTCTGGATCTAGGGAGATGATCATGTGGTCTTTTATTTTCAGTTTGTTTATATGGTGGATTATATCGCTGGTTTTCCATATATTAAAAAATCCCTGCATGCCTGGAATGAAGCCTACCTGGTCATGGTGAATGATATCTTTGATGTGTTCTTGTATTCATTTTGTGAGTATCAGATTGAGTATTTTTGCATCAATGTTCATAAGAGAAATTGATCTGAAATTCTCTTTCTTTGTTTGGTCTTTGTGAGGTTTAGGTATCAATGTGACTATGGCCTCATAGAACGAATTTGGTCTTGTTCCATCCATTTCTATCTTTTGGAGTAGCTTTGAGAGTATCAGTATTAGCTCATCATTGAAGGTCTGGTAGAATTCTGCACTAAAACTATCTGGCCCTGGGATTTTTTTTGGTTAGGAGACTATCAATGATTGCTTCTATTTCTATAGTGGAAATGACACTATTTAGCTTATCTGTTCTTCACTCAATTTTGGCAAGTGAAATTCAGCTAGAATCTCAGGGCCTCAACCGCACACTGAGTCCAGTTTGGGTCTCTGGACCCAAACCACACACTGATCTCAGTTAGGGTCCCAGGGCCCAAACCCTGAGATGAGTTGAGCCAGGGATTCTGGGCCCAAACAGCATGCTGAATTCAGCTTGTACACTGAGCTCAGCTAGAGTCTCAGTGGCCAAATCACACACTGAGTCCAGTTTAGGTCTTAGGGCCTGAACCTCGGGCCAAATTGAGCTTGGGTCATGGGGCCCAAACCATGTGCTGAGCTCAGCTATGGTCTCAGGACCCAAATCTTGCACTGTGTCCCCCCTCCCACAGCAATCCCCACTGGTCACCACTCCAGTCACCTATGCTGGAGGTTTCCCAGCTGCCAACCTTAGTTGCCTCCACTGCTGCTCTGGTTAGAGAACATCTGTGCTCCTCCCATGTGCACGGGTACGCAGGTTTTTTGTATTTTGGTCCTTTTGAACTGTGGAGTACTCCTGCTGTAGTGGGGTGAGGAGCTTGGTGTTCCTGGTTAAGAATTCCATGCAATTCCCTGAATCGTTTACTGGAGCTTCTAAACATATTCCACAATGCTCGCCACCATCTTGGGGTCCCCTGGAAACATATTTAAATGTTTTTAATGAGAGCCATGGGAGCAAATAAATTGTGTGTATAAAGTTCTGAGGAAAGAGAAACACACGACTCATAGTGTAAATCTATATTTGTTAGTGAGAGGTTTGAGGAAAAGCAGAACTATATGTTTGGTTTCCCTTTAGAAGACTATCTTTCCTAAGTATTAGTTATCTTTTCTCTGCTGCATGAGTCCTCACCTTGTCTTCTATGCCATTCACTAGTAATGCATTGTGTGGACCACTGACAACTAAGTATCTGCAATCCAACTCTGATCTGATAAAACTAGAGCATGAACATTTTAAAAAGTATCTCCATTTGTTGGAAATTAAACTCATATGATTATGTGAGTTATTGCTCATTTATATTCTTTTTTTCTAACCATATGTCCCCTGGTTGCTTTCATATCTCTATCCTTCTTTAATGCTGAATTAGCAATTTCTTAGCTCCTTGTTCTTTATTGACTCTACATTTGGTATCAGCTCCAATCTTTGTGAGTAAACTTCTTATTCACTTTCCAGAAAAGCTAGCCAAGCTGCCACTTTACCAATCTGGTTATTTAAAACTTATATTCTCAAAGACATATTTCTGCCATTTTAGCAAGAATTATTTTCTCTTCTTTCCTATCAGCTGTTATTATTTTAAATTTACTTGATGTCAAGTATTCTTTTATTTGTGTCCTTTTCCTTTAGCATTACACTGAACTGTATAAAACTAGAAGTTTTCAATTGCTTTTGAAATGTATAAAAGGTATAAAATGATATATAACATATGTCTCCTAAAGACTAAGCTTCTTTTATATCTGTATTATGTTCAAAGTTGACTATTGTGTTTAAGAACACTCAGTCAGGTTGGTCATTTAAGTTAGAAAGTTGTTTATCCTTTATGCTCTTATTTTTCTTTCAAGCACTTATTCTAGTGCATCTAGACACAAATATAACTACTTAATTCTGTGCATTTTTCAAAACCTATCAAATCACATTTTAAGTCATGATTTACTTAATATTTTAAAAGATGAGAGAAAATAGGGTAGGAATATGAAAAGAAGGAAAAAATGAAGGATGGAAAAGAGAAAGAGAAAAGAAAGTAATGAAAGCCATCATCCAGTCTTTCTTCTTTCAGTTTTGTTTGGTTCTTCAGGTTAAGGTGGAATTCTAAGAAAGAAAACATGACCAAACCATCATAGGCATTGCAAACTGTGGAGTAGAATTCTTTAGACTCGTTCACTCTGTGTGTCATGATACATTTTGCTTAAAGGTGACAATCATGTAGCACGTATGATGAACAGATTCCTAAGGAAAATTCACTCAGCATGTAGGGCAAAAAGAGAAGATGCTACTGAGAACAACACACAAATGAAAGCCAAACATACCTAGTAGTATGAGTTGCACAACAGAAGATTGATGATCTGTTTATCCACAGGAATAAAAACATATTAACTAGAACATCAAAAAACCAAATTGTTACCCTTCAAAATCCAAGCCCCTAGGGCCATAGTTACTGAAATTTTTTCCACCTCCCTCACCATCAATATATAAAACCACCACAAGAATAGTGGAAATAATGAATGACTTCCAAAGCTATTAGCTATATATTCAGAACCTACAAGCCTGTGAGGCATAGGAGTAAGATGATTTTTTAAGTTAAATGTCACTCAGAAAGTTCTTCTCAGCAGTCAGTATATCACAATGCTGGCTCTGAAAGGCAGTTCTCCAGGTGAGACACCTTTCATATGATCGTCCAGTCATACATTGTCCTCTTGGTCTGGGGGTTAATAACACATGATTAAGAAGGAAAAAAATCTCCTTTTGGAGAAAAAATTGAATTTCTGTCAATCAATCCCTTTTACTTCAGGTTAAAGAAACTTCTTCAAAAACTACACTAGCCACAGGAGTGGCAATTTCAAAGATGTTGATTAAGAACATTGGTTCAAGCTCTTAAACTGAATTTCTCCAGTTTACATCAAATGGAATTCTGCCAGCAAAAAAGATGCACAGCATGCACATAGGAAAACGATGTTGTTCTACTGAGATTTTATTGCTTGATGACATTACTTATAGTATAAGATTCGGAAAGATCTTACCAGCTGAAATATTTTTCTCTTTTCAAAATTACAAATTAGTACATTTTAAAATTGAATTCACTACTGATAAACAATGTTCTTTTGTTCTACTTTCAAGCTCAGTAAGATGAATGTTATTCAATGGGTAATGAAGAAACTCATAAAAATATGGAGATGGTGAATTTTGGTTCTTTGTACCAAGAGAGGCAAACTTTTCTTTCTAGGAAGTAGACTGAGTACACAAATTAGGTTTAATTTCTGAGCATTTTGCATCCATAATGTATCTGAATCTGTGCTACATTTGATGGATTGTGTTGTCTTCTGAATTTCAAGGTGGATGTTTCAAAGTCCTTTTGGTATATCTGGAATCTAGAAATACTACTGGAATCCAGAGAAAGCCTTGCATAGTATAACACTCTTTGAAAAGATGTTCAGAATGAATAACCCTGAGTGAATAAGTAGGAGAAAATAAAATACAAATATTTGGGATGAGGTCAAAACAACACTAGGCAGGGAGTCAGAATATATATATATTTCATATATATGCAAAAAACCACAATTTATTGGATCATTATAAATAATATACAGAATATTCATAAATTATGAAAATCAGGAATTGATATAAAGTGTTGGGTTTTACTACAGTAAAAGCCATTGACAAGCTTAGTGTAGTAAAAATAAAAGGATACAAAATCTTAACTCAAACTGTGCAGCAATATATTTACACTTGTAAAGCACCAAGTTTGCCCACAAAGATGCAAATCCATTTTGTCATCACTTTACCCTCTTGACTCCTATCTTAAACTAGAACTTCATAGATATATTCAGCCATGTAGTGCATCTAAGGTAGATACTCTTCCTAAGTTCCTAAGGTGAAGAATGGGTGTTACTGGAAAAATAGATGTACTACTCCCCACTTTCTCTCATAGGAGTATAGTTCAGATAAATCACATGGCACAGTCTTCATATTACAAGAATGTCCATTCTAGAAATACCAGAAACTTGCCTTTCCATGACATTAACTTTTAAAACGTTGATAACACCCAACTTCTCTCTCAATTTGAAACCAGAAAACAAACCCATTTGTTTTTAGTCTACACTCTATTCTAGGCCATGTGTCAGGATGTTCCATATATCTTATTGAGCCTCCACAAACAGCTTTTTCAAGATCTTTTATGGTGAATTAAACATATTCATTCATAATTGCTTTGATATTGCAAATAGTCCCTAATCCACTTTGCAATGGTCAATTTTGCAAATCCCTAAATAACAGCAAAGTCCAGCCCAGCCTTTGGAACATGAAATGGTGCCTGAAAACACAAGAACGATGTTACATCCTTTTAATGTTCTTATAAAAGCTGTTAAGTGTAACAAAAGTTTGGGTTATTTATTATAGTAGCCTATTCCCAATAATGTTAGAGGATTTCACAAATTTGGTTACTGCTAGTAAATGCAGTCACTTTTCGATTTTGCAGTCATTCATTTGAAGATAAACATTTTATCATGACAGATAGACACCAGTGTATTGTGGGATATATATATATATATACATACATTCACACACACACGCACACACATACACACACACACAGAGAGAGAGAGAGAGAGAGAGAGAGAGAGAGAGAGAGAGAGAGAGAGAGAGAGAGAGAGAGAGAGAGAGGGAGAGAAACATTAGGGAATAATTATTCCAAGTAGAATAAAGCAAGAATAATTTTTTGTCTCATTTTTTTCTATCCCCACACCAAAAAATAAAATGACCATTTATATGGTAGTCTCAAGTATTAAACTCAGTTGAGAATTTAAAAAGTTGTTGGTGTAGTATAAGTTCTGATGGTTGATATATTGGAATTATCCTTCTCAAATATTACTTAATAGTGCTCATTAAATATCCATTTAGTTAGTAAAGAAGACAATATCAGTGGTAGAACTGAGATGTCTACTAAATACATTAGTTCGACAAAGGGATAGAACATGCCTGAGACTCTAGTCACTTTTGGCCTTTGGGTTTATGTCTTAGTATCCACTCACTAGACAATTTTGCCTTTCATTTTACCCCTCTGTAAGGTACATCTGAAGATGCTTTTACCAAAGAAGGTCAATGTAAGCATTAAATGATATTTTCAATATGCTTTCAAATACTGAGATGAAAAGCACAAAGTATTTATATTCTTGTTCCTTATGTTTTGCAGTAATTGCTTATCTAATGCTTTTGGATTAAACATTAAACATGATGGTTTGTGGAGCATGTTGGAGAAGAAATATACCAGGAAAATATAAAGTTGTTCTATTGTTTATCAGTGGAGTATCAGATTACCCTTGGGCTTGATTTTCCCTGTGTTTCTTATCCTAAAAGAAATATGGCTCTGTGTGAATTAAAGGAAGAGTATAGCCTTGGGATATTTTCTCAGAATTCCAGCTTGATGCTTATTTTATAAAACTTCCTGTTGATCTCAGAAGCCTCTTCATGATGGGTGACTACCTTTGTCTTTAAAGTTTCTATATTGTTAGCAGAGAGCGCTATCATTCAACAGTTAAAGTCTAAGTCCGTTGAATCATTGCTTACTGCCCAGGGTGGGGTTGAAGGGCAGGGATGGGCTAATGTCACACAGTTGATGAGAGTGAGAACTTTGAACAAACTGGGATGGGACTTGATTTATTACTCCATCTGTGAGTTTAGGCAAAGATATTTTTAAGCTCTTGATGATTCTATTATCTTATCTGTAAAATAGGATGAAATCACAGCAAATATTTTATAGACTTGTTACAGTGATAAATGAGAGAATCCATGTAAATTGTTTAGTAAAATGTCTGGTCTGCATTTCTCTGTAAAATATACCTGGAATTATTTAACATTTTTAGCATGGAAAAACAAGTAGTTAATACATATAAATTGTGTTAATCAGGCTTGGAAATATAGGGAGAATAAAATTACATTCTTTTCTTCAGGTTTGAAAGTTCCATGAAAAAACCAAACTGAAACCCTTTTCCATCAGCACAGTAAAACATTGTCTTTTAGGAGACCTTCATTTCTATTTTCCTAAATTTGTCCATTTATATGACATACCTTATAAGAAATTTTTATTCTGTAGTGTATGATCTTTTCTCCAGCTGGATGTTTTCTGTCTGACTTAAAAAAAAAACAATTTCCCGTTCAATATATATGTGGCAACTGTGGAACCACTTTAAGGCCCTCAATTATTTGCTTAAGGAATGATTGGGTCAGGATGGGTGTGATGGCTGGTATTCTGATGTCCAGACACATGGAATTGTTGTGAGTCCAGTGCACGCTCAAGCTACATGGTAAATTCTGACCAGTGTTGGCTATAGAATAAGACTCTTTCAGAATATCCAAAAAGAAGAAAATGAGTAATAGTGAGGGCATACAAAGAGGTGGAGAAGGAGGAGTAAGAAGGGTGTGGAAGAGGAGCAGAAAGAGGAAAAGGAGGAGGAAGACTATGGTGATAATGATGATAACAATGATTTAGAACAAATTTTACCACAATCTTAAAAGCATTTATTTTTAGTCATTTTAGACTTAATTTGGTTATATAAATCATCCACTTGAAATGCCTATCATGGATTATTTTTCTTTCCTTATTATTGCACCATCTTGAACTTTCTAGTACTTGATCTCAAAATCCATCCCTTGATGTAAAATATAGCATATAAGTTAATTATTCAGATTCTTCATTGGGAAATTCTTTGCCTTCAAGTCTAATGTAAGGTCAGTCCTCTATTATCATTGCCCAAGGTAATTATTGCAGCATCATGGTGCTTTATCATTCTTTAATCATATTTTCTTTTGAATACATTATTTATTAAAGTAATTATTTAAATTATCAAAAACTCAAAAACTATCCTTTTATTATTTTAAAGGCGTTCTTTTAAAATGACACAGACACTGACATACTAACTACAATATTTATGGTATTATTAACCAAAAGATAAATTAAAATGGAAAAAATATAGAAAGGAGATATTTTGAAGTTGATGACTGAAAAATATGTTAAGTTTTAGACATTAAGCATGCCTCATATATTATTCTTTAAAAAATATTTATTTAGTCGGCTTACATCCCAATCATCCCCCTCCCTCTTCTTGTCCAGGCCCCACCCTCCCTCCCTATTATCCTATTCCACCTATGCCTCAGAAAAGGAGAGCTCCCTTATCATCCCACCCCAGCTCATCAAGTTGCATCAGGACTGAGCATTTCCTCTTCCCATGTGGCCTGAAAAGATAGCCTTGCCAACGGGGAGTGGTCAAAAAACAGGCCAAATTCTATTTTAGAAAAAGCCCCCACTTCCCTTATTAGGGAATACCCATGAAGACCAAGCTGCACATCAGGTGTAGCAGCCCCAGGTCTATTCCATGCTTGGTACTTGGTTGGTGTTTCAGTCTCAGCAAGCTCTCTTGGGCCCAGATTAGTTGGCTCTGTTGGTCTTCTCGTGTAGGCCCTATCCTCTCCAGGTCCTTCTATCCCTCCCCTGTCTACTCTTCTACAAGTCTCCAAGTCTCCCTGTACACTGCCCAATGCTTGGCTGTGAGTCTCAGCATCTGTTTTGATCTGCTACTGGGAGGAGCCTATCAGGGGACAGATAGGCTAGACTCCAGTATGCAAGCATGGCAGATTATCATTGATAGTGTTGGGGTTGGCTCTCTTCCATGGGGTGGGTCTCAGGTGGGGCCAGGCATTTGTAGGACATCCCTTCAATCTCTGCTCTATATTTATCCCTGCACATCTTGATGGCAAGATAAACTTTGGGTCAAAGGTTTTGTGAGTGGGTAAGTGCTCCCCTCCCTTCACTAGAAGGCCAATCTGAAATCCAGTGTGGCCTCTTCAATCTCCATGACCCCTGCACAGATAGAATCACTCTCATCCTCCAAGGAGCCTACTCTGTCTTAAGTCTCCAGAATGTCTCAGAGATGGCCTGCAAACAGTTTCTCTTTTCTCTGTAAGTCCCCTGTCTTCCTGTCTCTGATTTCCCCACATCTTATCCCCACCTTAATTTCCCTCTGCACTCCCTCTGCAATTCTGTTCCCTTTCTTCAGTCACTTTTGCTATCTATTCTATTTCTCCCCATCTCAGAGAGATTTCAATCATCCTCAGCCTTTGGCCTTCCTTGTTATTTAGCTTCTTTGTGTCTCTGATTTGTAGTGTGGTTATCCTGTGCTATATGGCTAATATCCAATAAGTGAGCATATACAATGTGTGTATTTCTGGATCAGGGATATAAGTCCCAGACCTAAACATAATAAAGGCCATATACCCCAAACTGATAGCCAAAATCAAATTTAACGGAAAGAATCAAGGAATAGGATAACCATTGAGATGTAACAAGAATAAATTAATAAAGGAGAAAAAAATAAAAATAAAATAAAAATGAGAGATTTGAATTCCAGAAGAGAGATATATTTGAGACTAGATGCATATTCATGGTACTAAGACTGAATGAAATTGTCTATTTAGGAAAACATACATACTGCATTTCCTAATTTATTCCTTTAATATATGTATTGTCTTGGAAATTAATAATAATCACTGAAGGAAAGGATTATATCTGGAAATATCGATTTTTACCATAATGTATCATCCAATCCAATTTTTGTTCCCTCAGATATGTGAGCTAAGAAAATTCATTTAAACAGAATTAATTTGCCCCCATTATTACCTCTTTGATTATGAGATTGTTATTGTATGCTATTATGTATGAGTGATATGGTAATAACTGTATAAACATATTATTTTTATATTTATATTTTTATTACATATATTATTATTATTAATTTATTCATATTACATCTCAATTGTTATCCCATTCCTTGTATCCTCCCATTCCTCCCTCCCTCCCATTTTCCCCTTATTCCCCTCCCCTATGACTGTGAATGAGGGGGATTACCTCCCCCTGTATATGCTCATAGGGTATCAAGTCTCTTCTTGGTAGCCTGCTATCCTTCCTCTGAGTGCCACCAGGTCTCCCCATCCAGGGGACATGGTCAAATATGGGGCACCAGAGTACGTGTGAAAGTCATATCCCAGTCTCCACTCAACTGTGAAGAAGCTGTATGGACATTTTAAAAAGAAAACTTTATTATGCTATATTAGTAGCTCATCATACAGTACAAATACTGATTATTTTTGAAGCTAGCAGCCACATATATTAAGTACATTCAATCTGAAAGAGAATTTCTACCTTTATTTTGATGAAGTAGAGTATGTCTTTCATCCTCCCAAAACTTATAAACTAGTTATAATACCAAAGCTATGTTACCTCTATTGATGCTATTTTTCACTTTTGTGTGACAATATTCAATTTTAAGAAGAGGATATATTAGCAACTGAAATAGAATGCTACTTTTAAATTGAGGGGCACATACATGTTTTGTTTCTTCTTTTGTTTTGAAACAATTAGTTGCAAGAGAAATATTATTCAATAATGAATAAACCTTAAAAACAATAATTAAAATAGGCATTATGATAGATACTGTCAGACGACCCCCTACTGTTCAGGTAAAGATTTTTAATATAAAAAGGACAAGAAATGAAAAAATACACAGCTCCATATCTGTAATCTCTAATGACAGTTGTGTGTATATCAAATGAAAAACTCTGAATATCTTGCAGAGGTCACAGTATGTGACTTACTGCAGCTAAAATCTCTCACAA
This sequence comes from Acomys minous, assembly GCF_964271855.1. NCBI lineage: Eukaryota > Metazoa > Chordata > Mammalia > Rodentia > Muridae > Acomys > Acomys minous. The sequence continues at coordinate 52,017,814 of NC_140488.1, forward strand.
TAGAGATTCATATATATTATTATATAAATATATAAAAATAATAGTACCACTATCTTTACATATAATTCTGATTTTGAAATTTTTATCAAACTAATATTAAAGTTATACCACATTGTCTTAGGTGTGTTTTTATTGCTTGATAACTATGATCAAACAGATAACAGAAGAAATAGTTTATTGGCAGCTTCCAGTTTCAAGAGGTGAGTCCACAACTATCACAGCAGGGAACATGGAAAAAGATAGGTAAGCCTGTAGCTAGAGATGCAGATAAGATCTTATTCTCTTAAGGAGAGCAAGGAACTAATAATGGTGTGAGAACTGGAAACCTTAAATTCCACTCCTCCCTTGTGGCACATCTCCTTCATCAATGTCAAATCTCCTTCAACTAATGCTTCACATCTTATTTGTGTTTGTCTTAAGTTACTATTATTTCCCATAGAACTCTTTATAATTTAGTTTACCCTCCTGCATTATGTTTGATTGTTATTTAAATTGTCTTTATTCTACTGAATTAAAATATCCAATGGTATATTCTAGACTCATGACCAATTATTCTTATATATGACGAGACTTTGATAGTCGTTCTTATTCAAACAAGCACACATAGATTCAATTTTACTACATTTTTTCAGATTGTTATATGATCCTGGAATATATTCTGTCATTGTTTAGTGACATTGATAGCTCATTCCTCCTTGAATTAGAGGAGTAGTTGCTCTTTTCTAGAGAATTCGTCTAAATGTAAGCATAGTTAATGGTCTTTGAAAACTATTCACTCATTTATTACATCAATAAATATTTAATGATCACTGGTGATGTTTAAAGTACATTTTGAGTAAATGAGTAACTCTAATGATATTCAAAATGTGCTCAGAGTTATAAAATGGTACAAATAAGATGTTATTGAAGTACAGAGAGATTAGTGATTATATTAGGAAGGTACTTCATTGAGAATAAATTTTGAGTTTACTACTAAGTTTCTATAGAAGAAAATGTAATAGAATTGGAAATGGTTATTTCTGTTTGAATGAATTAAAATTTATATCCTGTGAAAGGTAGAATAAACACTTATAAACAAAGTAAGGAACTATTTCTACAGCGCATACTACTGATGAATCTTTGGAGGTAGATTGAATGTTGCAATGTCAGCTTGTAGCAGTATAGAGACTAAATGATTGGGAAAATATAAGTAAGGTTCAGAGTAATATTCAGGACAAAATAGCTTGTTTACCAAATTACTATTTTTCCTATAGAATTGTTTATAATGTAGGGTACTTTCCTGAAGTTTGTTAGACTACTAAATACATTATTTTTATTCTGATGTAGTAAAATATTCAGTGCATACTCTATACAAAGGTAAGATATAGTATTTACATTGTATCACTCTTACATACAAGAGTAACAAATGACTGCCACCTAGAAAAGCTAAGATTTCTTTGATATAGTATAATATTGTTTGAAGATTGTTTTGTCAAGTATTACTTGTCTTGAAAAAATTAAATATTTATTTTATTTTATGTATTACTATATATCAACTAGATAAAAATTTGGAGGCTGAACTTCATTACTTTGTAGAAAAATCCTAAAGGAATGGATTATATAGACATTCTAAGCAACAATAAATATTTAAAAATGACAGGAGGGTCTTAATTTTTTATTGTAAAATGTTACGATTATAATACAACCAAATAGTATATTTTTTGAGTTCCATGGCTCCTAAATAAATTTATATCCACTTTTTTGTTCAACAGGGGATCACTAACTCCCTTTTTTCCTTTCCATTCCTTTCATATCAGAAACACTTGTAACTTGGCCAAGTAGAGTGTTGTAGTTCTATAGAGTCTTTCAGAGTATTAAGAACTCTTATTTATTCTGGTTTTTTTTGTTTTGTTTTGTTTTGTTTTGTTTTGCTTTTAAGACAGGGTTTCTCAAACTCACAGTGATCCCCTGCCTCTGCCTCCCAAGTGCAGGTATTAGAGGAGTGTGGCACCATACCCATTGTGTTAAAAACTCTTAATTTAGTTTGTTTTTGGGGGGTTATATTTTCCTGGAAATAATTTTATAATATTATCTTCTTTTGAATTCATCATTAAGCTGCAGTCAGTCTATAAGAGGTAAAAGCCAAAACATAATTAAAGACTTCCTAGGTGAACCATAATGAAGAGTTTTGTAAGAGTTGCTTTGGTCATAATGTATCTTCACAGCAATAGAACTGTGACAAAGATGCCAACCAATATCTTTTTAACGTAAGGCCTACTCCATGACATAGAATCCACATCTGACACTTCTTTGGTGACCAAGAACCTGAGACTAGTTGGCCAAGGAATCTAGAGAAACCAAAATGCTAGTGTTCTAGTAAAGGAATATTGTAATAAAATGACTCCTATTGACGTTCTTCTATGTTCATAGATATATGTCTTGTTTAGCCATCATCAGAGAAGCCTCCTTCTGCAAAACTTAGGAACAAATAAAAAAACCCACAGCCAGAATATAATCAGAGACTGAGAAACCTTAGAATCTTCAGATGAAAATTGGATGCCTTTATCAAATCTCTCCCATCAGGCCTTGAAAACTCTGCAAAAGAGTAGGCAGAAAGAGTGTAAGAGTGTGTGAATTCACAGAAACTGGGGCAGCATTCACAGGGACTGAATGGGCTTGCATCAAGCTATACCAGATGGCCTCCTAGAATTAAAAGGAGAAGTGGACACATGCCTTATCCCTAACTCAGAACCTATTTACAATTGATAACCACGTGCAAACAGAGATTTAATTTTCTCCAGTGGAGTTTCAGGAGAAACAAACTATTCCTAAGGCTAGGCCACATGCCTAGCAGTAGATGGCCAGCAGAAAATTCATTTAATTGCATATTTGGAGATTCCTTGTATCATAGTGTCATGTCAGGACTTGTTTTTCTTTTTAAATTTGGTTTTATATTTTTACCCTGAAAGTTCTTTGGGTATATATTATGGCTTCCAGTTTTGTGTTTTTATGGGTCTCCTAAGTGCATGAACTTGTGGGTCTCTTCATCATTCTCTGTTTCTTATACCTTCTTTTGGTCTCTTTACCTTCTGTTTGTTGATTCTAATTGGATTTGTTTTTTACCTTTTATTTTATTTAAATGAAGCCATTGCTTTTTAAACCTCAAGATGAAGTTAGGAAACATGGATGTAGAATAATGATTGCTAATTATAAGCATAATGTTATTAGTAACAACAGAATTGTAATATAAAGAAGTTAATATTTATTGTGCATTCCAAGCTTTCAGGTTATTCAGTATCCTTTACTGATTTATCCCATTAAACAACAACTTCTTTAGATAGATGTTATTATCATTTCCATATATAGATAATGAAGCTGTAGTCAAAAGGTTAAAGAACTAACTAAAAGTTAAATGACAAAGTCGAAAAACTGAAACTACAAATAAGATTTATTTAACACAAAATTCCTAACTCTTACAAACTCCTTGAAATGATAATAGTTATAAATTTTACATACTTTTTTACATATGTGTTATAATAAATCATTAAAAGGAAATGAAAATTGTTGTTTTTACATGCTGGTCTCACCACTATTGATTTATGTAATTATTTTATCTTCATAACAACATAGACACATACTACTTACTTATCTATATCTATAATCTATCATCTATCTGTCCATCTACTATTATCTACTATCTATCTCACATTCTAGGAAACTGCGGTTCAGAGAAATTAAGTAAATTGTCTAAGATCATAGAGATAGCTAGTGATCAAGTCAGGACACAAATTCTACCTGAAAAATATAAAAATACTTGACTTTTAGTCTCTTTAAATCCTTTTGCCAAGAACAAATATGTAAAGCAAAGATATTTTTCATTTCTAACTTTGTCATAGGTTTTTATTTGCTTATTTTTGGTAGTTGATGAGTACATAGATATTTTTTAGTGAAGGTGTAAAATCCAACATAAAGGTCCACAGTTTCATAATGTCTATGTTAACTAAATAGAAGTTTGTTGAGATGTATAGACTTGAGTCTGGTTATTTTTGCTGTGTGGTAGTTTTATTTACAAGAATTTTTAAACAATAAGGTTAATTAAAATATTTTCTCAGTTTCATTCTTTGTTCTTTGGAGTTAGTCCAGGTTGCCAATGTATAAAATTGCTTGATTTCCCGTAAATGAGTAAGTCAAAAGAAAGAAGAAAGGAGGAGAGAGGAAATGTAGAAGGGAAGGGAAATATAGAGATTAAAAGTAATGAACAAGATATTCTAAATTAGCTCTATATGGAACTATTTATGATCTCAATAAACCAAGAGGTCTTCTATTTTGATAACACTCAATATTGTTCTATTTGATAATGCTTCATGAGTATTTTTTGTTCACAAAGCTACTTGATCTCTATCTAATAGGAATGAATTTAATTGCAATAAATCAGTTGGTATTTCCTTCTTTGGCAAAACATCTCTGGTCTCTGAGATATCATACTGTTGGAGAAGTACAAGTCTGGATTTATAGAGATTAATTAGAGGATTTTCCTACATTCTTCCAATTCTTCACTTAGCACTGCATCTACCACTATAGTTTTAATCTCTAAATTAACCTCCTCTGATTCCATGTCTTTTGAAAATTACTTTAAAATTCATCTGTTATTATAAAACTGCAAACAGTACTTCAGAGGATCACTTCACTTCACAGATCCTTAATTTCTTTTAAGATCTCCAATCTCTCCCTAGGATTAAATTTCTTTTGCTTATCTATTATTGCTTTATTTAAGAGAAATGGGTGCTTTTAAGATTATAAAAAAACATATGTGTAGAACAATACTAAACTCTTGGGAAAGGTAAACCATGGATGGCAAATATAGAGTCATCAGTACATGGATAGAATAAAAGACCCATGCTTATCGTATTGTTGTCTTAGTCATTATTCTTCCACATAGTATATCTGCAACTATTTACCTAAAATCCATGTGTACTCATTCTTTTCTTTCATTTCAATGTGTTTTGGATTAAGGCTTGTAAATCTTGCAATACAAACGAAACTTACTTTCTGTATCTCTTTCTAAAACTGATGAGTGATGCTTTCTGAGAGCTCTAGGTGTCAATACATTGTTGCTTAAGTATCTTGGCTGACATTTTAACCTTTGATTAAATTACTTTAGTGTTTACATTTCTAAGGACATCTTATAAAATAGCAAAAACTTGCAAGGTAGGTATAATAACATTCATTCTTCAATTTGTGTGAAATTTTTAGTATTATTTCAACAAAAATGTCAGAGAAAATTGGAAACAGAAATATCAAAAGCTACTGTGAGCAGATGCATGCTAAGATGAAGAAAATGAGTAAAAATTTGGAGACTGTTCTGTGAAAAGATCTGGAGGATGAGGAAATATAAATTACTAACAATCAATTTACCAATTATTATATTCTGAACGTGGCATTTGATATTTCCTCATTTTAAGGAAATGAAGAAAAATGCCATATTACATGTTCCAGTGGACTTAATACATGAAAAATTAACAAAAATGCAAAATAATGTCAATTTATGATGACTGTCTTAAAGGAAAAATAAATGAATAAAAGGGAAGGGTGAATCCTTTGGAATGGGTTAGGTATTATTTCTCACGTTTTGAAAATCTACTTACTCTAACTAGCACTCTCATATGCTTATGACACCATCAACTGGATTAAGGGCAATCTATTATTGCCCATACCCTCAAGAAAGCATGATTGTTTTTCTCTCAACTGCAAATAATTTCTGATGTAGATTGGTACCTGGAGAGAATTTTCCTTATGTCAAGTGGCTTGATCTTATGCAATCCTTGTACAGATCATATTGCTTAGTCTCTTTTTCATTAATGGACATTACTTCACATATTGGTACACAAAAAATCCCATTAATTTGAAATTTTAATTCCTATTGCATATTATTGTATTGTTGAATTATTGTATTGTACAGTGCTTCTGTTCCTTTTCATCTTCCTTCTGTCCTTCTTTTGTTTGTTCCTTCCTTCCCTCTCTTTTGTCTATCTGTATCTCTTTCATTTTATCCTTTCTTCATCTTATTCTACTTGTGTCTCAGTTCTTGCAGGCTGCCGGGGAACTCTTTATATACCTGAAGATGACCTTGAATTTTCAATGCCCTCTTTTCACATCTTGAATATTGAAGTTATGTGCCATAACCTGCTCTGTTTTTGTAATTTTGGGGGCTGAATCAAAGGCTTTGTGAATGCTAAATGAACATTCTACTAATTGAAATACCTCTGCAATTTAGTAATTCTATTTTTAATTATTTGTAGAATTTCCATAATCATTTATATAGTTTTGATACTAATTTACACTTTTTTGAGTGGGTGTTCAAGTGTTCCTTTTCTTTGACATTTCTCTAGCGTTTGATGTTTCTGGTGATAGGCATTTTAACATGGAAACAATATCTCCTTGTGGCTTTAAGTTTTATTACACTGATGGTTAGTACTTTAGAGCATTTTTTCATGTATTTGCTTGCCATTTTGTGGGAAGTAATGTTTACTGAGTAGAAAACAACATTTTTAACTGGATAGGGGATTTTAAAACTTCCTTTATGTCTTCTTTTAAGAAATGCTAGCTTAATATAATAGTCATCTGAAGTTAAAAGAGAGAAAGAAATGTGTAGGAGAAGGGGTGGGGAGGGTAACTAGGGTGGAGATCAGGTGTGGGGAAGTGGGGAAGAGGAGTCCAGGAGAGAGAATGGAAATTGTTCATAGGGGCATCTCTGTAACAGAGGAGGCTCCTAGGCATTCTATGGAGGTGATCTAGCTGAGACTTCTAGCAGCAGGTGATATGGAGCCTTAAGTAGCCACCTCCTGTAGTCAGGTAGAACTTCCAGTAGAGGGACTGGGACTCCTACCCAGCCATAAAACCTTCATCCTCAAATTTGTACTGCCTACAAGAACTGTAGGGGTATAAAAAATGAAGCAGAGATTGGGGGAATTGCATATCAAAGAATGGCCTAAGCTGAGACCCACTCCATAGGAGAGAGCCAATTCTTGACACTACTAATGATATTCTGGTATGCCTGCAGACAGGATCTTAACATAACTGTCTTCTGAAAGACTTCACACAGAAGCTGATAAAAAAAACAGGTGCAGACACCTATAGCAAAAAAAAAAGGCATGGTTTGGTTATTCTTGTGGGTGAAAGAGAGGAAGGATTTAGGGAGATGAAGGTGTCAAGGACACTACAAGAAGACTTGCAGAGGAAATTAACCTGGGGCCATATGGGCTCACAGAGACTGAATCACCAGCCAAAGAGTATGCATGGATTGGTCCTAAGTGACCTACACATATGGAGCAGATGGGCAGCTAGGTCTTCATGTGGGTACCCTAACATGGGTTGGGACTGTCTGACCCTGTTGCATGCCTTTGAATTTCTTTCTCATAGCTGGGATGCCTTGTTTGGACTCACTGGGAGAAGATGCACTTAGTCATGCTATGACTTGAGTTTCAGGGGGGATTGGGACCCCTTAAAGGATCCCCCTTCTATTAGAAGGAGTAAGGATGGGATAGGGGAGGGAGGCACAAGGGTGGGACTGGACAGAGAAGAAGGAGGGGACTGGGATTAGGCTATAAATTGATTAAATAAATAATAAATGAGGAAAAAGATGAAATGTCAACTAACTGCCTCAAGAGCCTGGACCTGTAGTTAGTCCAGAGACCTAAGATAGAACCAACTATGACCAAAAAAAATGTCAGTGAAAAAGTCTTAATGTTGCTCTGCTATAATTGTAGAGTAATGTCTATCCCAGTTGTCATCAGAAAGGCTTCATCAAGCAACTGATTGAAGCAGATACAGAGACCCATAGGCAAACATTAGGCACAGCTCAGGGAATCCTACAGAAGAGGAACAAATGATTGTAGGAGCCAATGGGGTCAAGGACACCATAAGAAAACCCACAGAATCAACTAACCAGGGCTCAAAGAGGATCACAGACACTGAAACAATAATTAGGGAAACTGCATGGGTCTGAGGTAGGCCCTTTTCATATGTGTTAGAGTTGTGTAGCTTGGCCTTCTTGCAGTAATCCTAACAGCAGGAGTGGGGGTTATCTCTACTCTTTTGTCTGCCTTTGGAACCCTTTTTCTCATACTAGGCTGCTTTACCCAGCCTTAACATGAAGGGGGTGCCTAATTATTGCACCCATTTATGCTATGTTTGGTTGGTATCCTGAGGAGCCTTGCCCTTCTCGGAAGGGAAATGGAGGAGAAGTGGACCTAGGGGAGAAGGGAAGTCTGAGGAAGTGACTGAAAGGAGAAGAAGGAGGGGAAAGTGCAGTCAGTATGTAAAAATAAAAGAATAAAACAAATTAAAAAGAAATTTTAGCTAATTCCTCTGCCTAATTTTTACTCAGCTTATTTGATCATTGTATTGTTTTTGTTACACACACAAACACATACATATATATTTAACTCCATATATATGCACTTTATAATATATATATATAACATATATTCACACATATAATACACACACACACACACACACACACACACACACACACATATATATATATATATATATATAATTAAATCTTATCATGAGTTTTGTACCATATCTCACTAGACTAAACATTTTATCTTCCTGATTCGGGTAAATTGTTTCCTTGTATATTCTTAAAAACTAACCAACTTTTCTGAAAATAAGGAAGGATAATTATTTCTTTGCTAATACGTTCATAATTCTCCATTTGGCTTGAGTCAGTTACTGTTGTATCATTCATTACTTTTTTATGTCAAATTTACATTATTTTTCTTGATCTCACTGGATATATATTGTTCTTGTGCAGATTTTTAAAATGTAGGTATTCATTTTAGATTTTTCAGAGTTGTATTATCTAGGAATGATTTTGCTCATCAGCCCCATCAGAGATTCCTGACAAGCTAATTGGCATGGTCTTTGGTCAGATTTCCTGCTGTAGTTCTTGTCCTATCTGGATTGACTTCTGAATAATCCAATGAGTTTCTCCTAACAATAAAGAGAATACCTAGAATCTGTAATATACATGGGAGATAGTATGATGATTGGTTTGAGTATCCAGGAAGTAGAATGGATAATGGACCTGGTTCTATACAAATAGGCCTGAAGATAAAATATTGGTGCCAAGTGTTTGAACTTAGTCTAATATGGCTATAGACTGGCCTTATGTGTGAATACGTGTATTTATGTGTGGAGGGGAGAGTTGAATCATTTTTATGTTCACCACAGACTCTCACTGGAAACCAGTATTGGCACTGAATCTGAATACCAGGTATGTATAAGGATGAGCCTACAGCCCTAAGTCTATTCTTACAAGTTTGGTTCGTGCCTTCCCTATGTAGAAATGAAGTCTGAGGCTATAGGGATAATTCTGATGTCACTATGTGGGGATTTCTCTGATACTTGTGCTTGGACCACTGATGTCCCAGGCAGTAGGATCCTTGAGACTGATTTGAAGCCTGAGACCTACCTGGTCCTATGGCAAGTATGGATACTGAGTTGGAGAGAGATGGTCTTCAGTTCTTAGTCACAAAAGCAAGCTTGATAACTGAAAGAACAGAATCTGTTCTATAGAATGATAATATAGTGGCTGATCAAACAAACAAACAAACAAAAAACTAAACAAAAACCTGAGTGTGTAGGTACTACATTAGTGAATTGGTCTACCAGACCTGATTTGAATCTTCAAAGTATAAAAATCTGTAGCAGTAACTCAGTGCTATACTTTGAATTAGCAAGACCTGTCATGGATTCTATTTTAATAGAGGGGATAGATATCTCATTGTGTAGGTCCTGACCTAGAGTTCCATAAACACAAACCTGAGTCTTGGGGCCCTGGACTTTCCCATATAACCTCAGTTTGTTACAGTGAGTCCAGTATTAATTTGGTAAAAAGCTTGAGACACTTGGGTTGTCCTTGATCAAAGGTAGTCATATATGTCAGCCCAAGGGTATTTTGCTGGATTCCAAAGCAATTTGGGTTTGCTCATGTTGAATTCTGTTCTGGTGGTCCTGCTTTTGTAGTCTGGGGCAAAACTGGATATTCATTTTCTTCTCCCTTTCCAAAATGGAAGATATTTATTCATACTATGCATCGTGGAATTGATGAAATGTTGAAAAGGATAATGTCAAACTGTCATTACCACCTTTAGTGTATCTTTTCTTTTTTATGTCTTACAGCCAGGTAATATCATCTCTAATCTGGTTTTGTTAGCCTCTTATAAAGGTATTCTTATGCATTATGGTCACTATAGATGTTTCTATAGAGGGGAGGAATAATTGTATTTCAACTTATAATTTTTGGATGTTCATTGAGGCTTAATATGCTATAATTAAATTCCCACGTTCAGTTATTAATCAGATTGGACCTATTACTATTATTACATTTAGAGGTGTGCTTTTGAAAGCTTTTTAAAGGATAAAGTTATTAGGATAGGAAGCCCATTAGTGGTTTCTATTTTTTTCTTTCAGAAAAACAAAGATGAAACATACATAGCAAGAAGTGTTCTCTGACTCTTGTATGCTATGTATCATGTAATGATTCTGCAAGCAAGAAGATTACCAGTGCATTTGACTTTCCAGCACTATAATCAGAAAGAAATCTTTTTGTTAGTTTGTAGTATTGTGTTATTAGCAATTTTAAAATGTGTGAGTGATGCTGGAATGACCTGTTCTGTCATCTTGCTGACATCTACATTCAAACCAGAATCTTAAACTTTAGAATCAATAGATGCAATAAGTTATTTTTCTAAAATTCAAGGACTGAGTTTACAAAAGATTGTTTATATAATCAATATCTGTCTCATTGTTTGTTCTTCCCAAACTTTGTCTGAAATAGAAAATATTATAACCCCATATTTTTGCTTTCCATGTGTCCTATTTTGGCAACTGATGCTACTTTATGTAATTGGAGAAGAAAAGCAGCATGGTGATTTAAGATGTTGCTTTCTTGTTTGACATGTTCTTAAATATGGAAACGTGGAAAAGAGAGATGGAAAAAAGCCACAAAGGTTCCTGGGGGGGAAATAAACATTACTAACACTTGCTAATTTTTAAAAATTTGTATTATTGTAGCTCAATTCACAAGTCTAGCCATCTCACCTTAAATATCAAGACTTAGTATCTCTTAAACAACCATAAGTTAATGCTTAGAAAACTCACATGTAATTTCTGAATAGCTTTCAAATCTGTGGGCTTTGAAAGGTATAATTAAAACTTATTATTCTCTCTTTCTTTGTCTACCAGCTGTCTGATCACAGAAAAAAAGAAAACAAGTTTTTTCTTTAACTAGTGAAAGCATTTTTCATATTTAAAGAGAAATTATACTTTTAAGTATTAAAAACATTTCTCACTAAAGGAACGGATGAGTTGAGTTACGCTCAAATTAAATTTTAAACATTTAATCAGAGCAAAGCTAATGAATAGCTTCTCAGTGACATAATTTTCTAAAAATGGCATTTCATAACATTGAAAAGCTTGAATTTGGGAAGAATCTGTGCCCTGTATGGCAGTTCTCATTATTTTGCCATTATGTCTACTATGTAATAGTATACTATTCTGACTATTATACATCTGTTTAACTTTATATTGGGATATTCTTGGAAAATTCCAATTTATCCTTACTTACTATGGCAAGGTAGGTATGATGAAAGGCTCATATTTACTGAATAATTATCTTTTCATTATAACTACCTTGTTTCAATAGAAAACCCAACAATATGCCAATGACATTTTCCACAGGACTGGAAAAAGCAAAATCTTAAAATTCATATAGAAACACAAAAGACCCCATATAATCAAAGTGATCTTGGACAAAAAGAACCAAGCTGGAGGCATCGCAATATGATTTCAAGATGTATAGAGTCATGGTAACCAAAACAGCATGATATTGGCATAAATACAGACATACCAACCAAAAGAACAGAATAGCGATCCCAGAAATAAATCCATGTATCTACAGCCAACTGATTCTCCACAAAAGCACCAAAAACATTCATTGGGAAAAGGCACAGCCCCTTCAATAAATGATACTGCAAAAGCTGGATAGATATTCACATACAGAAGAACATTTGACCTTTATCACTCACCCTGTATAAATCCAACTCAAAATGGATCAAAGCATTAAATGTAACATTGAAAACTTTGAAACTATTAGAAGGAAGCACAAAGGAGACTTTGTAAGACATTGGCATGGGCAGTGAATTTCTGGAAGGTCACTAACAGCAAAGGAAATGAAAGTGAAATTTAAAAAATGGATTATATCAAACTGAAAGTTACTGCACAGTGGAGAAAATAATGCACAGAAGGAAGAAACAACCTAAAAAGTTGCTACCTATCTGTCTGACAGTAAATAATAAACAAGGTGAAAAATATTAACAATAAAACCCAAGTAATTTATGTCCATAATATGGACACATGATCTGAATAAATATGTCTTAAAAATAAATATATACAAATGACAAATATATAAAATTTTTCAATAGCTTTAGCCATCTCAAGATATAAACTCAAACTGCATTGATGTGCCATTTATTCTAGTAAAAGTGGTTATTAACAGAGAAAATGCTAGCAACAACTTTCCGAGAATTAACTTGTGTACTTGATTGTTAGAGATATTACTAAGTCCAGACATTATGAATAACAATGCAGAGATGCCTGAAGAGTAGGAGTACAAGAAAAAGCTCTAAAATTAAATACTTATCTTATTTCTGAATATATGTCAAGAGGAAAAAAATTTCCATAGCAAATTGATATGTTTGCCCATGTTAATTACCATAGTGTTCACAAAAGCCAAGATACTGAATCAGTCTAATTGTCCATCAATAGATAAAGAAATGAAATATATATCTATGTGTATATAGATATATACATATATAAATAAAATACTTAAATATTGGTAGTTTTGCCTAATAGCCTACTGTTCTATCAATAGATGAAGAGACAAAATTTTGTATTCCTAAGTGGTGGGATAGTATCCATGAAAAATAATTAACTGCTATTATTTGTTGTCAAATAAACAATTTAATGACACTGTCAAGTGAAGAAGGCAGATATAGAAAAAACACTACCTGTTCTCTGTGATATATGGAATTTACAAAAAGATGTCTATAATGTAAAATATTCCTAGAAATGTGAAGGCTATGAAAGTTAACAAAATGTGTTGCAAAAGGAGAGCAATATTCGGTCAGTTCTTTATATGGAAATATATGAAATTTCATTTATGTATATAATTAATATTTATGAATAAGACAACTCTATTGTCTAGTTGTGAGTTTCTATATTAATTACCTTTGTTTCAAGCAACTCATCTAATGATAATTCTTCAGTGTACTGAACTATCGTTATAATACTATGCCATTAGGAGTAATTTTATTGCTACGTTCACTTAGCAGAATAAAATATGTTTCCCCTTAAGACCTATGGCCAATATAGTCCCAGGTTTTTGGCTTCATTAATAGTGAAGGGTACAGGTTCTATCTTATGTGTTGTCCTTAATCTAATAGCAAATGTGGTTAGTTACTTCTATAATATGTATGTTACACAAGTGCTAATATCTTACAGGAAGGTCATTATTGTAGCTCATGAAGTTTGTAAGTGAATGAGTACATCCCATCATGATAAATGCTAGTAAGGTAAGGATGGTGCTTCAACTTGAGCACCAGCTAAATTTATTGACATCCAACAACATAAGTATGTAGTGTTTTCAGAAAAGGGGCATAACCTTTAGCATACGAATGGTAACAAATTATATAAGCAATTGTCTATAATGTTTGGTAGGAATATATAACACATTTGGACAACACTCAGAAGTATGTAACCCCTTTCTGTGATTTTATTTAGTGACATATAATGTCTAGTTTGTAATGCCATTTAAAATAATTTTAATATGCATATATATATATAATATATATGCATATATTATGGGACCTCTACATTTTCTTTGACTGATCTATCCATTTCTTTTGCTTTATTGTGAAGATGTAAAATGTTTCCCCATCCCCTATATTTCTCTTATTTGACCACCTCCCCTTGGTGGGGAGGCCTGATGACCCTCAAAGAAAGAACAAGCAGGTTACCAAGGTGAGACTTGATAGCCTATGACCATATAGTGGGGGAGTAGGTCCCCCTAGGTCTTACACCTAAGGGAGGGGAATACAGTGAAAGAGGGAGGGAGGGAGGAACAGGAGGATACAAGTGATGGGGTAACAACTGAGTTATAATCTGAATAAGTTAATTAAATAAAATAATAAAAATATGTGAAATATTATTTTTATTTTTACATATGCAAATATATTATTAAACATATATACAATAAACTACCTACAGCAAGAAGAACCACAAATAAATCAACAATTATATAAATTTTACCTCATAGTATTTTGGCTATTTGTATTTGGCAATCTTGAAAAGAATAACTTTCCTATTTTGGTGCATCTAAAATTCTGAATATATAACAATATCTATCATATCTTGTCACTATCAAATTAAAACATCTATCTATACCTAAAAACATCTTGATCCCTAAACAATTAAGCTTAATTGTAAGACTAAACTATCTGGTCTTCAACCACATCGCAGTAAAATTAATTATCTGAGTAGATAGGAAGGGCAAGTAAGCAGCTTCCACAATGAGAAAATGATAGGAACAGTTTATGTCTGAAGAGTCATACAAATCTCTCTATAACCTTGGTGCATCATCTTCAGCCTTCTGGCCCAATATATCTGACAGATATACTTGTAAGTGAGAAACTATTGCTTACCCTGTCTTGGCAGGGTATGGTTGTCGACTCTGCCTGCATCCAAGCATGCCCATTTTTAGGCAGAATTCTGTATGTGACAGAAAGAAGGACATCTTACCCAGCAGCTGGTTTGCCACATTTGAAGATATCTCCATAAGGAGGTTCAATGATGCTCATCATCTTCTTTGAGGTAGGATGGGTGTTGCCAGGAGTTAACATGTATTGTTATCAAGGCATCTTTAAACTAAATCTGTAGGTCTCTGAGGATTTTGAATACCATACTTAACTATTTTTACCTTATTTACCTATAGAATCATATTTATCGGTTACACCTAGGATATATATTCTTGTGATAGAAATAGACTAGTAATTGACATAGCCATGGTTTTTTTCAACTAACAATTAACTTGTATTACTTAATTACCTAAGCAGCCAACAATAGCATTTTCAAAGTATTAGGAATAAGCCTTATATTATGGGTTGTATGGGTAAAATATTTCATATTGGTGTATATATACTTTGTGTGAAGAATAATTTTACATTTGTATTCTATACCAAGGTATCAAAATTAAACTTATTTTTATCCTATATACAAAGTTCTATACCAGGGAATGAACAATAATCTTGTGAATAACAATTAGGATATTAATTTGATGAGTAAATTCAAGAATCTACTTTGTACTATAATCCCTATATATTTCTATATCCCCCTTCTTTTTTTCAAAGTCTATCTACAAAGCTAAGAAAGAAATATAAAGGAAAAGAGAGACATTCCTGGGTCTATCCTTGATTTCTCTCTGAATGAGACCATTAATAACTCATAACCAACTCCCAATGAAAATAAACCTCTATTGCCCAGGAAAGCAACTAAAAACCTACCCAACCCCCCCTTAACGGAAATAGAGCATTGTTCTTTTATGGCTTCTTCTTGCTAATTTGGGATGAACAATACCTTTGTAGGGAAAATGGTTAAACAAGCTAGGAATAGCATTTGTGGTCCAGTTTCTAAATGTTGAGAAATTCCAGGTTTAATAAAAGTTCTGTGTGGCACAGTCTGAATTGAGATTGGAGCAATTGGGATTGGAGGCTTTCTTCGAAGCTGTCCTGAGAGCTGTCATCTTCTGATGAGGAACCACAACTGAAGTACTTGGTGCTGGAACATGAAGGTTGCAGGATGTAAAGTGTCCAGCATGCTGAGAGGAATGAATCCTGTCAGGTCTAATCCAGCGTCTGTGTCTCATTCTTTTGTTCTGAAAACATATAACTTCTCAAAAGCATTATACAGTCCTACAATTATAAATATGAGGTGTGCTGAATGCACAGAACAACTAAGACTAATTCTCTGCTCTTTGAATGATCAGAACACATTTGTAAATCTTTATCATGCCCCATGAAGAATGGTATCTAATAACAAATCACAGGGTTTCTGTACCCAACAAGAAGCATTTTGTATGCATAGACATTCGTGTATCAGCCAGTCTCAGAGCTTTTCCCATGTAGTGGGATTAGCAATATAAGTTATGAGCTTTTTCTTCAGTTTGAATTCTTCACATCCTTATTGTAGGCCCCTCATTCACTCACCTCTCTCTTTTTTCCTCAGAAAGGGAGCTCTCCTCCCCTGACACCTGGTCTCAGTCTATCAAGAAATGTTCTTAAGAGAAATGTAACTTGTCAAAAGGCAGACAGTTGCATAGCCAAAGCTAGAATCCATTGTTGGCTCAATTTTCTTAAAAATTATATTTTTATGAACTTATTAACTGAGCATACCTCACTTATAACCAAACTAACCTAAACAAGAGGAAAAAGAGATTACAGAACATAAGAATGAAAATCTCTGGGTATCAGTTCCTAGGACTGATTCTCCTGGTGTAGTCAGCAGTATTTCTTCTGCTGGAACCTGGAGCAACAGTAACCCAGAGCCTCAGCAGGAGCCCAGAGCCTTCCCTCAAGTGGTTCTCTGTAGGAGTGTCTTGAAGTGGAGTGATGAGCAGCCAAACAATCCCAAGTTTCCAAAGATGCCAGCCTTCCTGTTTTTGGCTCACATTTATATCTCCTCTCTGAATTTGTTCAAGGATGCTTTTCAGCAGGTAAGAACCAAGCTCCCCCACAAAGTGGTTTAACTTCTAGGGGGATAAACATCACTTGTTCTCTCACAAGTCTGTTCCTCATCCCTCACTTGAGACCTAAACAAAAAACAGGTTTATCTCTCCTTCAGTCCATGCCTAAACTTCTGCAAGTCACCTGAGATCATCTCACTCTTTCTGTACCTAGGCCTCCTGCCACGAGCCATTCTGCCCTTCCCTTATTGCTTACTGCTCCCACCTTCCCTTCCTCATAAACCCCTCCCTCCCTCCCTCCCCTAGTTCTCAGAAATGGGAGCATTCTTCTGCTAACATCTGTCCTCTGCATATCAAATCTCATCTTTTTTACCTGTATCTTCTTCCTATGTGGCTTGGTAAGGCTACCCTGCCAGGGGGATATGATCAACGTTGGGGGCCTAGAGTTCATGTCAGAAGTAGTCCCTATGCTCCATATTGTGGGCCCCACAAGAAACTGTCCTGCCTTTCTGCTACATCTGAGCAGAGAGTCTAGGTTCATATCATATATGGTCCTTGTTTGGTATCAGTCTCTGTATTGTAGTGTGGCTAACCTGTATTAGGTGGCTAATATCCATTGATGAGTGAGTATATACCATGCATATATTTTTGGGTATGGGTTACCTAACTCAGAATGATCTTTCTAGATCTATTGATTTGCCTCCAAATTTCAATTTTTCTCTCTTTTAATAGCTGATTAGTATTTCATTGTGTAAATGTAGCACAGTTTCTTCTGTTGAGGGACATCTATGTTGTTTCCAGATTCGGGCTATTACAAATAAACCTGCTATGAACATAGGTGAGCAAAAGTCCTTGTTGAGTGGTAGAGTATCTTTTGGATATATGCCTAAGAATGAAATGGCTTGGTCTTGAGGTAGAATTATTCCCAATTTCCTGAAAAATTGCCAGATGGATTTCCAAATGGTTTTACAAGGTTTCACTCCCACCCTCAATGGAGGAGTGTTCCCCTTTCTCCACATCCTAACCAGTATGTGCTGTCACTTGAATTTTTTATCTTAGCCATTCTGATAGATATAAGGTGGAATCTCAACGTCGTTTTGATTTGCATTTCCCTGATGACTAGAGATGTTGTGCATTTTTAAGTGTTTCTCAACTATTTGATATTCCTCTGTTGAGAATTCTGTTTAGCTCTGTACCCCATTTTTAATTGGGTTATTTGGTTTGGTGGTGTTTAATTTCTTGAGTGCTTTATATATTTTGGATATTAGTCCTTTGTCAGATGTAGGGTTGGTGAAGATTTTTCCCAGTCTGTAGGCTGTCATTTTGTTCTGTTAACAGTGTCCTTTGCCTTACAGAAGCTTTTCAGTATCATGAGGTCCCATTTATTAATTGTTGATCTTAGAGCCTGAGCTGTTGGTGTTCTGTTCAGGAAGTTGTCTCCTGTGCCAATAAGTTCATGCTTCTTCCCCACATTTTTTCTAACAGATTTGGTGTGTCTGGTTTTTAGTTGAAGTCTTTTTGTTGTTGTTGTTTGTTTAATTGATTTTTTCAAGACAGGGTTTCTCTATGTAGTCTTGGCTGTCCTGGACTTGTTGTGTAGACCAGGCTCGCCTTGAACTCATAAAGTTCTGCCTGTCTCTGCCCCCCGAGTGATGGGATTAAAGGCATATACCACCATGCCCAGGTTAAGTTGAGGTCTTTAATCCACTTGGATTTAGTTTTGTACAAGGTAGTAAATATGGATCTATTTTCATTTTTCTACATGTAGCCATCCAGTTAGACTAGCATCATTTGTTGAAGATGTTGTCTTTTTCTTTTTTTCAAACTTTATATTAATTGTTTAATGGACATATATTTTTTATTTGTGCCAAGATGATTTTTATTATATTTTCAATGTATAAATTTATATTATTATACATGAATAAAATAAATTACATACAGCAGGAAGAACAATGAGGCAATCAGGAATAATATAAATGTTACATTCATAGTGATTTGGCTATTTGTATTTGGCAAACTTAAAGTAAACATCTTTCATATCTCCCTATGTCTAAGTTTCTGAATAAAGAGCATTATCTATCATATCTTATCTCTGTTAACTTAAAACATCTATCTTGATCTAAAAACATCTTAACCGCTAAACTACTAAGGTTAATTGAAAGACTAAACTCTGGTCTTCAACCTCATCAGAGATTTGAGAATGAATGAAGCTTAAGTACCTAAATGAACCAGAAGTGCAGGTTAGCAGCTTCCATAATGAAATACTGCCTGAGACAGTTTATTGCCTGAACAGTAACCAAACACTTTCTATAATGTTGAAGCATCATCTTCAGCCATCTGGCCCAATATAGCTGACAGACCATATCACTCTGAATGTACCTTATCTCATTTTTTTTCAATTGTATGGGTTTTTATCTTTTGTCAAAAATCAAGTGCCCATATGTGTGTGGGTTTATTTCCGGTCTTCTGTTTGATTCCATTAGTCAAAGTAGCCTATTTCCTTGACAGACCATGCTGTTTTTATCACTGTTGCTATATAGTACAGCTTGAGATCAGGGATGGAGATTCCTCCAGATGATCTTTTATTTTAATTATTCTGTTTTTGTTTGTTTTTCCACATGAAGTTGATAATTGATCTTTAAAAGTCTGTACGAAATTGTGTTTCCAATTTTGATGGGAATTGAATTGAATCTATACATTGCTTTTGGTAAGATGGCAATTTTTTGCTCTTGTTGATTCTCCTGATCTAGGATCATGGGAGATCTTTCCAACTTCTGATGGCTTCTTCAGTTTCTTTAGAGACTTGAAGGTTTTCATACAAGTCGTTCACTTGCTTGATTAGAGTCACAACAAAATACTTTATATTATTTGTGGCAAATGTGAAGGGTGTAGTTTCCTTAAATTCTTTCTCAGCCTGTTTGTTATTTGTATACAGGAGGGCTACTGAATTTTTTTATTTGATTTTTTTATTCAGCCATCTTTCTGATGTTGTTTATCAGTTGTAGGAGTTCTTTGGAAAAATGTTTTTAGGTCACTTGTGTAGACTATCCATTAGTAGTGTAGACTATCCATTAGTCATCCATTAGTAGTGATAGTTTGACTTCTTTGTTTCTTATTTGTATCCCCTTAATCTCCTTTAGTTGTCTTATTGCTTTAGCTAGGACTTCAAGTACTATATTGAAGAGATCTGGAGAGAGTGGACAGCCTTTTCTTGTCCTTGATTTCAGTGGAATTGATTTAAGTTTCTCTCCATTTAGTTTGATGTTGACTATAGGCTTGCTGTTCATCGCCTTTATTATGTTGATGTATGTGCCTTGTATCTCTCCTCTCTCAAAGACTTTAAAAAGGAATGGGTGTTGAATTTTGTCAAATGCTTTCTTGGCATCTAAGGAGATTATCATATTTTTTCTTTCAGTTTGCTTATATGATGGATTACACTGATGGATTTCCATATATTGAAACATCCGAGCATCCATGAGATGAAGCCTACTTAGTCATGGTGAAATTTATTTTTGATGTGTTTTTGGATTCACTTTGCATTTTTGTGTTCACAAGAGAAATTGGTCTGGAATTATCTGTCTTTGTTGAGTCTTTCTGTGGTATAGGTATCAAGGTGACTATGGCCTCATAGAATGAGTTTGGTAATGTTACTTTCATTTCTATTTTGTGTAATAGTTTGAAGAGAATTGGTACTGATAGAATTCTGGGCTGAATCCACCTGGCCCTGGGTTTTTGTTTATTTGTTTGTTTGTTTTGTTTTGTTTTTTGAGACTTTTGATGACTGCCTCTATTTACTTAGGAGATATAGGGCTATTTGGGTTGTCTACCTCACTTTGATTCAATATTGGTAGTTGGTATCTATCAAGAAAATTGTCCATTACATTTAGATTTTCAAATTTTGTGGCATATAGGCTTTTCAATTACAACCTAATGATTCTTTGTAGTTCCTCAATATCTGTTGTTATTTCTCCCTTTTCATTTCTGATTTTGTTGATTTAATTACTCTCAGTAGACCTTTAGTTAGTTTGATTTTTCAGGTGTGCTGTTAAGTTATAGTAGGAGATATCTCCAATTTCTTTATAAAGGCACTTAATGCTATGAACTTTCTTCTTGGCACTGCTTTCATTGTTTTCCATAATTTTGGGTATAGTGTGCCTTCAGTTTCTTTGAATTCTAGGAAGCTTTTAGTTTCTTTTTTTAAAATTTTATTCCTTACCCAAATATCATTAAGTAGAGTATTGTTCAGTTTCCATGAGTTTGTAGGCTTTTTGTTGTTTCTCTTTTTGTTGAGTTACAGCTTTAAACGATGGTGGTCTGAGAAGATGCAAGGGATTATTTCAATCTTTTTTATCTGTTGATGTTGTTTTGTGACCAAGTATATGGTCAATTTTGGAGAAGGTTCCCTGAGGTACTGAGAAGAAGCTCATGCTGATCAAACAAGGTGTGTGTTTGGCACCACCATCTTGTACCCCCCATCCAAAATTTTCTTTTCCATGTCTATTTCTTTGGTTGGTGAAGCTCACCTCTGAGCTTCTGTTCGACTTTTTGAACCTTTCATTTCTAGATTTATTGTAGTTTGTTTTTTGTTTGTTTCTTTGTTCCTGATTCTATTTCTTTGTTAAATTCTTCTTTTATATCTTGTATTATTTTCATTATTTCATTCAGGTGTTTGTTTTTGTAATGATCTTTATTCAGACATATATTCATACCCTATTTAATGACCTTGAACATATTCATAACTGATATTTTGAAGTCTCTGTTTTATACTTTAAATTACTTTTCTCTTTTTTTCATATTATATGAGTTTTATTAAGTGAGCATGGGGAGAGAAGGAACAGGCAGAGAAGGGGTACCCTAGAGATAGAGACAGAAAGACAGATAGATAGGGAGAGAGAGGAAGAGGGAAGTAAGAGAGGGAGGGGGCAAAGTAGGTCTGCCTTTTTTTTTTTTGGCTTGGAAATTGATTTTTTTTTAGTATCTTCTATTGTAGGTTATACAGAACTGTTTGTATTTCTTTGATAGAGTGTTCTCTTGCTCTGCTGATTTTTTTTCATGGTATATTACAGTATGGTTGATGACTTCTGACAGTAGCATATTTGTTCATGTTTATGCATTCTTATTTCCTTTTCACTGGAGTCTATTCATCTGTAGTTATGACTTCTGTGGTTATGTTTGTGTATATATGAGGTCTTGACTTTGCTGTGTGGCTGTTAAGTTCTTTGATTGCTGCTGCCCCAATCTGAAAAGTTATAGATTAGAAGAACAATGATTGGTTTTTAGTCTTAGGATCACTCTGAGTTTTGAGGTTCTGATTGACTAATCCTGGATCTGGACTCACTTTGTAGATCTGTCTGTCCTTGAACTCACATTGATCTGCTTGCCTCTGCCTCCCAAGTGCTGAGATTAAAGGTGTTTATCACTACCTCTCTCATTTTTCCAGACAAGGCTTCTCTATATAACCCTGGCTGTCATAGAACTCACTCTATAGAATAGTTGGCTTTGAGCTCAGAAATTGCCTGTCTCTGTCTCCCAAGTGCTGGGATTGAAAGAGTGGGCCATTACTGCTAGTTTGCAGTCAATAATATTCAGACTGATTAATCCTGGATCTTAAATTCTGGTTGGAATTATGTGTTCAGAATAAAACTATCTTACATTAGTGCAATGATTTGGGAGTTTGGTGGGTTATAGGCTAATGTGGTGAGAATGACTGACTCTCTTGATCTCTTGAGCAGGATAAGGGGTCCAGCTCCACTTTAGTTGATAGAGGCCGATGGTCAACTTTGTCAAGGAGTCAAAATAGAATGAAAGTGGACTAGGAAGAGTGTCTGAGGCTGTCGTATGGTGCGTTTAAATGTATTCTGAAGAGATGACCATGAGAGAGGGGAAGGAGGATGAAGATAATATACCTGGGTCCCAGCCAAGTGTGCCAACTATGTGGCTCCTAGTACAGAGACATTCTTCAGTTTTGCAAGAGTCACAAAAGAAGTAGATGGGCTAAGAAAAATGGCTGTTGCACAGGGCAAAGTAAGAATAACTTAAATGTGAGCTTTGGCAAAAATTTCAAAATATCTAAGCCTCAGTTCCTATGATTATAAAATGAGGATAGAAATATTAGCAGATAGTTTTCATGGTGGTTATTAGATAAGAGCAGGTAGAGTAGTCAATTGGTCATAGTAAGAATGATATAAGCATTCTTTAGCTAAGTGTCATACCACTCTTGAACTGAAAAGAGGCTAAAAATAGGTGATAAATAGCAACAGTAAAGATAAAATGTGTTTAAATATAAATCTTATTAATTGGTGAGCCCAAAATGTAGGTCAGCACCAATGAATATGGGGAAAGTGCTTAACTAAGTGAACATATGAAATTTTATTTTAGATTCTTTGAGCTTTTTATTATAAGATTTTAAGTGGGACCAATTCTCCTACAAAAGCAGCTTTTTATTCATTTCATTGTCAGTAAAAATGACTTTTACTCATCTGAATGCACTCATGAGATCTGACAGTTTCATCATCTGAATAAATTGTTTTTTATTACATATGCTTTTACCATATATGTTTTCTTGCTATTGATAACCAAGACATGCCCTCAAACAATTTAATTTTGTGTTTTATTTTTAATGGAAGTTTTAATGTCAATAATTTGTCAGGGAAAACTGAACAGTTTAGAAACCAATTTCAGAATGATTGAGAAAAATATTATTTCTTGCTAACAATATTTTAGTTTTCCTTGGTTGATACATATATGGAAATAGTTTGAATAGCATAAACTAGTATTTTTGCCAAGGGTGTTTAAAAAAGTGATGAGAAATCACAGAAGTAGCAATTTAGAAAGGTACATTCCTAGAAAATGAAGTATCATGTTTCTAAAAGCAATGCCATTTGTCCTCTAATTTGAGAAAGGAAGCCACCCTATCAGTGGCATGAACAGTGAGGAGATAGCTATTTTAAAGGCTCTGGGGAGAAACATTTTAAAACTGCTTTATTTTGTTCTTGTCATAAGCCCTGTATAGGTCAACAAGACGGTTTGGTTTTTAGAATTACTCAGAAATGCAGACTGCGATCTATGTCCACAACATAATGGGAGAATGGAATTTGGAAACTATGCACTAGCTATTGAAGTTTCAACTTTAAACAGAAGCTTGAAGTGATACTTGTATTTTATTATTAAGAATCACACTTCCATTCAAGGAGTCTGATAAGCACAATGATACCATGCATCAAAAATGAGAAGATGAGAAGGAAGGAGTGACAAAAAAGAACAAAGTCATTTGATAATAACCCAATGAATCATTTTATTTTTTATTTATCCAAAATTAGATATCAAATTAAATGAAGAAACTTGGTTTGAAAACACATCACATAAGAGCCAGAGACTAAAATATATTCCAATACTAGGCACTACAAGTCTCATTTCAAGTATTTGGTCAGAATACACCAAGTGATTCCCAAAACAATAAAGGCTATTGCTGTAGCACTTGGATTCCTCTCAAAGGAAACACACTATTATTGCTGAAAATACTATACATTTAGGACAGGACATAAACTATGTGAAGTAGATTGAATCTAAAACCTTTCTCCCTGCTATCTAGTTTCCATACTACCCGAATGTTCTACACAAGCTTCCAAAGTAGGAAAACAACTAGTACTAGTCATATCCAGCTATAAACCACATCAATGACCAATAGAAAAATATACATCAATATGATATATTGTCACTTATATGTTGATCATAACTAAGAGCTACTCAAATGAAATTATCGTCAACTAAAAGGAGAAAAATCATGTTTGTTACTACAAGCGTAGCCAACTACACCAGGAAAGTGAGGTAATAATCTTCAAAGACAGTATACAACCTCCACTTCATTAGACAAGTATTATTCCATAACTACATTCTAAATCTTATTATTATATCCACAGAAAAATGTAGCTGTCACTCCTCATCAAAGAAGAATTTCATTACAACAAATGGACATTATTGGAGACAACCATAACTAGAAGTATGTTGTGAGACTGCCTCTCTTATAAATTGCTGAATAAATTATATATGAACAATTAAAATATCAGTTGACAAGGGGAAAAATCTCCTGGGGTCCCACTCCTAGACAAGGAACTACAGACCCCTACAAAGAACTATAGACCTCTAGACAAAGAACTACAGTTCCCATACTCCCTCTTATCCTGTCCCCTCCTCTATTCCTCAGAAAAAAATACCCGCCACCCACATAACCACCTTTCCCAGCTCATTAAGTTGCATTAGGACAAAACAATTCCTCATCTCCTGTGGCCTAGTAAGGCAGCCCCACCAGGAGAGGAGTGATCAAAAAGTAGGCAATGGAGTCCATGTCAGAGACAGTCCCTGCTTCCATTATTAGGGGGCCTATATGAACTCTGAGCTGCCCTTAGGCTACATTTGTGTAGAGGCCCTACGTCCAGTCTATTCATGGTTGGTAGATGATGCAGACTCTGAAAGCCCCTCAGGGCCCTGTTTAGTTGGTTTTGTTGGTCTTCTTGTGGAGCTCCTGTTATCTCTAGGTAATTTTCTCATTCTCCTACTTTTCCACAAGTCTCCCTATGTTTGGCTGTGAATTTCAGCATAGTTTTGGATCTAGTGCTGGGTGTAGCTTCTCAGAGGACAGCTATGCTAGGCTTATGTCTGACAACATAGCAGAGTATCCTTAATAGTGTCAAGGGTTGGATCTCTCCCATGGGGTGAGTTTCAGAGTGCTAAATATTGGCTTTGTCTTCACGGCATTCTCAGCTTGCTCTCTTATTGATCATGGGACTTTCATCCTAGAGAACACAGACACTAGCCAAATTTATCTTGGGCTTCCTGCATCAATCTTCAATTAAGAAAAAATACTAAAGCCTTTTCAGCAGGAACTGAAATCAAAGACAAGAAATGGCTGTTCACTCTCTCCGTATCTGTTCAATAGAGTACTTGAAATCCTAGATGGAGCAATAAGAGAACTAAATTGGTTCAAAGGGATACAAATTGGAAAGGAAGAGTCAGAGTATCACTATTTGCAGATGATATGATAGTATACATAAATGACCACAAGAATTCTACCAAGGAACTCCTATAGCTAATAAACGCCTTCAAAAAAAGTATTTGGATATAAACTTAGAGGACACAATGAAATCACTGCTAGGAGGAAAGTTCATAGCACTAAGCACCTTCATAAATAAATACTATTCATAAATAAATACAAATGAAGTAGGCTTCATCCTAGGCATTCAGGGATGGTTCAAAATATAGAAATATATCAATGTGAGCCATCATATAAACAAACTAAAGAAAAATCACATGATCATCTCTTTAGATACTGAAAAAGCATTTAAAAATGCAACACCCATTCATACTAAAAGTCTTGGGCAGATCAGGGTTACAAGACACATATCTAAACATAAAAAGGCAATACACAGCAAGGCTATAACCAAAATCAAAATAAACTTAAATCGATTCTACTGAAATCAGGAACAAGATGAGGGTCTCCACTCTGTCCATATCTCTTCAATAAAATACTTGAAGTTTTAGCTAGAGTAATAAGAAAATTAAAGGATATCAAGGAGATACAAATTAGAAAAGAAGAAATCAAAGTATCACTATTCCTAGATGATAGCACAGTATGGATCAGTGACCCCAAAAGTTCTACTAAGGACCTCCTACAGCTAACACCTTCAGCAAAGTGGCTGAATACAAGTCAACTCAACAAACATTAGTAGCCCTCCTGTATACAAATGACAAATGGGCTGAGAAATAAATTAGGGAAACTATGAACTTCACAATAGCCACATAAAAGAGGAAGTATCTTTGTGTAACTGTCCTCAAGCAAGTGAAAGACTTATATAAAAACAACTTCAAGTCTGTGAAAAAAATGAAACTCAGGAAGCCATCAGAACATGGAAAGATCTCCCATGCTCCTGGATTGGGAGAATCAACATAGTTAAAAATGGCCATCTTACTAAAAGTAATCTACAGATTCAATGAAATCCCTATCATAATACCTACATAACTATTTACAGACCTTGAAAGATCAACTCTCAACTTCATATAAAAAATCAGAATAATAAAAATAATCCTGTACAATAAAAGGTCTTCTGGAGGAATCTCCATTCCTGATCTCAAACTGTACTACAGAGCAACAGCAATAAAAAGAGAAGAGAAATATACTGTTTGAACAATAAAATTGAATTGTAGTCCCATAAATAAATCCACACACCTATGAGCACTTTATTTTTGGTGAAGAAGCCAAACTCATACACTGGACAAAAGACAGCATCTTCAACGAATGGTTCTGGTCTAATTGGATGTCTACATGTAGAAAAATGCAAAAAGATCCATATTTATCACCCTGCGTAAAACTAAAATCCTAGTGGATTAAAGATCTCAACATAAAGCCAGACACACTAAAGTTCTTACAAGAATAAGTGGGAAAGAGTGTTGAAGTTATTGGTACAGAAGACAACTTCCTGAACAGAACACCTATAGCTCATGCTCTATAGTCAATAATTAATAAATGATGTGATCTCATGAAACTGAAAAGCATCTGTAAGGCAAAGTACATGGTCAACAGAACAAAATGATGGCCTACAGACTGAGAAAGCATCTTTACCAAACCTATATCTGAGAAAGTGCTCATACATAAAATATATTTAAAAAACACAAGAAATTAAATACCACCAAACCAAATAATCCATTTAAAAATGGGGTACTGAGCTAAATGGAGAATTCTCAAAAGAGGAATACCAAATGGCTGAGAAACACTTAAAGAAATGCTCAACATCCTTAGTCATCAAAAACATGCAAATCAAAACCACTCTGAGATTATATCGTACACCCCTCAGAAGGTCTAAAATCAAAAACTCAAGTGACAGCACACCTGGCAAGGATATGAAGAAAGAGAAAAACTCCTCCATTGCTGGTGGGAGTACAAATCACTTTTGGAAAACAATATGATGCTTTATCAGAAAATTGTAAATAATTCTACCTCAAGACCCAGCTATACCAGTTCTAGGCATATACCAGAAAGATGCTCCAGCACACAACAAGGACACATGCACATCTATATTCATAGCACATTTGTTCATAATAGCCAGAATCTGGAAAAAACATATATGTACCTTAACTGAAGAATGGATAAAGAAACTATAGTACATTTACACAATCAAAAACTATTCAGCTATCACAAACAAGGAAATCTTAAAATTTGCAGCAAAATGGATGGAACTATAAAAGACCATCCTGAGTGAGGTAACCTAAACCTAGAAAGACATGCATGTATACACTTACTTACAAGTGGGTATTAGCCCAACATAGACATCCTCTGAGAAACTTCACCTAGCCAGCATTTGGGAGGA
Source organism: Acomys minous (assembly GCF_964271855.1). NCBI lineage: Eukaryota > Metazoa > Chordata > Mammalia > Rodentia > Muridae > Acomys > Acomys minous. Next base: position 52,045,960 of record NC_140488.1, read on the forward strand.
TACCAGAACTTGTAGCTGAGAGTTGTATGAAAGAGTGAGGTGGGGTGAAGGACTAGGAGGGCTCAAGAGCTCCACAGGGAGACCACCAAGGCCAGTGGGTCTAGACCCAGGGAGCCTGCACAAACTGATGCACCAACCAAGCACAAAGTATGCAGAGTACCTAGAGGCCCTGTTCAGATATAGGTGATGGACCCTACATTCTCTATGTGCATGGGGAGTTGGGAGATAGGAGACTGCTTCATATAGAAACTCTGGTGCCTGCAAATTGATCACGGCCCCTTGATGGTGAAGCCTTGGGGCCACACGGAGGAAGGGGATGTAGGCTACCCTGATGAGACCGGATGGTCTGTGATCAAACAGTTGGAGAGGAGCTGCCCCCATCAGTGGTGTAGCGGGTGGGAGTATGGCAGAAAACGAAGGAAGGGTGGGAACTGGAAGATAAGAGTGAGGGGATAACAATTGGAATGTAATGTAAATAAATTTTAATAAATAGAAATAATATTTAGTAACATGGAATAAATGGAAATGAATTCCAAAGTTATAATACACAATTTAATGAGTTTGTAATAATAGGACAATACATTTAAAAATCATTATAGTTTTCAGGGCTAATCTTTTTACACTGGACAACTAATTGGTGTACTTTTCTCTGAGCATGACCACATTTCCCACTCCTAGTTCTTATCAGAATATATACAAGTAGCATTATATGCACTGAGGTGATTTTACATATACTTGTAAGAACAATTAATGAAAAGGAAGCTATGGACTTTAAGGAGAATGGGGAGGGTTATATGGAAAGACTTGGAGGAAGGAAAGGAAAGTGAGAAATATATTTATATTATAATCTCAAAAATAAAAACAAAATCAAAAAATAATATTATGGTGGTTTGAATGAGCAATTTTCCTCATAGATTCATGTATTGGAATTGAACACTCACCAGTTGTTGGCACTCTTTTGAGGAGTTTCTGGAATCTGTAGGAGATATTCCCTTGATAAGGATATATATCACAGTTTGATGGCTTTGAGGGTTTATAACCATATAGATGAATTGTGTTCTATATTAGGATCCTGAATGAAACACTATCCAGTTCTTTGGGGATATAATTTAAAGTGGTAAATTTGGAAACAATAAAATGAGCAAAGTCCACTTAGTTTCTCCTTTCCTTTTGTACATGGGCCTTCTGAAATGTCAATGCATTATTCTCTGCTACCATGTGGACACAGCAGGCTAGAGCTTCAGTGTGTTTGTATGTAATGTAACTAATGCTCAGGTTGAGCTTTAGAAAGACTTTTAGCTTTTAAAGTAATTTGTAGTTGCCAAAGTAGAGTTTGAAATTAATTAAAGTACTTAAAAGGTGCTATTTATTTGGGTCACCCATAGGGCCCAAGCATAGTTTTTGACTGATCAAGGACACCAGGTTAAACTTCATAAATAAAAGACTATTTCATATTTTAATTCTATCCTACATTTCTCTTCTAAAATTATTACACATATCTATTTCTTGAGGCATATGAGCAGATAGTAGCAAAAAGAAATCTCTTACTCATCTTAAACTAGTTTATTCTATAAAATAGTTGGTTTTTAAAACTCAGAAGTTTATTCAGTTAATAAATCAGTAGTAATGAACTACAAAACATCAACAGATCTTAAACAAGCTTTAAAATAACAATATGTAAAAATTTCGTGTGAGGAAGTTGGAGATATCATGTGTAGTAAAAATGGGGGAAAAGTACTGAGAGAAGATCCTTCTTTAGCACTACTTTTCCAGTCACTGTTCTCATAATTGCTTTAATTTATTTCGGATATAATTTTGGTAAACCTGTAGGGCAGGTAAGTTATCTTTATTTTACACTTTAATCTCCAGAACTAATCTTCTTGCTTACTTTCAACCACCTCATTTTTATAATAATCAAATTTTATGGAGTCATCTCTAGCCTTTTGTTGGCTGGTGACATTTTCCTTCCCTTCCATGGACATTTTCATTTTTGACACTCTGAACACTTCCAATATAATTAATTATAACTTGTCTAATTTCATATAATGCTCCCTTTAAACTTTTGACCGTATTTGGGGATGGTGCTAGTCATATTAAGCACAGAATTTGATTATCACAGTGTAGCATTCAGATTTTTTTTTACCACTCATTCCATCAGTCTATAGCTTGAGGCTTTTTACAAACTTCCTGAATGTAGATTATCAAAGTTTGTGTCACATTGTGTTTTGTTTTGAACTACTTACGTACTAAAATTCTTGGAGTCTTCATTCCATCTTATCTCTGCATTTATCATACCATAATGTAATTATAGATCATTCTTATGGGGTTTGGAAATGGTTACTTTAAGTGTGTGAAATCAGTAGACATTTTTATCAAAGTTTAAAAAAATAATATTGGCTCTCAGAGTCTGAACATTATATACATACTTAAGGGGTACAGTCCAGGACTAAATCAGAATAAGACTTTACAAAAAAGACCAACAAAAACTGAACATTTCTGTAAGACTTATAGCCTAGAGGCTCACTACACCTTTTATCATGGTACACTGCCAGTGTCTTTAGAGACATCAAGCATTTGGAAGCATTTTTCCTGATTCTATTTTTTTTTTCAAGACAAAGTTTCTCTGTGTGGGTTGGCTGTCCTGGAACTAGCTCTGTAGACCAGGCTGGCCAATAACTCACAGAGATCTGCCTGCCCCTGCCTCCGGAGCACTGGTGTTAAAGGAGTGCACCACCACCATCTAGACTTTTTCCTAAATCTTTATTTAGTAATCTAAAGAACATCTGACATCTACCTATGGGCTCACATCCAAATGATTTTGTGAACCATACAAGTGTTAATATTTTTGACCTCTATAAGAAAGACAATTTCAGCATTGAGACTCCAGGTTTTTTCAAGATCAAACTAACCAAAGCTTTGAGTTGACAGCTAAGTTTGAGCAAAGACAAACAGTAGAATTTTGATGCAATATGACTTCACATTTCACCAAAAGAAAAACGGCCATGTACTTAAAGTGGATACAATCACCTAGGCAATATTTTTGAAGATTGTATGCCAGATTTTCTACTATGTGAGGATTCCCTTATTATTTTCTTTCTTTCTTTTTCTTTTTTCTTTCTTTCTTCCTTCCTTCCTTCCTTCCTTCCTTCCTTCTTGTCTCTCTTTCTTTCCTTCCTTCTTTTTTCTTTCCTTATTTTTTGTAAACCTCAGAATGAATACAAGAATAGCACCATGTATTTTCTCTGAGACACTGGCTTCCTCATGCCATTTTTCTTATGATTTTTCTTTTCTTTGAGAACCAGTTTTATTACAGAAAAAAAAAAAAAGGTTGGCATGCCAGTTACAACAGACTATGTTCTTGCCTTTCTTTTTTTAAATTTATTTTTATTTATTTATTTTGGGGATAGGTTTCTCTGTGTACCCTTCACTGTCCTGGACTCACTTTGTAGACCAGGCTCGCCTTGAACTCACAGTGATCCACCTGCCTCTGCTTCCCAAGTTGCTGGGATTAAAGGCATGCACCACCAAGCCCAGCACTATTCTTTCTTTTCTGTCAATTACTTTCATATCTTGATCTCAATCACAACGACAATTTTTTGAATTTCAAATTAGTTGTAAATATGGCAATTTTTGCATTAAGATAAATGTTAGCAAAGATTATACTGATAATTTTTAACCCCCTTATTAACAAAGGTAACACTAGCCATTTCAATAATAAAAGTAAACAATTCCAATTGTTTGCATAGTAGATTGTACTTTTTCTAGCATATATCTGACTCTTTATTCCTTTAAAACCCATTGCTAGCACAGAATTTTTAAAAAATAATTTTTATTTAAATAATTTTATTCTTTTAATTTTATCTAAATAAATTAAACTTTTATTTAAATAATTTATTATGTTATATCTCAATTGTTGTCCCCTTACTTGTATATTCCCAGATCCCCTACTTCCCTCTTTTACCCTATTCCCCTCCCCTAGGTCTGTCACAGAAGGGGACCTCCTCCTCCATCATATGGTCACAGCTTATCTTGTTTCATCTGGGTAGCCTGCTTCCCCTTCCTCTGAGTACCACCATAAAATCTTAAAAGCTTTCTTTAATAGCCTATCCCAGTTTGAATCATTTGGTAATTAAAATATTCTTCCTAAGTAACTTATCAATATATTTTAAATGAATTACTTGAATTCTGTAGAAAAGTTCAAAGACGAGAATACTTGCTTCTCATACTATCAAAGCTTCATTGTACATACTACTAACCTATGGTCATATTGCTTGGTACTTAGCTACATTTTGTTGAACAAAATTAAATATTGTTATATATGTATATATTTCAAAATTTATACTTTGTTAAAGAACCTGTAATAAATAATATTTCTTTCATAAGATAGTTTTCTAAATTATCACTTTTTACTGCAACTGATAAATATTCCATTTTAAGACTATGTCATAAAATATTCAATCATTAAATGACTTCTGAGCATTTCCAAAAACTCAAGAAAGCTATCTTAGTTCCATATTGTTTTATTACTCCTAATAATTTATTTTAACAAACTGTTCAGCACTGTAGAACAAATTGGATGACTAATGTTGTATATCAATGCAGACTCTGGCAGAACACTGTTCTCAATATCAAGGCAAACAATTGCTGAGCTATCCATAGGATGCATGCAACATAGAATGCTTGTAACCATGGGGCTTACATCATTTGTCTTAGATTTAAAGCATATTACAAACACATTTAAAATGAGATCATATGCATGTATACACCAAAACAGTGGTTGTTTTGTATATAGAATAAACATTTTATTGATATAATATCTGAGATTTAAAACTGGAATGCTACTAATCCACAAATTCCAGATTCCAGAATTCATAAATACCAGAATTCTTTTATACATTGTTGGTAAGGAGGAATTGTATTTTACTATCAACTCTTTGGAAGTCAATTGGAAGTTATTATCAACATTTACTGTGTAATGACTGAGTGGTTTCATCTATTAAGGTTCTATTCATAAACAAAGCAAAGTTAAAATAGACAAAATTTTTATGTACGTGGATACCTTTCAGCATGTAATCAATAAAACAAAATCAAACAGAAACTTTTGATAACATAAAATATTCTTTAATAGTGAAATGATGCAGATATTCAGTAGGCTAATATTAGCTATTATAAAAAATGTAGAAGTACTGACTGTGCTGGTCTTGGCATTTGCTCATGTTTTATTGTTAAGTGATATTATAGTTATCAGTATTTCATACACATACTGGCAGCCGTGCATATATAGAGGCATACGTCTGCATACATGCGTACATACACACATACATACATATTACATACTAGGGGCTTATGGGTAGTTTTAACCATATTTTTTTAGCTTTTACTATTACTGACTTTCATTATTTACTTATTCATTCATTTATCTAGTACAAGATTCCTAGAGTCCCAATCTTGACTTAAAAATACAATAATTTCAAACCATGTGAAGAGTATCATTGCTAAATACCCATGAGTATTTTGACATGATTATTTAAAATCCAGTTTGGGGTTTATTACTATAGCAAAATTAATAAAAATTAACATATTTATTTTTACTTGGAGGTTACCATATTCTAAACTCTCACACTGCTTACCAAATTAGGTAGTAGTAGTAGTTCATCAGACTGGGTAATATTCTATTTCATTCATGTTCCTTGCATGTACTTTGACACAAGTGCTAATGAGCAATGCAATGGCTAAACAAATTGAAACACTGAAAGAGATGGATTTGCAGTTCTCAATAAGACAAAAAATAGAGAGTAGAATAAGAGTAATCAGTCCTCTTGGGTAAACAATTATTGATTCTTCTTTGCATACTGTAGAAAGAAATGTGGTAATTGTACTGTAAAACTAAATAGGATTAAATACAAGCTCTGTAAAATACTGAATCTTGGACAGAGTTTGTTTGTACTTCTAACTTGTAATTCATGTTTGGTTAGTAACAAACATAAAAATGACATATTTAATTGCTAATTGTCATTGTTTTGTAGTTATTAGTCGATCTTCACACCAAATTTCCCTATGCCAAACATATACAATTTTTGTTCAGAAATGACAAAATATAAACTTTAAATGAGATACCACCCATAGAAAAATATTGTGTCGCATAATTTCTATATCATTCATGGCCCAAGTGTAGCAGAGAAGTCTAATACATTTTCCCTAAATAATTATGGAGATGTGTTGGCTTAATATTAATGTCTCTGTTTTGAATAATAAATTTTTGAATAATAAAATATGCCTTATAAATTAAATGTAAACATACCTGTGGCCATGTGTTGAAAAATCTCAATATGGATCTACAATTCCACATAAGGTCTATATTTTGGAAGGCATTATCTTAGAAAGATGCCATTTCTCTTTTAGATATATAATGTGATTAGATGCAATTGAGTTGCTATTAATAATGCTATTGAGAACTAAATGTTAATGAAGGATTGGACATTTTAATTGAAGTAACTTACTTAACCATCAAAACCCTAAAAAATAGTTACTATAAGTATCTGTAATTCATAGGTGTAGAAATAAAGCAACTTGTGGAAAATGAAATAGTAATTTAATGATTAAATAGTATTTCAACCTCAGGCATGTTGTCCTCTAAAACATATGCTTTTAACGAATGAATAATTGGCTCAATAGCAAGTTCAGTCCTTGATGGACATTATGGACTAAAATGGATTTGATAAGTTACTAAGGTATCTCTGAGAAAATTCATAGTAGTACATAGTGTGATTAACAATTTGGGAACTTTAGGAGTTGCTTGTATATTTATATACATAGCTATGACTTCTATTTTAATACTTGTCCCATAAGGATTCATGAAATATTTTAGTTTTTATTACTCACCTTTCAGTTAGCTATATTTAGAAATCTATTGAAAACATTAAAAATTAGAAACATTTACTGTGCTTCTGATCTCAGCCTTGATATTAAGTAACCAGGGAATGATCTTACCTTCCACAATTAATATCAATGATGTGGCTGAGTGATTATTCTCTTCCTTTGTCAGTTCCTATCTCTTATACACTATACCTATACCTTTGTTTTTATCTCCCAACCTCCATACTATCTTTCTCTGCTTTGTATCATGTTTTGAAAGATTGACATTATACATTTTCTTTATTAATTTTGGGTGGGGACAGTGTGGATGATTAGACGATTAATCAGAAGATATAAAGATCATGAGGTTTAGTGATTTTTCTTTATGCTACTTCCTTGTGTAGTCAACATAGACATTTCACTAAGATGCCATATTGTCATTCCATTTTAAGATTGCTGTCACAATCAACTTTTTTGACTCACTTCTTTGGCTTTTTATCCCATACTACCCCAAATATTTCAACTTGTCCATTCTTTTATTGTTGTCATAAATTGTCCACATCTTCAAAACTATTTTTTAAAAATTTCCCCACAATACTCATTTTGAACTGATATGCCTGGTATGGTGGTCTGAATAAGAATGCACCCCATAGCCTCATACATTTAAATGCTTAGTCATCAAGGGGTGGCACTACTTGAGAGGGATTAGGAGGTGTAGCCTTATTGGAGGAAGTGTTACTGGAGGTTGGCTTTGAGGTTTCTGAAGCTCAAGCCAGCCCTAGTTTTTCTTTTCTTCTCCGATTGCCTGCTGATCTGAATGTAGAACTCTCAGCTAGTTCTCCAACACCATGTTTACCTGTGTGGCACCATGCTCCCCACCATGAAAAGAATGAATTAAATTGTTTAAGTTTTAAGCAAGCCCAATTAAATGCTTTCTTTATAAGATATGCAGTGGTCAAAATTTCTCTTCACAGAAATAGAACACCGACTAAGAGAGTGTTGTACTTGATTATCAATAGCCATCAATATCTAGGAGGACATTGATCAATTCACCTGTATCTCTCTGGGTTTGTAAATCCCATGGTTGAACAAATTTATCTTGGACTGGTGAGATGTGCTAGCCACATCAATGGGTAAAGTGCTAGCCACATAAACCTGATAACAATGTTTTGTTCCTTCAAACCATGCAAAGGCAAGAACCAACTTCACAAACTTAGCCTCTGACCTCCACATGCACATAATAGAGTGTGAACACATGTACACACAGACAAACACAGATACAGACAGACTGTCTCTCTCTCTCTCTCTCTCTCTCTCTCTCTCTCTCTCTCTCTCTCTCTCTCTCTCACACACACACACACACACACACACACACACACAGCAACCACCACCCACCACCACCACCACCACCACACCATACATACAATAGTAATGAGTAAAAGCAGAAATTTACTTCAAAGAAAGTCTGCTATTTCAGGTTAAGTTTCTATCATACAGATAAGTAACTGTCAGCAATTCATGTATTAAAGGCTTAGAATGTAGCCCGTGGGATGCCCTTAGGTTAATGTATACCCTTTAAAAAGATAATAAAAACCATGGCCTATCTGTTCATCTATGATATTTTAGCTATGTGGTTTTTTATATCTATCTGTAATGAAAAGCCTCACCTCAAGGCCCAAACAACAGAGTTAACTGAATATTGATATTGCAAAATTGAACCAAAATTAACTTTGTTATTTATGTATTAAGTTTTTCACATATATTTTTATATCAGTGATGTATTAATTGCATTTCTGATGCTGGTATAAAATACTATGACTATGGCAGTCAACCAAAGTAAAAGTTTATTTGGTCTTATGATTCTAGGGGGGAAAGTGTTCATCAGGGCATAAGCATTGCATCAGGAGCATTAAGCTGAAAGTTCACATCTCCAACCACAAAGATAAAACAGAAAGAGCAAATGAAGTGAGGTTAGGCTATGCAATCCTACAGTCTGCTCCTAATGGTATAAAGCTTCCATCAAGGCTCCACTAGTTCCCCAAACAGCACCACTAACTAGTGACCAAGTATTCAAATACCAGATGCAATGAAAGACATTTCTTACTCAAACCACAAATAGAAACACAGAGATATTCAAGAGCATCCTTGCTGGTATAACTAAACAAAAAATTAAAGCTAAAATATATAAGGTCCAAATACTTCTTTACCTGGTGCTTCTATTTTCTCTATTGTATTGGCTTAAAACCTTGAAATAATAAAACTGTGTTTTCCTTACTAGAGAAGCTTATTGCTTGTCTGCAGGTGGTATGAGCAATGAGGTTTTGTAAAAAGATTGATCTTTCATTTTTAATTATTTTTTATTAACTAAATAATTAATTTACTTTACATCCCTGGTAGGGGATCTTTCCTCTTCCCTTAGTCCTTCCTTCTCACCTCCACTATCATCCTTTCCTTTCATTTTCCCTCTTAAATCCATTCATTTCTCCATGCCTTGCCCTCCCCTATTCTCAGAGAAGGGGCGACTTCCCAAGGTATCAACTTGCCTGAGCATATCAAGTAGGACTGGGCCCATCTTCTACAGAGGCTAGACAAGTCTGTTCCTTTAAGAGAAAGGGATCCAAAGACAGGCAATAGAGTCAGAAGCAGCTGCTGTTCTTACTGTTAGAGGTCCCTCATGAGGACCAAACTGTACATCTGTTACATATGTATGGGGATCCTATAACCATCTCATTGATGTTCTTTGGTGGTTCAGTCTTTGTAAGCATTTATGTGTCCAGGTTAGTTGATTCTGTAGGTTTTCCAATGGTGTCCATGACCTCTCTGGCTCTTGAAATCCTTTATCTCCCTCCTATGTAAGATTTACAGAGCTCCACTAATGTTTTGTTGTGTATCTCTCCATCTGTTTCCATCAGCTGCTGTGAGAATCCACTAAGACTATCAGAATATTATTATAGGGTCAGTGGTAGCCTCTTTGTCATGACATGCAACTCAAAATGGGTCAATCATTAATTGGCTGGATTGAAGGATTTGTGTTTGGGTTGGTATCTCCCTCCTGCCACTGGAAGTCTCCCATGCCTACAGGAGGTGGCCAATTTGGGCTCCATTTCCCAGCTGCTAGGAGTCTCAGCTAGGGTCCCTTGAGCCCTCCTCTCCCAACAGAATCTCTCCTACACATTTTAGTTCTCTCTCCCAGCTCTCTCCCATTTCCACACACCTGATCCACACCCCAGTTTCCCTCTACATGTACTCTTTCACTAGTTCCTTCTCTCAGTCTATCTGTCAATTTTATTTCCCTTTCTGAGTGAAATTTAAGCATCCTCTTTTGGGCCTTTCTTGTTATTTAACTTCTTAGGGGGGTATATGGATTGTAGAATATATCCTATACTTTATGGTTAATATCACTTATAAGTGAGTATAAACCATACATTTCTTTCTTGGTCTGGATTACCTCACTCAGGATGATATTTTCTAGTTCCATCCATTTGTCTACAAATTACATGATTTCGTTGTTTGTAATAGCTGGGTAGTATTCCATTTGTGTAAATGTACCACAGTTTCTTTATGTATTCTTCAGCTGAGGGATATCTAGGCTATCTCCAGTTTCTGGATATTAAGAATAAATCTGCTATGAACATAGCTGAACAAGTATCCTTATAGTACATCTGAGCATATTTTGGGTATATGCCCAGGATTATATAGCTGGGCCTTGAGGTAGAGTTATTCCCAATTTTCTGAGAAAACGCCAGCTTGATTTCCACAATGGTTGTACAAGTTTGCACTCTCACCAGCAATAGAGGAGTGTTTCTCTTGCTGCATATTCTCACCAGCATGTCCTGTCACTAGAGACTTTGATCTTAGCCATTCTGAAGGGTATAAGTTGGAATCTCAGAGCCATTTTGATTTGCATTTCTCTGGTAACTATTGACTTTGAGTATGTCTTTAAGTACTTCTCAGCCATTCATGATTACAGTGTTAAGAATTCTCTGTTTAGCCCATTTTTAATTGGGTTATTGAGTTTGATGTTGTTTAATTTCTTGAGTTCTTTATATATTTTGTATATTAGCCCTTCATCAGATGTAGAATTGGTGAAGATTGTTTGCCATTCAGTAGGCTGCTGTTATGTCCTATTGACATTGTCCTTTGTATTACAGAAACTGGTTCAAGAGTTCTCATTCATTAATTGCTGATCTTAGTGCCTAAGCTGTTGGTATTCTGTTCAGGACTTGGTTTCCTGTACCAATGAGTTAAAGGCTGCTATCTACTTTTTCTTCTAACAGATTTACTGTGTCTGGATTTATGTTGAGATCTTTTTGTTAATTATTATTCACTTATATCCCGCTACTTTATGTCCCACCCTTCCTCCCTCTTCTATCCCTCATCTCCTATCCTTCAGAAAAGGGGAGCGCCCCCCCCCACTAACCCACCCCAGCACAACAAGTCACAAAAGGACTGAGAAAATCCTTTTCCTCAGTGGCCTGGCAAGGCAGCACTTCCAGGGAAAAATTATTTAAAAGTACTTGTCAGAGACATCCCGTGTTGCACTGACTAGGGGACCCACATGTTGAGGTCCTTGATACACTTGGTCTTGAGTTTTGTATTGGGCGATAAATATGGATCCATTTGCATTCTTTTTTTGTTGTTGTTGTATGGTTTTGGTTTCTTTATCAAAAATCAGATGTCTCTAGATGTAGGTTTATCTCTTGGTCTTTGATTCAATTCCTTTGATCAATCTGTCTGTTTTTATGACAATAGTATGAAAATTTTATTACTATTGCTTTGTAGTACACCTTGAAATGAAGGACAGTGATATCTTTATAGTATAGGATTGTTTTAGTTATCCTGAGTTTTTTTTTCCCAAATGAGGCTGAGAATTACTCTTTTAAAGTATGTGAAGAATTTTGTTGGGAATTGTATGGAATTTATACAATGATTTTGTTAAGATGGCCATTTTATGACGGTCATTCTACTGATCCATGAGCATTGGAGATATTTCCATCTTCTGATGTCATCTTCTAGTTCTTTCTTAAGAGACTTGAAATTCTTGTCATATAGGTATTCACATGCTCTGTTAGAGTTACACCAAGATGTTTAATATTATTGGTGACTATTATGAAGTGTGTAATTTCCCTAATTTCTATCTCAGCCAGTCTAGAATTGTATAAATAATATATGAACATATCATAAAAATGATATATAAATCATAAGTAGAAGGCTACAATTTTAAGTTAATTTTATATACAGCCACTTTGCTGAAGGTGTTTATCAGCTGAAGAAGTTCTTGGTAGAATTTTGTGGGTCACGTGTGTATACTATCTATCATCTGCAAAAGGAATACTGTGACTTCTTCATTTTTAACTTGTATCTCTTTTATTTTCTTTAGATGTTCTAGCTAGAACTTCAAGTACTTTGTTGAATAGATATGGGGAGAGTGGGCAGCCTTGCCTTGTCCCTGAATTTAGTAAAACTGCTTTAATTTCTCACTATTTTATTTGATGTTGGCTATTGACTTGCTATATATTGTCTTTAGGCATGCAACTTGTATCCCTGATTTCCCCAATACTTTTAACATAAGTGTTTAATTTTTGTCAAAATTTTTTTCTGCATGTAATGAGATGTTCATGCCATTTTTCTTTCAGTTTCTGTATATGGTAAATTACACTGATGGATTTTCCTATGTTGAATCACCCATGCATCCCTAGGTTTAAGCTTACTTGATCATGGTAGATGATGTTTTTTTGTTTTTGTGTATTCATGTAATCAGTTTGTGAGTATTTTATTAAGTGTTTTTTCACCAATATTTATAAAGGAAATTGGTCTGAAATTATCTTTCTTTTTTGAGTCTTTGTGGAGTTTAGATATCAGAATGACTCTGACCTCAGGATAAATTTGGTAATGCTCTTTCTGTTTCTAATTTATAGAATAGTTTGAAGAGTATTTTCATTTTTATTTAATTTATTTAATTTTTTATATTTTATTAATTTATTCATATTACATCTCCATGGTTATCCCATCCTTTGTATCATCCCATTCCTCCTTCCTTCTCATTTTCCCCTTACTCCCCTCCCCTATAACTTCCTCCCCCATATATGCTCATAGGGTATTTTTATTAGCTATACTTTGAAGTCTGAAGGAATTCAATGCTAAAACCATCTGGCCCAGGGCCTTTTTGTTGTTGTTGTTATGAGACTTATAATGACTCCTTTATTTCATTAGTGGCTATTGGTCTATTTAAATTGTTTACCTGATCTTGATCTCGATTTAATTTGGTGTTAGCTATCATGAACCATCCATTTCATTTACATTTTCAAAATTTTGTGGATTATGAGCTTTTGACGTGGGACCTAATGATTCTTTGTATTACTTCAGTGTCTCCCTTTTCATTTTTGATTTTTGTTAATTTGGGTAATATCTCTTTGCCTTTTCACTAGTTTGGCTAAGGATTTCTCTATCTTATTCAATTTCTGGAAAAAAAGTAGCTCTATGTTTTGTTGATTGTTTGTGTTGTTCTCTTTCTTTCTAATTTATCAGTGTCAGCTCTGAGTTTGACCATTTTCTGCCATTGATTCTTCTTGGGTGTGATTGCTTTATTTTTGTTTTAGAGCTTTCAGGTGTACTTTTAAACTGATAATATGAAATATTTCCAAGTTCTTTTTGAAAGCACTTAATGTTATGAACTTTCTTTTTAGCACTGATTTTATTGTGTCCCATGAGTTTTGGTATGTTGTACATTCATCCTCACTGATTTCTAAAAAGTCTTTCATTTCTTTATTCATTCCTTGATCCATTGGTCATGGAGTAGAGAGTTGTTCAGTTTCCATGAGTTTGTAGGCATTCTGTTGTTCCTCTTGTTGAAACCCAGTGCTAATCCATGAAGGTCTGATAAGATATGGGGAGTTATTTCAATTTTATTGTATCTGTTGAAATGTGCCTTGCATCCAAGTAGATAATTGATTTAGGAGAAGGTTACATGAGGTGAGGAAAAGAAAGCATATCCTTTTGTGTTTGAGTGAGATGTTATCTAAATATCTGTTAAGTTCATTTGATTCATAATGTCTGTTAGTTTCATTATTTTACTATTTAGTTTCTGTCTGGGGATGGCCTGTCCACTGATAAGAGTGAAGTGTTAAACTCTCCTACTATTAACATGTATGGTTTCAGATATGATTTAAGCTTCAGTAATATTTCTTTTAGAAATGTGGGTGCTTTCACATTTGGGACATAGCTATTCAGAATTGAAATGCCATCTTGGTGGGGTTTTTTTTCATTGATGAGTATTAAATGCAATTCTCCATCTCTGATTAATTTTGGTTGGAAACGTATTTTGTTAGATATAAGAATGTGTACTCCAGCTTGCTTCTTGGGTCCATTTGCTTGGAAAATCTTTTTCCAGCCCTCTACTGTGAGGTAATGTTTGTCTTTATTGATGAAGTGGGTTTGTTGTATGCAGCAGAATGATGGATCATGTTTTCACATCTTATTCTGTTAGCCTATGTTTTTTTATTTTAGTTTTTCAAAACAGGATTTCTCTTTGTATCTTTGGCTATCATAGACTCACTTTGTAAACCAGGCTGGTCTCAAACTCACAGAGGTCCACCTGCCTCTGACTCCCAAGTGCTGGGATTAAAGGTGTGTGCCGCTATGCCTGGTTTAGTTTATGTCTTTTTATCAGGGAATTGAGTCCATTGACTTTGAGCAATATTAATGACCAATGATTGTTAATTCCTGTTATTTTGATGATGGTTTGATAGTGTGGAGTGTGTGGTTTTGTGTGTGTGTGTGTGTGTGTGTGTGTGTGTGTGTGTGTGTGTGTCCCTTCTTTTGTTTTTTGTTTTTTTTTTCTGGTGTGAAATTATTTGTTTCCTGAGTATTCTTGGTTGTAGTTAATCTCCTTGTGTTTGAGTTTTTCTTCTACTATCCTCTGTAAGGCTGTATTTGAAGAAAGATATTGTTTATTTTAGCTTTGTCATGGAATATGTTGTTTCATCCATCTATGTTAATTGAATGTTTTGCTGGATATACTAGTCTGAGCTGGCATCTGTAGTCTCTTAGAGACTGAAAGATATCTTCCCTTGGTATTCTGGCTTTTATACTCTCTATTGAGAAATCTGGTGTAATTCTAATATTTCCTCCATTATATTTAACTTGGCCTTTTTCCCTTGCTGCATTTAGTATTCATTTTTCTTTTATTTACTTAGTGCCTGGAGGATATTTTTCTGGTTCAAACTATTTAGTTTTCTGTAGGCTTCTTGTCCCTTTATAGGCATCTCTTTCTTTAGGTAGGGAAATTTTCTTTCATGATTTTGTTGAAAATATTTTCTAGGCTTTGGCCTGGGACTTTCCATAAAAGACAGCTCCTGTAGTATGCAAAAATATCATATAACTGTAATTACTTTGTATCTTAAGCTGAACCTAAAAGAAATTTTTGGGACCTAAGATAATTATGAGAATAAGATGGTAATGATTGACAAGGAACAGTACTGAAAGGAAATTTCCATTTTTGGAATTAAAAAAAATTAATATACATTTATATCATTATACATATATACAGTAAACTACCTACAGCAAGAAGAACCATGAAACAATCAGGAATTATATAATTGTTACATTCATAGTGTTTTGGTTATTAGTATTTCGCAACCATAAAGAAAATTTCCTATTTTGGTGCTTCTAAAATTCTGAATGTATGTATATATCAAACATATGTCATATTTGTCAACTTAAAATGTCTGTCTAGAACAAAAAAATCCTAACCCATAAACAGCTAAGCTTAATAGTGAAACTAAACTATCTGGTCTTCAACCACATCAGAGACTTGAAAATGAATAAAATTAATTACCTGAATAGACAGGAAGCACAAGTTAGCAGCTTCCAAAATGAGAAGATGACAGAGACACTTTGCTGCCTGATGTCACTCAACACTCTCTATAACCTTGGAGCATCATCTTCAGATTTCTGTCCAATATATCTGACAGACATATTTGTGAAGCAGGAACTATTGAGGACTTACTTACCTGTCTTGGCAGAGTTTGGGTCTGCCTGCATTCAAGCTTGCCCCTTTTAAGGCAGAATTCTGTCTGTGGTAGAAACAAGGATATTTTTCCCAGCTGCTGGTTTGACATATTTGAAGCCATCTCCATAAGAAGATTCATTGATGTTGATCATTTTCTTTGAGGCAGGCTGGGTGTTGCCAGGAGTTAACCTGTATTATTGTAAAAGAATCTTTAAACTAACAAAAATATCTATACATGCCATATGTATAGGTTTTTGAAGATCATACCTAGCAATTTTACCTTATCTATCTATAGAATCGTATGTATCTCTTCTGCCTAGGATGTATATTCTTGTGATAAAAATAGTCTAATAATTGGTATGACCAATATTTGGTCAACTAACAATTAACTTGTATTGCCTAATTATCTTAAACAGCAATAACATTTTAAATTATTGGAAGTAAAACTTGCATTATGATTGAGTTTTCTGTGTACAATACTTCATATTAGAGAATAAATATATATAATGTCTGAAGAAACTTCTTCAATTTGAATTCTATATGAATGTATCAAAATTAAGCTTATTTTGCATCAATACACAACATTCTATAACAGTGAATGATAATAATCTTGTGAGTAACAATTAAGGAATAGAATTGAGGAGTAGATTTAATAATCTACTTTTTGTCCCATCATCCCTATATATTTCTCTATTTCCCCTTCATTATTTTCAAACCCTATCTCCGAAACTAAGAATGAAAGATAAAGAAAAGAGAAACATCCCTGAATCCAACCTTGTTTTCTCTCTGAATATGACAAATAATAAATTATAATCGACTTTCAATGAAAATAAACATCTATAGCTCAAGAAAGAAATCAGAAACCTACCCACAGCCCCTTAATGGAAATAGGGTGTCATTCTCTTAAGGATTCTTCCAGCTGATTTGGGACCAATAATGGCAATGTAGTGACCCAAATAAAACTGGGAAAATGGATAAACAAGCTAGGAACAATATTTGTGGTCCAGTTTCTAAATGTTGAGAAATTCCAGGCTTAATTAGAGTCCTGTGTGGGACAGTCTGAAATGCTAGGCCACTTTGGGACCAGAAGCCTCTTTCAAGTTGCCTGGGAACTGTCTTGCTCTGATGAGAAAAAGCAACTGAAGCACTTGCTGATGAAACAAGAAGGATGCAGGATGTAAAGTGTCCAGCATACTGAGAGGAATGCATCCTGCCAGGTCTGATCCAGTGTCAGTGTCTGGTGCTTTTGTTCTGAAAATGTAAAATTTCTCACAAGCATTATACAGTCTTAAAATTATAAATATATGTGGTGTGTTGGATGCACAGAACAATTAAGGCTGGTTCTCTGTTCTTTGTCTGAACAGAAGAAATACAACTTTAAATCCTCTTAACGCCATACAAAGAATGGATTCTGTAACCAACAAGAAGCCTTGTCTATGCCTAGGTATTCATGTCTCATATGGTTTCAGAGCTATTCCCATGTAGTGGGATTAGCAATATAAGTAACCAGCTTGTTCTGCAGTTTGAGTTATTCACATATTGATTATAGTCCCCTTTCTCATGACCTCCTGATCCTCCGTCCCTCCCTCATCATCTTTCCCTCCCATCCTTAGAAAGGGTAGCCCTCCTCCCCAAACATCTGACTTCAGCCTATCAAGTCTTATCTGTACTGTTTGTATCATCTTGCTGTGTGGCCTGGCATGGCCATCCTACCAGTGGGAAGTGATTCTTTTAATTGAAATTTTTTGTGTGAAATTAATGAAAAGAAACAACACAAGAAAAACATAAATAGAAGTTTATTCCTGGGAAGGAATGGAGAAAATGTGTGAAATTTAAGAAAATATGCTAGGCATGCAGGTGGCAGAAACATTTGCAAAGATTTCTTGCAAAGAGTCAAGGGAGACAATGCTTTGAAATACTAAGATTGCATTTCTTTCAAATCTGCATATTCTGCAGCCCTTAAGCTGCAGCTGAGGAGTTCCAATAAAAGTGATTTAAAAACTCATTCTGGCTGCTTCCAGATGCCTGTCCCCTGAGGTTGCCACCACACATTATTTAATATGAGCTTGATGGTTTCAATCCTCTTCCTGATGTATGATTCAGCTCCTCTATAGGCAGCTCCTTCTGTCTGTAACTGACAGGATGTTGCTAATGACTGAATCTTTGAAAAAAATCCTACTGGTTTTTGACATCTATTTCCTTTACATTATCCATGATTTATTTTATTCCTTTCTACATTTGTGTATTTATATTCATTAATTTATACCTAAATCTGAATCTCTTGAATTCTATCTTAAAATGCCACCTGACAGAATATTCCATCAAAAGAACTAAGAAGAAGAAGAAGAAGAAGAAGAAGAAGAAGAAGAAGAAGAAGAAAGAAAGAAAGAAAGAAAGAAAGAAAATATGACCATGACTCTAGAGTCCTATTACTTTGCAAAAAGCAAAAAAGAAAATTGCACTTTATGCATCTTCTCAAAATGTATGATACTAATAGGATACTAGTGCTGGAAACAGTTAGATTGTGTGTACATACAGGAAGAAATAAATTACATAAGATGTTTCTAATGTTGTTTACAAATGCATAATTTTTAAATGATGCGGGTGTTGATGCTTCTTAAAACACATCCATAGATGTAGATATACATTAAAAGATTTAAGATGGAGTTACCCTATAAATGACAATGATGCTCTGATTTGACATTAGTAGCTAACAAGAAATTAGCACAGTTCCAGGAATGGGTTACCATTTTTAAGGGTTGTCAGCAGATAAATTCAGAAAGACCCTCAAGTAATGAAGGATACTGCCAGTGCTCTTGTTTACTTTCCATAACTTAACAGTAAGAGCATGCCTCTGAAGACAAACAAGCTTTAGTCATAGAACATAGGTATCAAGCAGGTACTCAATTCCTATTGGGTAGCATTCATAGTAAGATTCAAACTATCAAAGGAGAAAAGTATTAGTCAATCATATCACCTATGAAGCCTGTGGGCTGCAGTAATTATTGGCCTAATAAGACATGCCCACAAAAATCATGGGACTAATCAAACTCTTTATTAAATTTATTTAAGTCCTACTTCACTAGATGAAACCTATATCTGAAAGCATTGTTGTTGGCCAAAAAAAAAAATCTATGGCTAGATAGATCATAAGCCCTAGGATGGAACCTATTATTATTATATGTTGCTAGATGGAATGGATATAAAATCAATTCCTAATGAATTATTATTATATCCATATATTAAGACATACTTTAATCCTCAATATCAAAATTGTTACAGTAGTTGTTGACTAACACAGAGAGCCACAACTGACAAAGATTCAGAAATTTAGTTCCAAAGAGAAAGTATATATTGCACTCCTTCCTCCAAAGGCTCAGTGTTCATTGAAGACAACTGAAAAGAAAGAGTGTTAGAGGCAGAGGTGTTGCATGGCTACAAGAAAATATTATGTTCTGGCACAGAGGGATGGCTGCAGATATGAATTTACATACTTTATGACACCATGCAGAAGCCCTGTACAAGCCAAAGACTGATCAAATCTCAGAATAAAGATGGAAGATGAGCATCAAGTTGTACCCCTAGTGAAAGAACTACTGACAAACTTGGAGAGTAATGGTAGGTTTTTGTAAAGAGAGTAGCCCCTAATTAGTCAACTACATTCCAGTAGAAGATAATATACCCAAGAATAATTGAGCACCACACATTTTCCTTGGTAGGGAAAAAAGACACAAAATCATCCACAGTCATAAAATGCTATTTTTCTTATCAAAGTAAAAAGTCTGTCTTATTTTTACAATCATTACCTTCTTTTTCCTTCTTTAAAATTCTTTGGTGAGGAGATGCTTGTGGAGTTAGGATGAAGAAAAAGAAAAAATACATTCGTGTTCTATCTGAGCCACTCTAGGGCCTTAGCTTCCTAAAACTATTTCAATGAGTCTAATTGTATACCTATACAGAATATTTCATTTCTTATACATTTATAAATCAGGACTGAATTTCTGTGAGAAACTGTCTTAATGTGCTTTATATACTTGTTTTATTAATCCCTTTCATAAAAAAGGTATACAGAGAAATAGACGGATGTAAGCAAAATTAGGTTTGCATACATGTTGATTTTGAGGTTCATAAATAGTTCTAGATGCAAATACCTGGTTGGTTTTCAGTAGCTGTGGGCATAGCCAGAGCAAAGGGAAGTGGAGTGAATCCAATTCCAAGCCTCTGAGTATCTATTTTCCTCTCAGTATTCCTCTTTGCCAGTTTGGCAGTTGATCTGTGCTAATCAAATCCATCAGGGATTGACAGGTGGTGGTGAGTGGGTAATAGAATTTCAATCTATTTAACATAATCGTAGTATTTTGCGCAATTCCCAGAAAATTGTATGGTATTATTTTAATAAGTGAATTAGCAAAAGTGAGCACTTCACAATTTTCACTGTTAATTATTTAAAGTACTATTTAACTTCATTGACCATGTTGGTCACGGGACATGTATTATTTACATTCCAAGCACATTATTAACAAATAAGAAATAAAATTTAAAAAATTCTTTACTTTTGAATCAACCAATGAAAAACGTATATTGCAACTGATAATTGGTCCCTTCATACAAGCACTTAAATTACTCTTATATGTGAAACTATGTAGAGAATATTAATCCAGCAACATAGCTACTCTGGCATGGGATCACATCCAATGACCTAGGTCTGTGTGATCCAGTTGGAATAGTCATGACCTTAATAAACATCTTTATTCCTTCTGGCTGAAATACAAATCTTTAATCCCTCTGTCTGGAATATGGACAGGCCTTTAGTACACCTTTAATCCCCCAAAATGACTTCTAACTGAGTAGATTAAATGACAAATATGAGAGAGAGAGAGAGAGAGAGAGAGAGAGAGAGAGAGAACTACTTAACTGCTTAAGAGCAGTACATGAAGAGATTTAGACAGTACAGTACCACACAGTACTGAGGAGTGGAGTAAAGTATAGTACAGAAACACAATAGAGTTCATGCAGTCAGGTTGAGTTCTGGCAGTTTGGTGTTGTTCAGTTAATGAAGTTCAGGGGCAAATTTTCCAAGCACAACAATTCAGTGAGAATACTAGAAAAGTCTTTCTGAAATAGTTAGCTTGGAGAGGAGATTTACACCAGAATAGCTGAGTTGAAG
This sequence comes from Acomys minous, assembly GCF_964271855.1. NCBI lineage: Eukaryota > Metazoa > Chordata > Mammalia > Rodentia > Muridae > Acomys > Acomys minous. The sequence continues at coordinate 52,066,992 of NC_140488.1, forward strand.
CAGCAAGGCAAAGTTTAGTAAGAACTAGATAGGGTGAGGTTATTCAGCAGTAAGTCTAAGAGGCTAAAAACATCATAGGATAGCTTAGCAGACAGAGGCTGGAAACTGATGCCTTCGCTGCCCAGGCTTGCAGAAAATAGATTGTATGGAGACTAGAAGCTTTCAGGCCTAGGCCTAAGGATATTTAGATAGAAGCACTATGGGTTCACCCAAAGCCACTATTTGTAAAGCTTGGCTATGACATTTATCTCATTCCATTATCTAAGGAAATAAAAACATTTACCACAGAATTAATATTCTACATCCTACATTTTCTGTTCATATTATATGGCCTCTTATATGTCCATAGATGTGTTACTACAATTCATCCCAGTAATTTTTTTTTTGCTTTTTGTGCATATGTATCATAGAAACATGCGTGTACAAGTAACATTAGAGTACGTATTTCACTTCACATGGACAGTGGTAAACATGACTAGCTGCTTTTATGATAGTGTTGTCAATAACAGATTTTTAACATATTTCCAAAATGTGAGCAATATCAGGTACTTAAGCTAAGAGTTCTGAATTGTTACCAATGTTCAATTAATATAAAAACCAAGGGAAACATGAGATGTTTGGTGTATGTACACACATTAAATGATGTCTTTTTTACTGTTTACTAGAATTGTATGTAGGAAAAATATTATCAATACATACTCTAATGCAAATAAAAATTAATTTTCTTTGATTAAAAATTCACTCTGCTAGGCATTGTGGTGACACATGCCTGTAATCTCAGCACTCTGGGAGGCAGAGGCAGGCAAATCTTTGTGAGTTTGAGGCCAGCCTGATCTACAAAGTGAGTCCAGGACAATGGAGAAATCCTGTCTCAAAAAAAAAAAAAACACAAAACAAATCAAATAAAAACAAAACAACAACAAAAAATCCACCAAAAAGTCATTCCAGGGAATCAGTACAGAAAGCATTATGTACAAAGTAGTACATGTTCTGATCCTATCTCTGAATGTATAAGGTAACCAATATTTTCATATAAAGGTCACTGGGAGAAATGAGTCAGAGCCATCTGAATGGATGTACTAAAAAAATGATGTACTTTTGGCTGCTCGTCATCCAAGGAATAATTTTGTAGTGTATTACCTGGAATTATCATCCCATGTTTCAAAGTTGTACATTCCTTTCCTTTCTTATAGACCACAAGATAATATGATTATTCCACTCTTGAATATAAAGTGAATGACAAAAGGAAGTTTTGATAGTTAAAAGTAATTTATTTTACATGCTACTATATCTAGAAGTAACACTTTTTTTTTCCAGAGTAGGAGGGTACTTGGAAATATTGATGATTCCATCAGAGACAGATTTTTCATTTAAAAATGTATTTATTATAATTTATTCACATTGCATTCCAATTATTATCCCCTCTCTCTTATCTTCCAGTTCCCACTCTCCCTTTCCTGCCCTATTCCCCTTCCCTAGAGACCTGACATGGGGGAGGCCTTCTCCCCCAATGTCTGATCACAGTCTATCAGGTCTCTTCAGGGTAGCCTGCATCCCCTTCCTCTGATTTTTCTGAATAATGAATTATTGTATATCCAAAGCTTTCTTGTATTCAGAAGTCTATATGCCAGTATAACATTTTAATGAATCTGTTTGTATTGCCTAGAATATTTACAATATTTTACTATTACTACACTGTAAAACAATGTTATATTTCCTACAATATTTCCTGATATCTTTATAGTAATAATGCTTAACAAGGTGTTTATTGTGCCTTCTGGAGATCTCAAGAATATATCATACATTTGGCATAATAACCCCTAAATATATAATTAAAATTTCCCAAAGAGTATCATTGTTTCTATTTTGGGAAATGGATCATGTTTTCCCACAGAAAGAAAACAATGTAAGAAAATGGTTGTAAGAAACATATCACTTTAGGATTTAACTTTTTTTAAGGTTATATAATTTTTCAGTAATTTGTTTATTTAAATGGTTCTATATAAAATATCAGACAGACACAGATTAACATATGTCAATTTCTACTAAGAATAGTAACAAAAAGTCTTATCAGAATTTTTCAATTTTTTATTATGTTTTCATTCTTTGGTAAGTTCACACATGGATATCCAATATTTGGGACATTTTATTTTATTTTTTAATTGTTTTTACTAATTTATTCAGATTACTTCTCAATTGTTATCTGATCACTTGTATCCTCCCGTTCCTCCCTCCCTCCCTTCGCGCTTTCACCTTATTCCCTCAGCTATTAAAAACAAGGAAATCCTGAATTTGTGGACAAATGGATGGATCTACAAATGATCAGACAGAGTGAGTTATCCCAGAAGCAGAAAGACTCACATGGTGTATACTCACTTATAACTGGGCACTAGCCTAAAAGGCATGCCCCATGAAAATTTCACTTACCAGGAGATTGGGATAGATGTGAGGACATCCTACTGGGGGTCTAGGTAAGAGAAATATAGGAGAATGGGGAAATAGAAGGATCCAGAGGGTCCTAGAAACCTATAAGAAGAACATTGTGATGGGTGGATCAAGGCCCAGGGGGGTCTGCTCAAACTACTGCACTAACCAAGGACAATACAAGCGGTAATCATCAAACCCCTACTCTGATTTGAGGCATTTTATTCTGCCATTATGTCTCATCCCTACTATCCCTACTATCCCTACTATCGCTCATTTCAATTTTTAACTCCAATAAATCCCTTGTGGTCTATATTGCATGCCGATTGTAACTCATAATTCCTAGACTGTTTTAGTTAATTTGTAGCAAGTCAGAAAGAGAACATTAGATGGAGCAAGAGATGAAAAGAGAGAAAAAGGGAGTGGAAATTGCTGAACCCGTGTGATATGTAAGCAGATAGGGTAATACTGGAGAGAAAATATTTAAAAAGGAATGGGGGTTAGGAGATAGATAGGAGGAATGAGTGGGTAGGAGGTTTAACTGAAGGACTATGGATAGTTCATGGATTCTTGGAGAGAGGACATAATTTTCTTCAGTAACGTAGGCACTGATAAATTACACATGTTCCAGTAAACATCCCTTCAATTATGCTCATGAAAACAATCCTAATTAAACTCAGTGGGTCAAAACAAAAGTAAAAGAAGATAGGTTTTTAGACCTTTAATCTTTCATTTCTTCCTTCTTTCCTTCCTTTTTTCCATTCCTACTCCATATTCTCTTTTCTCTTTCTTCCTATTCTTTTGACATCGCAGACTTTCCTGAGACTCACTATGTGCCTGAGGGATAATTTGAATTTTTGATACTTTTGCATCCAAGCCATAGTGCTGGAATTAATACCCAGTTGGTTTGAATGGTGCAGTGCATAGATCTCTTGGTTTCACACATGCTAGGCAAGTACTCTATCAGCTGTTTTCCATTCCAGTGGGGTTTAATTTTGACTCTGTTTCTTATTCCTTTTCTCTGAGGTAAGTTATTCAAGTCTTATAACCTGTTATGAAATGTTTGTTAGAGCAATATTACATGTAGTATTATAACATCAGAAAGTGCAATATAAGTATCATAAACTTAGTAATGATAAGCATGATTTAGCCCAGGATGGCCTCAAACTCATGATCTTTCTGCCTCTGCCTCCTTCAGCAAATCATACATGAACTCTGGTGCCCTATATTTGACCACATCCCTTTGATTGGGAGCCCTGGTGGCACTCAGAGGAAGGACAATAGGCTATCAAGAAGAGACTTTATACCCTATGAGCATATACAGGGGGAGGAGGTCCCCCTCAGTCACAGTCATAGGGGAGGGGAGTAAGGGGAAAATGAGAGGGAGGGAGGAACGGGAGGATACAAGGGTTGGGATAATAATTGAGATGTAATATAAATAAATTAATAAAAAAGTAAAAAATATGAATGGTTTATCATTTCAATAATGTATAGAAAAAGTCAGAACTGTATACTATAGATTTCTTCATTTTGTTTTATATATTGTTATTAATTACTTTGTTTATTCACTTTACATCCTGTTCATACCCCCATTTCTCCTGTGTCCCAAGTCTAACCCTCCTTACTTCTGTCCTTATCGCCCCTTCCCTATTCCTCAGAAAAGGGTGGCCCTGCCATCCACCCAACCCAGCTGATCAAGTAGCATCAGGACTGAGCACATCCTATTCCCTTGTGGTGAGGCAAGGTAGTCTCACCAGAAGGAAGTGATAAAAATGTTGGCAAGAGAGTCAATGCCAGAGACAGCCCCCACTCCCATTAATAGAGGACTCATATGAAGCCAGAGTTTCCCATTGGCTCCATCTGTGTAGGGGTCTACGTCCAGTCCATGAATGACCCTTGGTTGGTGCTTCCAATTCACAAGCCTCTCTGGACCCTGGTTAGTTGGCTTTGTTGGTCTTCTTGTAGAGTTCCTGTCACCTCCAGGTCTTTTTCTCCTTGCCCCTACTTTTTCACAAGACTCCCTATGCATCACTCAATATTTGTCTGCAAGGCTCAGCATCTGTTTCAAAGTACTGCTGGGTGGAGCCTTTCAGAAGATAGCTATGCTAGGCTCCTGTGTGCAAGCATAATAGAGTATTGCTAATAGTCACAGGGATTGATTCTCTTACAAGGGGTGGGTCTTGTGTTGGGCCAGGCACTGGCTGGACCTTCCTTCAGCCTCTCTTCTTCTACCTTTTCTATCTTCACACCTGCACATATTGTAGATTCCTTTTTCTGGTAAAAGTATAGATGATCATCAAAATGAAATATCAAAGTAAATTGCATCCCTACGCTAAAGGTAATAGACAAAGAAACTGAAGAGCAGAAGGGTTAACATTTGCTCAAGGACACACAATTATTACATCCTTACAGTAGCCAAGAAATATAAACATCTGAAGTATTCATAAGCTATGGATAAAGAAAATACATTGCATGAATTAGAATGTTATTTAGTCATAAAAGAATAAAATCTGGTCATTGTTGTGCAGTGGATGAATCTGGAGGTCATTATGTTAAGTGAAACAAGCAATAATAATTAAGACAAAGGCCTTATAGTCTCTTTCACATAAGTAAACAAGCAAAAAACAAACAAACAAACAAAAACAGGATACCATGCAGGTTGAGAGTAGACTATTAATAGACAGACCCAAGTCTTGGGACAGTTTAGCAGAGACAGCACTGGGGAAAAGTTGATTGCTAGTTATGGTTACAGGTATATAGGAATGAGAACTCCTAATCATTTATCATATCAATGTATAATTTTTATAGATAATAATTAGGTACTATATATTTAAATAAGCTAAAAGAAATATTTTGTTTCATCAGGAAGAAGGTAAGTGTTTAAGGAGACAGATTTGCTTATATTTAGTTAAATGTTATAATATATGTATATATGTATATATATAGGTGTGTATGAATATGTATGTACACACACACACACACACACACACACATATTTTTTCAAATTGGCCCAGTAATATGTATCTTTTTCTGTTTTTCGTTAGTACTTAAGTTTAACTAAATTCTTTCAAATCTCCATAAAAGTGTAAGCCAAATAAGCCCTTTTCTCTCTAAGTTGCTTTTGGTCATGGTCTTTCATCACAGCAATAGTAACCCTAGCTAGGACACGGGTTTGCTATGTTTCTATGATGATTCCCTGAAAAATGACTGAAGAACAAGACAATAACAAATATCATGATTTCCTATTAGCCATTGCAAGAGTTGCATGCCCACTGCTGTGCATAACAAATTCAATTGTGATGAGGATAGATAGCTAGAGATTTGCATTACTAAGAGAATGAACCATGAAAGATGTGGTGTTTGTTAACCAGTTCACTGGGTGGGACAGGCTTGTACTCACTGAAAAATGTAGAGGGAAGTTATGTCAGCAAGGATTCCAGTATTGTTATGGTTGTTTGGTAAAGCCCAGTGGAAGAAGAGACATTCATGAGTTAAGAGGCCTTTGAAAGACTTGAGTAACAGAGTAGCCTGTTAATTGGTACAGAGAAAATCAGAAAGAGATGAGAAAGGGGATGTGTCCTGGTCATTGGAGGTAAAAATATATAAGCTTTTCTTTGATCCAGAAGTACTAGAGTTAAATGAAGAGAAAGCAAAGTGCTGTGCCAGTCGGTCTCTGGAAGGCTTTATAGCCTGAAGAATGCTTTGAAAATGCATAAATGATGAAACAATACAGGTTAAAGGGAATGTGCTTGCTTCATGGATGGGCAATTATCCCCCGAAACTATGCACTCTACTCTGCCATAAGAGAGTGTGCCAGAGGTATAGACTGTTCATATAGATCTCAGGCCTCTCAGAAGACATCTGAGGCTAAGTGGGATTCAATGACAGTGGCTTTGATTATTTTTTGGAGAGATGACTTTTATTTCAGTGTCAGGGTCCAAATCTGGGACCTTGCAATTGCTAGGCAAGAACATTAAGTTTAGGTTTAGGGTTAGAGTTAGGCAAGAATGTTAGCATTGAACTAATCTATCTATTCAATACTTGCACCCTCGAAATTTTTTTATAATAAATAATCTGTCAGTGTGTCTGATTTACTATTATTATCAATTGATGAGCACTCATGCTTATTTGTTCTATCTGGTCGAGTTATTATTTCCATTAAATGAGATATTATTGATGCATTCTTCTTATTATCACTCACAATTCATGATCAATAATGATTAGGATATGGTCCTTCCCCTTCCTCTTCTTCATCTTTTTGAATTATTTATTATGGAATGTAAATATTTATCAGTACCTGATATACTAGCTTACTAGGCAGTGAACGTGTATGATGTGAGTATTGGAAACAATGCTTGATCATGTTACTATCTCTTTTGGTTCTAGGTCTTCCTCTATAAAAGGTAAAAGGGTGGTAAATTGGGAGATCTAAGATGGGGGCGAGCAGTGTGGACAGTGTTTGGAAGCTCCAGTGAACAATTCAGGGAATTGCACAGATTTCTGAGCTAGAAACACCAAGGTCCCCACACCACGGCAGCAGGAGTTGTCCACGGTTCTGAGGGACCAAGGTGTGGAGGACCTGCATGCCCATGCACACGGGAGGAGCACGGATTTTCTAGGATAGGAGCAGCGGTGGCAGAGGCAGCAGCAGCGGCAGCAGTGGCACCAGCGGCACCAGCAGCACCAGCATCAGCAGTGGCAGCAGCTGAGGTTTACAGCTCAGAGCCTTCCGGTGGAGGTGATTGGTGTGGTGGCTGGTGGGAGTTGCTGCGGGAGAGGGGACTCTGGACAGGATTTGGGTCATGTGGTGTCTTGAGACCCAAACTAGACTCAGCGGACAGTTCAGCCCCAGAGTCCCGGGTCCGCTCAGTGCGCTGTGCCGTGGAGACACTGGCTCAGCTTAGAAGCAATTCTGGCTGAGCCACTACCTCAGCGCAGCCACAGCTCCCCTGTTGTGACACAGGCTGGGCAGAGTGCTCAGTTCCACCCTAGGCGCTAGCTCAGTGCAGCTGCAGTTCTCCTGCTGTGATGCAGGCAGGGAGGAGTGCTCAGATCCACCGGAGGCACTTGATCAGCGCAGCCGCTGTTCCCCTGATGTGACGCAGGCTGGGCAGAGTGCTTAGTTCCATAGGAGGAGCGAGCTCAGTGCAGCCGCAGTTCTCCTGCTGTGACAGACGGTTTAGGTCCTGAGAATCTAGCTGAGCTCAACACGTGGTTCAGGCCCAGTGTCCCTGGCTGGACTTGGCAGGGGGCCCAGAAGGCTGTGGATACCTTGGCCTGACCCATTTCTCATTCAGAGACCCAGAACGATTGCAGGAACCACAGCAAAGGGGAGCTGAGGATCACTGGCTGAGAGAGCCCAAAACAACAGGGCTAACCTCCTGCTATCCATATCAGTGAAGCATCAGAGCTTCCAGCCTACGGAAATCGTGAGAAAACAAGTGAATCTATCATCAGACTCCCTCCACCCAACTCTGGAAGTTACCCAAAAAAAAAAAAAAAAAAAAAAAAAAAAAAAAAAAACAGAGATGGAAAGATGTCTAAAGGACAGCGAAAAAGCATACACAAAACAAACAAACAAACAAAAAACAAAACAAAACAACATGGCGTCTCCAGTTTCCAGCTATCACAAAGAAAACAACCCAGAAAACTCAAATACAATGGAAAAACAAGAAAATGACCTCAAATCCTTGGTAATGAGGATGATAATGGAGGAAACAAATAAAATTCATTATCAAATGCAGGAAGATGAAGCCAAACAGGTGAGAGATATGAAAGAAGCACATAGAGTGGAACTAAAAAAATTTCAGGAAAATGTAAACAACCAGATGAAAGAAATAAATAAAACGGTTCAAACTCTGAAGACCTATAAAGGGGCAACGGAAGAAACTCAAGAATATACAAAAAATCAGATGAAAGAAATAAAAAAATCTGTTCAAGATCTGAAGATGAAAATGGATTCAATGATAAACACACAGACAGAAGAAAAACAAGAACAAGAGACCTCAGAGAAGAAGGCGAGCAACACAGAAGTGAGCTTTTCTAACAGAATCCAAGAGATGGAAGAACGAATCTCAGGTCTAGAAGATACAATCACAGAACTTGAAGCAACCATTAAAGAAAATGCCGAATCTGGAAAATTCCTCACACAAAACATCCAAGAAATTGAGGACACCATGAAAAGAAGAAATCTGAGGATAATAGGCATTGAAGAAAGAGAAGATATCAGACTCCAAGGCCCAGAAACTATTCTCAACAAAATCATAGAAGACAATTTCCCCAATCTAAAGAAAGAGATGCCTATAAACATACAAGAGGCCTACAGAACACCAAATAGAATTGACCAGAAAAGAAAAACTGCCTGTCACATAATAATCAAAACACAAAACATACAAACAAAGAAAAAATATTAAAAGCTACAAGGGAAAAGGGCCAAATAACATTTAATGGCAAACCTATCAGAATTACACCTGACTTCTCAGCAGAGACAATCAAAGCCAGAAGGGCTTGGACAGAGATCCTGCAAACCCTATGAGACCACAGATGCGAGGCCAGACTACTTTACCCAGCAAAACTATCAATAACCATTGATGGAGAAAAAAAAATATTCCATGTTAAAACCAAATTCAAACAGTACCTATCCACAAATCCAGCTTTACAGAAGGTACTAGAAGGAAAACTCCATCCCAAAAGGTCAAGTTACAACCAAAACTACTCAGGAAACAGATAAATATACCATGGCAAAAACACAACTTCATAAACGCTCGACTGGAACCAACATCATAATTAAGACTCTTAACAGTCACTGGTCATTAATATCTCTCAACATCAATGGTCTCAATTCTCCAATAAAAAGACACAGACTAACTGATTGGGTGCATAAACAAGATCCAACATTCTTCTGCATTCAAGAAACACATCTCACCCATAATGATAGGTATTACCTCAGGGTAAAAGGTTGGAGAAAATATTCCAAGCAAATGGTCACAAAAAGCAAGCAGGCATAGCCATTTTAATATCAAAGAAAATAGACTTTCAACCAAAATTACTCAAAAGGGATGAGAACTGACACTTCATACTCATCAAAGGTAAAGTCAACCAAGATGACATCAGAATTCTGAACATCTATGCTCCCAATACAAGGGCACCCACATTTGTAAAGATCTGCTAAAAACGCTTAAACCATACATTGATCCCCACACAATAATAGTAGGAGACTTCAACACCCCACTCTCTTTGAAGGATAAGTCATTGAATCAGAAACTAAGCCGAGAAATAACATCAGTATCCAATGCCATGGGTCAAATGGATCTAACAGATATCAATAGAAACTTTCACCCAAACAAGAAAGAATATACCTTCTTCTCTGCACCCCATGGAACCTTCTCCAAAATTGATCACATCGTAGGTCACAAAGCAAGCCTCAACAGACACAAGAGGATTGAAATAATACCTTGTATCCTATCAGATCACCATGGGCTTAGGCTGCAATTCAACAACAACAGATATAAAGAAAGCCTACACGTACGTGGAAACTAAACAACTCTCTGCTAAATGACACCTGGGTCAGGGAAAAAATAAAGAACGAAATCAAGGAGTTTCTGAAATTCAATGAAAATGAAGGAACAACATACCCAAATTTGTGGGATACATTGAAAGCAGTGCTAAGAGGAAAATTCATAGCACTAAGTGCCTTTAAAAAGAAATTGGAAGCATCGCACATAAACACCTTAATGACACAACTGGAAGCCCTAGAAAAAAAAGAAGCAGAAACACCCAAAAGGAGTAGACATCTGGAAATAATCAAACTCAGGGCTGAAATTAACAAATTAGAATCTAAGAAAACAGTCCAAAGAATCAACAAAACCAAGAGCTGGTTCTTTGAGAAAATCAACAAGATAGACAGACCATTAGCCAAACTAACTAAAAGCAGAGAGAGAGAGTATTGAAATCAACAAAATCAGAAATGAAAAGGGAGACATAACAACAGACACTGAAGAAATACAAAGAATCATAAGATCCTACTTTGAAGGCATATATGCCACAAAATTTGAAAATCTAAGGGAAATGGACGATTTTCTTGATCAATTTCACTTGCCAAAGGTGAGTAAAGAGCAGATAAACAAGCTAAATAGTCCCATTTCCCCTACAGAAATTGAAGCAATCATTGATAGTCTCCCAACCAAAAAAAGCCCAGGGCCAGATGGTTTCAGTGCAGAATTCTACCAGAACAGCAAGGGTGAACTAATACTGATACTCTTCAAGCTACTCCAAAAGATAGAAATGGATGGAATATTACCAAATTCATTCTATGAGGCCATAGTCACATTGATACCTAAACCTCACAAAGACTCAACAAAGAAAGAGTATTTCAGACCAATTTCTCTTATGAACATCGATGCAAAAATACTAAATAAAATACTTGCAAAACGAATACAAGAACACATCAACGATATCATTCATCATGACCAAGTAGGCTTCATTCCAGGCATTCAGGGATGGATTAATATACAGAAATCCATCAATGTAATCCGCCATATAAACAAACTGAAAATAAAAAAAACCACATGATCATCTCTTTAGATGCAGAGAAAGCATTTGATAAAATCCAACACCCATTCATATTTAAAGATTTAGAGAGCTCAGGGGTACAAGGCACTTTCCTCTACATAATAAAGGCTATATACAGCAAGCCAATAGCCAAAATCAAAGTAAATGGTGAGATACTCAAGGGAATTCCTCTAAGATCGGGAGCAAGGGAAGGCTGCCCATTCTCTCCATATCTCTTTAATATAGTACTCGAAGTTCTAGCCAGAGCAATAAGACAACAAAAGGAGATCAAGGGTATTCAAATGGGAAAATAGGAAGTCAAATTATCCCTATTTGCAGATGATATGATAGTCTACATAAGTGACCCTCAAAATTCCACCAGAGAACTCCTACAGCTGATAAACACCTTCAGCAAATTGGGTGGATACAAAATTAACTCAAAAAAGTCTGTAGCCTACCTACACACAAATGACAAGCTTGCAGAGGAAGAAATTAGGAAAGCCACACCCTTCACATCAACCACAAGCAATATAAAACATTTAGGACTCTAACTAAGCAAGTGAAAGAATTGTTTGAAAAAAATTTCAAAACTGAAGAAAGAGATTGAAGATGACATGAGGAGATGGAATGATCTTCCTTGCTCATGGATTAGGAGAATTAACATAGTAAAAATGGCCATTCTACCAAAAGCAATCTAGAGATTCAATGCAATCCCTATCAAAACACCTACACAATTTTTAAAGAAATTGAAAGTTCAATTCTGAACTTCATATAGAAAAACAAAAAACCCAGAATAGCTAAAACAATCTTGTACAATAGAAGGTGCTGTGGAGGAATCTCCATACCTGATCTCAAACTGTACTATAAAGCAATAGTAATTAAAACAACATGGTACTGGCACAGCAACAGGCTGGTTGATCAGTGGAATCAAATCGACGACCCAGATATGAATCCACACACATATGGTCACTTGATTTTCGACAAAGAAGCCAAATCCAATCAGTGGAAAAAGGATAGCATCTTAAACAAATGGTGCTGGTCTAACTGGAGGTCTATGTGTAAAAAATTGTAACATGAACCGTATTTGTCACCTTGCACAAATCTCAAATCCCAATGGATTGAAGACCTCAACCTAAAATCAGAGACACTAAGTCACTTAGAATAAAAAGTGGGGAAGAGCCTGGAACATATTGGCACAAGAGACAACTTCCTGAACAGAGCACCAACAGCCCAGGCCTTAATGTCAACAATTAATAAATGGGACCTCATGAGGCTGAGAAACTTCTGTAAGGCTGAAGACACTGTCAAGAGAACAAAGCGACAGCCTACAGACTGGGAAAAGATCTTCACCAACCCTCCGTCTGACGAAGGTCTAATATCCAAAATATGAAAAAAACTCAAGAAACTGAACACCACCAAACCAAATAACCCAATTGAGAAATGGGGCTTGGATCTAAACAGAGAATTCCAAACAGAGGAATATCAAATGGCTGAGAAACACTTAAAGAAATGCTCAACCTCCTTACTCATCAGGGAACTGCAAATCAAAACAACTCTGAGATTCTATCTTACACCCATCAGAATGGCTAAGATCAAAATCTCAAGCGATACCACATACTGGTGAGGATGTGGGGAGAAGAACAGTCCTTTATTGCTGGTGAGAATGCAAACTAGGACAGCCACTTTGGAAATCTATCTGATACTATCACAGAAAAATGGGAATAGGGCTTCCTCAAGACCCAGCTATTCCACTCCTTGGAATATACCCAGAAGATGCTCCAGCACACAACAAGAAAATATGCTCAACCATGTTCATAGCAGCCTTATTCATAATAACCAGATCATGAAAACAGCCTAAGTGTCCCTCAGTACAAGAATGGATAAAGAGACTGTGGTACATATACACTATGGACACTACTCAGCTATTCAAAAGAAGGAATTCCTGAAATTTGCGGATAAATGGATTGATCTAGAAATGATCATAATGAGCGAGTTAACCCAGAAGCAAAAAGACTTAGATGGTTTATACTAACTTATATCTGCATACTAGACCAAGCGGCATGTCCCACAAAAGCCTTCTCATACCAGGAAACTGGGACAGATGGGAGGACATCCTATTGGGACTCTAGATGAGGGAAGCATGGGAGAATAGCAAAGTAGAAGGATCCAGAGGGTCCTAGAAACCTACAAGTAGAACATTATGATAGGCAGATTTGGGCCCAGGGGTCCCGCTCAAACTAAGGCACCAGCCAAGGACAATACAGGCCATAAACTTTAAACCCTTACCCAGATCTAGCCAAAGGTCAGAACAGTCTCCACACTTGAGTGGAGAGTGGGATATGACTATCTCACGTACTCTGGTGCCTCACCTTTGACCATGTCCCCTGGAGTGGGACACCTGGTGGCACTCAGAGGCAGGACAGCAGGTTATCAAGAAGAGACTTGATACCCTATGGGCATATACAGGGGGAGGTAATCCCCCTCAGGAACAGTCATAGGGGAGGGGAATAGGGGGAAAATGGGAGGGAGGGAAGAATGGGAGGATACAAGGGATGGGATAAACATTGAGATGTAACAAGTATAAATTAATAATAAAAAACCAAACCAAACCAAAACAAAACAAATAAACAGCATGGTACTGGCACAGCAAAAGGCTGGTTGATCAGTAGAATTGAATAAAAGACCCAGATATGAATCCACACACATACGGTCACTTGATTTTCGACAAAGAATCCAAATTCATTCAATAGAAAAAGGATAGCATCTTCAACAAATGGTGCTGGTCTAACTGGAAGTTTATGTATAAAAAAATGCAACTGGACCCATATTTGTCACCTTGCAAAAACTCAAATCCAAATGGATTAAAGACCTCAACCTAAAATCAGAGACACTAAGTCACTTAGAATAAAAAGTGGGGAAGAGCCTGGAACATATTGGCATAGGAGACAACATCCTGAACAGAATACCAACAGCCCTGGCCTTAATGTCAACAAGTAATAAATGGGACCTCATGAGGCTGAGAAATTTCTGTAAGGCTGAAGACACTGTCAAGAGAACAAAGCGACAGCCTACAGACTGGGTAAAGATCTTTACCAACCCTACATCTGACAAAGGTCTAATATCCAAAATATATAAAGAACCCAAGAAATTAAACACCACCAAACCAAATAACCCAATTGAGAAATGGGGCTTGGATCTAAACAGAGAATTCTCAACAGAGGAATATGAAATGGCTGAGAAACACTTAAAGAAATGCTCAACCTCCTTAATTATCAGGGAACTGCAAATCAAAACAACTCTGAGATTCCATCTTACACCCATCAGAAGGGCTAAGGTCAAAAATTCAAGTGACACAACATGCTGGCAAGGATGTGGGTAGAGAGGAACACTCCTTCACTGCTGCTGGAAATGCAAATTTGGACAGCCACTTTAGAAATCTATCTGGTACTATCTGAGAAAAATGGGAATAGGGCTTCCTCAAGACCCAGCTATTCCACTCCTTGGACTATACCCAGAAGATGCTCCAGCACACAAGAAGAAAATATGCTCAACCATGTTCATAGCAGCCTTATTCATAATAGCCAGAACATTGAAACAGCCTAAGTGTCCATCAAGATAAGAATGGATAAAGAAAATGTGGTACATATACACTATGGAATACTATTCAGCTATTAAAAACAAGAAATTTCCGAAATTTGTGGATAAATGGATTGAGCTAGAAATGATCATAATGAGTGAGTTAACCCAGAAACAGAAGGATTCAAAGGTATATACTCACTATAACTGCATATTAGCCCAAGGGGCATGTCCCACGAAAGCCTTCACTTACCAAGAAACTGGGACAGATGGGAGGACATCCTATTGGGACTCTAGATGAGAGAAACATGGGAGAATGGTAAAGTAAAAGGATCTAGAGGGTCCTATAAACCTACAAGTAGAACATTATGATAGACAGATTTGGGCCCAGGGGTCCCGCTCAAACTAAGGCACCAGCCAAGGACAATACAGACCATAAACTTTAAACCCTTACCCAGATCTAGCCAATGGTCAGAACAGTCTCCACACTTGAATGGAGAGTGGGATATGACTTTTTCACATACTCTGGTGCCTCCTGGAGGGGGAGACCTGGTGGCACTCAGAGGAAGGACAGCAGGTTACCAAGAAGAGATTTGATACCCTATGAGCATATACAGGGGGAGGTAATCCCCTTCAGGATCAGTCATAGGGGAGGGGAATAGGGGGAAAGTGGGAGGGAGGGAAGAATGGGAGGATACCAGGGATGGGATAACCATTGAGATGTAACAAGAATAAATTAATAAAAAATAAAAATTAAAAATAAATGTACGTAAATTAAAAAAAATCAAACAACAACAACAACAACAAAAAAAAACCAACCCCCCCAAAAACTAAAAGGATTACACAAGTCAAAAGCTTTTACTATATTTATGCAATTATTTGATAGTATTTAATAGAGGGAAAGAAAGACAGAGGAATAAAGAAGAGAGAACGTTAATTTTTTTAAATTTTATTTTATTAATATATTCATATTACATCTCAATTGTTATCCCATCCCTTGTATCCTCCCATTCCTTCCTCCCATTTTCCCCTTACTCCCCTCCCCTATGACTGTGCCTGAGGGGGACTTCCTCCCCCGTATATGCTCATAGGGTATCAAGACTCTTCTTGGTAACCTGCTATCCTTCCTCTGAGTGCCACCAGGGGTTCCCATTCAGGGCACGTGGTCAAATATGAGGCGCCAGAGTACGTGTGAAAGTCTGACCCCACTCTCCACTCAACTGTGGAGAATGCCTTGTCCATTGGCTAGATCTGGGTAGGGGTTTGAAGTTTATGGCCTGTATTGTCCTAGGCTGGTGCCATGGTTTGAGCGGGACCCCTGGGCCCAAATCTGCCTATCATAATTTTTTTCTTTTGGTTTCTAGGATCCTCTGTATCCCTCAAGTTTGCCACTCTCCAATGCTTCTCTCATCCAGAGTCCCAATAGGATGTCTTCCCCTCTGTCCCAGTTTCCTGGTAAGTGAAGGCTTTTGTGGGACATGCCCCTTGGACTAGTATGCAGATATATATACCATCTAACTCTTTCTGCTTCTCGGTTAACTCACTCATTTTGATTATTTCTAGTTTAATCCATTTGTAAAACACACACCATGGTGTTACGCATTTAGTACAGAACACTGAATATAATGGAGGCTCAACAGATAGATTTTGACAGGATGTTGAGTTTAAGGTTTTTTCTTTTTTAATGAGGCACTACATTAGCCAGGATTGCTATCACATGTCTGTAATCCTAATACTTAAAAAAAGAAAAGAAATTGGGGAAGGAGGACTGTAAAATCAATATCATCCCAGGATATAAAGAAAAAAATATTTAAAAAGACCTAATTGCTGAAGACACTGAGTTTAACCTACATGACAGAGAAATCAGGCTGGGGCTGATCTGGATGTCTGTCTTTTTTTTTGGGGGGGGGTCTTTCTTTGTCCTGGAAATTGTTATTTAAACTTATAGAAGAGGAAATGGAAAAAAAAGATAGCATCTTCAACAAATGGTGCTTGTCTGATTGGATGGCCACATGTAGAAAAATGCAAATAGATCCATATCTATCATCCTGCACAAAACTAAGGTCTAAATGGATTAAAGACCTCAACATAAAACCAGCCATATTAAATCTGTTAGAAGAAAAATTGGGGAAGAGCCCTGAGCTCATTGGCACAGGAGACACTTTCTCGAACAGAACACCAACAACTCAGATTCTAAGATCAACAAGGAATGAATGGGACTTTATAAAACTGAAAAGCTTCTGTAAGCAAATGACACTGGCAACAGAACAAAAAATAGCCCACAGACTGTAAAAATGTCTTCACCAATCCCATATGTGGCAAAGTGCTACTATCCAAAATATATAAAGAACTCAAGAAACTAAACACAAACAAACCAAATAACACAATTAAAAGTGGGGCACAGAATGAAACAGAATTCTCAACAGAGGAACATATAATGGCTAAGAAACAGTTAAAGAAATCTTCAACATCCGTAGTCATCAGGGAAATGCAAATCAAAATGACTCTGAGATTCCATCTTACACCTATCTTAATGGCTGATATAAAAACACAAGTGAAAGCACAATCTAGCTAGAAAGGGGAACACTCCTCATTTACTGTTGGGAATGTAAACTTGTACAGTCACTTTGAAAATCAATCTGGTGGTTTCTTGAGAAACTGAAAATAATTTTACCCCAATACCCACCCATACCACTTCTTACCATATACCCTAAAGATGCTCCATCTTTCAACCAAAAAATTTCCTCAACTACATTCACAGCATCTTTAGTCATAATAGTTAGAATCTTGAAACAAGCAAGATGTCCCTCAAATGACGCATGGATAAAGAAACGGTGGTACATTTACAAAATGGAATACTACTCAGCTATCAAAAAAGGAAATCTTGAAGTTTGCAGGCAAATAGATGGAACTAAAAAGATCATCCTGAGTGAGGTAACCCAGACTCAGAAAGACATGCATGGTATATACTAACTCATAGCTCCTCTTTCTGAGGACTAGAGGAGGGAGTGAAAGTGGATGAGGGTTGGAAGAGGACTAGGAGGGGATGACAGAGGGAACTATAATCAAGATGTGAAGAATTCAAACAGAAGAACAAACGGGTAACTTATATTGATAATCCCACTACATGGGAATAGCTCTGAGACTGGTTGAGACATGGATATCTAGGCGTAGACAATGCTTCTTGTTGGCTACAGAATCCCTGTGATTTATTATTAGATGCCATTCTTTGTATGGCATGGATCTTCTGTGCAAAGAGCAGAGAACCTGCCTTAATTATTCTGTGCATCCAGCACACCACATATATTTATAATTTTAGGACTGTATAATGCATGTGAGAGATTTTACGTTTTCAGAACAAAAGCACCAGACACTGACACTGGATCAGTCCTGGCAGGATGCATTCCTCTCAGCATGCTGGACACTTTACATCCTGCATCCTTCTTGTTTCATCAGCAAGTGCTTCAGTTGCTTTTCCTCATCAGAGCAAGACAGCTCCCAGGCAACTTGAAAGAGGCTTCTGATCCCAAAGTGGCCTAGCATTTCAGACTGTCCCACACAGAACTCTAATTAAGCCTGGAATTTCTCAACATTTAGAAACTGGACCACAAATATTGTTCCTAGCTTGTTCATCCATTTTCCCAGTTTTATTTGGGTCACTACATTGCTATTATTGGTCCCAAATCAGCTGGAAGAATCCTTAAGAGAATGACATCCTATTTCCATTAAGGGGTTTTGGGTTGGTTTCTGATTGCTTTCTTGAGCTATAGATGTTTATTTTCATTGAGAGTCGGTTATAAGTTATTATTGGTCATATTCACAGCGAAAACAAGATTGGACTCAGGGATGTCTCTCTTTTCCTTTATCTTTTTTTTATGTTCAGATATAGGGTTTGAAAACAATGAATGGGGGAGCAGAGAAATATATAGGGATGATGAGACAAAAAGTAGGTTATTAAATCTACTCCTCAATTTTATGCCTTTATTATTACTCATAAGATTATTGTCATTCACTGTTATAGAACTTTGCATATTGATGCAAAATAAGCTTAACATTGATACATTGGTATATAATTCAAATTTAAATTTGTTTTTCACAGTCATTTTATATATATTTCTTCTCTAATACAAAGTATTTTGCACATACAACTAAATTATAGTACAAGTTTACTTCCAATACTTTGAAAGTACTATCACAGACTGCTTAGAATAATTAAGTTATACAACTTAATTGTTAGTTGATCCAATTTTGGTCATACCAATTACCAGTCTATTTTTATCACAAGAATATACATCCTAGGAAGAAAAGATAGATATGATTCTATAGATAGATAAGGCAAAATAGATAAGGTCTTCAAAAACCTCAGAGACATGCAAATTATAGCATTTAAAAATGGTTTTATTATTTTAAAGATTCACAGACAGTGAGACAGGTTAACTCCTGGCAACACCTAGCCTACCTCAAAGAGGATGATGAGCATCAAAGAATCTCCTTATGTAGATGGCTTTAAATGTGGCAAGTAAGTCACTGGGCAAAACGTCTTCATTTCTATCACAGACAGAATTCTGCATTAAAAGGTGCAAGCTTGGATGCAGGCAGAGTAGATGGCTAAACTCTGCCAAGACAGGGTAAGCAAGTCTTCAACAGTCCCTGCCTTACAAATATGTCTGTCAGATATATTGGGCCAGAAGTCTGAAGAAGATGCTCCAAATTATTAGAGAGTTTTGGGTGGCTATCCAGGTAGAAAATTGTCTCTGTTATCTTCTCATTTGGAAAGCTACTAACCTGCACTCCCGGCATACTCAGGTAATCAATTTTATTCCTTCTCAAGTCTCCGATGGAGTTGAAGACCAGGTAGCTTAGTTTTACAATGAAGCTTAGTTGTTTAAGAGTTAAGATGTTTTTAGGTCTAGGTAGATGGTTTAAGTAGATAATGACAGGATGAGATGGAGGTTAATTTACATTCAGAATTTTAGACTCACCAAGATAGGATAGATGTATTCTTCAAGGCTATCAAATACAAATAGCCAAAACACTAAGTATGTAACATTTATATAAGTCCTGATTGTGTCATGGTTATTCTTGCTATAGGTAGTTTATTGCATATATGTGAACTAATACAAATGTATATGTAAAAAATAAAAAAATTAAATTTAAAAATTTTTTATTATTTTAATAATTCATTGACAGTGAGACAGGTTATCTCCTGGCAATATCCAGCCTACCTCAAAGAAGACAATGAGCAACAAAAACCCTCCTTATGGTTGAAGAACAGATAGTTTAGTTTTACCATTAAGCCCAGTTGTTTAGGGACTAAGCTGTTTTTAGGTCTAGATAGATGTTTTATTTGATAGTGAAGAGATATGATAGGCATTGATTTACATTCTTAGTTTTAGATGCACCTAGATAAGAAAGATGTTTTCTTCAAGACTGCCAAATGTAAATAGCCAGAACACTATCATTCTTTATTGTTTCATGGTTTTTCTTGCTGTGGATAGTTTATTGTATATATGTGGGACAATATAAATGTACATGTAACAAATAAAAATTATAAAAAGAAATGTTATAGTATATACAAAATGGTAGGCTAGCTGAAAGAAGGAATCTCTGATTCAGCTTCGAAGAAATGACAATCTCTAATAAAGTGGGACTTTGCATTTTTTTTTTTTTTGGATTTCGAATTTTTGCATCACCCAGTCTCTTGAAAGGAACCATTCACATATGTTCTGTAACTAAGCTCAGCACACATATTGGTTCACCAAATTGGACTTTTGGTGGAATCATTTTTTTTCTTTCACTGGTGCTTTACCTGGAATGAATACACAATTGTTTATACCTCCTTTTCAAAAGTTAGTTCTACACAGATTAACAGAATATAACACAGTCCTTCTTTTGAAATTATGATAGGCTCTAGTCTTATTCATGAGTGGACCACTGCTTTTATGAAAGTCCTATCTCGCATATTATGTTAAATCCAGGCAAGCTAAAGGATACCAGAGGTTACTTCCCTAGTTTAAAATTTAAGCATGTGCCCATAGGCACTGGTGACATATCTGGATAAACATCACTGCAGCAAAGGTGGGCAGACCACCAGTGCTGCCAGTGTTCAGCCACTAATTCACTCCCATTTCATAAGATGATAAACAAATTAAAAGCTTCTGTAAAAGCAGAGAAAATCAGAGCTGGCTCTGCACCAGGCCCTGTAGCTATGCTCATGAATCACTGTTGCTTCTCCTCCTGGGTACAAGCCCACTCCGGAATCCATGCCACCTGTTGTTGCTGCTGTTTTCTATTTAAGCTTCTCTTTTTTGTAAAGAGTGTTTTCATCTCTGATTGACAAGCTTTTTAGTTTTAAAAAAATTTTTTTAGGACAGCTGTCAGATGAAGATCAAATGCAGACCTTTGTTTCCAGTAATGCACCAAGAACTCATTAGGCCACACAATGTGATAGGAGATTGTAACTCTATATTTAAGCGCTGACTGGAAGTTAGATTAGGCAAGATTTATCAGCCAGAGACACCTTGTCCCAAACACTTGAATGTTTTTTTGACCTTTAAAAAACATCTTTAAATATCTTTGTCTAGTGAATAACTTGAAAACTAAGACTGGTTTCTTACTTCCTTTTCAAATTTACTTCCTGGTCTCATATTTTCAGCATCTTCTACAAACCATTCTTACTGTCTGAAAATTGTTTTGTTTTAGATGAGTCTTGTAAAAGAGACAGAGTGTCTATGAAATTATATTCTATACATTTCATGTGCATGAAGCAGCTCCTTCAGTTTCAAGTTTAATTGGTCATCTTACAAAAATGTGCAATGGAAAATATCTTTTGCTAAGATGTGAAAGTATGTAGAGATAATTTTTTTGTAGTGGAAATAGCTAACTCTCTAGAGAATTCCAAGATAGAATTTCACTGTCAGGAAAAAGGATACACATTAAATTTAGTAGATTTCTTGAAATGATTTCTGCTGTTTTTCTTTACATGGCTTCTTAGGATGAGTACATGATGGCTGTAGACCACTCAGGTCTATGTTTCTGAGACAGGCGTTCATTTAATATCCATGTAAAATTTTATTGACCTATTATCTCCATGTAGAGATAAGAAATGCTGTTCCCACTGTAAGGAACAATGGCATTTCAAAAGGGAATTATTTTAATCTTCATATGATTTCCATGCAATAATGGTGTGTATACAAAGAAAGACTAGAACCCACTATTATTTTCTTCATAACGCTTTGGAAAGCTGACAAAAATAGTGGGAATCTGTATGTACTACCATCCTAAACTTTCGGTTTTTAACGTGATTTTCTCCTTAATATAGATATTTGAGTATTTCTTGGTCTACAAAAAGATATGGTTGGTGTCTTCCAAATGCTATCAGGCTGCTAACTACAATCCAGTTCTTTCATTGAATTTTCTTTTCTATATCTTTAGGAACATGAGACAGAAAAGATAGATGATTATATGAATTTCTCTAGTCTTTCATATCACTCAGATATTACATACCAATGCTAGTATTTCTCTTTAAATAAAATGTTTTATCAATACAAAAGCATTTTCTATATCTCTTTCTCTCCCCCATCTACTTATCTCTTTTTCTCTATATACGATATATGATAGTCACCACTGAATACTACACTAAGTGACTTCAGTGTTAAAAGTAACCCTTCTTTCTTCCCACAGTAGCAGAGAATTCTGGAATCTTTCTAAGGTCTTGCCTATCTTTAACATCCTCATTCTCCTCACCTACATGCCAGGAAAAGAAAAAAAGAATACTGCATTACTGCCATAGCATGAGCACTCTAGTAGGACCAACAAATGCCATTTTATAATTTGAAAATTGCTGTGAATGGCACAATCATATCTCAAGAGAAAAAATTTACATTACTAAAGACAACACCTTTCATGAAAGAGATTTTGCTGAGAATTCTTGTTATGGTGCAGGCAGCATATCAACAATAGTTCTGAAATCTAGTACCAACAAACTCAGAAAGAAACCGTAACAAGAACAGAAGAGAAACATGTGCTGTGAAACCTCGCACCACTAAATATATTTTACTCAAGTTGCAGCGTAGATGTCTAAGACTTCACATAGGTGAATTCTTTCTGTTTTACTTTAATAAGTCAAAATAATAATAATAATAAATTAATATTAATAAATTAACATATTTCAGTACAGTCAAAAGTATATATTACTAGTCACTTTAAGTAGACTCCTTTAAACATTTGGTTTGTGCCTCTTCAAAAAAATCAGAAAAGAAAATCAACTGAAAACCAAAAATCACATATTATAAAACATGAGACCAAGTTTTATCAGAATTTTGGGGCTTCACATTGTTCTTCTAGGAAATGATTAGATGAACATAATGAGTTGTGTCATTTTATATTTATCTATCTCTATCAATCTGTGATCTAATAAACTTGACAATGTTACTTGAAGTTTTTCATTATTTTTTCTTGATTCTACATATGAAAAATAAGCGCCTGATTTCATCATATCATTTAATGGCAAAAGTACCAGAGAAAAGTTTCGCACTTCTATCTGATGTTTATAAATTTTCATTGATTTGAAAATGATAGTCCACCTTCTTCCTAAGTTTAGTGGTAGCTTTCTGGAGCCTCTATGTAATTCTCTGTAATTTCTTTCTCACTTTACCTTCATATTGCCAAAATGACCACTGAGCAGTGGACCTTACCACTTTGGGAATAATGAAGCTGATAAAGAGTTGGAGGCTAAGAAAAAAAGTGACTACAATTGTTCTAATTTCTCTTCACACTTCCTATGAGTTGTAGTAGAGGTCACAAAGAAGAGTTACTGGAAGTAGGAGGTCTGCTAGTTTTAAAGGAATAAGAAATTTTATTCCCTGAGATTGTCAAAATGTACTGGAAAGCGAACTCACAACTGTGGTCTGAAAAATGTTTGCTTCTACGTACAGTTGTATACTGGGTGAAGCGGATATTTTCAATATCTCTGGCATGAAAATGTAACCTATGTATGTTCTTTTCAACCTTTTAATACTGGTCTGGAATTAAATCATCTGTCATATATTACAAGTTGTTTACAAGATATGTTTTCTTTCTTTCCAGTTACATTTTATACCATTCTCCTTTCCTTGGTCTCAGTAGTTTCATTTCCTATAGTCTATAAGCTTGCTCACTGGTACTGTTTTCTCCTACAGCACAATGATGAACATTGCCCGTGGGGCATTAAAAAGCCTGTAATAAGGTTTCCATAACCATTTTATTCAGATAAATCTTGTATGCTCTTTGTTCTCAAGTTGTCAGCATTTTTACAACCTGCCTACCACTATGACGTGAATAACTCTCAGTTACATTGTTGTATTTCCTAATGTATTTTTATCATAGGAGTCATCCTCTTCTGCATTAGGTTAAGCGACATGAACATCAAATATCATGGCCTTCAATTCTAGCCATACTTCTATGAGTCTTCATTTCTTATCATCTACCCTGTCCTCATTCTTCAAGACAGACTCGTTACCTAGCTACCTAATAGAAATGTCCTATGGAGAAGTTAACACATACATAAAAATTAGCATGCCATCAAGCTGGCTTTTCTCCTTCTTTCCAATGTCAATTGGTGACACAGTCAGTTCTTCCAGTTTTCTGGGACAAAACCTCTGAGGCCATCATTGGCTTATCACTTAATTTTAGCTTACATGCAATCAGTAAAATCTCCTGACTCTAATTGCAAATATTTGTAAATATTGATTTCTTCTTACCATTTCCATTGTTACTATATGGCTTATATAATTTTTACCTCTTAGCAAGATCTCTGCAAAACAGCCCCAATTCATTTCCTTGTTTTCACCCTTTTCTTACCTGGAAAAAATCTGTAGCAACAATGACAAGATTAAAATACAAATATGATGGTGTCACTAGTCTATTCTTTTAATTAATATTGAAAATGAAAAGCCATGAGTTAACAATGACCACCAAGGCATTGTTGTCATCTTCTTTTATTTAATGTTTTATTAAGTGACACTTCTTTCACTGGCATTGCAGAAACACTGACCTAAAAACTAACTTGTTCTTTAGGTATGCCAGACATTTTCTCCCTTCAGGCTTCATATTTGCTGTTCCGTTCACCTTAAAGCAGCCCTCCTCTAATAGCTTCTTGTTTCAAACTCATTTTGGTTTGAAAACTAAACTCACTAAAATCACAATTATATTCCATATCTGAGGACATCTGTGGCAAATAGTTAATGAAAAAAATGAACAAACAACTTGAATATTTTCAAGGTAGTATTTTAAAATCAAATAGATACTATAGGTGGCATTTAGTTAGGTGAATATCTTTTCCCCCCTGAAATAGAGAGTAAGTTCCTTAAACATAAGTGTACATTCTGAAAATTAAGAAAAAACAACAATATTTCATTTCTAGAAAGAAACATTGACATATATATTGGTTAGATTCAAGAGAAGCATTTGTATTTAACTTCAGGAACAAAAGCAGATGAATTAGTTTTTAATTATATTAAGTTTTTTAGAAGTTTCATATGTTCACTATTGATAACATTATATCTAGTGTGAATTCAATCTGGAAGTCAACAAAATAACATTTGAGGATATAATTCATTCATAAAATGAGATGCTATTCGCCCTCAGGAAAAAAATTAGAATATTTTTTAAAGAGCACAGGGTTTATTAAATATAACTGTCAATATCTCTGGCCTGCTGAGCTGCTGGGGCCACTCCCAAGGGAGCTGCAGGCATCTCAGGTTGTGGTTCTCCCTTAAGAATTATCTAGGGCAGATCCTTCTCTCAGGCAGCATGCAAATGGGGAGCCACTGTACTGATGACAAAGTTCCCCTGTCCTTAGCCTTCATCTCAAGGATCAAGTAATGGGCACAGGATGAAAGTCTCCTATATAAACAAGTAAGATGCAGTGATTCCAGCAGCATGGTCCCAAGAAGGGAGGCATGGAGAGGAAGGGAAAGAGGCTGGTAGGTAGGAAGGGAGAACATACAAGAGGGAATCACTTGTCCTGGGCAGTGTCTGCTGGGTCTCAGGCAACAAATAGGTCAGTGTTTGGGCTGAACTACCAGCTAAAAAGTCTTAGGTTAAGGGGCAACCAGGATGGTAGAAGTGTATGTGGCCTGTGTTTTTGAGTATGGCAAAGGCACCAGCTCTGACCTCTCTTATACTCTCTTTAGTGTAGTGCTGGCAGCCCTCCCTTCCAGGAACAAAGGAGAGGATTTCAGAGTTGACTTTGGGAAGTTAAACAATCCGTGTCTCCAACTCCTCTACCATTCCATCCTCTTGCCAGTCTGCAATAAATACCTAGTCCATGTCTAAATAAATAGTAAAATATCTCCCAAATATTGTGTGTTGTGGGAGAATGTAGCAAAAAGGCAATTAGAGTCCCAGCAGCACTTGGATCAAGCTTCTGACAGCAAAGGACTGGGAAGGCAGGAAGCCCTGTCCACTGGTATTAGGAAGCCTTCAGGTGGCAGCTGATGGAGCCAACTCCTGCTGGCTAGTCTGAGGAAAGGAGAAAAAACTTTTCTGTTAACCTGCCTTTATGACTTCCACATGAAAGGAGGGAAGGGATATGGTTAGAAACATCTACTTGCTGAACAGGGAGCAACGCAAGGCATCCAGCCCCAAAGCCATGACATAGCTGACCAGAAGGAGGAAGTCAGAGCAGTTGTCATCAGCAAAGAGAGTCCCATATTTGGACTACATAAGGCAGCAAGAAGCTCTGCAACAACAGCAGTGTCAGTCATTGAAAGACAAAGAACTGAGGCTTAATATTTTGCTCTTGCAGGTTCCGGTAGAGTTCCTCATCCTTACCTTTCAAGGTGGAGTACACCTTTTTCATCTTGTGCGTGGTGCTGCACTGGGAGTCATCCAGGCTCTTGATGAACTTGTCCTACATCTCAGCCATAGGTTGTTTTTTATTCTCTATTTCTATTTTTATTAATATGTATGTTATTAATTTATTCATATTACATCTAAATGGTTATCCCCTCCCTTGTATCTTCCCATTCCTCCCGCCCTCCCATTTTCCCCTTACTTCCCTCCCCTATGACTGTGACTGAGGGGGAACTCCTCCCCCTGTATATGTTCATAGGGTATCAAGTCTCTTCTTGGTAGCTTGCTGTCCTTCCTCTGGGTGCCCCCAGGCCTCCCCATCCAGGAGACATGGTCAAATATGGGACACTAGAGTTGGTGTGAAGGTCTGTTTCAGTGTGCTCTTCCCATTTGCTTTTGGGATCAGTGGTAAAAGTATAGTGTGGTGGTGGTTTGGGGTACAACTCATTAATTCCCTGCACATAAATTATGTCAGGGTTTAGCTTGGCATAGATGAATAGGATCTGCTCTACCACCTCCCAGTGGGCTTCAAAGTCATTGGGTGGGACCTCATACTCATTCAGGTTTAGTGGTGTGTTGTTCTTGTGTAGGGAGCTCATTTTTGTGTTCCCACTCTGATTTCCAGCCATTGTCTGGGATTTTCGTGTCGTCTACTCCACCCACTTATGAAGGGTCTCAAACTCATTCTGGGGTTCAGGATGAGGAGGCAGTGGTACTAAGTGGCTCTTTGAAAGAAGGATATATCTGGGCACAACCCCTGGACATATTTGTAGGCTCAATTTTCTTAACACTTATATGTTATTTTGAACTTATTAACCGAGAATACCTCACTTATAACCCGACTAACCTAAACAATAGGAGAAGATTAAAGAATACAATAATGAAACCATAAGGATATCAGTTCCAAAGAACTATTCTTCTGGTGTAATCAGCAGCATTTCTTCTGCTAGAACCTGGAGCAATCAGAACCCGGAACCTCAGCTGGAGCCTGGAACCCCGGAACCTTCCCTTGAGCAGTTCTCTCTAGGAGTGTCTCAAAGTGGAGCAATGAATAGCCAAAACTATCCCATGTCTCCAAAGGCGCCCCAGCTCCTGTTCTTGGCTCACATTTATATCTTCTCTCAGAATTTGTTTAAAGATGTTTTTCAACTGGTTGACAACCAATTGCTCCCACACAGTGGTTTGACGTCTAAGGGGATAAATATCACCTGCTCTCTCACAAGTCTTTTTCTTATGCCCCACTTGTGATCTAAATAAAAAACATGTTTATCTCTCCTTCTCATCTTTGTCAATCTGTAGTAGCATGTTGTCCTTAAAACACATGTTCCATTCTTGTCAACGTTTGTGCTGAGTGGATGGCTCTCGAAGGTCATATCTTCCCTGGATACTCCCATGTTGGCCTTGGCAATGCCAGGCGACATAGTCATCTCTCTTAGCAACTGAGAATAGAGCCTCTCTTCTTGCCCAGGAGAAGTCCACAAAACTCTTTCCCAAAGGGACATAGTTCAGGAGGATCTACACAGAGAACAGCACAGCTCTGGACAGTAACAGTGGCCTCAGTCATATCCCAGCTCAGCTCCTTTCTTTGTTTTCCTGAACTGCTATTTCAGTAGAGGTATCACAGTCTGCCCTCACAGGGATTGCCACTAACACTGGCTTCTGGAAGCTTTTGCAACACAATGGCAGGCTCTTTCCGGACCTCCTGGAAGAATGCAATTAGGCCCTGCCACCATTCCCTTCTCTCTAGGGACACAGGGTGCTCAAAAAATTGTAGGTGTTAACACTAAGCTAAAGTTTCAAGGGAAATGGGTTTGCATAATTCCAGAAAACACAGCAATAAGTATACCAGACCTCATCAAACCGCCAAGCCTTGCCTAGGTCCTGCATCCTTTGCTCAGGTTCACTCTGGTGAGTTTCTTGAATCTTACTTAGCCTGTCATCAACCTCCCTAATCCCCAGATATAACCCAGGTCACACAGTATATGCTACCTCAGTCTGATCAGTTCTGCCTACATTGCTGCCAACCTTTAGGTTTTGCCCAGGTGATACACTCTATGCCTAGTCCATTCTATAGTGTCCTCCAGAACCTAGTCTGCTTGTACCCCAGCCAAAATTCAGTCATAGCCAGGCATATACATCTGTTTATGAATGCAGGGTGGTCAATTCCTAGAACCTCGCCTGCCTGCACTATCCCCAACCCTAACGGCTTGCTTTGTATACATACACTTTTAATTAGCCTAGCCAGAGACAGCCTAGAATATCAGACACAAAAAAGTAAAAGAAATTGACATGTCCAGGTCTCATCATAAAAACACAAACAACATCAAAGACAAAGACAGCATATCTTGCCCCTAAATCTACCAGTATTATAATAATATTAACCCTCAAGAATTGCCTCAATGAACTCATGGACAAAGAACTTAAGTGAATAATCACAACCTCTATCAAAGAATACATGGAGTTTAAAGAAGACAAGAATAAACAGCTCAAAGATCTCAATGAGAATAGCAATACATGTCTGAATGATGTTCAAGAAAACACAAACATACAGCTGAGTAATATGACAGACAATCCACTAGTAGAAAACTGGGAACTCATTGGACTGAGAATTACCAATTTTTATTTTAGTCCACTGCTTGAGTTTTCTACAAAAGTGTGAATTTTTTCAGTATTTAAATGAAGTTTCCAAGGCTTTGTGGGTTATGCTAACTTTCAGTGATGAACAAACTCATATCAGCTAAAGAAAAAGGGAGATATTGAAAGTTCAAAGTTTCAGGATGTAGAACATTGAATTAAAAAGAATGTATCCCTATACCCACACAGAAGAAAAAGAATCATGGAATACATTTCTTAAGCTCATACAATGACCTGCTCGAAAACTTCTGTTTTCCTTTTTCATTCATTTTGTTTTAATTGAACCACATAAAAAGCAAGCATATTTCTTGTAAGGCAAAAAAACAACAAAAAAAAAAACAAAAAAAAAACAAAAACAAAAAAACAACAAAAAAAAAACCAACCACAAAAAAAGCTCCATAAAGGTTTTGGGCTTAAAGTCTGCGCCTTTAGCATGCACAGCAAGAACTCTCTTGGAAAATATTTGTCAGCGCGTGGGTATATTTAGAATGGAATTTGAAGGACCTTCTTCACTGAATACTGAAGTCTCTTGTTAGACTTATTCTTGTTTTCTGGAGATAAAAACTGTTTATGATTATTATTTCTGTCTGTTCACCATGTATTTGAATAAAGCTGTATGGTTGAGAGCTGCTGGGAAAGGAAGAGTCATTATTCTTTAATGATGTGACCTCTAGAAGGCCCCAATATCAAGACTAGCTGAACAACACATGCTGAACTCTATAGTGAAAGAAAAAAAGAAAATGAAAAAAGATATCTTAAAGTTGGGTGAGAAGGCATAAAAGGAAGAGAAGATGGTTAGGGGAGGAGTTGGAGTATGGGGCTGAATATATTTAACGTACACAGTGTGAAATTCTTTTTTATTTAATCACTTTACAGCCTGATCACAGCTCTTCCCTCCTTTGCTCTCAGTCTCACCCTCCTGCCTAGCCTCCTCTTTCTCTCCATTTCTTCTTAGAGAAAAGGAAGCCCCTAGGGGCTACCAACCCACCCTGGCACTTCAAGTACTGGCAGAATTAAGCTACTCTTCACCTGCTGAGGCCACGAAGGTACACGAAGGCACTCTGCATGCTAACAAACAAGAAATATAAATACAATGCCAGCCAAAAATACTTTTTTGTTCAATGGTGCCCTACTTTCAAGATATGCTAGTGCCAGGGTGGCACAAAGCTTGTGGGAGTAACCAAGCAATAACTGATTTGAGTTAAAGACCCTTCTATGACAAAGAATCTATATCTGACACTGCTTGGATGACCAAGAAACTGAGACTAGATAGCCCAGGAGTATAGGAGAAAACAAATTTCTACTGTTCTTAAAAAAAAATCTAAGTGCAATAACATTACTTCTAATGGAATTCTGCTGTACTTGCAGATCATTGCCTTGTTCAGCTATCATAAAATCTTTCTCCCTGCAGCAGACAGGAACAACAACAACAAACAAACAAACAAAAACAAAACAAAAGAAAACAAACAAACAGAAAACCCCAAAAGCCAGATGTTATGCAGAGAGTGAGAGACCTTAGAACACTTAGCTTAAATGGGCTATCTCCATCAAGTCTCTCCCCTCAGGGATCAAAGAACACTGTGGAAGAGGAGGCAGGAAGCATATAAGAGCCAAAGGAGATGAAGGACACCAAGAAAACAAGGCCCTTAAAGTCAACACGATCAAAGCTCATATGAACTCATAGATTCTGAAGTAGCCTACACAGTGCCTTCACAGTTCAGCATCAGGACCTCTGCATATTATTATTATGGATTCTAGTTTTGTCTTTTTATGGGATTCCCTGGGATCCATCGGGAGGCACCCGATGGAGACTTCTAATTTATACTCTCTCCACACAATGTCTGGCTGTGTGTCTCTGTACCTGCTCCCATCTGCTGCTGGAGGCAGCCTCTCTGATAATGACTGTAGAAAGCACTGATCTATGAATATAGCAGAATATCATTAGGTATCATTTCTAGTCTCTTTGGTGTGGGAAGGTACTCCTGGAGACTACAGAAAGAGAAACCTGGACGTGAACCCAGTCACAAAACCTTAGACCGGCAAGCTGTCCTGACTGCGAGATGTGCTGGGACAATGGTGGCACAGAACTTATGAGAATGATTTTCCAATGTCTGGTTTAACTTGAGGCCCATGTTATGAGAGGGAGCCCATACCTTACACTTCCTGGGTAGTAGGAATTGGAAATTGGATAGCCCAGAGACAGAGGATAGAACCAAACACGACTGGCAAAAAAAGAAAAAGAGAGAGAGAGGGAGAGAGAGAAGAGGAGAGAGAGAGAGAGAGAGAGAGAGAGAGAGAGAGAGAGAGAGAGAGGGAGGGAGAGAGAAAGACCATAGATTTGTTTCAGAGAGAGAGAGAGAGAGAGAGAGAGAGAGAGAGAGAGAGAGAGAGACCATAGATTTGTTTCAGCTTTGGAAATGCCTTTGTCTAGACCTAGTGCTACCTCTTGTTCATAGCATATCAGAGAACAGCGGAGATGACAGGTAACTTGTCAGCCAGATAGCATAATGTCGCCTAGCTGAAGGGGGACAAGAGCTTCACAAAAGGGTCTTCATTATTTTGTGAAATTTGAAAAGAGCCCTTCAGACTCAGACCTCTGGGGATATTCTATCCTCACAGGGATGATATAAGAAAAAGATGAAAACAAAAACCTGTTTGTTGTTTTATCCTTTTTCACATACCAAAAAGAAGAAACAATTTCTATCAGGCAAGGTACACATACATTGGATGAGAATCTTTAGTTAAAATCCAAAGGTATGTCAGATATAGCTGTTTTCGAATTCCAGTGTTACATCTGCTCTAAAATAAGGCAATTTGTCACTGAATTGAGGTGAAGTGCTTCTGACCTTTGAGCAGACAAGAAATACAAGCACACTTTCTCTCCTACACACACACACACACACACACACACACACACACACACACACACACACACACACACTTTTAAAATTCTGGAAATATATCAAGAATAATGTTTTAGAAAAACAACACTCTGGCTTTTTAAGCACAGAACAAAGCAACTTGCAAAAGTAACATAAATGATCCAACGAAAATAAACAACAATGAAGTCATTGCATTGTTCTAATTTTAGTGATGTTAACAAGATATGAACTCCGAACTGCAGGTGGCTGAGGGATGTTGCTAGGCAACTTTGTTTTTTATATAGGAAATTGCAACTTTTGGCTTAAAACTGTTTTTGTTTTACATCTTTATTTTGAGCAAATAGAAGGTGGGCCTACCTAACATGATAATGAAAAATGGATGAGACAGTTACAGCTGTACACATTGTTTGGTATTCTCTTTAAGAATCCACATAGGTACACAACTACATTGTTACAAATAAAAAAAAGATGACAACATGAAATATAGCAGCCATTTTTCTCTCAAGAAAAGGAGCTTGTAAATTTACTTGGTCCAAAGTATCTCCTGCTTCAGCAATACATCAAACTGTGCAGTCCCATCAGTCTGAATCAATTAGAAATTACTCACAAAGTAAATTACAGTGAGAAGCTTTGACTTTTTACCTGAGTTTGTTACCTTTGTCTTCAATCTTAAAAGACTGAAAGCAAAACTAAGAATGTAACTGTGATAGTGAAATGAAACTTTTATAGAGATTGATGATAACCTATTTGGTACAATATCTGCTTTTAATAATTTAATTTTTCAAACACTCCAGGGAGAGCTATAAATATTTGATTATGAAGTTTCTAGAATAAACTCTGGCTTGTGCTGCTTCTTGATGGTTTGAAAATACCTATATCACTCTTTGTAATAACCTCATTGACAGTGGCTTTAATTACTTAATTGCTTCCTTCCATTTGAGTAGCATATACTTTCAGGACCATGTGCTTTATGTACTTGTGAAATATATTATGGAAAGATATCTGAATTTTGAAAAGAACTAATTGAATGATGGCACTTGATACTAGTTTTCATCTACACAGAAATTTGTTGGAAAGTTTCCTTTAACTAGGTGAATTTGTGACCATTTAACAAACATTGTTTGGTGCTACCTGCAACATATGAGATCTAACAAACAGAAAGATTCTTATAGCTAGTAGACTGCACCGTGCATGCCACTCAGGTATTTACATAGATACAGATCTTTAAATTCAACACGTCTGAAACATGCAATAGTCATTATTCTATGACCATTTCTTGAGGACTAAAATACCTCACCCTGGGAGGCATAAGGTAGGTCATAAGAACTGGGAATCTACTACACTAACACAGGGTTCGAAGAACTCAGAAATCTCAAAAGCTTGGGGAAATTCAAAGGGTCATAAGTTTCACAAGGCATTGCCCTGATGTGGAGAGGGGGCTGTATCATCAGAAGTGTATTCCTGGGGAAAATTAAAGGTGCATTTAAATGAAAACCCAGAACTTCAGACAATATTCTAGACAACCACTTTAAGTCAGCAGTTGACAGCTGCCAGGACTCCTGGCAGCAGGTGGTCAGCACTGGTATGCAAGCAGGCACTCTCCTTCTATGATGGGTGCAGACATGAAGTGATGCCAGCCTACTTGATCCAGGCTCAGCTGGATTACTTTGGGGCTCACACCTATGAACTCTGAGACAAACCAGGAGATTTATCCACACCAACTGGACATCCTCTTCATATAATGCCCAGAAGGCCTATGACTTTGCTCTCTCTTCCCAAACCAGGACAGCCCCTGTGGCACACAGCACTCCTTTTTGCCCTAGTTCCTGCTGCGATCTTTTAGCCAAGTGTTGGCTGTGATCGCTGAAGATGGGACCAAGGTCTAGTGTCCAGTAGTTGCTAAACTACCATGTATTCCACTTGACTTTTCGTACTGCCAGGAACTAACCTAGTCCGCCACTGCATGACCGCTCCCTGACAGCTGTGCCATGTGGGTCAGACAGGCTGCAGCTCTTAGAACACAGAGCGGACCAGTGTGTGGGATTGTACAACCTGGACCTTGGCTCATGTGTGTGGGTTCTGATGTCCTCCACTCAGTAAAGACTATATGTTGTTACATTCTTCTCCACCAGCTTCTGGGTGTGCCTGGATATACCAACTGCTGTCCCACTAGCAGAAAGTTCTGCTTTGAGTTCACTATATGGGAATTGGTTTGTTTTATTTTTGAAGGCGATGATTATATCTGGAGAGAGGTGAGGAGGCACGGAGAAGTAGGTGGCCAGGGGCTCTCAAGCTGGGTCTTTTTTCCTGGGCACAGTAGGTTCCTGGATGTTTTTGTAGCATCCACCCTGTCACACACTTGTAATAAACTTTTTAGACTGGCTTGGTCAAAAACTCGATTGACCAAATAAGAAAAACAGATATACAAATAAGCAATATTACTAGTCTTATTGGGGTCTTGTATGACTCTTTCTGAAGTCAAAATGCTCCATAGGGAAAGAGTGAAGAAGGATTTTCATGGAATATTTCACACAATTGTGTTGTATAGCTATTGTAGGTTGTGCACGTTGTAAACTTTGTTTATGTGTGAGTACTGGATAGACAGTCCAATAAAAAGCTAACTTATCAATGAGCACTGACTTTCTATATCACTTCTATATTGACTATTATTTGTACTATGCTTTTTCCGTTTTACATGAAATCTCGAACTTTCAAGCTACTAACTGCAGAATTGTTATCAAGACATAGTTATGTTCTGTTGGTCTTAGATTCAGCTTGACGTTTTAAGACATGTTTCTATTCCTTTTGGTTTGTTTTTTCAAGTAACAGGGCTTTCATTTAACGATAAACCAAAAACACAGAACAAACATTCTGCAAGTGAGCATAGGCTGCTGAATAGGAGTGTTCAGCACAGCGGGTTGCTGTATTTGTTTTTGTCCTAGTTGTTGCTGTTTTGAGAATGATTTTTCAAAATTACTGTGATTTTTGAGGTTATATATAATTACAACATTTCTTCTCTCCGTTTCTTCCCCCCAAACACTCTCATACACCCTCCTTGCTCTATTCCCAATACATGTCTTCTTTTAATTGTTATCATATGCATATTTGTACTTTTTATTTTTATTAATTTATTCAGGTTACATCTCAACTGTTATCCCATAACTTGTATCCTCCTGTTCTTCTCTCCCTCCAGCTTTCACCCTATTCCCCTGACCTAGGTCTATGACCGGGTAGGAGGCACCTCCTCCCCCACTATATGGTCATAGGCTATCAAGTCTCATCTTGGTAACCTGCTTATTCTTTCTCCAGGTGCCACTAGGCCTCCCCACCAAGGGGAGGTGGTCAAATATAGGGCACCAGAGTTCAATTCCTAAACATTAACTGTTTAGTCCATATCCTGTTACTTATATATTTTTTCAGGACCGATCTTTTGGTATTGTATAACCAATTTATGTTCACTTTCCTGGTAAAGGCCACCTTTTGTCCTCCCCATCTTGCTCATTTGCATATAGCTCTTTGTGTATGTCACAGGCTTTATAAAAATTTCCCTATCCATCTCAGCATGCATGAGATATGTCTATATTATGTCATTTCTTATAGTCTAAAGGTGATGTATTTAAGGGTCTACATCATAAAGAAATATAAGCAGTATGGTTTTGGATAAACTAGTTGTTTGTAATAAAGTTGATAACTACTCTATTACTTCATGGATTATTGTTATTCTAAATTACTTTCACTTAGAAATGATTCTTCAGTGCTTTGTATTTGAAAATATTAGGTTAAATATTACAGTAACAAAGCTTGGGGGCTGGAATAACTGCTCAGTGATTAAGAGCATTTGATGCTCTAAAAGAGGATCCAGATTTGATTCCCATTACACACACACACACACACACACACACACACACACACACACACACACATATATACATGGTATAAAAAACATACATATTTCTCATTCTAGGCATCCTCTTCTTTCCTCCATGGTACATACATTTAGGCAAACACATATGGAACAATAAAATATAAAATATAAAACAGTAAATATAAATTATAAAAAATACAAAAATGTAAAACAATAAATAAATACATCAAAACCCTTTTTAATGATATAAAGCCTTAATGCAAATTTTAAGTTTTGCATGTATAGAGAAAGATAATATTTCAAATTCAGCACTTAGGGTGGCAAATTTTAAATACATCTTAAGTGTGGAAGAAGATGAGGAACGAACTGCTGGAAATGGGATGATATCTGAATGACCAAAAGGAATCGAAGAAGTCTACTTTGAGAAGAGAAAGTTTGATAAAAAAAATATACCATTTATTTTTCCAGAAAATATATTACCATTATTATTCAGTATTTAATATATTAAAGCATAAATAAATAGATGGAAATTCGGAAGTTGAAAAGAAATAGATTTCAGCTGAGTATAAATAAAATGTCTTAAAATTTAGCTGTAAAACATTATAGTTCCCATCTCATAGAAGCTTATCCTTGTTCATGATTTAATTGAAGTTGCATGATTTCTAAGGGGTGTCTGATAGATTTTAATGTTGTATGGATAAATATTTAATTTGGATCACCTTTGAGATCACCTTAGGCTCTCAGAGTTTAATAAAATAGACCACATTTATTTTCAAAGTATATTGATAGTCTTGACTCTTTCATCATTATTTAATAAAACATTTTAATCACAACAAAATATAGAGAGAAACAATTGCACAGGTCAGAATGTCTTTGGTTTGTTTGTTGTCCAAGATAAATTTATCCTGGGTAAATGCCTATTTTGAAAGTGTGTTACTATTATTATTGTTGTTGTTGTTGTTGTTGTGGTTTTTTGAGAACAGGTTTTCTCTGTAGCTTTGCCTGTCTTGGACTCATTTTGTAGACTAAGCTGGCCTTGAACTCACAGAGATCCTCCTCCTTTTGCCTCCCAGAGTGCTGGGATTATGGACATGTGAAAGTGTGCCTATTATAAAGAAAAATAGGAAATGAAAGACAATAGGCAAGGAAATTAATGAGGTCAAGGTCTTAAATATGAGAAAGTAAATAACCAATACAATACAAGAATAATGAGGTATGAGTGACTTAGGGCATTAAATTGGTAAAATTCAACAGAATGAATGAATAAGACAACACAGAGAATAGAGTTGGGCAAGTGGAGTAGTGGTAGAAAGGATCTGAGAGTAGTTGGAAGAGGATAAATCATGATAAGAATATATTGCAAGAAAATTATTTTTAAAAGAAAGTTTAAAATATAGGAATCAGGTCTCCCCCTGCAGGGGACATAGTCAAATATGAGGTACCAGAGAGGAAGGACAGCAGGCTACCAAGAAGAAACTTGATACCCTATGAACATATACAGGGGGAGGAGGTCCCCCTCAGGAACAGTCATAGGGGAGGGGAATAAGGGGAAAATGGGAGGGAGGGAGGGAAGAATGGGAGGATACAAAGGATGGGATGACCATTGAGATGTAACAAGAATAAACTAATAAAAATTTAAAAAATATATATAATAATCAGCAAAGTAAAAAAAAAAAAGAACTCGACTTTATTGCATAGTTTCATAATTACATAGACAACTCAATGTAAAAAATGGACATGAAAGCTATCCAGTCACATAAATTATATTTCTGGATACATGACATTTTTTATTTTTCTTTCTTATTATGTTTCTTTTTTAATGTATACATTTATATTACTACACATGAATAAAATAAACTACATACAGCAGGAAGAACAATGAGACAATCAGGAATTATATAAATGTTATATTCCTAGTGATTAGCTATTTGTATTTACCAAACTTGAAGTAAACATCTTTCCTATCTTTTTGGGTCTAAATTTCTGAATGTAGATCAATATCTATCATATCTCTATTATCTTAAAACATCTATCTTGATCTAAAAACATCTTAACCCCGCACCAAGTAAGCTTAATTGTAAGACTAAATATCTGGTTTTCAGCACCATCAGCGACTTGAGAAGGAATAAAACTTAAATACCTGTGTGAATAAGAATTGCAGGTTAGCAGCTTCTAAAATGAAAACATAAGACAGAGACAGTTTTCTACCTGAACAGTCACCTGACAATCTATATAACATTGGAGCTCTATCTTCGGCCTTCTAGCCCAATATATCTGATAGGCATATTTGTGAAACAGGAACTGTTGAGGACTTGGTTACCCTGTCTTGGCAGAATTTGGCCAATGACTCTGCCTGCATCCAAGCTTGCCCATTTTTAGGAAGAATTCTGTCTCTGGCAGAAATGAGGACTTTTTGCCCACTGGCTAGTTTGCCACATTTGAAGCCAACTCCATAAGGGGATACTTTGATGTTCATAATCGTCTTTGAGGCAAGGTGGGTGTTGCCAGGAATTAACTTCTCTTGTTGTCAAAGATTCTTTAGAATAATAAAAACATATTCTATAGGTCTCTGAGGTTTTGGAAGACATTATTTAACTATTTTACCTGTATATCTATAGAACATATCTATCTGTTAGACCTAGGATATAGAGTCTTGTGATAAAATTAGACTAGTATTTGAGTATAACATATTTTTATTCCACTCCCAGTCTCTTAATTTTTTTCTATTGTTCAATGCAATTATTTCATAAGTATACTCCATAATTGGATACACCACAATTAACTTGGATTCATTTTCTTAGAAGCTTTATTATTGATAAATTAAATCCTACTAAAGGGTTAATGGATGCCAAATTCTTAATTTGTTATATATCCCTGGCAACATACCTCATTTTACAAGAGGCCTTTAGGACACAGAGGCATTATCTGTTAACTATACTTTACACATCTGTAAAAGCATAAAGACTAATTCCATCTTATAACACTGTTGCAAGATTAGGCATATTTATAATATTTTCATAACTATGGTGTTCTATAAAATGTAAAGGCTGAAATTTATCATATAAGGCAAAGGAATAAAAGTTGGGAGGTTAATATAGGAATTCTGATGAAGAAAAATAGTGCTGAGTAAAAGGAAGAAAAATTCATTATCAGAAGATAATGTATGAAAAATATGTTCATATGAAAATATGTTTCATGTTCACATGAAAAATATAAAAGGACTTTAACAGTAGTGATAAAAAAGTCATCTGAATCTAGACAATATTTTGAAGATAGATTTAATTGGCCTATATGGCTGGTTAGATATGAAGTACATAAGCTAACAATGATTCAAAAAATTTTAGTTCGGCAACAGGAAGGACAATATTGTCTTTAATTGGTGGCAAATGAGTACTTAATCTCAAAACAAAACAAAACAAAACAAAACAAAACAACCAAAAACAAAAAGCCACAGAATGTGATTGATTACAATTTGGAAGTTGAACTACATAGTAGAAACCAAAATGAAGATGCTTAGTAGATAGTCAGATAAGACTGGAACTGGAAATGAATATAGTGTCAGCAGAGGATTAAAAAATATACAATGTATAACCCTGAAGAAATTAACCAAAACATAATAAGCAAATAAATAAATAAAGCATGATGATAGAAATTGTCCATCAAAGAAAAGTTGACAACTTAAAATTTAGACTATTAATTGTTGGAGCAAAGTGCCAGAGTTGGTGAGAGGGGAAGAGATCTAGTAAGAAATGAGGGACTGACCTTAAACAAAAGTGGATCTAGTTCTGCCATAGTAACATTTGGGACAAGAGAATATTAATATTTCAGACAAAAGATTCTGACCTTTGGAACATCAAATTCTTCAGAAAGCTGTGCAGGAAAATTTTTTGGAGCATAGGGTCTTGCAGTAATTCTTGTAACCTACTATGTAGAAAAACTAGGCCAGCGGTTCCACCAACTAGTTGGGTAACTTTTGATTTTTATATTTTACTTTCAAAACTCTGGTCTCATTCAAATAAAGGGACAAGACTCTAAGATGCATATCTTCTCCTAAGTTTGTAATGATATCATGTCTACTGGTTTGTGTTTAGCAGCTAGAAAATAGTCTTAACCCTCCCTAAAGCACTCACATGTGCTCTCTCTCTGTCTCTGTCTCTGTCTCTGTCTCTGTCTGTCTCTGTCTCTGTCTCTGTCTCTGTCTCTGTCTCTGTCTC
The DNA here is from genome assembly GCF_964271855.1 of Acomys minous. Taxonomy (NCBI): domain Eukaryota; kingdom Metazoa; phylum Chordata; class Mammalia; order Rodentia; family Muridae; genus Acomys; species Acomys minous. Next base: position 52,106,972 of record NC_140488.1, read on the forward strand.
TGTCTCTGTCTCTCTCTCTCTCTCTCTCTCTCTCTCTCTCTCTCTCTCTCTCTCTCTCTCTTTCTCTTACACACACACACAGGAAACAAAGATAGATTCTCCTCTCATATAAATATGGAATAACTTTTATGGAATAATTTTTAAAAGATGTATGAAGTATATTCAGAGATATTTAACTGCATTTAGAAAAGTGGAAAGTTAACTCTATGGAATTTGCAGGCCATCTGGTCTTTTGTCCCTCACACAGTGTACTCTCAATTCAGAGTTGCTTCTTTCTTATGCATTTTGGGTCGTGTGTGTGTGTGTGTGTGTGTGTGTGTGTGTGCGAACTTGATCTAATTACATTGGTGTTTAGTTGCTTTCCTGAAGAATTTATTCCAAATAGTGTTTCCCTTTGCATAAAATAGCTTGACTTTTGTTTGTTTACTCTAAAATATCTAATTTTACATGTAATCCCTAGAGACAGTGGATACCATCAACTCAAGCCAATTTAGCTCCCAGCTACATTTATAATCCACTCCACAATTTCAATATCTCACTATGGGTTCTTGAGGCTTTGCTTTTTTTAATTTTTTCAAATTTGAAACAAAATCTATTCATCCAAATTCTCAAATCTAAGGGAAATTGTTAGGATGTGATCTTGTCTGCTTTCTTATATACTTTAATTTGAACTCAAGCTTGATACATTAACATCACTGGCCATCCCTTTTCTGGAACTGGGATTGCTTTGCTTCACATATAAAACTAAAGACAAGGGAAAAAGCAGAGAAACCTTTCTTAACTGCAGTCAGAGCAGAGACAGATGCTGCATACACTTGAAGGGTTGCTCAGATCTATTGCTGGGTCCTCCTCAAAGAAAACACTGTTGACCTTGAGATTCTTCACCATTAGTCTTCCTGCAGACAATTCATTAAGTGGCGCTGTTAAAACCTGACCACTGTGTTTCTCACTCAGGTTGTTCCTGTGATGACAGTGGGAATCAGTGCCCTCTTGTGCAAAACAAAGTACAGGTGCAGACTCCCTGAAGTCTCAGAACATTTTTGTGTAAGTCGGTTGGTCTGACAAAATGAAGTGTGGGAATTGTCATTATTAGGAAATACCATTACATGTATTTACTTGTAATAGATATAAACCAAGTTTATTTGCTGAACTTAGGAAACTGATCCTGGTTTGGATGTTTTCAAAAGATATTAATACACCCAAAAGAAAATATAATGGATAGTTCATCATTTCCTCATAACTCTGGGATCCTATTATTATAAAGAAGGAATAATAGTATAAACAATTTATAAAATAATATGGTAGCACACTATGCAAAAGTTAATTGTTAACTAAATCCTTATCAACTGCTTAATTTATATGCTCAAAAATCCTTACAAGTAACTCTGCATCGGATAGATTGAAGTGCTTGAAGTAGATATGCTATGTTAACTTGAGAAAGCTTTCATAATAGTTTAGTTGGTGAGTAAAGTTATTTATTGAATACCATAACAGCACAATCCCACTTCTTATATACGTATATAGATATGGATATATATATATATATATATATATATATATATATATATATATGTATACATTTATGTGAACAAGAATAGAAAAGCAGCATAACAATTACTGTGTTTAAGACAAAGTTGGAACTAAAATAAAAACCGGGCTAATTTATGTTTAAAATGTATTTTAAACAATTTGTAAAAGTTGACATTCACTAGACTATGTTTTGTACTCTTTTACATGTGGTATCATTATATTTAATGAAATAACAAATTGATCCAAACATAGTTATTTGTTGAAAATCTTTTCATCTTAGCCATAGACTTTAAAAGATAAAGACAGCTTGCTTTCTATTGTTATGATAAACATCATGACCAAAAGCAATTTGAGGAGGAACACTGCTTACTGCCTCAATTCTCATAGCTTGTTCATTCTGTTTTCTTATAGCACCCAGGAACAGTGCCCTGGGGGCCTCTGCCCAGAGTGACATGAACCCTCCCACACCAATCCGTAATCAAGAAATTGTCCTACAGACATGATCATAGGCCAGTTTATGGAAGTGTTTTCTCAATTGAACTTTCCTACTCCAAATTAATCTTAATATGTAACAAGTTAATAAAACCAACCAATGCAAAATGCACAGTATGTGAAATAAGTAGGTGTATTACTGCTCTGCTCTGCAGAAATTCGCGGTAGGCAAGCATTTGTAGAGTGGAGGAAGTATGAATCCACGAGGGATTCAAAGCAGGGAATGTGAGCTGGCATTCTCAACATTTTTATGGAATTAAGATAAATTTAAAGATAAAGGTAACTTTCTTTGGGGAAAGCAGATAATGTGTTGTATAATCAGTTATTTTACGGATAAAATGTTACAGTTGAATATATTTCCATTGTAGTATAAAACACCAAATTTTCTAAAGAAAATTAGAACATGTCTACTGTATGTTTTCTTCTTAAACTAGTTTTCTTAGGTAACCTCAGGAGCCCAGCTGATTGAACCTATAAACAGAGCCTTGTTTTAAATGTGAAAAAGGACACCAATTTTAATTATGTTCTTATAGAGATCTCTAAAGTGGTTTTGGGCACCATTTTCACTACTGATCTTACTGTGTTACATTTGAGTATTCTCTCTAGCTGAGTAAAAGCTCTGGAGCTAAAACCTAAGATTATGCTTTCCCACTGTGCAAAAAAGTTCCTTTTTTAGAGAAGGAAAAATTCTGCAGGACCCCTTTTGAAGGAATGTTCAGTTGATTGGAAAGGAAGTAAGTAAAAAATGAGAGCCCCAGTGAACACTATTTTAACACAGGCCAAATACATACCCTGAAACTTCTGGCACAGCTTCTGATCTTCTGTTATGAGTGATTATATCTGACTGGAGAACTGAGTGGGAACATGTTTCCTCTTGGTAATGAGCCTAACTGATATGTGCAGGACAATTGAATTTTGGAAGTAGAGTCTAAACAACTTGTAGAATAATATAAAGTTTTAAACTCAGAACACAAAGCTTGTGGAAATTTTTACCTATTCTGGGGCACAACATATTATTTGAGAATTTTTAATGCTATTTGAAAACCATACACATTGTGTGGTTTTGGCTTCTTTGTCAAAAATCAACTATCCATTGGTGTGTGGTGTATTTCTGTGTCTTAAATTTGATTCTATTCATCAGCAAGTTTGTTTCTATGCTAGTATGAGGCAGTTTTTATTACTATTTCTGTGTAGTACAGCTTGAAAACACAGATTGAGATGACTCCAGAAGTTATTTTATTGTGCAGTATTGTTTTAGCTATTCTGCTTTTTTTTCATATAAAGTTGAGAATTGTTCTTTCAAGGTCTGTAAATAATTGTGGGATATGCATTGAATCTGTAGATTGCTTTTGTTATGAAGGCTAGTTTTACTATGGTAATCCTACTGATCCATGAGCATGGGAAATCTTTACTTCTTCTGATGTCTTCTTCAACTTCTTTCTTCAGAGACTTGAGGTTCTTGTCATACATATCTTTCACTTCCTTGGTTAGAATTACACCAAGATACTTTATATTATTTGTGGCTACTGTAAAGATTTTTAAGATTTCTAGAAACCTGGATTTGACCAAATACTACATTAGTGTTTTTCTACCTTTTGTTTCCCATATCAACATCTATATCTATGTCTACATCTATATATCCATATTTATCTATCTCACACAAACATATACACACTTTCATAGTTTTAATTAATGACTTTTATATTTTAGCTTCATGGTATTAGAGCTAATTGGACTCACTGTTGAAATGGGAATACTTAATAGGAGAACCACATCAAAATGTAGGAGATAATGAAGATTTTTAATTACTTTGTAGCAATAATGATGTATCTTACAATGATATTTAATAATTTCAGGGATATAAAATTATTCAAATGAATATGGTAATGTGAGATGTTCATGTTTAATGCTTTCCATTTTAGTAGTTAAAAATTTCAGTATTGTCTTGGACTCCTATGAGGGAATATTTGTGTGGGTTTCATTCTTAAGTGAGTAATGTTCTTGTTCTAATATCAAGATACTTACCTCCCAATGGTGCTGAAGTTTTATGTATTGTTATTATTGTTGATAATTAATAGTAGCAACAGCAGTAGTAGTAGTAGTAGTTGTATAGCAAAGTATTATGATATCACAGTATTTATGTATGTGGAATATAGGGAATTCTACTATCTTCACTAGTAATTCTGATAAAGTTATGTTTCTTGGCTGTCCTATGATATGCTAAGAGATGTACATACTGAACAGTTAGTGATATTATTGAGATATTTTTCAAGGTCATTTGTCTTCTTGTAGCTTCACTTGAATTAGTGCTATTTTGATAAAGCTATTTTTATATAGCCTTCCTTCATCTTTTACCAACATATTTACTTTTCTAAAATAAAATTTGTTACCCAGTAAGAAATATCTGCTGGGAGTTGGTATATACGTGCTTTCTTATTATAGGTTTTGTGGAATGACTGGACATTAATAGATGCTAAATCACTTTTTAATCCAGACGCAAGAGTTCATTTCATCTAAAGTTTTGTTCTGTTTTGGATTTTTAAAGCTGCCATGTCAAGTATAAACACAACTCTGTCACTTCTGCATTTTGTGAGGGAATTTCAGTATTAGCTTAATGTTTCTTCCCTACTAAATCTGTTCTTCTCTTTGAATATTATTTTATGCTATTTTTAATTCTAAATCTACAGAAAAATAATACAGTGAAATATCACCCAAGATGAAATAATGAGACAGGATTAAGGAAGACAAATTTACAAGACAAGTCAGTCAATATGAGATGAATGTGTTAGCTTTTCCTCTTTACAATACTCAGTTTCTGTTAGTTTAATATTTAGTGTAATCTCAATATTGATTACCTTGATTATGTTCTCTAAACACATTAATTTGTGCTAAATGTAGTAAAATGTTCTTTCCCACTCCTTTGTATTTATCTTTTAAGTTACTGTTATGTCTTCAGATATTCTTGAATGTTGAGTGCATTTTGGAAAACAGAGAAGCAAATATATAATTTTATAATGAAAAGCCAGTAAGTAAAAGGATTAGGGCATATATATTCACATTAAGACAATATTTAGATGTTACATCTATTTCTCTTTGAAGTTTTACTGAATGATTTGAATAGATAATTCTAATGTTTGAGTGAGAGCAAAATATTTTGCAGTTCTTATGTTTTATTAGTTCATTTTTGTTATAAATATAATTAGGAAGAATACTTAAAAGCATATGAGTGTAAACAAATATCACATTAGACTGAAAAAACTGGACATTTGAGGTTTTAAAATTCATTGGGTTTAAAAGTGGTTCATTAGAATCCAAAACCAAATGTCAATTGAGTCATCACTCCATTAATCCACAGTGCCAAGCTTTAATAATGCTCATTAGTCCTGGAATGGACCTTTTAAACCATAAAGTGTTTTGTCAATATTAACACATTTTACTAGCATGAAATTGTGATTGAGTTAGTATTTGTAGTCCCCATTTACAGAGTAAAGAAAAGAGGAAGTGTGTGTTATACAGAGTGATTGAATCACTTTGGAGAGAGTAAAACGTCATTAACTACATTGAAAGACTAATATAAACCATTAAAAAACACTTGATAATGTAAATTTCTGTGAGATATTCAACATTCCCAGGGTTATTATTAGGAGCAAAAAAATAAGAAAAGAGGTTATTCCAATGCAGAATTAGGGTTATTTACATGTTATTGAATCCTCACTGTAGAATACTACATGTTGCATAGTGTAGATACATATTCATTTTAAAAAGACGATGACAGTGATGAAGAATATGTGTATATCTGCCTGTATGTGCCCATGTATGCACATAAACACACAAGTATGCATGAGCATGCACACATATTTACTCATGCCACTGTATACTTGTGCATGTTAGAAAACAACACTGTAGAGTTGGCTTCTCTCCTTCCATCTTTGCGTTGGTTCTAGAGAAAAAAAATCCAGGATGGTTTCATCAATATTTACCATGGTTGTTGTATGGGGCCTATGAAGACCCGCCTCTCCCTTAAATACTATTGATTGTTAAATGTTATTGAGGCTAAGTTAGTCATTCTTTTTCATGGTGTAGGCATGCATATATTGTCCTTTCCACAGTAAATAACATCCTAAGAAAGCTTGGTCAAGAAATTGTAATTATACTCAGTGGGCCACATAGAAAAAGAAAATATGAAAGTTGCAGGGGAGTTTATTGATGATTATACTATGAGTGAGAAGGAGTTTGAGAGGGAAATAGGTGGTATTGAAAAGACAAAAATTTGTTCTGTAGAATATGAACCTATGTAACAATAAAAAATTAAAAATTTAGTATTCAGTTTTTCCTTGATTGAGGATTATAGGACATTTAAGAATTGGAAGTTAAAAGGAATAAGTTAGGCATCTGGGATCCCACCCCATCTCATTCTCTTTCTCTTTCATATCTGAAATATCTATTCCTGTTTCTTTATTTTTATGTAATATAAAGAACAGCTCTTTCTTCTATGTGCTTCTTCCATTATGTACAGTGCTATTACAGGCCCCAAAACAAGAATGACAAAAACTGTACAACTTAAATCTAAGAAATTATTAACCAGAATAAAAACGTCCCTTAAAATTTGTTTTCTTCTGATATTTGTTACATTAATAATATATGGCTAATTCACAATGCCAATTTTACTGTTATAGTTTGCTTTTGTAAATGACATATTATTCGAAAAATGAATAATTACTGACCTTGACACAACAATTAGAGGTAACCTGCAAGCTCTCCCCCAGCTTCATCATTCCTGAAAAGGCATGTAGAGCCCCCAGTAACATACAGTTTAGACATCCCCACCACATCCCCCAGGCTCCAACATTACAGGTCCAACTGGGGCACAGACAACAGGGATGAGCTACATGCTGCCCTCCAAGCCTCATCACCCACCTTCCTAAAGAGGACTTCAGTGCTCCAGTAACATCAAGCCTAGACCCTTCTCCATCTTGCACAATGGATCCTTCTGAAGCATAGATAGCAGAGGTGAGCTGTGCCCTGAGTGCCACTGTCAGGCTCGTAACTCTGCCTCCCTTCCTATGTAGGCCTTCAGAAACCCAGGAACATTCAGGACCACTGAGGCACAGCCAGAAAAGGTGAGCAGCTACCTGTTCTCTGAGCCTCATTGTCAGGCTCAAGGCTCTTTCTGTCTCCCCAAAGAGTCCTTCTTGCATCAGTAATATCCAGCCAATATCAAAGACAACCATATTGTGAAAGGTCAGTAAAAGAACATAATCAACAAGAACCATGACAATATGGCACCACCAGAGCCCAAGTATCCTACTATATCAACCCCTGGATATCCAAATACATGCAAAACACAAGAAGATGGCCTTAAATAGTACATTTTAAAGAGGAAATTCATAAATTACTTATGGAAATATAGGACAATACAATCAACAGATGAAAGAAATGAAGAAAACAAAAACTGAGGGAATCTTGGAGACAGAAAGCTTAAGCACTGAACAGAAACTACAGACACAAGCATCAGAAAAAGAATACAAGAGATGGAAGAGAATCTCATGCATAGAAGATACAATTGAAGAAATTGATAAATCTGTCAAGGAAAATTATAAATCTAAAAAGTTCCTGACATAAAACGTCCAAGAAATCTGGGACACTCCGAAAAGACAAAACCTAAGATAAATAGGAATATAAGAAGAAGAGTTTTATTTCTAAAACCCAGAAAATATTTTCAGCAATTCCTATAAAAAGAAAACTTCCCTAACCTAAAGAAGTAGATGCTGGTAAACATACAAGAAACACCAAATAGTTAGGATCAGAAAAGAAACCCACCATACACTAATCAAAACATTAAATGTACAGAACAAAGAAAGAATATTTAAAAAGTGACAAGGGGAAAAGGCTAAGTAAAATATAAAAGCAATTCTATCAGAATTATACCTGACTTTTCAACAGAGGCTCAAAAACCCAACAGATCCTGGGCAGATAGTGTTCACTCAAAGACACCAAAGATGTCAGCCCAGACAACTATACAGAAAATCTTTTAATCACTACAGATAAAGAAAACAATATATTCTACAAAATCCCTCAAATATAAACATATCTATCCACGAATCCAGGCCTACACAAGATAATAGAATGAAAACTCCAACACAAGGAGGTTACCTACACCCAACACACCAAAGGACATAAATATCTCTAAATAAGACCACACTAGCAAAACCAATAGAAGATAATCTCTCTCTGTCTCTCTGTCTCTCTGTCTCTCTGTCTCTGTCTCTGTCTCTGTCTCTGTGTCTATCTGTCTGTCTGTCTGTCTGTCTGTCTCTCTCTCTTTCCCCAACCACCAACATAATAACATAATAATAACAGGAACTAATAACCATTGGTTATTAACATCTCTCAACATCAATGTAATCAACTTCCCACTTCCCATAAAATAGATACAGGCAGAATGGATATGAAAATAGAATCTGTCACTCACCTGCATACAAGAAACATACCTCAGCAACAAAAACTACATTACCTCAGAGTAAAGGCCTGGAAAAAGCTTTTCTAAGCAAATGGACCAAAGAAGCAAGATGGAGTAGCCATTCTCATATCTAGTAAAATAGGCTTTCAACAAAATTTAATCAAAAGAGATGGGGAAGGATACTTTATACTTATCAAAAGAAAAATCCCCCAAAATGATGTCTCAACTCTGAACCCTTATACCACAATTGCAAGAGCATCCATATTTGTAAAAGAAATATTACTAAAGTTTAAATTACACATAAAACCCCATACATTAATAGCAGGAGACTTCAACACCCCTCTCTCACCAATAGACACATCATCAATACAGAAACTAAGAAGAGAAATAATGAAAATAACTGACATTAGGAATCAAATGGACCCAACTGATATCTACAGAGAATTCTAGCCATACACAAAATAATATCCCTTCTCAGCATCTTACAGAACTTTCTCCAAGATTGACCATATAGGTGGTCACAAATCAAGCCTCAACAGATACAAGAAAATTGAAATAAATTCTTGTATTTTATCAGATTACCATGGATTAAAGCTGGATTTCAACAACAACAGAAACAACAGAAAGGCTACAAACTCATGGACACTGAAAGACTTTCTATGCAATGACCACTGGATCAGGGAACAAGTAAGGAAAAAGAGTTAAAGGCTTTCCAGAGTTCAATGAAAATTAATGCACAGCATTTCCAAACTTATGGCATACAATGTAAGCAGTTCTAAGAGGAAAGTTTATAGTACTAATTGTCTTCATAAAGAACAACTGAAAGCTCTAGAACAAAAAGAAGTAAATACACCCAAGAAAATAATCAAACTTATGTCTAAAATCAATAAATTAGAAACAAAGAGAATAATATAAATAATCAACAAAAGCAAGATCTGAGTCTTTAAAAAAAATCGACAAGATAGACAATCTCACAGCCAAACTAACTAAAAGGCAGAGTGGCAGCATCCAAATTAACAAAATCGGAAATGAAAAGGGAGACACAACAGACATCAAAGAATTCCAAAGAAACTTTAAGTCTTAAATTACAAACCTGTACCCCACAAAATTGAAAAATCTAAATTAAAAGGAAGATTTTCAGTATACATATCAGTTAACAAAGTTAAATAAAGATCATATGCACAATTTCGATATACCTATAACCATTAAGTAGATAGAAGCAGTCAATAAAATGTTCCAACCAAAAACAAAACAAACAAAGAAACAAAAACATACCTTGGTCCAGGTAGTTTTGGTGGAAAATTCTATCAGACATTCAAAGAAGAGTGAATACCAGTACTCCTCAAACTATTCCACAAAACAGAAACAGACAAACATTGTCAAACTCATCCTATGAGACCACATTCATCCTGATACATAAACCACACAAAGACTCAACAAAGAAAGAAAATTTCAGACCAGTTTCTTTAGTGAACATCAATGCTAAAATGCTCAATAAAATACATGCAAACAGAATCTAAGAACCCATCAAATACATCATCCACCATGATCAAGTAGACCTCATCCCAGGTATCCATGATGGCTCAATATATGAAAATCTATCATTGTAATCCACAATATAAATAAGCTGCAAGGAAAAACATACAGACATGATCATCTCATTAAATACTGAATAGACCTTTGATTAAAAAAAAAACAACACTCCTTCATGTTACAAGTCTTGAAGAGATCAGGGACACAAGGCACATACCTAAACACAATAAAAGCAATATACAGCAAGCCAACAGTCAACATCAATTAAATGGAGAGAAAATTAAAGAATTCCACCAAAATCAGAGACAAGAAAAGGATGCTCACTCTCTTGATATCTATTCAATATAGTACTTTAATTTCTAGCTAGAGCAAGATGACAACTAAAGGACATCAAGAAGATACAACTTAGGAGGAAGTTAAAATATGTTTTCTTACATAACGATAGTGTACATAATGATAGTGTACATAATAAGCCCCAAAATTTGTACCAGAGAATGTCTATAACTCATTAAAAACCTTCAGCAATGTGGCTGGATAAAAAATTTAACTAAAACACAAAACAAAACAAAACAAAACAAAACAAAACAAAACAAAACAGTAACTCTCCTGTATACAAATAAAAAATGGGCTGAGTTGAAGAATGGATAAAAAACTGTGGTACATTTATACTATGGAATACTACTCAGTGATTAAAAACAAGGAAATCTCAAAATTTGTGGATAAAGAAATGGAACTAGAAATTATCATACTGAGTGAGTTATCCCAGAAGCAGAAAGACTCACATGGTTTATACTCACATATAATTGAGCACTAGCCCAAACCACACATCCCACGAAAGTCTTCACTTACTAGGAGATTGGGAGAGATGTGAGCACATCCTACTAAGACTCTAGGTAAGAGATGGGGAAAGAGAAGAACCCAGATGGTCCTAGAAACCTACAAGAAGAACATCATGATGAGTGGATCGGGGCCCAGGGGGGTCTACTCAAATTATTGCACTAACCAAGGACAATACAATAGTAAACATCGAACCCCTACTCTGATCTAGCCAATAGACAGGACATTCTCCACAGTTTTGTGGAGCATGGGGACTGACTTTGACATGAACTGTGGTGCTCCATAATTGACCACCTCTCCTTGGTGGGGAAGCCTGTTGGCACTCAAAAAAAGTGGAACATTGTCTGGGTTTATTCCAAGGAGTGGAATAGCTGGGTCTTGAGGAAGCCCTATTTCCATTTTTCTGAGAAAGTGCCAAATAGATTTCCAAAGTCTTTGTACCAGTTTGCATTACCACCAGCAATGAAGGAGTGCTCCTCTTTCTCCACATCCTTGCCAGCATGTGTTGTCACTTGAAATTATGATCTTAGTCATTCTGATGGGTGTAAGATGGAATCTCAGAGTCATTTTGATTTGCACTTCTAAAGAGTGTGATTTTTAAAAATCAATGAAACAAAGAGCTGTTTTTATTTGAGAAAATCAATAAGAAAGAAAAACCCTTAGCCAAACTAACTAAAAAGCAGAAGCAGAGTATTCAAATCAACAAATTCAGAGAAGAAAAGGGAGACATAACTACAGACACCAAGGAAATCTAAAGAATCATTAGGGCTTACTTCAAAACCCAAATGCCACAAAATTTGAAAATCTAAATGAAATGGAAATTTTTCTTGATAGATTCCAGTACCAAAATTGAATCAAGATCAGGTGAACAAATTAAATATTCCTATAATATCTAAGGAAATAGAGGCAGTCATCAAAGGTATCCCAACCAAATAAAGCCCAGTACCAAATGGATTCAGCACAGAATTCTCCCAGACCTTCAGAGAGGAGCTAATTCCCATTCTCTTCAAACTATCCCACAAAATAGAATCAGAAGGATACAAAAATAACTCAAAAAATCAGTAACCCACCTGTATACAAATGATAAAAGGGCTGAGAATGAAATTAAGGAAACCATACCCTTCATAATAGCTATAAATAATATAAAGTATGTTGGGGTAACTCTAACATCACAAGTGAAAGACCTGTGTGGGAAAAAATTGAAGTCTCTAACATAGGAAATTGAAGAAGATATCAGAAGATGAAAAGATCTCCCATGCTCCTGGATCGAGATAATCAATAATGGTCACATTCCCAAAAACAAACTATATATTCAGTACAATCTCTACCAAAACACCTACAAAATTCTTTACAGACCTTGAAAGATCAGTTCTCAACTTATATGGAAAAACAAACAAAAAACAGAATAGATAAAACAATCTTATAAAATAATAAAAAAAATTCTTCTGGAGGAATCTCCATCACGGATTTAAAGCTGTACCCTAGAGCAACAGTAATAAAAACAGCATGGTACTGGCATAGAAATAGGTTGGTTGATCAATGGAATTGAATCAAAGACCCAGAAGTAACCCACACACCTATGGACACTTGATTTTTCACAAAGAAGCCAAAACCATACATTGGAAAAAAGAAAGCATCTTACAAAAATGGATGTCCATATGTAGAAAAAGGCAAAAAGATCTGTATTTATGTCCCTGCATGAAACTAAAGTCCAAGTGAAATAAAGCCATCAACTTAAAACCAGATAACACTAAATGTATTAGAAAAAAAAAAGTGGGGAAGAGCATTGAAGTCATTGGTATAGGCGACAATTTCCTAACAGAACACCATAGCTCAAGATCTAAGGTCAAAAGTTAATAAATGGGACTTCATGAAACTGTAAAGCTTCTGTAAGACAATGGACACTGTCAGTAGAACAAAATGATAGCCTAAGACTTGGCAAAAGACCTTCACCAACCCTACATCCGAAAAAGGGTTAATATCCAAAATATATAAAGACAGCAACAAAGGAGTTAATCCTCTTTAAAATGGACTACAGAGCTTAACAGAGAATTATCAACAGTGGAACATAGAGTGGCTGACAAATACTTAAAGAAATGCTCAATGTCATTAGTTTTCAGCATTATGGAAATAAAAATGACTCTCAAATTCCATCTTACACCTGTCAGAATGGATAAGATAAAAAACTAAAGTGACAGCACATGCAGGTGAGGATGTGGAGAAAAGGGAACATTCCTCCATTGCTGGTGGGAGTGAAAACTTGTACAATAACTTCAGAAATCAATCTGATCCTTTTCAGAAACTTAGGACTAATTCTACCTCAAGATCCAGCTATACCATTCCTGGGCATATACCCAAAAAATTCCGTCATATAAGGGCATTTTCATGGCTATATTCATAGGAACTTTATTCGTAATTGCCAGAATCTGGATACAACCTAGATGTCCCTCAACTGAAGAATGAATAAAGAAAATGTGGTACATTTACACAATGGAATACAATTCAACCATAAAAAACAAGGAAGTGTTGAAATTTGCAGGCAACTTGATGGAACTAGAAATGATCATCTTGAGTGAGTTAATTGAGATCCCGAAATACAGGCATGACATATACTCACTTATAAGTGGATATTAGGCCAACATAGATGTCTTCTGAGAGACTCCACTCAGGGAAGGCTCAGGACAATTACTAAGATTAGTAACAGGACTCTGAGTGCACAGAGGAAGAGGATGCAGGCTATACAAATGAGACCTGACAGGCTGTTGTCAGAAGGAGGGGAAGGAGAGCTCCAACTGTCAGAGATCTAGGGGAATGGAATATGGCAGAAGAGGAAAGGAAGGTGGGAATGGGAAGACCAGAGTGAGTAGATAACAATTGAGATTTAATGTGATTAAATTATAATAAAAATGAAACAATAATAGAAATTAAAGATCTTTATGTCAAATGATAAATAAGAAAATATTCATTTTCAAGGATATTGGCAATCAATAACAATTTAAAAATAGCAGCTTGTTAACAGATTTTGAAAATGGGGGTGAATAGAAGTAGAACAATGTTAAACTATAGTCAAAGGCAAAATAATTGAAAGGTATTAATGTTTAGAATAACACACACATTAGCATTTTGTGTCATACATATTAAAGTTACAAGATTCCATATGGAACTATTTAAATCACAATTTCTGGCCAAGGGGTTGAGAGCAAAGAAAAATATTCAGGACAAGGCAATTATATATAAAATACATAAATGTGGTCATTCTACAGATGATGTTGTGAGTTACAATGCTTAAAGGAGGTTGTCTACCAATTAGTGACAAAGAATGGGTATGAAAAACCAAAGCTAATAGAAGAAATATTTCATGCATATAAAGACAAAGAGAAAAAGGTTAGGGGAATCAAAATCTATCATCTGAGTTTTTCTTGAGATAATGATGTAACAAAAGGAAGAGAGAGCTGGAATTATGGTTCAGTGACTATGAACATATGATGGTCTTTCAGAGAAGCTGCTTTGAAATTCAGTATCTATAGTAGGTGGTTCAAAGCTACCAGTAAATCCCACTTCCATGGAGTCACCACATCTGGCATCAGTGAGCATCTGCACTCATGTAAACACCATGCACACACACACACACACACACACACACACACACACACACACACACACAAACACAAACACACACACAAACACACACACACACACACACACACACACACACACGCCTACACGCACTAATATATAATTTAGAATAATTTGAGGAATAGAAACAGAAATATGGATGTCATATTTGTTTCATTTTATCTATAGTTCAAAACACTGTGGCATTCAAAGTACCTTGTATATCCCTAAGCAGCAGTTTCAGAAGCTATGTTATTAAGAAGCCATCTTTAGTCAGAGACCTGCAGCGTTCCTTCATGGAAAAAAATCAACCTTTTATTGCCACAAAATTAGCAAATAATCACCACCAAATCATGTGAACATCCAGTATTCTCAATGACCAGAAACAGACTTATTTTAAAGTCACTGACCACCAGTTTTTCAGTAGTCTCTTAAGCTCATTATAAAAATGAAGGAAAAAAAACTTGTACACTGCAAAAAGAAAAAAGTAAACTCATTTTAACAAGTTTTCCAAATTTAATAAAAAGCATTTCTGAAAAATCACAGTCTCTAGGGCTTATTCAATCCCTTGCTTTGCACTTTAGGTGAATTACTTTAGCTCTTCTCTAAAAAAAAAAGAGAGGAAAGATATTTTTGGTGTTAGGTCATAAATGTGTAAAACTATTAATATTTTATAGAAACTCTTTCTAACCCTTGCCTCTTGGGATAAGACTAAAACCGCATTATTGGCTAGACGTATTCTAGCCTTCCTTTACTGTATGTAGTTATATTTTGGGAAACATGATTTGACCATCAGTCAGTGTCTTTCTGAGCTATGTACCTACTTGGCTCAAAAATAGTGTATCAAACACAAAGCTGTGGTTTCATGTATACCACATTGCTGATTCCTAAACATGGTCGGAGATTCTACCTGCTGGTTCAGGAGCTGTCAGTATTCATTTGTTCAGTCTGACCAAAGAAAATGAGAAGGAAGGTTTCACAGTAGAATTTGCTTATTTCACAATTTCACCTGACCATAAAGCTCTTTCAGCAAGTAAACAGACAAAAGTGACTCTCTCTACCCACTGGGATACATTATTCATGGTCCTCCTCCGAACACAGATCAAATGTAAATGCGACAATGTACATGAATTGAGTAGATCATTTCCTGGCACTCAGGAGGCAAAATATTTCTTCCCTGGCCTACTTCCATTTCTTTTACTATGATGTTTGGAAACATAATAGTCGCAGTCTAAGCTTTTTTGAAACAATAATTTAAACTTGTTGTATTTTTCCATAATTTATAAAACACAGATTAGAGGAAGTAACTGTCAGAAACACATAACCTAGGTCCTAGGAGGAACTGAATAACTTTCATGGATCAACGTCATAATTTCTAATTGCTAAAAGTAGACTCATAGAATTATATCTGATTTGAATTTATGTCACAGGACATATGATTGATTTATTTGATTTAAATATGAAAAATAATCCCTTTCATACAAGATGCATATGTGATATTTTGAATTAAGGTTCTTAATTTTGTATGTATGCACATGGTGTGCTGTCACTGAGTCTACAACGGACTTTCCAGTTCATGATAATGTATCTGACTATTATATCTTATTGATATATAGAATATTGTAAATATTTAACTACGAGTATTATTTTACTATTGAAAGTGTCCAAATCTGCGTGTTAGGCATAATGAGAATTTCCTGTGTTATTTCACTTTTGGAAGGCACAATATAGTGACTTTAAAAGGAAGTTTCTACAGTTGGACTGTCTTGGTTGAGAACTCTAGATATGCATTTACTACCTTTGGGAGCAAAGAACTTTAATCCATAAAAGCCATTTTTCCCTTAATATTCAATTGGTTAAAATGGTAATAGTTCCTTCCATATTGTATATAGGGAAGATTAAATGTATTACCATACATATGCAGTTTAATATAGGACAGAGATAGTTATGCTTATGTTATAGTTCTATGTTTGTATTATAAAAACAAAATAATTATGTTTATTTTACATTAGATAAAAAATTAAGTTACGATGTTGGTGGCAATGAAGATAATCAAACAATTGGAGACTTTTTTTTTAAGAGCACTGGAATTTGATGGTAGAAGGCAAACGTGGCCTTTGATCTTTAAATATTTTGGGTTTTAGTTTTGATGTTTTCATATTAAGACAGCAATCTGTTGTTTAGCCTCCCTAAAAGAAGGTCTTGCCCTTTTAATTTAGTGTTCCATTTCCTTGACAATCAGAGCATTCCAAAATAATATACCCCTCTATGTAACAGAACATCGTGACAAATGTTAGTACTTCATTGCCAGTGGGAATTGCTGTGTGGTTCATGAGAATATGGCCTTTGCTGGCCTTTTTTCCTTTCTTAGCACTCATGGGAATATATAAAATATGAAAGCAACTTTTTTACCACAGAATTAACTTTGAAAAATGTAATTACCACTTTAAAAATCCATTCAGCTAGTATTTTCACACAGAAACTAGTATTTCCTCGGCTTAGGAAACGAACTCCAAAGTGTGCCTATTAAGGTAGTAAAAGTTAAGTATTTTCTTGGATTGTGTAAATACCATATGGGGTTATGGGTCATTCTTTTTGTTTTGGAAATTTCACCAATATGATACAGTTGTTAGAACTCCTTCCTGAAGTTTATACACTTGAAAAGTATTTTCAGAAACCTGGTTTTAAATGTTGTCCCTACCATTTCCCTGAATAATCTGCATGCAATCAGACATCCTTAAATCTTTCATCTCTTATTTTCATACTAGGAAAGAAACAACATAAGATAATGCTCATAGTGTAACTGAACAGGAGGTCTCATATGTAATAAGTACTCAGTAAATAATTATTAATATTTTTATAAAAATCTTTATATGTTCTGCTTCCTGGATTCCCTCTCTATTTCACAAACACTTTATATAGCAAGGCAAAAAACAAAGAGATAGAGATTCATTCTGTTTTCTGGTTTATTATCAATTACTTTCTATTTCTTCTCTGTTTTTGTTTCCTTCAAAAGGGCCACTGAGTCACCCTTACTCCTATTTCCTGATGCATTTCCATCCCATTTCTGGTATGTATACACGTCATTGTAAAATAACATCTTTTTAATTATTGTAGCTATTATAGAATTGATTATTATCTAATAAGCAGGTTCATTTGACCATTCAGAATAGTTAGAAAGATCTTACAATCATATAGACTAGAATTCTTGTTTTTTAAATCCAGTTTAATTGTTTATATAATACAGATTAAACAGTAGATTCAAACTACATGTATCTTCACTTCATTTTATTCTTCAGCTTGAATGTAGAATGTAAAGATAGTTTTCAATGCAATTACCCAATGGCAATAATCTACCTGCTCTTTCTTTGATCTGTTATTTAGCATAGACTATAACTATGACTCAGTGTATGAGCCTCAAATTCCACTGTGAGTAGGAAGAACAGGATTTAATATATACTACAGGACCATATAGAGTGAGAATAGTTTTCAAATATCTTTTGTTCATTCACTTTCATGGTACAAATGCAGACATTTGAATGTCAGCTGAGTAAAACTGGAAATGATCTAATTCTTGCCTACCAAGAGTGTGAAATGAATATGTTCTGACAATTTCAATGATTTTATCAGCCATATAAGGTTTTCTAATCATCAATAAATAATGTTAATATTAACAAGATCATGAACATAATATCACAAATACAAATATACCATGGCTTTTTTTTTCATTGATTCAATTTTCAGTTGAATTCATTCATTTAGATAAGTTATCTGTTTGGTTCATATGTGCTCAAGTTCAGACTCTTCCACCAGATGACATTTTGCCTGCAGCATCACTACTATCTTCAAAGGAGCCACCAAAGTAGCAAAGATTTTTCAAAGACTCATCTAAGTACCACCCAAAAGGGTAGCTGCCTTTGGCCTTGACTTAAACAATAGATAGTAGCACCTGCAGGGTCCTGCCCCTCCTGCTGGCTATAAACAGTTCCTAAAAAGCCTGCTTAACTCTACACAACAGGGAGTTAAAATAGAGAGAAGGAAAATAGCCTACTAAGAACAGTTTGACTTTTGGAGTTTATTTCAGGAATTCTTCTCTTGTCAGTTCCAGACACCAATTCCTGTGTTTTCATGCTCTAGTTGGCTCTTCAGCTTTAAATTCCTCATTTTCACTTCTTTCTAATATCACTCATATTAAAAATGTGGAGTTAAGTGAAAGAAAGTAAAGCTTCCTTCAGTACACTCCGAATTTTTGTGAGGTTAAAAAAATAATGAAGTCAGTCATAAAATTGCTTTCATTTCAAACAAATTCATGTCTAGCCAGCCCGCTTGATAGTTCACAAAGGGTTATCCTCTTTTTGGAAGCACATATATAAATTATCCCTCTCTCTTAACCAAGAATTGGCCACAAGCACGAAGAAACTATACTTCATGTACAAAACTCAGATGAGCACTGTTATTAATCAACAATTCTTCAATTTGATATGTTACTTATGTTCCTAACAGTTTCTTTAAGTCAACCAACAAGACTGGGTATATAAAAGGACAATATAGTGACAATTTTAAATTTAAGTTTAACTTAGTGATAATTACCAAGAGCACCATAAAACTATGCAGAGTTTTACTATTCAATATACAGTCTAAGGCAGTATTTTCAGATAAGGAACCATATTTTATTTATCTCTGGAGCTCTTATAATATACAGAAGGCACCACTCAGGAGGATATTGTTTGAAGAAGCAATGAACAAATAATATATACTTCCATTTGGCAAACTTCCTGTGTAATAATCTGTAAGATATTTTAATGAATTCCAACGTAATACTTCTTGAAGTGAATGTTAGGCTATGAAAAATGCAGATTACACTCCATTTCCAAGCAATCATTTTTTATTTTTAACAGGAAAATTATTCTAAAATTATAGCAGGCAATAATAAAACATGATTTAATATATAGAAGCACATTCTGAGACATTTTCACAGCTATGTTCAATATGTTAAATGAGGTCAAACCTTAAAACAATGGATGGTACTAATGACATTACTATGTAAAGATATTGTTGATTATTCAAGGGAGACATTCTTTTCTCTGCTTAATAATGCCAACTACAAAAATTCAATAGCTGTAGGACACAATCAAAACAATTATGTCTTTTGTACTATGATAAAGTTCCAGAATTCTAAATTTGCTGTATATTTTATTTTAAATTCTCTAAGGCAGATCTTACATGAAAGTCTAAACAGTAAGTACTAATAAACTTGTGTAAATTTATACAACAACTTTTGGATCTTAATCTACAAATTTTCTTTGGCTAAAGTTGTGTTGTATTTTTACTTGATCAAATAAGAAAAGAAACAAGGTGTGGTGGTGATACACACTTTTAATCATCCCAGCACATGGGAAACAGAGGCAGGCAGATCTTTGAATTTATGGCCAGCCTGATCTACAAAGCAAGTTCTTAGACAGCCAGTACTACACAGAGAAACCCTGTTCAAAAAAAAAAAAAAAAAAAAAAAAAGGAAAGAGCTTGATACTATGAGTATATCCCTCTCAAATAAAACTAGAGTTTGATTTAAATTAGCTTCTGTTGTGCAGAAATGAAGATTATGGTTCTGTAATGCCTGCATAAACTAGGAATGTTTTGAACAAAACCCAATTATTAAATGGCATTCAACATAAAACATATTTTTCAATTTTTCAGGATACTTGCAGCTAGTGAATTATAAGTCACTAGTAGGAAATGGAAAATATAAATATGGTACATCTTAATATTTTAAGGAGTTCATTTGAAACTAGTATAGGTCAGTTTTTCTTCAAATTTTAACACTTCAATCAAGTCTCAGCCAAAGTTTACTCCAAAAGGACGGAGGAAAAAAACTTATTTAAGATTCTGTCTCATTCTAATCAAAATTGTTATCATCAATGGAAAATAATGACAGTGAAGATGTTTGGAAAAATGGAGTCCTATACACTCTTGGTAAAAATGTAAACTTATACAGTCACTATGAGCATCAGTATCATTTAGAAACTGACACATGACCCGGCTATATCTGCTTAATGTGTTCCCAGATAACATGCCATCTCAGAAACACTTGCAGAGCCTTAATTGCAAATATACTACTCAAAATAGCTAAGAAGAAGAACTAGACTAGATATTCATCAATCAATGGCTATCTAAAGAAAGTGTGCATAAAGGCAAAGGAATTTTGTATATTTGTGAAGAACAGGGACATCATGACATTTCTAGGAAAATTAATGCAACTGCTACACAAAATAAGCCAGATTCAGATTAAAAAAAAACCACCACATTTTTTTGTCTAAATGTAGAAACTAAATTTCAATGTATACTTGTATGTGTGTTTATATATGTGCATTTTAGGTCATACACCCACATGAAGTGTCATTAGAAGGGAATCTAGAAGTGTCATTAGAAGGGAATCTATCTTTTAAAATATTTTATTACAATTTATTCATAACCTATCCCAATTGTTATCCCTGCACTTATATCTTCCCATTCCCACCCTGACTTCTTCTTTCTATTCCCCTCCCCTAGACCTCTGATAAAAGGGGCCCTTTTCCCCCCACCCTATGACAACATCCTATCAAGTTTCATTTGGATATCCTTTACCTGTTTCTTCTGTGTGCTTGCAGGGTCTTCCCAACAAGGAGAATTGATCAACCTGGGTAATCCAGAGTTCATGTCAGATGTAGTCCCAACTCCCTGACCAACAACCACGGAGAATGAGCTGTCCATTGGCTGTATCTGAATGGGGAGTCTAGGTTCACTGTATGCATTGTTATTGGTTGGTGCAACAGTTGTGCAGGCTCGCTGTGTACAGATCATCAGGTTCAGAGCTTCTGACCCTCTGGGACCTTCCACCCCACCACTCCTCCATACCAATTTCAGCTCTCTGTCCAGAGTACAGCTGTGAGTCCCAGCATCTGCTCTGTTCCCCGACTAGGTGGAGTCACTCAGAGGACTTCTAGGTTGGGCTAATATCCACTTATAAATGGGTATACACCAAGCATGTCTTTCTGGGTATGGTTTACCTCATTCAAGATGATCTTTTCTAGTATCATCCACTTGCATGAAAATGTCAAAAATTCCTTGTTTTTAATGGTTGGGCAATATTCCATTGTGCCAATGTACCACAGTTTCTTCATCCATTCTTTGATTGAGGGACATCTAGGTTGTTCCAGACTCTGGCTATTATGAAAAAGCTGCTATAATGATAGTTGAGCAAAAGTTCTTGTAGTAAGGTAGAACACCTTTTGGGTATATGCCCAGGGGTGGTATGGCTGGGTCTTGAGGTAACATTATTCCCAACTTTCTGAGGAAGCACCAGATTGATTTCCAAAGTGGTACAAGTTTTCAAACCCACCGGCAATGGAGGAGTGCTCCCCTTTTTCCACAGCCTTACCTGCATGTGCTGTCTCTTGAGTTTTTTTTATTATTAATTTATTCTTGTTACATCTCAATGGTTATCCCATCCCTTGTATCCTCCCATTCTTCCCTCCCTCCCATTTTCTCCTTATTCCCCTCCCCTATGACTGTTCCTGAGGGGGATTTCCTCCCCCTGTATATGCTCAAAGGGTATCAAGTCTCTTCTTTGTAACCTGCTGTCCTTCCTCTGAGTGCCACCAAGTCTCCCCCTCCAGGGGACATGGTCAAATGTGAGGCACCAGAGTATGCGAGAAAGTCATATCCCATTCTCCACTCAAGTGTAGAGACTGTTCTGACCATTGGCTAGATCTGGGTAGGGGTTTAAAGTTTATGGCCTGTATTGTCCTTGGCTGGTGCCTTAGGCTGGGACCCCTGGGCCCAAATCTGCCTATCATAATGTTCTACTTGTAGGCTTCTAGGACCCTCTGGATCCTTCTACTTTGTCATTCTCCCATGCTTTTCTCATCTAGAGTCCCAATACGATGTCCTCCCCTCTGTCCCAGTTTCCTGGTAACTGGAGGCTTTTGTGGAACATGCCCCTTGGGCTAATATGCAGATATAAGTGAGTATATACCATTTGAGTCTTTCTGCTTCTGGGTTAACTCACTCATTATGATCATTTCTAGCTCAATCCATTTATCCACAAATTTTGGGAATTCCTTGTTTTTAATAGCTGAATAGTATTCCATAGTGTATATGTACCACAGTTTCTTTATACATTCTTCTACTGATGGACACTTAGGCTGTTTCTATGTCCTGGCTATTATGAATAAGGCTGCTATGAACATGGTTGAGTTTTCTTGTTGTGTGCTAGAGCATCCTCTGGGTATATTGCAAGGAGTGGAATAGGTGGGTCTTGAGGAAGCCCTATTCCCATTTTTCTGAGATAGCACCAGATAGATTTCCAAAGTGGCTGTACTAGTTTGCATTCCCGCTAGCAATGAAGGAGTGTTCCTCTCTCCCCACATCCTCGCCAGCATGTGGTATCGCTTGAATTTTTGACCTTAGCCCTTCTGATAGGTGTAAGGTGGAATCTCAGAGTTGTTTTGATTTGCATTTCCCTGATGATTAAGGAGGTTGAACATTTCTTTAAGTGTTTCTCAGCCATTTGATATTCCTCTGTTGAGAATTCTCTGTTTAGTTCCAAGTCCCAATTCTCAATTGGGTTATTTGGTTTGGTGGTGTTTAATTTCTTGAGTTCTCTATATATTTTGCATATTAGACCTTTGTCAGATGTAGGGTTGGTGAAGATCTTTTCCCAGTCTGTAGGCTGTAGCTTTGTTCTGCTGACAGTGTCTCCAGCCATACAGAAGCTACTCAGCCTCATGAGGTCCCATTTATTAATTGTTGACATTAACGCCTGGGCCGTTGGTGTTCTCTTCAGGAAGTTGTCTCCTGTGCCAATATGTTCCAGGATCTTCCCCACTTTTTTTTCTAAGTGACTTAGTTATCTTGAGATTTTTTATCTTAGCCATTCTGATAGGTGTAAGGGGGAATCTCAGGGTCGTTTTGATTTGCATTCCTCTGATGACTAAGGGCATTGATAATTTCTTTAAATGTTTCTCAGACATTTGATATTACTATGTTGAGAATTCTCTGTTTAGCTCTGTACCTCATTTTTTAATTTGGGTATTTTGTTTGGTGTTGCTTAATTTCTTGAGTTCTTTATATATCTTTTGATACTTGTCATTTATCAGATATAGAGTTAGTGAAGATCTTTTCCCAGTCTGTAGGCTGTCGTTTTGTTCTGTTGACAGTGACTTTTACCTTACAGAAGCTTTTCAGTTTCATGAAGTCCCATTTATTAATTGTGGGTCTTGAATCCTGAGCTACTGGTGTTCTCTGTCCAGAAAGTTGTCTCCTGTACCAATGAGTTCAAGAATCTTCCCTGCTTTTTCTTCTAATAGATTTAGTGTGTCTGGGTTTTTAATTTTTTTTTTACATATACATTTATATAAATTCTTACATGTATACACAATAAACTACCTACAGCAAAAAGAACTGTGAAACAAATCAGGAATTATATAAATGTTACATTCTTAGTGTTTTGGCTATTTGTATTTGACAGCCTTGAAGAAAACATCTCTCCTATCTTGGTGTATCTAACATTCTGAGTATAAATCAATCTCCATCACATTTTGTAATTATCAGCTTAAAACATCTATCTAGACCTAAAACCATCTTAACCCCTAAACAACTATGCTTCATTGTAAAACTAAGCTACCTGGTCTTCAACTTCATCAGAGACATGAGAAGGAATAAACTTGATTACCTGAATATGCCGGGAGTTCAGGTTAACAGCTTTCCAAATGAGAAGATGACAGAGACAGTTTGCTACCTGAATAGTCACCCAAAACTCTCTATTATGTTGGAACATCATCTTCAGCCTTCTGGCCCAATACATCTGACAGACATATTTGTGAGGCAGGAACTATTGAGGATTTGCTTACCCTGTCTTGGCAGAGTTTGGCCATCGACTCTGCCTGTATCCAAGCTTTCCCTTTTTTAGGCAGATTTTTGTCTGTGGTAGAAATGAGGACATTTTGCTCAGTGGTTTGTTTGCCATATTTTAAGCCATCTCTATAAGGAGATTCTTTGATGCTCTTTATCCACTTTGAGGTAGGCTGGGTGTTGCTAGGAGTTAACCTGTCTCATTGTCAGTGAGTCTTTAAAATAATAAAAACATTTTTAAATGTCAGGTTCTGTATGTCTCTGAGGTTTTAGAAGACCTTATCTAACTATCTTATTTTATCTTTCTATAGAATCATATCTATCTGCTGCACCTAAGATGTATATTCTTCTGATAAAAGTAGACCAGTGATTGACATGACCATGATTTGATCAGCTAACAATTAACTTGTAGAACTTATTTATCCTAAACAGCGTGCATTAGCACTTTCAAAGTCATGGAAGTAAATGTTGTTTTATAATTGAGTTATATGGGTATAATATCTCATATTAGAGCAGAAATATTTATATATAATGTATGAAGAATAAACTTACCTTTAAATTCTATACAACTGTATCTAGACTTAAATTTATTTTGCATCTATATACATAATACTCTACCAGTGAATAAAAAATAACCTTGTGAGTGACAATTGAGGCATTAAGCTGAGTGGTAGATTCACTAATCTACCTTTTGTTCTATCTTCCCTATATATTTCCATATTCCCCCTTCTTTCTTTTCAACCCCGATCTCCAAATCTAAGAATGTAATATAAGGGAAAAGAGAGACATCACTGAAATTAACCTTGTTTTCTTTCTAAACAAGACCAATAATAACTTGTAACCAATTCCCATCTATAATAACCCTTTATAGCTCAAGAAAGCAACCAAAATCCTACCCAATCCCCCCTTAAAACAAATTGGGCATGCTATCTTAAGGTATTTTCTGGCTGATTTGGGGCAAATAATACCTAGTAGGGGTCTATATAAAATTGGGGAATGGTTATACAAGCTAAGAATCACATTTGTGGTCCAGTTTCTCAATGTTGAGAAATTCCAGGTTTAATTAGAGTCCTGTGTGGGACAGTCTGAAATGCCAGACCAATTGAGATTGGAAGCTTTCTTTGAAAGTGTCCTAGGAACTCTCTTGTTCTGATGAGGAACAGCAATTGAAGCACTTGGTGATAGACAATAAAGGATACAGGATATCAATGTCCAGTATGCTGAGAGGAATTAATCCTGTGAGGTCTGGTGCAATGTCAGTGTCTAGTTCTCTTGTTCTGTAAGCATATAATTTCTTTAAAACATAATACAGTCTTAAAATAATAAGTGTATGAGGTGTACATGATGCACAGAACAATTCAGGTTGGCTTTCTGCTCTTTGTATGAGCAGGAAAGAAAGACATCTGGAAATCTTCAATCATGGCATAAGAAGAATGGCATCTGATAGTAATTCATAGGGGCTCTGTAGTCAACAAGAAGCATTGTCTATGCCTAGACATTCATGTCTCATCCAGTCTCAGAGCTATTCCCATATAGTAGGATTAGCAATGTAGGTTACTTGCTTTTTCTACAGTTTAAAGTATTTACATCCTGATTGTAGTCCTCTTCCTCATTCTCTCCCAATCCCCCTTTTCTCCCTCATACCCTCTCCCTCCCTCCCTTAGTACTCAGAAATGGGAGACCTCTTCCCCTAACAGCTGACCTCAGCCTATCAAGACTCATCTATACTACCTGTAACCTCTTCCTCTATAGCTGGGCAAGGCTGTTGTGCCAGGGAGAAATGATCGAAGTTCAGTGACAAGGGCACATGCCCAAAGTAGTCCCTACTCTCCAGACATGGCTTCCACAAGGAGACTGTGCTACTCCATCTGAGCAGAGAGTCTAGGTCCACATCATACATGGTCCTTGGTTGATGTTTTAGTCTCTGTGTTGTAGTGTAGTTATCCTATATTATGTGGCTAATATCTGCTTATGAGTGAGTATATGCCATGTGTGTCTTTCTGGGTCTGGGTTACCTCACTCAGGATGATCTTTTCTAGTTCCATTTATTTGCCTGCAAATTTCAAGATTTCCTTGTTTTTAATAGCTGAATAGTATTCCATTGTGTAAATTGGTGTGTCTGGTTTTATGCTGGGGTCTTTAATTGACTTGGACTTTAGTTTTGTGCCAGGAGATAAATATGGACCTATTTGCAATTTTCTACATATAGACTTTCAGTTAGACCAGCATCATTTGTTGAAGATGCTCTCTTTTTTCACTGTATGAATTTGGCTTCTTTGTCAAAAATCAAGTGTCCATATGTGTTTGGGTTTATTTCTATGTCTTCAATTAGATTCCATTTATCAACCAAAATATTAAGAGAAGTAAGAATAGAGATGGTGAAATACATATAACATAAAATCATAAAGAAAGACTAACTGGAGGGAGATACAGAATGTAGTTAGAGTGAGTAAGGAATGAAGGAGGAAATTGGGATAGGGAACAAGTAAAGATAATGCATAACTACAGCTGTGTATGAAGGTGCCATGAAAAAAAGTTGTTTTTTATTCTAATCTAAAAGCAAAGTTATAAAATAGACACATTCCTTTATGCTGGTACTTGGGAGAAAAAGGCAGGCTATTTTCTGTGACTTCCAGGCTAACTTGATCTATAGTGAGAGTGCCGAGGACAGCCAGAGTTACTTAGTAGTTGGGCTCTATCATCATATATATTATAATATTCCTTTTTCTCCTTAAGTTATTATGGCACAAAATGTTTCTTTACTATTTATTTGACTAATATCTATTGTATTTCTTCTATGATTATGAAATACCCTGAACCCAGAAACAATGATTTGTTATCTAGAATGCATGTTGAACATTAAAATTCATCATAGCTAGTTGATGACTTCAGACATTCTCACCATGCTTCCATTAAAAAACTATGATATTTCTTAAATTATCTTCAGTTATATTGAGGCAGTTTAGAGAGCAAAGACTGACAAAGGTCATCATTACATCATTGTGTAGGCTATTACCTGATATAATCTATTTTCCTCTATCAAGATAACTTAACAAGTAACTTCTACTGAGTTTTAAAAATTTCATTTCCACCTCCTTCCACTCCTATCTTGTAATCAGCCATCTGCTTAATAAATGATAACATCAAGGGTTCAGTTTTAAATTTTAAGTGCTTAATTACATTGCTAACCTACTGTGTAGGGTGTGCTTTGAACTGCTTTAAATTCTATGAGTACCTCAAGAAATAACGTACATTGTAGTTGTTATTCAGTACTTTAATTTGATAACCCAGATATGGAGTTGACTATCTGTGCTCCTATTTGGGCAATGAATAGTAGGCTATTAGTAGTTGGAGAATATTGTATATAGATTGCCCTTGAACAATATAACAGCAAGTTTTCAAAGATCTCACAAAGTAAATACACGAATAGGTGTACTTAGTGCCATTTTATGGGTATAACTTTTTGGCACACTTTTGCCAATTTTGAATCTATGCACCTTTCTCAATGGACTTAGAAAATATTTCTTTGAATATCTCTAAATATATTAATGTCATCAACTCAAGATAACAATAAGTCTGGATAGCAATAAACATCAGTAGTATATAATCCATTATAACTTCAGCTACAAGTAAAATTACATTGAATATGATGATAATGTGATTCAGTCTCTACTGACTGCTTTGAGATGATCAGCACTTTCCAGTAACAAATTTCTAGACATAAATTATCATCCACTCCAAGTTTTCTAAAAAATGTATCACTCTAAAACCATGTAAGAACAATTTACATTTAAGAATTTAAAATGAAGCCACCATTTGTTAGTTTATATAAAGATTATAAAAAAGTATAACAATGGATTTTTATTTAAACTAATTAATCATTGCAAAATATTTGCAAAACTCTTTTCCCAGTCTTAGCTTTTGTACATTTCTCTGTACTTTGTTCAATGTAAACTTTATTGGATTTAATTTTTGGTGAATTTGTTTATACTTGGAGATTTTGCTTAATGCTAGAAATCAACCATTGCCAAAACTTATTAAACACTTTTTCTAACCCATTGGCTAAAGCAGCAGACAGTATTGTGGTTAGATTCCCATGAATGCTTCTTTGATGTTGAGGCAATAATAGGAGCAGTGTAGATATGCTTGTGTATATTTATTAATTTCTATTATATTAAATGGGAGAATGAGCCTTCTGACACTACTTAGTTAAAGAAAATCTAAACTGTGGTTGTTCAAGCACTGCAGATCTACCATACTCTCTGGATAAAGGGTCAGTATTAGTGACCTTAGTTAATTGTAAGCTTGATGTATATTACAGTAACTATTGGCTAAAGGTGTTGCTATAAACACAGACATCATATTTCTTTCTTTGCATGGTTAAAAATGCTGGGGTAAAACAAAGTTTATATAACTAGCTCTAGCAAAGTAGGAAAAAAGAACCATAAATTCTCCATGTTCACATCATCTTAATGTGCTTCAAAGGTTGGATAATATATATATATAATTTCACTCAATTCATATAACAACTTTGTGGAGTATATTATGCTACCATTCTCTCTTGATGTGTAAAGAATTTGAGTATTTTGGAAGTTATTGAAATTAACCTATATTATGAATACAGTACCTAATCTATATATATATTTCAACCTTGAACTCTTTATTCATAAAGTGTTTTTCTAAACCAGTGTAATTTGTGGTTGGCAGTTTAAAATATAAGGTCACTAATTTCTAATTGAAAATAGGAAATCCTTGAATATTAATAGGGTTCTTTAAAACTGTAAAATGTATTGAGGATGAATTAATTTCCTTTCTCTATATATAGGACAGACAACTTATAAATGGTACCACCATACACACATCCTCAAAATAACTCCCACATGATACTTGGGATTTTGAATAATGTCAAAGTATATAAATTACCCCATGATTAGGTTATACTACATAACACTTATTATTTAGATTGGAAAATAATGTGTGTGACTAACACAATCACAAAGACTTTTCAAAACTATCACTTAAAAATAAGTTTGGCTAGTTGAAGAAAAGGATACCTGAAGTTTAAAACATAGAATTGTACATATTGTTGCTAGTTTTACCCTTGTTTGGCAGTCTACCTTTTGTAATGAATGAAGGTAAGCTTTAGTAATCTGAAAGTGGCCCTTAGTTGACAACTAGTAAAGCAACAAAGTTGCCTGTTTACAATTGCATAGAATTAAATTTGGTGTGCAAGAATGAACTCAGGAGACAATTTTCTGCTATTCCCTCAGGATAAGAAATCCCATAGCATTTATGCCTTGTGATACAATAAACTAAGAACAACAGTTATTTGTTACAACACCTGTAATCTCTATAATTATGAGAAAATAAAGTGCTATATTATCTATTAAATGTGGAATGACTTATGTAGCAATAGAAAATTAGCGTGCTGATATTTATTAGATATTTGTACAGCATGTGATCTTTATTTTATTATGAGAAGTGGCTTTTTTTCCTGGAAGACGGCTGAACAAGAGCTTTAAAGTTTTGTGCATGAAGAATATCAAATCTAAGGAGAGTTTTTTTTATTGCTAATCTTCCTTACATTTCTGAAAACACCTCAGTGTTTTCTTAGTCAACAGCAAATTAAAAGGATTATA
Source organism: Acomys minous (assembly GCF_964271855.1). Taxonomy (NCBI): domain Eukaryota; kingdom Metazoa; phylum Chordata; class Mammalia; order Rodentia; family Muridae; genus Acomys; species Acomys minous. The sequence goes on from NC_140488.1 coordinate 52,136,969, forward strand.
TTTACCTTTTTCTTTAACTCTTGCTTTTCCTTAACCAGTATACTCCCTCTGCTCTTTCACCAAGGTAGTATGACTCAATTATATTAATCATTATGTTCTACAATATCTTGTACAGATATTTTGAGAAGTTAAAAATCACATGTCCAGATATAACTTTATTAACTGCATCTTTGGTTGCTATTTCTGTAATTCATGATATACAGCTTAAGAACTACTAATAAATATAGTTATGTGTAATAATGAGAATTTGTTTGAAGTTATAGAACAAATAATCTATGTGATTAAATTGGTGTTTGATCTTCTCTCTCTCCAATTCCCCCCACACACTTACTCACACACACACACACACACACACACATACACACACACACACACACACACACACACACACACACACACACACACACACACACCCAGGCACTCACTCACGCATGCATGTATGCACATGCACACAAACATACTCACATACATTTAGTAGCATTAGGATTTTTAACAGTTATGAAAGCAGTAAATATTTTGGGAATGGTGAAGGTAACGCTAATGAAACTTTTGGCTGAAACTTCCATTTGACATAATAAGTGATAGTATAAGAGGTTAAGTGAATGCAGTGTGATTTTACTCTGTTGGGAATTTTCTGGACTGAGTTCTGGGAAGAAAATCTTTTATCTCTTAAAAAAGAGCAAATTATTCTGGAATTATTTCAAGAGGATAAATATAGAGCCTCCTATATACCATATTTTGTAGTTATTGCTTTTTCTTAAACACACTTTGTAAAATATGAAAATGCAGTAGCTTTACTGACCATTGTAGCTATACCCCTTCAGTGTTCTTTCTCCACAAACACCAGTTTCATTAAAAGCAGAAGATGTGTTCTTGTTGTTGTAGGACTAGTTTAATCAAAGGTCCTGACCATGACCAGAAAGTAATTGAGATAATAGACTTATTTCACAATCTGGATAATGTTTTCCAAATAAAAAATACACACTTTCAGCATTTCTTAGCCTCAATGCCATTATTATCTTTTCTTCTGGGAAGTTTGGTGTTTTTTTTTATCAGTTTATGTTACACAAGTTTGAATTTCATACATTTAAGCTGAACCCAGGGACAGTACACTTGGTCATATGATCTATATTTTGCAGAGTAAGGTCACCACATGGTTTCAGTAAAATAAATTATTCAGAAAACAGTTTAGGCTCTCTGAGAATTCTCAGCATCTCTATCTCCTTCAATGACCCATGTCTTCTGACCTGCATTACTCAAAGCTTCAAAAATAAGAAGTAGTTTTAATTTTCTATGGGAACATTTTCCTACTAACACAGTCATCTGGAATTTATAGGAGAAGGCTATACAGAAAGGATTACCCTGAGCTGTAGCCATAAAAGAAATAGAAAAAAAAACAGGTACTTGTAGGGAGGAAGTTAAATATCAATAGGTCCTGGCATTAATTTTGGCTCAACAATTTTCTTAGATAATGTGATATTGACTTGGCAATATTTCATATTTATCTAAGTATTGTACAAATGAATGCAACTGTATTCAATTAGAAAGTGTTACTAGGGGCATTTAAGAGTACTGTTTAGCTCGATTGAGGAAAGGAGATGATTAGAAGTAGAAACGGCTGACTCTGTAATTCCAATTTGTTACATAAAATAAGCAGAATGTCTGGCCCTAGCTTTTGCTTTGCTTTCTTAAAATTTTTTCACCCTTCACTTGAAATCATTAAAATACTTTCTTCCTCCAACATAATTAACCAATTAAAGCCACTCTTCTACTTATTTTTTAGCACAGTATAAATCATTTAATACCTAGAGTTCCTTTACCATTTAAATGAGAATAAAGTAATGGTATTGTTTTCAAGGCTAAAATGTTTTTAAAATTCATTATAGAAAAGTCTTGAATTCTGTATTTAAAAGTTAGCTTTCCTTTATGTTACTTCTGAACATTTTCTTCTTTACTTTAATCAACTCTTCTGCACTCAATTAAAAGCATAAGTTATCTGTTTAAGTAGATGGTATTCAATACTTTGCCACCAAGTATTAGATTGTCTATAACTAAAGTTCTATTATTCTATATTGATAAGTTTCTAGGTGTATTGTTTAGTTTTTACACTAGGATTCAGATAATATAGATATGTAACATGGTTCAAATGTAACTATCTAGGTTTATGTTGTATTCTTCATCATTACCATGTTCCAATTCCTATGAGCAAACCTAATACAATAATTACAGTTTTACTCTCCACTGGGCAGAATTAATTCCTCTTTTTTTCTTACCACTTCATACCTGTTATTTACCCATGCACACCATGTCCTCTATCATAGCCAACATTTCAAAGTATAACTATTTTAACTTTTAATGAAATGCATTGGATGGTGTATTAGGCTCAGAGTAGTCCTTGACTGAACTTATATAAATGAGTCTTACTAATCTAGGTATATAATTCAGCTTCAGCAGACTCATCTGCCATAATAGTCATTTTAAAAATATTTATGTTAGAAATTTTGGAGTTATGATCTACTGGAGTCATGTTCATTACTTTAAAAACTTTGTCTTTGTGCAATTTGTACATTGATTGTGAAGCGTTCTCTTTTTCTTTACAATTTAGAACACGTAATTTGTAGTTAGCAGCCTTCAATTAAGAGACCGATCTCTAGTCTTCTTAAGAGAAGGGAATGCATACATTAAACACTAACAACATGGAACAAAAATAAGTAAATATATTTTAAATTCAACAATTAAATAATGAATGACCATAGATTACAAAAGAACAAAAATAAGGTACCATGTTTTGACTATCAATTTTCAAATTAATTTATGTTGTTACATTCTGGAACACTCTGTGAGTCAATGGGTACTGTCTTTCCCTCAAGGAACTTTCCCTAATGTCCTATGGGAAGAACTAAATGTCACCTTAACAATACTAATCTCTTTTAAATAACAGCCACTTTATCAATACTAGCCACATTTTCAATATTAACAGGGCTCAAACTCTTTTCCTTCCCAAACTGAATATTATTGCTTACAACAGTATGTTCACATGATTTTCCCCACCAAACTGCATGGTTTTCATATTTTTATAATATGTTTCCTTTCACTATGAATTAGTGTGAAATAAAAGTCTGTGAGCAATAATTATTTCACAGCCTAAACACTATGAAGCCTTAAACTATTCTTGACCAAAGGAATTGTCCATTACTTCTTCATTCACCATTATTTAATTTTTGATTAGCTGAATGTAGTATTATATATTGCCAGGATATGAGTAGCTTTTACACTATTAGTGTATTTTTTCTCTTCTAAACTTCCATGACTCTTACTTCCATTTTCTACATCTCCATCAGTATTCTGGTCTTTTGAACTCCCATGGGAATAATCCATTGCATTATGATTGCAACATTCTTGGGCTTCTTTGACTGGCAATTCAAAGCTCATGTTCCCAAGCAGCTACAACTTCCTTGGAAAATAATACATAGGAAAGGGTTATCACAGCAATAAGTCCATCAACAACAATGCTCTCTCTTAATTATCTTTCTTATTTGAATGAACATGTGCCTGACAAGAAAGCAACTTAGGGAGGATGTATTTATTTCATGAAGCCACAGATTGAAGGTATTTTCATCATGACAAGGAAGGCAGTACAGAAGGAATGGTTCATAGTTGTGGTAGTAATGGTTTTCTCACATCTGGGTGGATCAAGATGAAGAAAATGTTGGATGGCTGTACTCAACTTACCTTCCAATTTTTCCTTTTATATTCATTTTGTTTATGGGCTAGTGTCACCTATATTCAGGGTTAGTGTTTCTTTCAACAGACATTCTTTCTGTTAAAGTTCTTACAGATATTGCTAGTGGTATTCTTCCTATATAATTATAAATTTAGTCACATTGATGATGAAAGAACTTTGTTTATACAACCTACTGAGTTTATTTAGTGTTGCTAATTTGTGCATGTGTTTAGGGCTAATCGCTTGGAGTTAGATAGTTTTATGGAACTGTGCAAAAGAGGAGACGGAAAGACTGTGAGAATCAGAGGGCATAGAAACCCAGTATGATATACTGTCTTTTAAACATGACAGAGAATTCACATCCATGAAATCTCAAATATATGTTATCTAAAAAGATCTGCATGACAAACCAATCAATGTTACAACATATAAGGGGGCAATTTCAAAAGCTATCATGCATGACTTGAGGAAGAGCTACAGGCCTTTGATGGCTACTTAGAGAGAGAGGATCAGATTTTTCCATCACAAATAATAAGAATATAATAAGAGAAGAAACCTATAGAGTCAAGGCAGTAAATAAACAATAAACCCCTTATCAGAAAAGCAGTTTCTTTATGAGAATGTTTTAATATTAGAGGTTAACAGATAGAATGAATGGTGAGTTTATGTGGGAGACTGTTTTAGCCCATTAAACTAGTTCTGATCACAGTCCCTGTTGTTTAACAGTGCATCAGTCACTACAATATTTTCACTTATTTGCATAACAGGAAGTAGTTTTGACTACCAGTAGCTTTGTAGTCTTTAGGGTCAAAGGTTCTCATGTATTCCAGAGACTTCCTGGTTTTTACATATTGTGGTAGCTAATGTTTAAGCTAAGGAGTTTTTTTCAACTGTGTTGGGGTACAGCTGGGGCAGGTGGAATACTAAGTTATGTTATTAGAGGATTCATTTAAATGTTTTATGATCTAGCTGTTTCTTAAACACTGTGTAGGAAAGAGGAGGCTCTTGAGAATTGACTTCCAATTTGCATTAGTGAAAAATTACGAGACAGAGAGAAAATCATAGAGGTATTGACACTTACTTGCTAAATTTTCTTTAGGGGCTTTCAGTTGCCTCCAGTTACCTAGAGTATCAACCCCAAAACAGTAGAACTAATGAACATCAGGCTGCTAGACACTTGGCCTATTCTGAGCTTTTCTGCATGTCCAGACCCCTTCTTCGTTAACAACTGCCATACTTACTTGTCACTCACATAGAGGCTATGGCTGGAAATATCCCAGATACTGGATTTGTCACAATATCTTAATTTTAGTTACTTACTTTTAAGACAGCACTTGAAATACAAAAGAGACAAAATAGTCTTCTCCAAGGCAAATGTGTTATACATGCATGAGTCACAATGAATGTGAATTCATTATGTGGATTTAATAGCCAGACTTTGGGCAGAGGGCTGAGAGTTGTATGGAGGAGTGGAGGGATGGAAGGACCCTGAGGAGTCAGGAGTCACATAAGGAGACCATCAAGATTATCTGCAGATCTGGACACAGAGGGACCTGCACAAATTATACCCAGCTAAGGACAATGCAAGCAGAGAACCTAGACCTCCTGTTTCGATGTAGTCCACGGATAGCTAATTCTCCATGTGGGGAGCAGAGGTGGTAGTGGGAAGGGGGACTGAAGAGACCCTCTGATGTATACTCTGGTCTACAATTTGATCACTGCTTTTTGGCAGGGTGGCCTTACTGGCACACAGAGGAAGGGGATGCAGGCTTTCCTGATAAAACCTGATGGACTGTGATCAAAGGTTGGGGGATGAGCATCCCCCTGTTGGAGGTCTCAGGGATGGAGAAGAAGCAGAAGGGGGAGGGAGTGTGGGAACTGGAAGATAAGAGCAATTGGATAATAATTGGGATGCAATGTGAATGAATTATAATTTAAAGAAAATTTAAAAATAATTACGAAGTTTGTCTTATGGTTAGAAATGATGATGAGTCTCTTTTTAAGTCAGAATTACATGGCTTGCCTTGTGAAAGAGTATTTTTTTCCTTTTCTTTATTTCTTGCTTTCTTTTATTACATTTTTATTGCTATGCCTTTTCCTCTTTACTTTCTATGGATATTTTATCTGTTAAAAAACCCTTTGTGACTTCTGAAGTTCCATTTGTGGAACATCTTTTAATATTTGCAATGATATTGTAGGTTATATCATAATTCTAAGAGATTTCATAGTCCAGGTTGTCTCTTTCTTCCTAAAATTGATAATTCTATAATCCTACATAAAAATGAAACTTTTGAAGGATTATGAAGATATTCTTACAAACATTAATGGAAGTCTCCCATCATAAGTTATATGAGAATTTATCCTCAACTTGATTATCAAATGGATCCATATCATTTAGCAAAATTACATATTGCTATGTCATTTCAATCTTACCATGTTGTAGGTGATTTCTATAAGTACATTATTATTTGTATACCGCTATATTCTCTATTTTCTACTCCTTGAGTCAATATCACACTTTCAGAATGCCTATAAAAGATGAAGACCCTGATAACATAAATGATAATACATCATTATTCAGAATTTTCTTACTTATCATTTGCTATTTGCATTTCTATGTAAATTTTAAATTCAGCTCATCACATATCAATAGAAAAACTTGTTGCAATTTTGACTGATTTATTTTTAATAGATAGGTTTTTGGGAAGTGATTTCTTACCAATATGAAATTCTCTTATTCATGACTTCATGTTAGTTCACAATGCTATAACCTATTCTCAGTGAAAGTTTGCAATTTTTAGTGAAGACTTATGGATTGTTCTTTAGAATTATTGTAAGGTTTCTAGTACTATAATAACCTAAGTAAATTTGTATTCAAAACATATTGCAAGTATTTGGAAAAAGGATATTTATGTTGATATTTTTATTCACCAGCATTTCTAAATATTTTTATTAATTCTAACAATTTCTAGATATTTTAGATGATATATAAACATACACACACACACATATATATACATATATGGATACTTTACGAATGATTTTTAAAAATAATTTTATTATATTTTTGTTGATTTTTATTATATTTATATTAGAACATATTTTTATCATGATACTAATATTTATTTTATTTGATAAAATGTTCTTTTAACAACAAATAATGGTAATAGTTATGGCCAACTTTCACTAGTCAAAACCTCATGAGTATTTTTTTGAGTATTCTGTTTTATTTTTAAAATGTTTATTTTTTACATATACACTTATATTATTACACATATGTGCAATAAATTACCTATTGTAAGAAAAACATGACACAATCAGAAATTATGTGAATGTTATATTCTTAGTGTTTTGGCTATTTGTATTTGACAGCCTTGAAGAAAACATCTTTCCTATCTTGGTGCATCTAAAATTCTGAATGTAAATCAATATCATCTCTTGTCATTATCAACTTAACACATCTATCTAGACCTAAAAACATTTTAATCCCTAAACAACTAAGCTTAATTGTAAAGCTAAACTGTCTAGTCTTCAACCCCATAGATACTTGAGAAGGAATAAAATTGATTACCTGAGTATACTAGGAGTGCAGGTTAGTAGCTTTCCAAATGAAAAGATGACAGACACAGTTTCATTAACCTACCATAATTAACACAGATATTTATACATTTCAATCAACAATAATTACATTACAAAAGCTCCTTCCTTTTCCTAATTTTCTTGAGACATTTCCCATTAATAGGCACTCAATTGACTCAGTTGCTGACAAATATTTAAGTTATTGAAAACAATTATATCCTATATTAAAGAAAAATTGTTAGTTTATTTTTGAAATCTTTATCAGAACCATCATATTTTAGCTGATTTGCATCTTAACTAAATTATGGATATCTGTTCTGTAATTCATATAGTGTATCTATTTGATACCTGTATGCTCTTAATATGAATATTTATATCCTCAATGTTAATGTAGTGTATCTTCCAAAAAGCTAGAAGGAGTCATTGTGTACTTCTCCTTAGTCAATATTTTAAATACACCTATGTTAAGGCAACTTCATTCTGCTTTAATTGTATTTTCTTCAACAATGTATACATTCATGATACTTGCATTGATATTTTCTGTCTGTTACCATATTCATTGTTTGGGTTTTCAAAACATAGGATAGTACCACTTCATAGCCTATATTTCATAGACAGATGTTTTATGGTTCCAACCATCACCACTGAATTATTCCTATAAGTCCTTGCTTCAGGTCTTGTATCAGTTCATCTGTGCTTACACTGTTAAAAGCACTGAAACATACATGATATCATATACAACTATAGTTAAGATGACATGTCTTACATTAAGTATGCTATAATTAGGAGAGGGATAATACACAAATGAAAGTGACAATGAATAAAACATAGAAGAAATCCAAAGAACAGCCTATCGTTTCAAGCATAATTGAATGGAAAAAATTAAATTTTACTTGAGGCCAAGTAGATGTGTTATTTATGATAGACCTCAAGAATATAATGTGTTGCATTTAGACATAAATAGAATAAGGGCATTTGATGTGACTTTGTAACATTATCAATTTTATGGTGCACTTGCCATTCCATCTCACTTCATTGACTATGTAGAAAAGCTTCTGATCCTTAGATCATCTCCAATTTTATGATGCTCACAGGTAATTTGGAGAAAAGTATGTAAATCTCTTAAATTTTTGATAGCACCAAAATGTTATATAAAAAAAACTGGAGAAAAAGGGATCCAATAGTCACTCAGTGATTCCATGTAACATTTTAGACATCTTCCAGTCCTGTATATGAAAATACAAAGCATAATATTATTCACCCCCTATGGTGTTTTTTAACCTTTGCAATCATCAATATAACTAATCCACTCTTAATTGTATAATACATTCATTTTACTTCCTTGAAATTATTATTTTAAAATGAACCTCAGAGATGATGCCACTAAAAAATTCTACAAAAGTTTTATACCTGCTGACAAATTGCTTATTAATTTAGTCAATTCTTTAATAATTACATAGGTATGTTTCTATGTACACTTATTCATAATTCATTTTGATTATGCACATTCTTACTGTTTCGTATCTGCCCAATACACTCCTTCCAAACACATTCTTCTTCATAGATCTCTTTTCCGTGTAACTTTTTCTTTTGTTTTGTGTCTCACAAGGTTTACCTGCGGTCATCTGTTTGTACCTGGGTTTTAAACTAACCCTCAGAGCCTGGTAAGATCACCAGTACATATTCCTTAAGATAGATATACACATTCTCACAATTCATTGTTAGGTAGATGGCTTTCTAAGATGGCTCCATTTTCCTAACTATTGGAAATACAGATTCAATGAACATAAATGTTCAAATTTCTTTGCAGTAGATGTTTTTAGAAGTTTCTTGTGAGATTAAAATCTTTTGTTGAAGGGTAAAGAAAGTTAAGACCAAGGAAATTTACAGGGAGATAAAAAAATAGGATGATTTAAGTGGAGGTGGATTATTCCATCTTTAAGTGAAGTTAAGATCAGAAAGTAATCTACTCAAAATTGTTTCAATAAGTTCCTGATTTATTGACCAGATTTACTAGACCATTCCCTATCCAAGCCTATATAAACAGTAAAAACTCCTTAGAGACACTCTGAGACACACTTAGTTGCTTAAAAGAGGCTCAGACAATCTGAATAGCCCAGTAAGGAAAAAAAAAAACTAGCCAAGCATCCTGGAAAAGGCAAAGAACATTTGAGCTGCCTAGAAGAACTAAAGACTACTTGTGCATCTAGTAATAAATTCAGACCTACTGCAATAGGATGTGACACTCTAACAAGTTGATATGTCTGTAAGTTGTGTAGTATGTTTTAGGTTTCCAATTTTCTTGAGTTGTCATTCATTCGACAGTGGCTTTTGTTTTTGCAGGTATCTTTGAATCATTTCTGTTCCTGTAAGTAACTCTTCACCAATATTCCTTTAAGTGATCCCAATAAAACTTATCGGCTCACCTACCTGGACTTTGATGTCCAGTTTTGGTATGTTACTAGTTTTCAATCTAGGGTGAGTATATTCTATTAATTCTAAACTACCTTACAACCAGGGAGTCCCCTTCTTCACTGAAAGTACTTTACCCATATTCAGACATATTTTAATTGATTAATTTTTTCATTATTTTATAGAATATATATGTTATGGTCTAATTACATTTACCTTTAAACCTTCTTTAACCTCCATTACAACCATGTCAACCTCACTTACTTATAAATTCCTTTTGCAAATTCATGTCTTTTGTTTTGTGACCCACTAAATTTAACTAAGACCATCTTAGTGATTATATATAAATGTAGTAGTGATTCAACACAATCTGATGGGCTTACTAATATATACACATCTGCAAAATAAAACATCAGGAAAGGAGGAGATGGCAAGATTGCTTACTGGTTAAGAATATTTGATATTCTTCTAGAGGACAGAAGTTCAGGCTCCCAAATCCACACCAGGCAACTCACAACTATGGATTAACACCAGCTCTAAGGGATCTGACACCTCTGGGCCACACTGATATCTATACACTTATACACAGGCCCACAAACATACACACACAAAAAAAAAATAGAAAAAGTCAATAAATTAAGCACATTAAACAAAACATGGGCTACAGATTTGAACATAGAGTGCTCAAAGAATAAGTTACAAATCACCAATAAGTGTTTTAAAAAGTGTTCCACATCAGTAGCCATAAGTGAAATACAAATAAAAAGTACTTTGAGATTCTATCTTATCCCAGTGAAGATGGCTGTCATCAAAGAATCTACTGACAACACTGTTTTAAAAGGGAATCCTCATTCTTTTATGGGTGGAATATAAGCTTGTATAGTTACTTTGTAAATCAGTGTTTAAATGACTCAAATTACTAGAAGTAGATCTACACTGTCACCCAAGCTTACCTCCATTGGCCATATATTCAAAGGATTCTATATCTTACTATAGAGTGTTTTGTTTATTCATGCTCATTACTTATCTATTCACAATAGTTAAGAATATGAATCAGTCCAGGAATCCATCAAGAGAAGGATAGAGAATTGAATTATTGATAATATCAAAATTACCATTTTGGGAGTTAGGACTCTTTAATCTACATGTTCACTAATGTTTTAATACTTTAACATTTGCATATGTTGACAGTGTGATCTTTTAGAACTTTTATACTCTTAAATTTTCCTGTGATTCATGTTGAGATACATTTTATGCATTATACGATGCAAAGTCAGGATGTAAAATAAAAATATCTAATTGTTCTAAATTTACTGAAAAACCATCAGTTGTTTCAGTGAATCACATTGACAACTTCACTAAGTACCCAGTGATCATATTATTATGGACTTGTTTAAGACAGTCTTTTTATTCAGATGAGATAGTTTTTGTTTTGTCTGGATGACAATAACTTTATAGCAAATATTAAAATCATGTAGCACATGACCTCCTCTTATTTTTTTCATCACAACCAGTGATATGGGGTATGATAAATCTGAATTCACTGCTGGTGAGAATGAAAGCCGGTACACTGACTGTAGGAATCAGTATTGAAGTTTGTAAACAAACAAAACATAGAGTGACATTATGACTAATTTATAACATTCTGGAATATATCCTACAGCTGTATGTGCACACTCATGTTCATTATTGCTCTGTTCCCAAAAGCTAGGAATGGAGTGAGCCTAGAAGCTGGCCCATGAATAATAAAATAAGATACATACAGAGAATAGGGTTTTATTGAACACTATAGGAAAATAAAATTATTTGTACTTATGTCTAGTTGCCACAGTCTTTTAGAGAGATATATTGATCTTTCTACTCATCTCTGTTTTTTTTTTTTGGTTTGGCCTTTCAAACTTTAAATTATTTTAAAATCTATTTAAAGTTATATTCTCTGATATAGAGTTAAGATATTATGACTTATTGATGAAATTAAATTTTAGTCATCAGAAAGAAGCTTTCTTTATCTCTGATAATATTCCTTCTATAGAAATTTGTAATTTTATAATGTTAGTATAGCCAGTCCTTTGTTACTATGAGTAGTATATTTTTTAACAATTTGTTTCCTCCACTTTTGTGCGTATAAAAGAGCAGAATCTTTTTCTTCTTTCTGATAACTATTATTTTAAGCTCAGTGTTTAAACAATTCAGATTTAATGCACTTGTGTTTAAATCTCCCAGCTTTAATATGTTTACACATATTACTACTTGGTTTCTAGCCATTTTACAGCCATTTTTAATCTTAATTGAATATATTAGAGATGTTGACTCATTCACGACTTCATTAAGCATGTTTGATGCAATGCTAATAATTGATTATACTATCCTTTGTTGTTTGCTACTATGATTTGTTTTATTGAAAAACAAAACAATTCTTAATGTAGAATTTCTCAATATCAGTAATTTCTTGTATTTAACTTAAATGTGTCCTCTGTGCTTTTTTTTCAAACATAGAGAATTGACTCAATAACTGCTATGTAGGTTGATTGTGTACTAGTCTTCCATACTCTGGCAGAAAACATGTATTTTACATTTAGTACAGTGTTATCAGTATTTGATGCGAGGTTTATTCAGGATGGTCAATATTAACAACATTGTCAGGTCAGTACAAATATTAGCATTCTTCATGTGCTATACTGTATGTATGTTGTTTTGTGTATAAGTTTATATTGTTAAGGTTTTTCTAGAAAGTTATATATATATACTTTTTAAATTATGTTTTAATTAAACATTTTTACATATATATTTATATTATTATACATAAATACAGTAAACTACCTATAGCAAGAAGAACCATGAGACAGTCAGGAATTACATAAATGTTATATTCTTAGTGTTTTGGCTATTTGTATTTCCCAGACTTGAAGAAAACATCTTTCCTATTTTGGTGCATCTAAAATTCGGACTGTAAATCATCCTCCATCATATCCTATCATTATCAATTTAAAACATCTATCTAGACATAAAAACACCTTAACCACTAAAAAACTAAGATTAATTGTAAAACTACACTATCTGGTCTTCAATCCCATCAGACACTTGAGAAGGAATAAAATTAATTACCTGAGTATACTAGGAGAGCAGGTTAGCAGCCCCCCAAATGAGGTGACAGAGATAGTTTGCTACCTAAATAGTCACCCAGAACTCTCTATGACAATAATATATATACATATATATATATATATATATATATATATATATATATATATATATTTCTACTCTAATATGAGGTATTGTACACATATATCTCAATTGTAATACAATTTTTAGCTCCAATAATTTGAAAGTGCTAATGCAGGCTGTTTAGGATAAATAAGTTATACAAGTTAATTGTTAGTTGATGAAATAATGGTCATAGCAATTACTAGTCTACTTTTATCACAAGATTATAAATCTTAGGTGCAACAGATAGATATGATTCTATAGAAAGGATGTCTGTATGTTTTCATTATTTTAAAGTTTCATTGACAATAAGACAGGTTAATTCCTGGCAACACCCAGGCTATCTCAAAGAGGATGATGAGCATCAAAAAACCTTCTTTTGGAGATGGCTTCAAATGTGGCAAACAAGCCACTGGGCAAAAGGTCCTCATTTCTACCACAGACAGAATTCTGCCTTAAAAAGGGCCAGCTTGGATGCAGGCAGAGTCGACAGCCAACCTCTGCCAAGACAGGGTAAGCAAGTCCTCAATAGTTCCTGCCTCACAAATATATATACATATATATATACACATATATATACACATATATATTCTTATTCAATCATTTAAAAATAAGTATTCTATACTATACTTTGTCCTATTATTTAAAAATCTGATCTTTAGGTTATCTGATACATGGGATAGCTTTCAGTTTAATATTTTATGAGACTGCTGAATGTGTAAACAAGTAGATTTATGACTTTCTTCTTCCTCTTCCTATTATTATTATTATTATTATTATTATTATTATTATTATTAGTTTTTTATAGACAAGGTTTCTCTGTGTATCCTTGGCTGTCCTGGATTCACTTTGTAGACCATTCTGGTTTCAAACTCACAGAGACCCACCTGCTTCTGCCTCCCAGAGTGTTGGGATTACAAGCATCAGCCATCATGCCCAGTTAAGTTTTTTATTTCTGCACGTTCTCTTGGGGTTCTTTCTTTCTTTCTTTCTTTCTTTCTTTCTTTCTTTCTTTCTTTCTTTCTATTTTTTTGGTTGTCTTTTCTTGTCCAACTTTGATATAACAGTTTTCATTTTATCTTAGTTTTCTGTTATGCTTTGTTGTTATCTCCTAGAAACTTGTTTTTATGTAAAGGCAGAAAGGGCATACATGCAGGAGTAGAGGGAGGGGAACCTCTATTCAGATTATATTGTATGGGAATAGAATCTATGTTTAACAAAGGAAAAAAGAATAAAACTTAAAATCTGATCTTTCTACCTTTTCCATAATCAATTCTACTTTGTTGCTTATTCTTCTGCAAAATAGAACAAGATTTATTTGTCTAGTCCTATTTTGGTGAGTATTTAATTTGATTTATGGCATTGCACTAGTGTAAAATTACCAAGTACATACATGAGTATATATCTTGATGTAATTTTTTAAAAATTTCTTAGGAATGTGATGCTAGATCAAAGAAATTAGGAATATAAATGTCTATTTATATTCTTATGATCTTTGTATGAGAGTATTCTCCATGAAAGTACTGGATAATATATGTTTTGTGGCTGAGTGTGGTTGCGCACGCTTTTAATCCCAGCACTTGGGAGGCAGAGGCGGGCAGATCGCTGTGAGTTTGAGGCCAGCCTGGTCTACAAAGTGAGTCCAGGACAGCCAAGGCTAACACATAGAGACCTTGTCTTGAAAAACCAATACATATATATATATATATATATATATATATATATATATATATATATATATATATATATATGTTTTGTGTTTTTCATTTCTAATTGAGAGTGATTTTAGCTATTTGATGCAAAACAGCATCTTATATTACATTTTATTAGACTATTGATTTTCAGTTCAGACATTTTCTTCATAGTTATTTTGGATACATATTAGGTAAATATTTTTCTGATATTTATTTAATTTTTTACTGATATAGATCTTTGTATTGGCATATTACTTTCATTATATCTTTTTTTTCTGGTGACTATTCCACAGTCTGTTGGTTGTTGTGACTTTTCTTTACATTAAATTAAAGCCAAACATTGGGCAGAGTTTGGGGAATCTTGTGGAAGAGGGTGAGAAAGGGTTAAATGCATTTTTAGAGGTCAAGGATACTGTAAGCAAACATTCAGTATCAATAAACCTGGGCCTGTAGGTGCTCACAGAGGCTGAACCACCAACCAAAGAGCATTCATGGGACTTCCTAGGCTACTGATGCATAAGTATCAGATCTGCTGCTTGGTCTTCATGTGGGACATTTAACAGCAGGAACAGCAGCTGCCTTTGACTATATTGGATTTCTGTCTCCTAACTGGGTTGTCTTCTCTACCGTAAATAGAATAAAATGCATGTAGTTTCACTGCAACTTGATATGGCCGGGGTGTTGATACATATGAAATGTCTCCTCTTCTCTGAAAAGAAATGGAGGAGAATGGGGGACATGGGGGGAGAGGAGGGACGGTCTGGAGAGGAATGAGAGGGCACAATTTGTGTGTAAAGTAAATAAATAATGAAAACAGAAAAAAAAAAGAGGAAATCCTTGATCAGTTTCTTTAGTCTCATCTAATTTCCTTGCTATTCTCTTTTGTGTGTTCTTACAGATGAAGTTAAAACTGCTTCTGACCATTTCATAAATAATTAAATGTTTTACTTTGTTGGTGAAAAGTTCACATAGCCCAAATTTTAAATTATTCCAGGGAGCATCAACATAATTATGATATTGAATATTTTTCATTCAATTGTTTTCATTCTAAAAATTTAGGAGCTGAAGGTTAATGTCCACAGTTTCTACTAAGATAAATGAAATGAGTCTTGGTTACAGAATGTTTGTCAGTGAATTTGGTTTGAATATTTTTAAAGAGCTGTGGAAGATAATGGAGTGTGGGTGGAAGTGCAGCTGCATAATAACTCAGGAGAAAAAGAAGAAATTAAAATCCATTAAAGTTTGGAGCACCCAGGTGTCCATGGACCACACAGATTTTTAAAACAACTGTTATAAAATTAAACAAGAAAACAAAGAAAATCCTATTCATCTATCATGAGCAGAAGGTTATTGAGTTACATGATGTGTTTTTTAAACATGTTTGAAACCTGTTAGAGAATAAATTGGATGATTTTTTTTTACTTTGAAATGTATGTTTACTTTTCAAAAGTAATTTTTCCCAGAGTTAATGGTGCACTTTTCAAGAACTAGTTCATTTTCAAGTAAGGAAGTTACTAATTCATTTGGGCAGCCATGAGGAAAACTGAGTGACTTCTGAATGTGACACGTAAAAATGAAAGACATAGCGCATAGAATGAATATCATTTAGAAGCACACCCATAGAAAAGCATTTAAACAACTATTTTACTGGCATCTAGAAATATTAAATTGTTCAGTTTCCATCAATATAAGCTTCACTGTTTTTCCTTTTCTTTTTCGGATCTTTTTCTTTATTTATTTATTCAATTTACATCCTGGTCATAGCCCCATCCCTCTGCCCTCCCAGTCCCAGCCTCCCTCCCACTTTCCCTTCCTGCACCCCGATTCCTCATAAAAAGGGAGACCCCCTTCCCATCCACCCCAGTTAATCAACTTGCATCTGGACTGAGCCTGTCATTTTCTCCTGTTGCCTGGCAAGACAGCCCTGCCAGGAGGAAGTAATCAAAAAGTTTGGGAAGAAGTCCATGTCAGAGACAGCCCCTGCTCAAGTTATTAGAAGACCCACATGAAGCCTGAGTTGCCATTGGCTACATCTGTGTAGGGAGCCTAGGTCCAGTCCATGCATGGTCCTTGGTTGGTGCTTCAGTCTCAGCAAGGCCCTTTGGGCCCTGTTTAGCTGGCTCTGTTGGTCTCCTTGTGGAGTTCCTGTCCCCTCCAGGTCCTTTTCTCCTTACCCTCCACTTTTCTACAAGATTACTTAAGCATTGCCATATGTTTGGCTGTGAGTCTCAGCATCTGTTTCAAAGCCATGCTGGATGGAGTCTTTTAGAAGACAACTCTGCTGGGTTCCTGTCTTTAAGCATAGCAGAGTATTGTTAATAGTGTCAGAAGCTGCTTCTCCTCCAAGGGGTGGGTCTTGGGTTGGGCTAGGTATTGGTTTGACCTAACCTCAATCTCTGCTATGTCTGCTCTATCTTTATCTCTGTACATCTTGTAGACAGGGCAATTTTTTCCTCAAAGATTCTGTTTGTGGGTTGGTGTTCCCCTCCCTTTACTAGAAGTATTTTCAGTCTCTATGGCCTCAGATACTAGGAGTTTCTTTTAGAGTCTCCTTGTATTTTTCCAGGAGCCTACTCTGACTTAGGTTCCCAGCTTGTCACAGAGATGCTCCCACTCACAGTATCCTTTTGTTATAGGCCTTCTGTCCTCCTGGCCCTGCTTTCCCCTGGTCTATTCTCCACCCTCTTATTTCCATGCACTCCCTCTCCTATCTTGCCCCCTGTCTTCAACCACTACCTCTGTCTATTCTATTTCCCCTTCTGGGTGATATTTAAGCATCCTCCCTTGGATCCTCCTTACTACTTATCTTTTTTGAGTTTGTGCATTGAAGTATGTTAATCTCATATTATATGGCTAAAATCCACTTATCAATGAGCATATGCTATATATGTATTTCTAGATCTGAGTTACCTCACCCAGGATGATTTTTTCTAGTTCCAGTTGCCTGAAAATTTCACAATTGCTCAGTTTCCATCAATATAAGCTTCACTGGTTTTCAAACAGGCATAAGAATACCTATTTTTGTCAATTACATCAATTTTCAGAGACGCCTTTCTTATTTGTTTTTATCATCTCCAGGCTTCTAACATGAAATGTTAATTTCTATATTATTTGCTTTTTAAAAAATATTGTCATTTTCTCATAAAGAGAGCTGATAAATTATTTCTTTTGTAAACATTGCTTTGATGTTTAGACCAGAATTCAGACAAAAGTCTTCAAATTGTACCCAAAACTGATTTCTCATTACATTCATTTCATTTAGCATTAGGCCATGAGTGATAAGCAACTTTGTTCTGTGCCAATTTGTGGAAAGGCCACCTTAGACTAGAATAAGGAAAATTACAAGGGGATTAAAAATGAAAATAAGATACATTTGAGAACTGCTAAGGAGAAAGGAAGGAAAAATTTAAAGGAATCACAAAAAAAAGGAAAGAAAGAAAAAAGAAGAAAAGAAAGAAAGAAAGAAAGAAAGAAATTTTATGATGGATATTTCAAGTGAAAACTGTCTCAATTTAAATTTTTGAATACAAACTTTGCAACTTTTATGAGTAATTGAAAATATGTTAGCTGTACTGAAGCATATTAGTCCAGTTTTATTTTTGGTGATTTTGGAGGGTATTTATTCAATTATAAAATGCTTCAAAATTTATTACCAAAAAGAACAGGTCATATTTGGGTAGATTCAGTCATCAAAATTTATCACAATCTTATCTGCTAAAGTAAACTTGTATGATGCACAAAGATAATTCCACAGTCTTTACACCAGTTAGCCTGCTTTCATAGTTTTAGCAAGGCAACTTAAACTTAAAATATATATAGTATTCTTGAAGCAATCCCTGGCAGAAAATGGAATGTTGTCCACTTTAAGTTTTCTGAAGGATACAGAATAGAAGAAATTATTATTTTCTAGCAGCAAGGGTAATATTAAACATTAATGAAAAAATAGTGTAAAACAGGCTTTAATGAATTAATCTTTACATTTTGAAATTATAACATACTTCATCAGGAACAAAAATCATTAGGAAAAGAATAAAGGCTGTTCAGAGATAGAGGCATACCTTAAGATTGATGTAAGTATAAACTTCCAGTACTCATATAAAATTGGATTGTAGAAGATTTGCAGTAGTTTCTGAGATGAAGATCTAAGGTAACAATAAGCTTTTACAAAAGGAATGCATACCTTTTGCATATAGTTTCAAAGTGTTCTAAAATTGAACATTAAATATTTAATGTGCGAGATATCAATACTAGTCATATACAGCATGTTCAGGATTTTCTGTCAAAATCAGAGATGAGGAAACAGTTTCAACTTTTTTTACACTGACGTATTTCACAAAATAAACACTAATCAAAACTTTTAGTCAGAAATTGGAGTAAAAGCTCAGAAAACATCACTTTTTTTTTTCTTTTTGCTCTCCCAATCTCACATTTAACACAAATTTCTGGACAACTCATGCATCTTTTACAAAATCCAAAAGGTAGAAAAGGATAGAACAAAAATGTCATTTTTCTAGTATTCCACTCCTAGTAAATTCTATCTAGATGTAATCACTGTTTGAAGCTTATTGTGAAAACTTTTATGAGAAAACTTATGATTTTATTGACATATGTATACAGTAACTTCTTTTTTTTCATGAGTATGATTATGCATTTCAACTATAAGTTCTTTTGCTAAAGCAAGAAAGAACATGTTTTATACAATTCAATGCTAAATACATCAACAGCATTATATTGATTTCCTTTTATATACATGAGAATTAACTAAAGCAATGGTCTTTACTTTGTTTTACTTATATAAGATTTCACTAGAAAATCATTGTATATTAGCACTTAGAAAATAATTTTATAGTTTGGCATATTGGTAATGTAGTTATAGATCTGTCACAGATGACCAGGATGTTTTCAGTGGTTAGTTATTATTTTTATAGATATCATTTTCTTCGTTTTGAAATGTTGAATATAATAGTAGGTAAGGACTTTAAAATTGGAACAGGAGGGATTAAACAAAATGTGGAATTGGAGGGTAAAGTTTTATAGAGAGGAGAAAGATGGGAGCAAAAGTAAGAGGGGTAGGTGGATTGATTTTGATAAGATGGCCATTTTTACTATGTTGATCCTCCCTATGCATGAGCATGGGACATCTTTTCATCTTCTCATATTGTACTCAATTCTTTTTTTTTTTTTTTTTAGAGATTTAAAAGTTTTCCATAGAGGTCTTTCACTTGGTTAGTTAGAGTGACGCCAGGATACTTTATATTATTTGTGGATATTGTGAATGTTGTTGTTTCCCTAATTTCTTTCTCAGCCCATTTGCTATTTGTATACAGGAGGGATACTGATTTTTTAAAATTAATTTTGTATCCAGCCACTTTGTTGAAGATGTTTATCATCTGTTAGAGTTCTCTGGTGGAATTTTGGGTATCACTTATGTACACTATCATATCATCTGCAGATAGTGTTACTTTGATATCTTCCTTTCTGATGTGGATCCCCTTGGTCTTTTCTTTTGTTATTTCTCTAGCTAGAATTTCAAGTACTATATTGAAGAGATATGGAGAGAGTGGGCAACCTTGTCTCATTCCTGATTTTAGTGGAATTTCTTTAAGTTTCTGTCCATTTAGATTGATGATGGCTAGCTGCGTGCTATATATAGTTGCTATAATGTTTAGGCTGTCTCTTGTATCCCTGATCTCTTCAAGACTTTTAACATGAGTGAGTGCTGAATTTTGTCAAGTTCTTTTTAAACATTTAAGGAGATGATCATGTGGTTGTTTTTTGTGCTCAGTTTGGTTACCTGATGGATTACATTGATGGATTTCTGTACATTGAGTCAACCCTTCATGCATGGGATTAAGCCTATTTGTTATTGAGCAATATTTTTGATGTGTTCTTGGATCCGGTTTATGAGTAATTTATTGAGTATGCTTGTATCAATGTCCATAAGAGAAATTCATCTGAAATTCTCTTTCTTTGTTGGGATTTTGTGAAGTTTAAGTATCAAGGTCACCACGACCTCATAGAATGAGTTTGGTAATATTCCATCCATTTCTATTTTGTGGAGAGGATAAAGAGTATTGGTATTTGCTATTCTTTGATGGGCTGGTAGAATTCGTCACTGAATCATATCTATCTTTTACACCTAGGATGTATATTCTTGTGATAAAAATAGGCTGGTAATTGACAAGACAGTGATTTGATCACCTAACAGTTAATTTGTGTTACTTAATTATCCTAAGCATCTTGCAATAGTACTTTCAGAATGTTGGAAATAAGCCTTGTATTATAATTGAGTTGTATGGGTACAAAAGTAGGTAAAGTCTTCAAAAACCGATCTGCAGAATATGGCATTTCCTGATGTTTTTATTATTTTAAAGATTCTTTGACAATAAGACAGGTTCACTTTGGGCAACACTCAGTCTATCCCAAAGAAGATGATGAGCATCAATGAATCCCCTTAGAAAGAAAGCCTTAAATGTGAAAAACCAGCCACTGGGAAATATGTCCTTGTTTCATCCATAGACAGAATTCTGTCTAAGAATGGGCAACCTTGGATGCAGTCAGAGTCAATAGCTAAACTCTGTCAAGATAGGGTAAGCAAGCCCTCAATAATTCCTGCCTCACAAATATGTCTGTCAGATATAGTGGGCAATATGGCTAAAGATTATGCTCCAAAGTTATAGAGAGTTTTGGGTGACTTTTCAGGCAGCAAACTGTCTCTGTCATTTTCTCATTTTGGATGCTACTAACCTGTACTCCTTGTATACTCAGATGATTAATTTTATTCCTTCTCAAGTCTCTGATGTGGTTGAAGACCAGGTAGTTTAATTTTTACAATTAAGCACAGTTGCTTAGAGATTAAGATGTTTTTAGATAAAGATAGATTTTTAATTTTTTATTATGTTTCTTTTTTAACATACATTTACATTATTACACATGGGTAAAATAAACTATATACAGTTTGAGTTGATAAAGATACTGTTTTTCATTCAGAAGTTTAGATGCACCAAGATAGGAGAGATGTTTTTTCAAGATTGCCAAATATGAATAGCAAAAACACTATGAATGTAATATTTATATAATTACTGATGTTTTCATGTTCTTCTTGTTGTAGGTAGTTTATTGTATATATGTGTAATAATATAACTATATATGTAAAAAGTTAAATACAAAATTTAAAGAGAATTATATCTACAGCTTCAGTGCAATCCCTATCAATATAACTGAACAATTTTTTAAAAACCTTGAAAAATCAGTTCTCAACTTCATATAGAAGAACAAAAAACACCGAATAGCTAAAACAATCCTGTAAAATAAAATATCTTCTCAAGAATCATAGATCTCAAGCTGTACTATAGAGTAACAATAACAAAAATGGCATGGTACTGGCATAGAAATAGACTGGTTGATCAATGGAACTGAATTGAAGACCCAGAAATAAACCCACACACCTATGGACACTTGATTTTTAACAAAGAAACCAAATCCATATTATGGAAAAAAGGTAGCATCTTCAACAATTGGTACTAGTCTAATTGGATGTCTGCATGTAGAAAAATGAAAAGAGACCCTTAATTTTCACCCTACACAAACTAAAGTCCAAGTGGATTAAGACCTCAACATAAAACCAGACACACCAAATCTCTTAGAAAAAAGTAGGGAATAGCCTCAAACTCTGAGGGAATAGCACCTCGAACTCTTTGACACAGGAGACAACTTTCTGAACAGAATACCAATATCTCAGGCTCTAAGATCAAAAAATTAGTAAATGAGACCTCATGAAACTGAAATGTACTGAAAGGCAAATGATACTCTCAACAGAATAAAATGACAGCCTACAGACTTTGAAAAGATCTTCACCAACCCTGTATTTGACAAATAGCTTGTATCCAAAATTTATAAAGAACTCAAGAAATTAAACACCACCAAACCAAATAACTCAATTAAAACTGGGGTATAGGGCTAAACAGAGAATTCTAAGCAGAGGAATACCAAATGACAGAAATATTTAAAGAAATGTTCAGTGTCTTTAGTCATCAGAGAAGTGCAAATGAAAAGGAGTCTGAGATTCCATCATACAGCCATCAGAATGTCCTTAAGATACAAAATTCAAGTGACATTACATACTGGCAAGGATTGGGAGAAAAGGAAACACTCTTTCATTGCTTATGGGAGTGTGAACTTGTACAACTACTTTGGAAACCATTCACACACTTTCTCAGAAAATTGGGAATAGTGCTACATCAAAACCCAGCTATAGCACTCCTATGTATATACCCAAAAGATGCTCTACCATATAACAGGGACATTTGCTCAACTATATTCATATCAGCCTTATTTGTAATATCCCGAATCTGGAAAGAACCTAGATGCCCCTCAATCAAAGAATGGAAAAAAATTCTGGTGTGTTTATACAATAGAATACTACTCAGATATTAAGAACAAGAAAATCTTGAAAATTTTAGGGAAATCGATGGAACTAAAAAACATCAATCTGAGTGAGGTCACCAAGACCCAAAAAGACATGCATGGAACATACTTACTTATATGTAGATATTAGGCCAACATTGATGTCCTCTGAGAGATTCCACCCAGCACGGGTTTGGGATTGATGTTGAGACTCACTTCTAGGCTCTGAGTGAGAGTTGTATGATAGGATGGGGGTATGGAGGGACCCAGAAGTTCAGGAGTCCCACAAGGAGACCATGAAGTCCAGCACACCTGGACCCAAGGGTATCCTTCACAAACTGTTGCACCAACCAAGGACAATGCATGCAGTAAACCTTGACCCTCTGTTTGTATCTAGTCAAAGGGTCAGTCATTCTCCATGGTTGTAGGGAGAGTGGGGACTATCTCTTACTTGAATTCAGGTGCTCCTTATTTGATCACTTCCATTTGGGGAGGAGGACAGAGGCATACAGAGGGAGGAAAAGTAGACTATCTGGATGAGAACTCATATGCTGTGGTTATATAGTATGGAAGAGGACCCTTATTTGAGTGGTCTAAGAGAGGAGAATAGAGCAAAAGAGGGAGGGAGGGTGGGAAAAGGAAGATACAAGGCAGAGATAGCAATCTGGATGTAATCTGAATAAATTATAATAAATTCAGTTTTAAATAGATAAAAAGGGGATTGGGTAGAGCAAGGAACACTTAACCGTAGTAAATCTAGTATTGTAGAAGCTTCCTAAAACATGTTCACATACATCTGTTCACATACCAAGAGTTAAAATTAGCTATGCTATAATGAGAGTGTGTCAATAGCCTAACTATATAACATGCCCTATGAAATGAAACCCTAGTATAGGGAATGGCACCTTAGTAAAAGCTCTGTTATTGGGATAAATACCACCACCATAACCAATTTGAGTTGAAAACATTCATTTTGACTTACAGTTGTAGTCTAATAGGAAGAGACATGGCAAGACAAGGCAGGAACTGAAGCAGAGGCCCTGGGGGAGTGCTAGGTCATTGACTCTACTGACCTTCTCCAAATTGCTTGCTTTTCCTTCTTGTCATGCAACGCAAGACCAAATATCCATGGGCAGCACCATCCACAGTGGGTACTGCCCTATTAAAGCAATCATTATAAAGAAAGTGATCCCAAAGGCTTGCTTACAGGCAAGTCTAATTGGAGGTATTTTCTCAATTGAGATTCCCTCTTATGAGATCATCTTAACTTTTGGCAATTTGACAAAATATCAGACAGCCCAATATGTTACCTATTTTGAAGTTGTGTAGCAATAGACTATTGTCAGTTTTTCTCCAGAAATTTAGAGTAAGACCCTACTGCTAGATATACCATACACTTGAGTCATGGATCAATCAGTTGAAGGCTTCATCCATACTGGAGAAAGAAAGTAGTAATCTTACCTATCTGTGAATACTGTGAGCTACAATAATTGTCTGCTAAGCAAGATAAGATTACTGAAGCAATAGAGTCATAAATATTATAGAAATAGACAGATACTTTTTATTGGATTTAATAACTTTTCTGTGATATGGAACCATACCTGACACTATCATTAAGGCTAAAAGTCTCTTGCTACATAGTTCATGGGTACTATGGGAAAATTATTGTTATTGTACTATTATTATTATTATTATTTATTATTATTATTATTATTATTTATACTGCAGAAAAACAACTCCTAGTAACTTAGTATTATATCCATAGATTGGTGCATTGCTCAACTCTCATCAGTGAAATTTCTTGCAGCAAATTGCATTTAACACAAAAACCCACATTTGGTCAAAATACAGAGGATAAGAGACCTCAGAATGTTCAGTCTTGAATGAGATGTCTATATCATAGTTCTTCACTCAAGTCTCAAAGTTTTATATGGAAGAAGTTGCAGGGAGATTGTAAAAGCCAAAGTGACAAATGAATTCAAGAAAACAGTATTTTTCTGACACAACAAGAGTGATATGTATATTATCCCACAACAGTTGTAACAGCATGGACAAGACAAGCATAATCTCTAACAAGAAACAATCCTGGCATGGAAGAAGAGAGATGGGCGCTAACTTCTACTTCTTGACAAACAGCATTTAGAATATTATTGCTGCTGGTAGAGGAAGTCTGTTTTCTTTAATGGTATTATTCCTAGAATATCATCCAGACTCTAGGGCAGTCCCCAAAACCACTAGTAGTCAGTCAATATAAACTGGCTGAATTAGAAAAGAGAGAGAAAGGTAGGCAGACAGAGAGATAGGTAGGTAGACTGATAGACTGAAGGGCAGAGAGACAGAAACAGAAAAAATGAATTTGGGTAATTTTAGAAGGAGGGGGAATCTGAGAGAAGTTAGAGGAGAACAAAATATTAAAAAATATATTGTCTATATTATGTGTAAAATATAATACATCCGTTATGTATAATATGTTATATATAATATATAATATGATTTTGCCTAGAGTAGCAATGATGTCATGAACAAGGTTGTAAATATTCTTTGGTAAACATATGTGATGTTTATCTTTGTTGAGTATAGACTTGATGTTGAAGTTACCAGAAATAAGGTATGCTGTTTTCTGAAAATGAGTACTTCACTGGTTTAAGTGTACAAATCCTTCTTTTATAGATTCGTTTTTACTCTGATAATGGTAGGTTTTGAACAAAAAAATCTTACGGTGTTTAATAAAATTTTCTATTTTTTCTTCTTTCTGATAGGTGCCTTTTGATTTCAGCTTAATGCAAACATTTGTATTTGTAAAATATATTGTGTGTATTTTAACTTGTTTCTACTATTCTGAAGGTTTGGGTGCTTGCGTGGAAGGTAGAAGTAGGTGTTCATTATAATTTTGCTCTTCATTGACAAAGAATTGGCATAAATCTGTTTCTAAACTTTCAAATTTGCTATTTTGAATTATTTTTCACCTCATTACCATCTTATAGTAATTGCTATGTCTGTAGTATAACCATCCAGGCTTTTTATTTAAGCCTTTCCTGGTCTATTATGCTTTTTGTGTGAATTGTTCTGGGAACTGAATACAGAGTCTCATGCATGCTACGTAAGAGCTCTACACCTGAGCTATATTAAATCTTCCCTTTTAAGTTTCTATTTTGAGAATGAGTCTAACTAGAGTATCCAGATTGGCTTGAATACACTTTAGCCAAGGAAGACCATGAAGATGTGATCTTCCCACACCAGCATCCTGAGAACCTGGAATTACATGCTAGTATTAACAGCCAGTTTTCATAGGCTTATTCTTAACATCTTACAGTTCTATTTATTTTTAGAATGAAACCTATTTATGTATATGAATTGCTTTTCCTTCTATTCCAGAGGGCGTTTTCTTTCTTTTAAGCACTATATTTTCATAGTATATTGTATAAAATCAATTTTTACTGACAAAGACAATTTATTCGTACATATGAATTAACTAGTTTCTGTAATCTATTTGAACAAAACATCTCTTGCTGTATTATTTTCAGTTTTTTAAAACTATTGCTTTAAAAGTAAGTTTCTTCTTGTGTGACAAACATATCTAAAAATGTGAAATCTCCCCTGTAATCCTTCTTGCCTTCCAGAGACCTGCTCAAAACTAGGTCCAATGGATCTGTTCATGTAGATTTTATTGAGGAGCTCTCTTTTGTTTTGATATTCATATAGCATGTAGTTACTTTTAAGAGTTATTTCACAGTTGTCAATACAATGTGTTAAGGTACAATATAAAGTCTCTTCAAATGATGGAGCTATTAATCAAAATGTGTGACATTTTCTTAGTGGTGGATGTGTAGTTTTATTTCTTAAGTAGAGTATGCATTCTTATGTCCCCTAAAATACTTAATCTGTAAAAAACTTGGTTTTATTAAAGAAAAATCTACCCTTTATGGATTATATCTCTCAATCTATGTCGGGTGTTTACTGTACTAGAACATACATATAATTTTCAAATTCACATTCACTATCACTATTTCAGTATAATGGACAAGTGAGATGTTTCTACAGATTGTCAAGGAAATTGAAGTTCCCATGTACATTATGTGACAGAAACCGGGAAAGCTAGCATGGCCTCAAGGCAAGACAATTAATGTATAATGCTTTCCTTGACATGTGAAGTTGAACTCTTTTGCTAAGTCATACTGATCAGGAACAAGACGAAGATGTGGTAAAAGATGCTAGGCTGAAAACAAGTACCAGAAGCTGTGTGGATATTTTACAGTAAAGTTACTATATATGGCATATTTGCTTTAGTTAGAGCTATAACATGCTTAAATTAAGGGCAATTCATTGTAGGTTTTGAAGATACATTTGTTATTTCCCAGCTAGACAAATGAATTGAATGGGACTAAGACAGTGAATACCACCTCTGAATCACAGAAATTTGACAGTAATACCAAATTCTGTAACCAATTCTGTCATGAATTACTTCTTCTGATTCATAGTTTTGGCAGGAACGGTATGAAAGGAATTTCAGCAATGTCTACCTATGCTTTCCTATCATAATTTTATTATACCAAAGACATATTGTGATATATATATATATATATATATATATATATATATATATATATATATATATATAGTGTGTGTGTGTGTTTATGTTTATTGTAAAATAATAGTTTTACAATCATGTATATGCGAAGAGTAGATTATATCACTTTAACTCAATTGTTTGAACATCTCTAGCTAATAGCTCATGAGTATTCTGTGCATTTGAAAGGGAACAAGCAGTTACATATGAGGCTCTTTAGAGGGAGGAAAGGGACATAAGAGAGGTAACTAAATTATAATTTCAAAATTTAAAAAGTAAACAGGTAAAAATAGAAGAGACGATTACTATACTTAGAGAAGGAACAAGAAAGGAGTGAGGGTAAGTGAAGTAAGGGTAAGTGGATACATTTTTTTGTGTGTGTTTTTTTCTTTTCCTAACATTTTTTTTCCATGAATTTTTATTTCACATTCTTGTTTTGGTTTTTGTCCTATGTCCTCTCACATGCCTCTGTCCTCTCAACTTAGAAAAGTGTTTATTAAATATTTCCCATTGCAGTTTGTATCAGCACACTTAATCAAAATTTTCATATTGTCTGTCATATTCATCCAGAAGTATATCTTGGCTGGGTATGATAAGCATGCCTGTAAACTTGGGAGGCTGAGGAAGGAAGATTGGGAACTTGGAGCTAATCTGGAGTAAGTAACAAGACCCCAACTCAAAATGGATACAAATAAATGAATAAATAAAACTAATAATATCTCTTACAATTTAATCTTTTTATATCAATTAACAAATGCATACTGTCATGTCTGTATCTTGGCAGGATCACACAGAATAATTTCACCTTTTGAATGAATCGACCTTACTATAATCTGAATCATCTCTATGTATATAAGAATATACCTTTTGCTATTGTTGGGTGTAATATATCTGTATGCTTTCACTTAATGAATATAATAGTAAGGGTTTTTTTTGCTTTTTATCATAATTTATTCTACTTTTATTATTTTTACAAATTCTGAATTTATTAGATATACATACATATTGTTTTAAACAATTTCTATCCTGTTCTTGTTTTTAAGAGCTTGTATCAAATTCAGTTATTTCAGATATATTATTGAAAACCAAAGTACCCAAGCAAATAAACAAACAATAGGAAAAAGACACCGTCCATTGCTAAAAGTAAAACATTTTTCTTGCATTAACTAAATCACAAAAAAAATCTCCTGAAATTTCTGCACTTAATGATCCCCTTAAGTGCAGCATTCCTGGAAAGGAATTCTTTTGTAACTTCCCTGAAGGAAGGAACATGCTTTGGACAGAGTGGACCTGAAAACCATCTGAAGGCAGAACAGTGGCATACAGTTGTCATTTTCTAAGATTGGAGCTACCCCAGAAAAATGTAATATGAATGGATGTAAATTTGTTCTATTTGCAGTTTTACAGACTTTGAGCCTTCTGAATCTCTAATTTTGTCTCCAGAAAAATATTCTCTTTCCCATATTTATTATATTGCTTTGAATTTATAATATAAATTTCAATTTTATTATTTTTCTAACAGTTTTGATATTCTGTGCTTTTTAAAAGATATATATTATTTTATTAATTTGTTCTTGTTACATCTCAATGGTTATCCCATCCTTTGTCTTCTCCCATTCTTCCCTCCCTCCCATTTTCCCCTTATTCCCCTCCCCTATGACTGTTCCTGAGGGGGACCTCCTCCCCCTGTATATGCTCATAGGGTATCAAGTCTCTTCTTGGTAACCTGCTGTCCTTCCTCTGAGTGCCACCAGGTCTCCTCCTCCTGGGAAAATGGTCAAATATGAGGCACCAGAGTACGTGAGAAAGTTATATCCATCTCTCCACTCTACTGTGGAGAATGTTCTGACCATTGGCTAGATCTGGGTAGGGGTTTAAAGTTTACAACCTGTATTGTCCTTCATTGCTGGTGGGAATACAAACTAGTACAGCCACTTTGGAAATCTATCTGGTGCTATCTCAGAAAAATGGGAATAGGGCTTCCTCAAGACCCAGCTATTCCATTCCTTGGAATATACCCAGAAGATGCTCTAGCACACAACAAGAAAATTTGCTCAACCATGTTCATAGCAGCCTTATTCATAATAGCCAGAACATGGAAACAGCCTAAGTGTCCATCAGTAGAAGAATGGATAAAGAAACTGTGGTACATATACACTATGGAATACTACACAGCTATTAAAAACAAGGAATTCCCGAAATTTGTGGATAAATGGATTGAGCTAGAAATGATCATAATGAATGAGTTAACCCAGAAGCAGAAAGACTCAAATGGTATATACTCACTTATATCTGCATATTAGCCCAAGGGGCATGTCCCATGAACACCTTCAAGTACCAGGATATTCTGTGCTTTTTAAATTATTAATTCTCTTTGCACTTTAGATTTGGAAGGTACTATTGACATATCCTCAAGGTAAGTGATTCAGTGTTCAGTAGAATGAACACTACTGATAAAACTATCAAATGCACCCCATATCTGTGTAACAGTGTTTCTTTACTTGAACATGTTCTTTTCATTTGC
Source organism: Acomys minous (assembly GCF_964271855.1). Taxonomy (NCBI): domain Eukaryota; kingdom Metazoa; phylum Chordata; class Mammalia; order Rodentia; family Muridae; genus Acomys; species Acomys minous. Next base: position 52,167,079 of record NC_140488.1, read on the forward strand.
TTTTTAACCTGTTATATTTCTTCGGTCTTTTGGCTTATGCAATATATTCTATTTTTGTGGTCTCCTTCTTTGTATTAGAGGACATGTTCCATTAGTTATTTTAAACTACCTGCCTGATAATTCCACTATGTTTGTCATATCTGAATTTGTATCTAATTATTGCTTTGTGTCTTCAATGTGTGGTTTACACTTATGTTCTGATATGCTTTGTTATTGTTTAAATTCAACCTGATATTGGATAATTTTAGTTGATGTTAAATAGATGTCTGAGTTAAAATTTCTGGTAATGTAACTCAGTTCGAGTTTTATAAATGTTTGTTATAGCTACAGATGCCATAGACTTTATCTCCCTTCTTGAGGAAAGTCTTCCTTAAGTGCTGTTACTCAGAGAGACTTTGCATTTTCTAGTTCTGGTAATGGTTCAGTGTAATTGAGCCTTGTTATTTCAAGGTAAAGGGTAGATAAAAGGATGTTTTCTTTAATATCTTGACTAATTCTCAGTCGTTTGGAGGCCCATTTCCATAGACTATGATGCCCATAAACGTTTCTTTGAGTTTTTGCCATTTAGCTTAGTAAGAAAGACTAGATGATGCTGGAGTGGGAGAAATGTCTTTCCAGTGGATATAAGACCCTACTAATTTGGTTGGAAGTGGTTATGTAAACACTCTCAATATGCTTCAAGATGGTTATTTGTCTCTTCTCCATTCCACATGAAAACTCATTACTATGTCTTTACAATGAAACTTCCACACCGAATTTATGGAAACAGAACTAGAGAGTAAATATACCTCAAAGACCTTAGCCATCAGAAGTTTGTATCCCAAAGTGCTAAATCAAAATCAGATACATAAAATTTGTTGAAATTCTCTAATTAATACAGTATATTACAGTTTTAAAAGTATGGATATTAGAAGTTCTAAAGAATCCATATATTTGAGCTGCAAATATAATTGAATTATTTTATTTAACTTCCTTAGATAAGTCTATTGGTATAGGAAGTTTGTATGAGGGAGCAAGAAAATGACTTGAACAATCACATATTTCTCTTTAGGGCTGCATGAGTTATATTTTTGTCAATTTGACACAATCTATGTTCATCTGGAAAGCAAAAACTGCAGTAAAATTGCTCTAGTAGGTTTGTCTGTAAACAAGTTTGAGGCATTTTGATTAATGATTAATTTGGTATCACCAATCTTACTATGGACAAGACCAATACTCAGAATATAATTTTTGGTTGTATAAAAATCATTGAGGAAGCCATGGAGAGCAAGCCCATAGGCACCATTCCTCCATTGTCTCTGCTTATGTTTCTTCCTTGGGTTTTTAATCTGATTTCGCTTCATGAAGAGCTGTGAATAAGACATGTAAACCAAATAAATCCATTTATCTCCAAGTTTCTTTTGGTTATAGTGTTTTATGGCAACAAAAGAAAAAAATTATATCTATGACTAAGGGATATAAATGAGTATGATATTTCTAAATGCATTAAATTAAAATCACAGCTTTCAGAGATTTTTTTCCACTCTAAGTTAATGGTGATTAACTTCATATGAAACTGTATACTTATTTTATATTCAAATTATTTTTGCAGATTGTCAGGACTTAATGTTTAATGGCATTCCAGCAAAGTTTTAATTATTACCATTTTTTCAATTGTCTTTTGTGTTATACAAGCAATCGTTGGTTTTATAATTCTTACTATGTTACTTACCTGCTAGATTGTAATAAGAGCCACATTTTGCTTCCCTCTTCTTCAGTTGAACTTTACTATCACTCTAAGTTAAGTATATATCCACGATGTTCAATTTAAAATGTGAAAAAACATTGTCATAATCTCAGAGGTTCAGGTTGATAGTAAATAATGCAGTTTCTTTGAGTCTTATAGTGAAGAAGTACATCATAGTTGGATGGACAGTGAACCAAGCTGATTACCTCACAGATGCTAGGAAACAAAGAAGAAGGGATTGGCCCAGTGGACCTGACAATTTCATAAATGATTCATCCTTAGGTAACTAACTTCTGTCCCTAGACAACTGCCCTGTCCTCACACACCATAGCACCACAAAATGATGTTGAAGCCTTTATTACATGTGTCTTTTGGTTATATTTATCTAAACCTTTTCATAATCAATGTTTTTACTATTCTTATTTTATTTAGTACTTTGGAATTTGATTTATCTATTAGTTTCTTTGAAAATGCTTTCTATTTCTTTTTAAAATTAATTTATTCTTGTTACATCTCAATGGTTATCCCTTCCCTTGTATCCTCCCATTCTTCCCTCCCTCCCATTTTCCCCTTACTCCCCTCCCCTATGACTGTGACTGAGGGGGACTTCCTCCCCCTGTATATGCTCATAGGGTATCAAGTCTCTTCTTGGTAGCCTGCTATCCTTCCTCTGAGTGCCACCAGGTCTCCCCATCCAGGGGACATAGTCAAATATTGGGCACCAGAGTTCATATGAAAGTCATACCCCACTTTCTTTTTCTTTTCATCCTTTTCCATACATTTTATTGATTTATGAAGAGAAATAGTATCTAGTAAGCTTCAGCTTGTTTAGCCTAAACTATTTCACTTCATTTTTTATTGAACCTGAGAACATAAAGGTGTTACAGGGGTGATGTTGACTAACTAGATCACTGAGGTTATTCAATGTTATGGACAAAGAATTGAATATCTGTGAAAGACACAAGGCATATCAAGAGGAAAGCAAAAGGAATAACTTTATTTATGAAGAATGAGAGGACCCCTACTGATGCTATCCTACTCATCAGCGTCTTAGCTATTTTATTAAGCTCTGCAGCACCCTCCTTCACATTGTTTCTCTTTAGATACTTGCTTCTGTGCCTTCCAAACATTTCTCCTCACAAGTCCTCTGGGAACAATCATGAAGCTTATATTCCCTTTCTTTGTCTACTTCTGTCCCTCTAATTCCCCTTTAATGAGATCATGCATTATAAGTGCAGCATTTAACATGGTATAATGGTAATTTGCGTACATATATTTCTTTGCTTTAGTATTTGAGTTTTCATCAACTAATTGCAAACTTCAAGCACATCTAAGAATAAAATCTTTCCTTTCTGACAATAAATTTTAATATCAATAGTCTCACTAAATAATGAGAAAGGGTAGCAATTTAGTAACTTGACAGGCATGTGTATTTCTGGCTTCATGTTATCTTAAATTTAAAAGTCAAAGTGCAGGAGTAAGCCAGTGGAATCTATTGTGTAGCAAAGCCCAAATGTGAGGAGTATAAGAAAGAGGGTACTTGTAGGTTAGTCTCATTTAGAGCCACACATTTAATGTTCACAGGACTGAAGAGTATAAGATAATGTAAGTTCTCAAGGTACTTAAACGTCTTTAGGTTTTAAAGTGATGATTAATTCACTGTAAATGTTAAATTTATAATAAATAGATAAAATGCATAGAATATACTTAAACATATTGTTGAAAAATAGTAAATAGGCTTTCTATATTCACCTGTAAAGAAAGATAATAAGGAATACTGTTTTGGATCTAAACATTCATTTTTGTATTTAATTGTACATCTTTCTGATGTGGTTCAGAGATTATGTGTGGTATATTAAAATGATCTCACCAACAGAAATTGGCACACTTCTTGTCTTTACCATATAATTTGAAATATTAAATAAAAATCTTCTAATTTATAGATTATTACTCATATAAAATTTAAGAAGAAATAATTTATTTAAGCATAATTTATTTTCCATAAAAACTAAAATAGTACAGTAGTGATAAAAGTTAAGGCTCTTATATTTTTAAAATAAAATGATCATTTATTTAGTTCAGTTCTATGTACAAATGTGTAGGTTCAATCACTGAGGCATAGCATGTGTATATAGCACCAATTGAATTAAATTGGTTAAAATATAACTAATAAAACTGAGGACATGATATTGAGAGATAGATGTGTTGTGTGGTATTGGTAGGAATTAGAGGCACAGAATCAGGGATGGATATCAAATTTCATTGTATAAATGTGTGAAAATATCCAAAAGAAATAAAATATTAAAAAATAAAATTATCAATAAGGTACATCAGTTATCACTAATATTTATAAAATGTAGAAATGTAAAATTAAATTATTTTATATGACATATAGCTATTCTGTTAATTACAATAAAATTACTTTAATTTTCATTATATAATTCAACCAGGTATAATGAACATTTTATATTTTTAAATATTATTATTATTATTATTATTATTATTATTATTATTATTATTAATTCACATTGTATCCTGATTGTAATTCCTTCACTCTCATTTTCCTGTTCCCCCTCTCCCTCCTTTTCCCATTCTATTCCCCTCCTCTAGACCTCTGACAGAAGGGGACCTCCTCTCTCACCATCTGGCTACAGCCTATCAGGTCTCATTTGGAGAGCCTGCTTCCCTTTCCTCATTTTATAATTTTTATGTTAGGGTATTTTTATAATACTGACAGAGAAAGCAATGTAATTATACTCAAGAATGTATATAATAAATTGATAATTGATAGTATACAGTACAATAAATCATTTTTGACAAACAAAAGTCCCACAAACAGTGTCAAGATCAAACACAATTGTAACAGCTCTCCAGCAAAGCTGTCTTTCCAGTTATTGCCACTGCCTTAAGTGTTACCATTATCTTGGTACCAATATCTATAGATTAGTTGTATCTGTGTACAAAGCAAAGTAAAGGAGGGAATATATGACAACTAATACTAAAATGGCTTTTGTAAAAGTCATATGGAAACCTACTACTGTTGCAGTTTCCTAAAATGTATACATATATTAAAGGAATCTAAAAGGATTCGGCAAATAAGATTTTAAAAGGTCTCAGATAGACCTCTTATATGGCAGAGTTCAGCCATCAGCTTTGCCTGCATCTAAGCTTGCCCACTTTTAGGCAGAATTCTGTCTGTGGCAGAAACAAGGACATTTTCCCCAGTGGCTTGTTTGTCACATTTGAAGCCAACTCCATAAGGTGGTTCTTTGATGTTGATCATCTTCTTTGAGGTGGGCTGGGTGTTGCCACAAGTTAACTTGTCTTGTTGTCAAATAATATTTAGAATAATAAAAACATCTTTTAATGTATACTTTTATATATTATTACACATGAATAAAATAAACAACATACAGCATGAAGATCCATGAGACAATTAGGAATTATAAAAATGTTACATTCATAGTGATAGTTTTAAGGCTGAAAGTCTGACATTATGGCATTAGCTGGTCTATTTTATTTTTTTAATTTTATTTTTATTTTAATCTATTCATATTATATCCTGATTGTTATCCCCTCATTTGTTTCTTACATTTGTGTCTTCCTCCCTCTTTCTCCCTATTACCTTCCTCTAGACCTGTGACAGAAGGAGACCTCCTCCCCCACCATGTGACCACACCCTATCAGAACTCATCAAGATAGCCTGCTTCCCCTTCCTCTTTGTGCTGCCCAGCCTCTCCACCAAGAAGAAGTGATCAAATTAGAGGCACCAGAATTCATGTCAGAGGCAGTCCCGATCTCCCCACAACCATGGTGAATTAGCACCCCACTGGCTATATGCGATCACTGGATCTACGTTTACTGCATGCATTATCCTCAGTTTGTACTTTTGCAAGTGACTATCACCAAATTCTTGTCTGATTATCTGGTGAAGATAAAGTGAGCAATCACATATGTATTTTTTATAAAATGTATTAAATATTTTAATTAGCACGCAAAACACTTGTTTATTTCATTTCAGACATTGTTTCTCTTCATAGCTACCCCCATCTCCTCTTTAACATCTGCTTGCCTCTGTCCTCCAGTAGTTTTTTTCTTTTCATATAACATGTACTGTTTTATGGTCTTGGCCACAGAAAGAGTGCTTTCCATTTTTCATTGATTTCTTTATATTTGCCTGAACTACACACACACACACACACACACACACACACACACACACACACACACAGAGAGAGAGAGAGAGAGAGAGAGAGAGAGAGAGAGAGAGAGAGAGATGTAAGAATCATATATGATGATAAAATGCTGTCTGTTTTATTGAATTTGGATGAGTTTACTTAATATAATAAATACCACTAATGATGGTGACTTAAATGAAATTTTAAAAAGAATTCTCAGAAGAATGATTTTAAATGTATTTAAATATCTTCAAAATATATGAGCAAACATCTACAAGGACTCAATGAGGATTTGAAAAGCCTGAACTCATTTATAGAAAAAACGGCTGAATAAAATGAAAATGACAATTAAATATATAAATATAATTCAGTGAAGAGAGAAATGCTGAAGAAAATCAAAACAAAATAATATAGGAGATGTAATATTCAGTGGTCTCCGTGGAAAATGTCACCAGTAGAATGGATCACACATAGTACAGACTATCAGGGTTTGAGGACAAGGTAGAGGAACTAGATTATTCAGTCCAAATCAATATCAAATTTAAATCTTTTTTTTCTTGAATCAATGAAAGCAAGAGATGGTTCTTTGAAAAATAAACAAAATTGAAAAATACTCACCTTAACCAAAGAAAAGAAAAAAAAGGACCCAAAAGAATAAAATTAGACAGATAACATTAGGCACATTTTAGATTGTATGGCTGTAGACAAAAGTAAGCCTAGAGTTACAAGTAAAAAGGTTACAACCCATAACCAATAAAATCCAAGGATCATAAGGACATACTAAAAAATCTAAAGCCCATAAAAATTTCAAAGCTAACAGAAATGGATGAAGTTTTTAAATCTTATTAACTACCAAACCTAAAACAAAAGGAGATAAAAATTTAAATAGATCAATCACAAGCAATGTGATTGAAGTATCATGAACAAAATAAGGTCAGAACCTGATGCATTTATCACAGAATGTTGTCTGACCATTGAAAAAGAGCCAACACTAACTATTCTTTAATTATTCCATAAACCATACAAGGAATGGACACTTTCAATTTCTTTTTATATTAAATTCTAAGGTAGATAACAAAAGATGAATTAGACACAAATACACTTCTTAAGCAGTTAGAAACATTTCAATAAAATACTTGCAGGCTGATTTCTAGAATACATGATAAAGATCACCACCACAATCAAGTAAGTTTTATCTGAGGGGTTTAGGAAAGGCTCAAGATGCATTAATCAATAAATGTAATCTACGACAAAAGTGAACTAAATGGGAGAAACCACATAACCATCTAACTAGATGCAGAAAAGAATTTTTGACAAAGTCCAGCATCCTTCACAATGAAAGATTTGGAGAGGATAAGCAAGTAAACATATATCGACATAGTGAAAACAATGTCCAATAGCTCTGAGTCAACAACATACTAAATGGAAAAAAATCTTGATTATTTTCACTGAAATAAGAATCAAGGCTAAGTTGTCCATTCTATTAGTTTTCAATACAATACTTGACGTCTTAGCCATAAAAATAAGACATAAGAAGGAAACAAAAGGTGTACAAATAGAAAGGAAAGAAGTCAAGTGTCTTTATTTGAGTCATAAAATAGCCATGAAGAGCCCACTAGAAAATTCTACAGTTAATAAGCATACTCATTAAAGAGGCTGGGTACAAAACTAACACACCAAAATCAATAACTTTGTCACATACTGAGAAGGAAATCTGGGAAATAATCTCCTTCAAAATATCCTGAAAGTATTCCTGGAATAAAAGTAACCAAGAACTTGAAAGATTTTGGCAAAAAACATTTAAAGCACTGAAGAAAATGCCAATGCAGTGGCTCAGTGGTTAAGAGCATTTTCAGCTCTTCTCAGGGATCCCAGGTCAGTTCTAATTACCCAGGGAAGGCAAATTGAAACCATTTCTAAGGCTCAGCTCCAGGTAATTGGATACTTCAGGCTCCCTTGGGCACCTACACTCATGGTGCAGATATACAGACCTAAACATAATTAAAAATAAATCTTTCAAATACTGAATAAAGAAACTGAAAATGATATAAGAAAATGCAAAGCTTCTCATGCTCATGGATTGATAGAATTAATATAGTGAAAATGGTCATCCTACCAAAACCAGTCTACAGACTGTGCAATCTCTTTTTAAAATTCCAATGGAACACTTCACAGAAATTGAAAAAAACAACCTCAAATTTCATATGGAAACACAAAACACTACAGATAACCAAAACATTTTGAACAATAAATTCATGAGAGGAGGTATCATCACCTCAGATTTGAAATTATACTACAGAGTGACAATAACAAACATGGTAGTAGCAGAAAAACAGACACATTATTCTAAAGAATATAATTGATATAATTGAATATATATGTACATATACATATATAGAGAGAGTGTGTATATATATTATATGTATGTGTATATGTGTCTGTGTGAGGGGGTATTACAGTCATCTGATTTTTGACAACTAAGTCAAGAATAAACACCGGCGAAACAACATCTTCAACATATGGTATGGTCAAACTGGATAGCTACAATGTAGAATAGTGGTTCTCAACGTTCTTAATGCCACAACCTTTTAATATGTGGTGCCACAACCTTCATACTGTGGTGACTCCCAACCATAATGTTACTTTCATTGTTACATCATTATCTTAATTTTGTTAATGTTATGACTCATGATGTAAATATCTGTGTTCTCCATTTGTCTTAGGTGACCTGTGAAAGGGTTGTTTGACCATCAAATGGGTCAGTATCCACAGGTTGAGGATCACTCATGTACAAGACCTGTGCAAAGCTCCACTCTGTATTAATCAGTCTCAACTTAAGACATGATATCCTGAATGTTCTAGAGAAAAAAAAAACAGAGTAAATTTCTGCTTACAGTTAAATATTTTTGGTATAGAATCGTGGTTGTACAGAAAATAAGACCAATAACTGAGGAAACTGTACAACAAAAGAAAACACCGACTGGCAAAAAGCAGACACCAAAATGAGGAAAATAACTTTGCTAGCTATACATCTTACAGAGGATTGATGTCTAGACTGTATAAAGAACTCAAGACTATAAACACTAAGAAAACAAACAATAAATGGGATTTGAACCTGAGCAGACTATTTTCAAAAGAAGAAACAAGAATTTTGAAAAAAAATTTAAAAATAATGTTCAGCAATTTTAGCCATTAAAGAAGCTTTAAATAAAACTACTTTGAGGATTTTTTTTCTTACTCTAGTCAGACTGTTGATTCCACTCATCAACCACCCAATTTCTACACCAGTACCATGCTGTTTTTATTACTGTTGCTCTATAGTACAGCTTGAGGTCCGGCATGGAGATTCTTCTAGGAGATATTTCATTGCACATGATAGTTTTAGCTATTTTTTTTCCATATGAAGTTGAGAATTGATCTTTCAAGGTCTGTAAAGAATTATGTAGGGATTTTGATGGTAATTGGATTGAATTTGTAGGTTGCCTTTGGTAAGATGGCCATTTTTACTATATTGATCCTCCAGATCCATGAGCATAGAAAATCTTTCCATCTTCTGATATATTCTTCAATTCCTTTCTTTAGAGACTGTAAGCTTCTTTTCCTTTTATACAAGTCTTTCACATGCTTTGTTAGAATTACAATAAGAGACTTTATATTATTTGTGGCTATTGAGAAGTGTGTAGTTTCCCTAGCTTCTTTCTCAGCCCATTTTCATTTGTATACAACAGGGCTACTGATTTTTTTAGTTGATTTTGTATCCAGCCACGTTGCTGAAGATGTTTATCAGCTGTAAGAGTTCCTTGGTAGAATTTATGAGTCACTGATGTATACTATCATATCATCCACAAACAATGATAATTTTTCTTCTTCATTTCAAATTTGTATCCCCTTGATCTACATTAATTTTCTTGTTGCTCTAGCAAGGACTTCTAGTACTATATTAAAAGTATATGGAGAGAGTGGACAGCCTTATCTTGTCCCTGATTTCCAAGGAATTGATTTAGGAGTCTCTCCATTTAGTTTGGTGTTGGCTAATGGCTTGCTATATATTGCCTTTATGATGTTTAGATATGTGCCTTGTATCCATGATTTCTCGAAGACTCTAAACATGAATGGGCGTTGGATGTTGTCAAATGTTTTTGTTTTTGTTTTTGATTTTTGGCCTCAATTGAGATGATCATGTGGGTTTTTTTTTCAGTTTGTTTATATGATGTATTACATTGATGGATTGCCATATATTGAACCAGCCCTTGCATGCCTGGGATGAAGCCTACTTGGTCATGGTGAATGATATTTTTAATGTTTTCTTGGATTTGGTGTGCAAGTATTTTATTGAGTGTATTTGTGACTATGTTTATAAGAGAAATTGGTCTAAAGTTCTCTTTCTTTGTTGCATCTCTGTGTGGCATAGGTACCAAGGTGACTGTGGCCTCATAGAATGATTTAGGCAATGTACCTGCTGACTCTATATTGTGCAAAGTTTGCAGAGTATTGGTATTAGGTCTTCTTTGAAGGCCTAGCAGAATTCTGCACCGAATCCATCTGGACCTGGGCTGTTGTTGTTGTTGTTGTTTGCTCACTGCCTCTATTTCCTTACAGATACAGGACTATTTAATTTGATGCAATTTTGATAGTTTGTATTGATCAAGAAAATTGTCCATTTTATTGAAATTTTCAAATTTTGTGGCATATATACTTTTGAAGTAAGCCCTAATGATTCTATGGTTGTCCATGGTGTCTGTCATTATGTCTCCCTTTTCATTTCTGATTTTGGTGATTTGAATACACTTCCTTTACCTTTTAGTTAGTTTGTATAAGGGTTTCTCTTTCTTGTTGATTTTCTCAAAGAACTAGTTCTAGGTTTTGGTGATTTTTTGAATTATTCTCTTTGATTTTATTGTATTGATTTCTTCGCTGAATTTGATTATTTCTACCCCTCTATTCCTCTCTAGTGTGTCTGCTTCTTTTTGCTCTAGAGCTTTCAGGTCAGCTGTTAAGTTGCTAGTATAGGATATTTCCAATTTCTTTAAAAAGGCACTTAGTGCTATGAATTTTCCTCTCAGCACTGCTTTCATTGTGTCCCATATGTTTGGGTATGTTGTGGCTTCATCATCATTGAATTCTAGGAAATTTTTTATTTCTTTTTTTCCCCTTACCCAGTGATAATTGGTTAGGGCATTATTCATTTTCCATGAATTTTTAGGCTGTCTCTTCTTTCTATTGCTGTTGAGTTCTGGCTTTAATCCATGGTGGTCTGGTAAAATGCAAGGGATTATTTCAATCTACTTCTTGCATCAGTTGAGGTTTGCTTTGTGAAAAAGTATATAGTCAGTTTTGTAGAAGGTTCTATGAGGTGTTGATAAGAAGGTATATTTTTTTTGTTTTGATAGCATGTTCTGTAGATATTGGTTAGGTCATTTGATTCATGATGTGTATTAGTTTCATTATTTCTCCATTTTGTTTATGTCTTGAACTGTCTATAGGGGACAATATGGTGTTGAAGTCTCTCATTATTAATGTGTGGGGTTCGATGTGTGATTTAAGCTTTGGTAATATTTCTTTTACAAATGTGGGTGTTTCTGTATTTGGGACATAGATGTTCAAAACTCATATTCCTCTTGGTGTATTTTTCCTTTGATGAGTATGAAATGTCATCTCTTTTGGTTAGTTTTGGTTGAAAGTCTATTTTAGTATATACTAGGATGGCTACTCCAGTTTGTTTCTCGGGCCCATTTGCTTGATATATCTTTTTATAATACTTTACTCTAAAGTAATGTTTATCTTTATTTCTGTGATGTGTTTCTTGTATGCAGCAGAATGATAGATCCTGCTTTCACATCCATTCCATTAGCCAATGTCTCTTTATTGGGGAGTCAAGGCCATTGATCTTGAGAGATATTAATGATCAGTGGTTGTTGGTTCCTATTTTTGATGTTGGTATTTGTTCAATGTGTGTGTGTGTGTGTGTGTGTGTGTGTGTGTGTGTGTGTAAAAGAGAGAAAGAGCTTCACATTTTTTTGTTTTACTGATGTGTGGTTATTTATTTCCTTTATCTTCCTTTGTAAAGGTACCCTCCTTGTGTTGGAGTTTTCCTTCTAGTATCTTCTGCAGGGCTGAATTTGTGGCTAGGTACTGTTTCAACTAGGTCTTGTCATAAAATGTCTTGTTTTCTCCATTTATTATGATTGAAAGTTTTGCTGGGTTAGTTGCTTATGTTGGCATCTGTGGTCTCTTAGTGTCTGCATGACATATGTCTAGGCCCTTCTGGCTTTCATAGTCTCTATTGAGAAGTCAGATGTAATTCTGACAGGTTTGCCTTTTTATGTGACTTGACCATTTTCTCTTACAGATTTTAACATTCTTTCTTTGTTCTGTACATTTAGTGTTTTGATTATTATGTGGAAGGAGGATTTCTTTTCTGTTCCAATTTGCTTGGAGTTCTATAGTCTTCTTGTATATTTATGCATATTTTTTTCTTTAGGTTGGGAAGTTTTTCTTCTATGCTTTCATTAAAAATATTTTCTGGGCCTTGGTTCTTGGAGCCTTCTTTTTCTTCTATTCCTATTATTCTTAGGTTTGGTCTTTTCATAGTGTCACAGATTTCTTGAATGTTCTGTGTCAGGAGCTTTTTAGATTTAACATTTTCTTTGACTATTTTATCAATTTCTTCAGTCATATATTCTATCCCTGAGATTCTTTATTCCATCTTTTGTGTTTCATTGGTGATGCTTGTGTGTGCAAATCCTGTCCTCTTCCCTAGGTTTTATATTTCCAGGATTGTCTCAGGTTGTTTTTTTTTCATTGCTTCTATCTCCATTTTTATGTCTTGAATGATTTCATTCATTTCCTTTTTTTATTGTAGTTTCCTGTCTTTCACTAATTTCTTTAAGTGATTTGTTCAACTCATCTCTTTCTTCATGTACTCTTTTTCTAGTTTGAGGGGTTTATTTTCCTCCTTTAAGGCCTCTATCATTTCCATAACCTCGGATTTAAAGTCTTTCTCTTGTTCACTGAATGCAATATTATCTCCAGGGCTTGTTGTTGTGGTGGGACTGTTGGTTTCTGGTAGTATCAAATGATCCTGGTAATCATTGCTTTTGTCCTTATGCTGACCACGTCCCCTTGTTATGTCTCTGGTATTAGCTGGTTTGGTGGTCTAATGGTCAGACAGTTTGGGGGAAGGTGCAGACAATAGTGATTCAGCCCCATTCCCTGCTCACTTCTGGTAAAATAACTGCCTCTTTGGCTCCTTCCTTATGATCCAGAGAGTTTAGGCACCTCTGATAGTTCACTGTCTCTGTTAGCTCCCTGATTGTGAACCAGGTGAGCTGTGGAGCAGGCAGAAAGATATCAGAGCAGAGCTGCTCTAGTGGTCCCTCTTGCCTGTAGGGGTCAGAGGGTAATGTGTGACCCTGGTGCTTTTGCAGCTTACAGTTCCCTCTGGGATAAGTAGGTTAGAGATTGTACTCAGGCCAGGTGTGATGCTGATAGCCTCTGGTGCAATTCATACCTGCCTAGACTCGGGAACTTTCTGTGGGTTGGTCTGGGGACTTGAGGTCAGATCCAATTGTGTTCTGGACTGTTCAGTCTCCAGTAAGCCAGAAACCGCAGATGCTAGAGTTTCTGCAGCACACAGTTCCCTCTGAGCCCAGGAGGTAAAATATTGCAACTCCTGCAAGGCATGCTACCGCTAGATCTTGGAGCAGGTAACCATGTCTGCAGGGTGTTTTCTGCGGGATTTCTGGGTGGCCCGAGGCCAAATCCGCTTATGTTTTCCATAGTTTCACCCCAATAACTGGGGATCACCAGCATTGGTGTTTGGTAGTTCTCAGTTTGGTCCTTAAGCTGCTATACAGTCACTGTTGTCCTGCTGATCAAACATGGTTATGTGTTAGGCTCAGTCATCTTGGATGCCCTCAAGAAACTATTTCTAAAGGCATTATATACTTAGGTCACAGAATATTTACATATCAAGCTGGAACTTGAATAGAAGCTTCCTCTTTACTGACTAGCTTTCATAGTTATGAAGTTTATTATCAGAATACTAAGAGAGAAATATTATCAACAGTCTTACCTAGCTGTTATCGCTATGATCTACAATTAAATTGAACCTAAGAAGAAATGTTCATTGGTGTATAGTGTCATGACTATTATGGTAGTAATTAGACAAGCTATGATTGGATTTGGTCTACTTCACAGGTTTTATCTCATACCTAATACTGTAAATGTCACAAAAATAATTAATTGGATATCATAGGCCCTAGGGGTGAACATACTTTTATTATTTCTAAGTAGAGGTAATAAAAAATTACCTACTAAATATGTTTCTGTATATATAAATTAACATATTTTTCATTCCTTTTCAGAAAATCCCTTTGTTGAGTGGAAAATGACTAACATGGTTACTCAAATGCCAAATGCAGAAAAAAATAAGAGTACTAAGTTATAAATGGGACACCCATATTACCACCACAACATCCTTTAATCCTGAAGGTCAAGAGATATTATTGAAGATGGTGCATAAAGATTATAGGAGACAAAGGTTAGGGATGATTGGGGAAATATAGTATCTTCTGAACATGATAGTACGGTAACACTCATGCATTCATATTAGGTATGATTATTTGCCTGAGACTACAATCAAGCCAACATTTTAACAGGAGTTTGGGAGAGGTCAATGAGTCCATACCTATAGTTGAGGAACTGATGGAAGTTGAATCCTGCTGTGACAGGAAGTGTTACTTTCCATAAGGGTGGCAACCTGTGTTAGGTTGTCTATGGTCTAGTAGATTACCCTACACACTTGTACATCAGGCTTCAATAAGTGGATTCAGTGGATTATGAAAAGACAATTTTAATTGGGAAGGGGCATGTGGTAGAGAAGATCTGAGAAGAGTAGGCAGGGAGTGAGACATGGATATAATCTAACTGCACTATATATTGTATAGATACATGATATTGTCAATCGATTAATTAAAATAATAAAATAAAATGAAATACCGTAAGCATGGTAAAGAAAAATGTGTGTGTGAAGTGTGTGTGTGTGTGTGTGTGTGTGTGTGTGTGTGTGTGTGTGTGTGTGTGAAGTGATGTGCAATCAGCTGCTAGGACAAATCAGCCTAGTGAAACAAGAATGCCAGTAAATGGATATATAAAACATTTCCCTCAGAGAGGGGTGATGAATGACTGAAAAAATTTAGTGATGCAAATGTTCAAAATATGTGGAGAATAAAAGATAAATTGGTAAGTGGTTGGCTCAAAAAAAGGAAGAGTGTCAGTTGCCAGGGCTTGTCAGTTTTGAGGCTGATAAAATTCAGGCCCCATCCTCCCAATGCACTGGGACAGGAGAAAGACAACACAAAAAAGCATTTGGTTGGCTTATGTATGAGTTTTTCAAATATTGGATGCATTTGTTTATTCCTACTAAAAGATTGTTTATTTACCCCCCACCCCAGGAAATATTCCTAGTAAACACTCATGGACAGTTGGTGGTGATGTGATGCCAACATGGAAATGTTGCTTTGCATTTTCTTTAGGAAACAACTGGGAAATGTAGCAATATAATTACCAACCATTATGATTTGATGAATATTCTATTTCTAAGCAGTCTGTGTTTCCTTTGAGGCTCCCTGTGTTTAACAGTGTGAACATTGGCAGGAGCTGTGAAACAGTGCTCTTCGATGCACTTAAATATTCTGAACAGGATTTTTTTCTACATTTTAGAGGCCTAGAAAGACATTTGTATATGGTGAAACTAGCATTCTGAAATGACTGTCACAGTGACAGTTCAGTTTTATCCACATTGAATGTAATTCCAAGCTTTAAAAAAGATTCCAGAGCTACCAGTATGTCGCATTATATTTTATTCAGATCTGGTGAGGGATGTGTTGCAGAGTCCTTCAATGTGTGTTAAATTTGTGTCTTCTTTCCTTCTATGTGTCTCTTCAAATGAATCAATTTAAATGTCTCAAATAATAATTGAATTTTTGATGGGGGAATATGTTCCATTTAGAATGGAGAAAAAGTCTCCTTCCTTAAGAATCTAAGGTTCAGCACAAGAAGATGCCTTCCTGAATTTTCCTTACTTATCAAACTAGAAAGTTCAAAAAATTATTTTTGTACAGTGAAAAAAATCAATACAGAAAGATATTAGATGAGAAATCTTTAGCATATGTAACACAAGATTGTGGCCTAAATATTAAAGTAGACTTTAATTCCCAGTTTTCTGAGATAGTGTCAGATAGATTTCCAAAGTGGATGTACTAGTTTTCATTCCCACCAGCAGTGGAGGAGTGTTCCTCTCTCTCCACATCCTCGCCAGCATGTGGTATCACTTGATCTTAGCTGATCTGATGGGTGTAAAATGGAATCTCAGAGTTGTTTTGATTTGCATTTCCCTTATGACTAAGGAGGTTGAGCATTTCTTTAAGTGTTTCTCAGCCATTCAATATTCCTCTGTTGAGAATTCTCTGTTTAGTTCTAAGCCCCATTTTTCAATTGGGTTATTTGGTTTGGTGGTGTTTAATTTCTTGAGCTCTTTATATATTTTGCATATTAGACCTTTGTCAGATGTAGGGTTGATGAAGATCTTTTCCCAGTCTGTAGGCTGTCACTTTGTTCTGTTGGCAGTGGCTCCTGCCTTACAGAAGCTTCTCAGCCTCATGAGGTCCCATTTCTTAATTGTTGACCTTAAGGCCTGGGTTGTTGGTGTTCTGTTCAGGAAGTTGTCTCCTGTGCCAATGTGTTCCAGGCTCTTCCCACTTTTTCTTCTAACTGATTTAGTGTCTCTGGTTTTATGTTGAGGTCTTTGGTCCACTTAGATTTGAGTTTTGTGCATGGTGACAAATATGAATCCAACTGGGAATAAGGCTTCCTCAAGACCCAGCTATTCCATTCCTTGGAATCTACCCAGGAGATGCTCCATCACACAACAAGAAAATTTGCTCAACCATGTTCATAGTAGCCTTATTTCATAATAGCCAGAACATGAAAACAGCCTAAGTATCCCTCAGTAGAAGAATGGATAAAGAATCTGTGGTACCTTTACACTATGGAATACTACTCAGCTATTAAAAACAAGGAATTCCCGAAATTTGTGGACAAATGGATTGGACTAGAAATGACCATAATGACCATAATGAGTGAGTTAACCTAGGAGCAGAAAGACTCAAATGGTATATACTTAATTATATCTGGACACTAGCCCAAAGGGCATGTCCCATGAAAGTCTTCCCCTACCAGGAAAGTGGGACAGATGGAAGGACATCCTATTGGGACTCTAGGTGAAAGAAGCATGGGAGAATGGGGAAATAGAAGGATTCAGATGGTCCTAGACATCTACAAGGAGAGCATTATGATGGGCAGATCTGGGCCCAGGGGTCCTGCTCAAACTATGGCACCAGCCTAGGACAATACATGCAGTAAACATTGAGCTCCTACTCAGATCTAGTCAATGGACAGGACATTCTCCACTGTTGAGTGGAGAGTGGGGTCTGACTTTTACACAAACTCTGGTGCCCCATATTTGACCATGCCACCTGAATGGGGAGCCCTGATGGCACTCAGAGGAAGGATAGCAGGGTGCCAAGAAGAGACTTGATACCCTATGAGCATATACATGGGGAAGAGGTCCCACTCAGTCACAGTCATAGAGGAGGGGAGTAAGGGGAAAATGGGAGAGAGGGAGGAATGAGAGGATACAAGGGATGGGATAACAATTGAGATGTAATGTGAATAAATTAATAAAATATATTTTTAAAAAGGAAAGAAAAAAATAAAGTAGACTTTAAATTTAATTCACTTTTTATCTTTTGTTTATGTAGTTGTGTTTTTGTGAATATATTCACATGGGCATGGGTACCCTTGGAGGCCGGAAGACAGCAGTGGAGTCCTTGAAGCTGCAGTAGCAATTCCCGTTGTGAGCTACCTGAAGTAAGTGCTGGAATCTGAATGGTGATCCTCTGAAAGGAGTATCAAGTGCTCCTAACCCCTGACCCATTTTTCTAGACCCATGTAGACTTTAAGAAAAGAAATGAGAGAAAATATTAGTAAATATTATATTAATAAAATATGGTGTGTTTATAACAGTATTATATGAATATTATATTCTTGAGAGAAAATATTTGTCAATTACTATTCAAAGGAAATGTTTTGAACCTGTGTGTGAAACCTTTGTAAAGTAAAATGAGAAGTCATTTATAAGTGTGCCTCAGGACTATCTTTTAATGTGGCTGGATTTTTGCCAAACATGGAAAAGAAACAAGGACAAACTAGAATCAAATAATAAAAAGGAACAATGGCCACTGATTTATTTTCTTAAGTAGTCAAACACAGTGCAAAATACTGGTTTTCAATGCCATGAACTACAAAGAACCAATACCTTTAGAAGAAGAAAACTTGTATTCTATTTTATGAGGGATGGTTCCTGATTTTATTTCAAATTGTCCATTTGTAAATGTTAAAAATAATCTAAATAGTGATAAATTGGTAGATAATACAGAGTTCTTGATGCGATTTTTCATTCAGGAGAATTTTTTTCTGAAAGAAGAAAACCAAATACTTTGTTGTTAATGTAGAAATATATTTATTGTCCTACAGTTCATATAATTTTTTGTTTATTCTTTGAATATGCATTCAATGTATTTTCATCATATACACCCAATACTATTACCATCCAGCTCTCCCAGGGACCTCCAAATGGATTTCTTTCCTGTCATCAGGTTTTTGTATCTTTGTTTTAAATTTATAAGTCATCGAGTCCAGTTAATACTGCCCATATATACATAGGTGTTAGGCCACCCATTTGGGCATGGGAAACCTATCTGTGGCCACACCCTGAAAGAAAAGTGATTTTCCAACCTTCATCATTTCTCAGATTCCAACAGCTTCTTTACAAATGGTGTGGTTTTGGAATTCCCTCTCATAACCATGCTGGAATAGATCTAGTGTAGGTGTTCTACGGTTAAGAATAGCTGCTCTGGATTAATTAGTGCAAAACACATATCATGTGCACAAGATATTACAAGGACATCTTCCTCATACTCTATAATTTTTATAATTATTAAATAATACTACCTACTGTGGGTGTTGAATATAGGTGGAAATATGGGCAACAAAATCCAAAGGGGAAAAATGAAAATTAATTCTATTTAATGACATATGGCATTTAAATTGGGCTTATTTACTAGTCACTGCTGACTGTATTAACTGTTGCCTGCATGTAGAGTTTTGTATTGATCCATTGAAATTATACCATGTGTATTAATTGGTACATATAGTACATGATGCAAAGAACACTTAAAATGTTGTTTTCCCTTTAGTCAACCCACTGTTTCATTTGTGAACAATGACTTTGTGTGTATGTGCAAAAGGTGGGTTAATTTACAAAAGAAGATGTCTTTTCTTGCTCAAAAACAAATGTCCATCATTTGGGAGTCTGAGGCAGGGTTGTTGTCAACAGTTCCAAATCAATAAGGCCTAAGATATGAGACTTTCCCATCATATTAGAACTATTGAAATTTACTTTCAATATGGAAAAGAGTTCTTAAATAAAATATGTAAAAGAAGTATATGAGGAAATTATAAAACATTCCACAGAGCAATGATATTTAAATTGCAGTATATTATTAAATAAAATATTTTTAGTACTTGACATGTTTTTAATAATTTATTCAGATTACATCTTGATTGTTATCCCTTTGCTTATGTCTTCCCATTCCCCCTCCCTCTTTTGCCATATTCCCCTCCCCTAGACTTCTGACAGAAGGGGACCTCCTTACTTACAACCTATCAGGTCTCATCTGGATATCCTGCTTCCTGTTTTTCTGAACAAGGTTCTCCACCAAGGGGAAGCGGTCAAATTGGGGCTACAAAAGTTCATTTCTGAGGTAGACCCTGCTTTCCCCACAACCATGGAGAATGAGCTGTCCATTGGTTAGATCTGAATTAGGGGGTCTATGTTTATTGCATGCATTGACCTAGGTTGGTACAGCAGTTTGTGTAGGGCTTCCTAGGCTTATATCTGTCAACATTGATGGTCTTCTTGTGGGGCTCCTGGACCCTCTGGGTCCTTCTATCTCCCCATTCTTCCATACTACTCTCACCTGGAGTCCAGTTGTTGAGTCCCAGCATCTGTGCAGATCGCCCACTGAGTGGAGGCTCTCAGAGGACATACCTTGTGTGTCTTTCTGTGTCTGGGTTATCTCACTCAGGATGGTCTTTTCTAGTTCCTTCCATTTGCCTGCAAATTTCAAGTTTTCCTTGTTTTTAATAGCTGAGCAGTATTCCATTGTGTAAATACACCACCTTTTCCTTATCCATTCTTCAATTGAGGGACATCTATGTTGTGTAAAGATTCTGGATATTATGAATAAAGCTTCTATGAATAGAGCTAAGCAAATGGTGTTCAGAGAAAAACAGAGAATTCTCAACAGAGGAATATTGAATAGCAGAGAGCAACACTTGACTAAATGTTCAACACCCTTAGTCATCAGGGAAGTGCAAATCAAAATGGCTCTGAAATTATCTTCCACCTATTCTAATGGTTAACAAAGAAACTCAGGTGACAGCACATGCTGGAGAAGATGTGGAGAAAGGAGAACACTCCCTCGTTGCTGGTGGAAGTGAAAACTTGTACAACCACTTTGGAAATCAATTTGGTGCTTTAACAGAAATTTGTGAATAGTGCTACCTCAAGATCCAGCTATTCCACCCCTTAGAATATACCCAAAAGATGCTCTACCACACAACAAGGACATTTGCTCAACTATTAAATGAAATCTAAAATCAGAAGACAATAATGCCTAATACAGTAGGCACAGAAGAGAAAACAGACAAATATTTTTGGGAAATTCTCCTAAATACATTTTGAACATTTTCTTTAGTTTTACACACACACACACAGAGACACACAGACACACACACACGTTTTCCCTTTAGTCAAACTACTGTTTCATTTGTGAACATTGGCTTTAAGTGAATCTTAGGTAGGATACACACATATGTTATATGATATATCTGTGTGTGTGTGTGTGTGTGTTACTGAGAATTTCCTCATTAAACCCATATTTTGGAAAACCCTGATATCCTGATATGCATTTATGTCTCACGTTTTAAAAATTAGAAGTTTATTTTTGCATTATTATTATTATTATTTAATTGAAAGCTCTAGGGATTAGTATTGTTATAAAATACCCCTTATGTGGCTCTTATTTCATTAATGCTCAAGATCTATTGGAGTAGAACAGTGCTTTGGAATTTGTATGTTTGAGAAAAGTAAATAATCATTAAAATCTCAGTTTCCAGACTTGTAAATTTGGACTAAAAATTGAACTTACCTCATATGCCTCCTCTGAGAATGAACTCAGATACTGCATGGAAAAAAAGTACCACAATTTTTAGTATATTAGAACAGTGAAATAATTGTTTTGTACCAATTCATTTAGTATTTTAAGAATGGTTATATATTTGGAGAAGTATATCATATATCCAAAAGAAAATAACCATGCAGTTCCTTATTAGGGTACCAAAAATTGTCCTAAAATGCAGAAAAATACATTAGCATATTTTCCAATGATTTTATGCTTTCAATATATTTTTCCTTTTTATTTATTCTTTTAAATATTATACCCTGAACTGCAGTTTCCTCTCCCTCTCCTCCCCCATTCTTTCTCCCCACCTCCCCTTTCCTTCATGTCCACCTCACATCACATCTCCTCAGAAAAAAGCAGACCATCCAGGGAAATCAAACAAATATAACATCACAAGCTATAATAAAACAAGATCCATATATGTCGCCTAAAGACTAGAGAAGGTAACCCAATAAGAGGAAAAGGATCTCAAAGGTAGGCAAAAGAGTCAGAGACAGCTCCTATTCCCACTGGTAGGAGTCACACAGAAACACTAAGCTACACAACCATGAGATATATGCAGATAGGTCATACCTATATAGGCTCCCTGATCTCTGTAAGCCCACTTGAGTCCTGGACAATTGATTATATGGGTTGTGTTCTTTGGATGTCCTTGATCTCTCTCTCCTTTAGTCCTTCTTCCCTGTCCTCCCCAGGACTCCCCAATCTCTTCTTAGTATTTGGCTGTGAGACTCCATATCTGCTATCATCAATTGCTGGATAAAGTCTCTTGTCTCTTCTCATGAAATTATGGTAGGCTATGGTCCCAAAACACTCTGCAGGCATGACCAACTGTAGGTCAGAAGTTCTGTGGCTGGATTGGCATTGCAGTATCTCCACTTGAGGTCTTGATTGGTTTGTTCAGACCTTGTGCTCTATTGGTTCTTGGAAAAACAAAAACAACCACATTAGAAAAATAGACAATCATATTTTCATCAAGGTATTGTAATATTAAATGCCTCCTGGTTTTGGCTACTCCTGAAGCTACTTTAATGAGCAGGGTTAAGATTCAAATTTTCTGCTAAAATACCTTATTTATGTTCATTCACCTACTTCTTCTGACAATTAAGTGAAGTGAGTTTAATTATTTTCATTTGATGATGAAGATGAAGATCAGAGTAGTTAAGTCATTGGCAGAATGTCACAGATTGATATTCAAAATTGTATCGTGCAATACAAAATAGCTAGTGGGTAAATTCCTTAGTAGTAAAACTATAAGATACAATGTTATTTATAAGACTGAAAGAACTAAATTCTACTTTTAACTTATATATGATTTTTACAAACTAGTAATCATTTCATAATATAATAGATTTTGAAATACGTTGAGGATTTGGAAATTTTTCATTTAATGTTTTTTTTCAGGTATTAGTAAAGTAATAGATAGATAGATAGATAGATCATTCATATGTAATTTTATAATCAACTTAAATATTTAATGTATGAAAAATATACATTCTATAATGAAGAATGAAATGACAGTTGAAATTTGTGAAGTTCATTATATCAAGAGAGTGTTCCTATGCATACATCAACTTCTGCGATCTTTACAAATAGTATAATGAAAGCTTTGGATAATATTAATCTTTTATTTTTAAATTTTCTATAACTAATATTCTTGGTAAATCTGGTGGATTGCTTTTGTAACCATCAATGTCCATCTCACTCTTGTCACAGTATTTTGTATCCGTTCAGCCTACAAAGCAAATAACTGACACAGGGAGACTGAAATGTACTTTAAAGCTGGCAGCACTTCACCAGGCAGAGTCTGAACTGATTCTAATCTACTTGTAAACTATACAAACTACTCTAAACCTTATAACATACATTTATTCCGAGCATTTGCTACTATGACCCCTGGGTCGGTCATTGTCAAGTCCCCACCATACTCCTCCAACTCAAAAACCTCTTCCCTTCCCCAGCTATCAAACTTTCTCCTCCCCTCCAGGAAGCCCCACCTTCCACTTCCTGTCCTTCTGCGCAGCTGATTGGTTAAAAGTGGTTTATTGGCGGTTGATATATTCACTCAGCATTCCTCCACACACTCCCATATTCTTTCTATATTATTTTGATTCTCTGTGTTGGTCTCTTTTATCTCTGTTGCATTCTTTCTCTTTCATCCCAACATATACACAGATTGGCAAACAGACAGACAGACAGACAGACAGACAGACACACACACACACACACACACACACACACACACACACACACACACACACAAAATGATTAAATGCATTCAGAATGTTAAAAGTGTATAAATACATTGGAAAGAAAAACACTTTAGATGTGGGCAAATTGTTCCTAATGTAAGGTGTTTTCCTTGATGGAACTGATCCAAGAATTTTTTTGACCTTGACTCCCCTTTGGACTTTTAAACACATTTTATTGATGACTCTTATAAAATGGAGAGAGTCAAACTTAACAGTGCATCTTAGGAAAACTACTGCTACAAACATTGTATTGAGGCATGAGAGCTATTGAGCTACAGAGCAAAACAAGAAGTTTAGCTAAAGTGCTATGGAAAGATAAAGGTGGGGAGCACTCTGTTAGTGAAAATTCTGGAATAACAACCCAAGCAGCACTTGATTTGTTATTCTCTCTCAAGCTTGCAATCATTATAAAAGGGAAAAATTATCCTCTTCTACTTTCTATACTGTTACTTTTTTGTACTCCAGATATATGGGATTTATGTAATTTATTCTTTGAAGCTTAACCTTATGTATCTGCTGTTATTTTTTCCTTCAATATTAGCTTCATGGCTTTATAAGCAGTGATTCACCTGGATAAAAAGAAACAAATATGCAGAGAGAAGGGTGCTAAGAAAAGAGAGAAGGAAGAAGGAAAGAAGCATAGATGTGAATCCAATGGATTTTATCCTAAAGTAGAGGATCTTACCATAGCTATATATATATATTATGTAATTAATATCAGTACATTTTATAAAGCCAGGAAATTATACCTAATATATCTAAACTGGCTAGAAGAAACATTTCTTTAGGAACAAAGAAATTCTATTAACAAGATGCAAATATTTTCATTTTATAAATTGATACTACTTGGTGTTTTTTTTTTTTTTTTGCTTTGTTTGCCAAAATACTATCTGTCATTTGTTGTCTATTTTAAATTATTGAGATTTTAAATATATTTTTCATGAAAGACATTGTATCGTACAAAAGAACAATATTTTCCATAGATCCTTCTTGCACAAGAATGCAGCAGCCATATGGCACATTCCCTTTAGGCAGTTGAAACACTGAGTACAGAGGTAACTGCACATCTCAGTATTTTGGCTTGCCAGAAGTGTATTGGATAGTATTACAGTATGAATAAGAAATGAAAAAATATTCTATTGACTGTTATTTGTTTTGCTTGAATGAGAAATATATGATAGTTTAAATTTTTCTATAGTGGCATGGCAAGAAGGCATAGTGGGTAAAGGTACTTTCTGCCAAACCTGATGACTTGAGTTCAGTCCCCAGAAGCCACGTGGTAGAGAGAAAAAAAGCTGGTGAGACTGCTTCAAATTGTTGTCTGACCTTGCCATGTGTTGTACAAAGCACATACTACCCCATACACATACACACATAAACACATAATTATAAGAAACACTATGGACTGTTTCAAAAACTGTGAGACAATCTTTGTCTTACTCAAAAAATTTAGTATAAAAGTGTCTAGTTGTGAGGATGATCTAGGATAAAGAACACCTGTCATATGTAACACAAGAGAAGTTCACTATCCTCATTGTGTGTTGATATGAAGCCATTTCATTAGGTGAAACAAAAATGAAAAAATAATAAAAATGCTCCTCACAATTTAGATCCAGAGTCTCATACCTCTTTTATACCTTGCTTTGTATTTTTGCACAAGGGTTTCCCATGTTCAACTCCATGTTTTCAGGTATCTGTATCCTTTTGTAGCAGGTAACTGATTACGTTTTACCAGCGGACAGAAAAGAGACCATTAATCAGAATCTATCATTTCAAATCTAATGTAAATTTTTCATATGTAATTTTTAAATGCTTAATTTGTCAACCATTATATCAATGACTATTCATAATACTCACTCCAGTTTTGAAGAATAGATACACATATTATTAACTATTCTAAACAATACTAATTTAAAGCCCACAGTCAAACTAGAATTTGTGATGGTATAAATAATATGATGCTACTGTACAAATGAATGCCTGCCAAAACCAAAATATTTTAATTTTTTCTCCTTGACTATGTATTGTTGAAGTTAGGAAAAGTTGAGTCAGTCATTACAAAGGTGTGCTTGTGTTAAGGTAATTGTCCTTAATGGAGTAGATAATGACTTGATGACACATGCAGATTCATAAAGAGAAAGGTAAAATGGAAAATTTTAAATCTAATCAAACTTCAATATTGGCAACTGTCTTATTTTCCTTAATTATAAATGTAATATTCAGGAAGTCATCCTCTACAAAGTGCTAAAGACAGATTAAAAAAATCAAACAAATTATACTTTAAGAATTCATCAAACTATTAAAACTAAAATATTCATTTCAAATATCTTAAGAAAAGATCCAGAACATTATAGTTCATTGTGCTGCTGGAAGAAGGAGAATCAATAGAATTCCTTAGATATCCCCTGCAGAAATACACATGAATTAAAGCATCAGAGAAACTGATTAGAATCTGTATGGAGGCTACATATTGGGATCTTATGGACAATGATATATTTTTTTCTTTAAAAAAATACTGATTAAATGTAACAGAAAACTGGAAGTTTATGGTTATCTGAAGTACCAACTATTTATGATAATGGCTGATGATCTCAGTTAAATAGAGTAAATGGTTTTTATATTAGTGTGTACTGGGAGAGTGAAGGGCTGGAATTTGGGCAAGGCTACAAAGTAAACACCTGAGACTCCACTTCAGGAAAACTTTAATCTTCTTGAGATTTTCAGGGAGATAAAGATATTAGTAAGTGGCCAGATGCTGGTACTTAAAGCCAGATTGTCTTTCTTATCCAAGTAATCTGTCTTAATTTGAATAGCTGGCGAATATTTTCCTGACAACTATCAAGGCACTTCTGGAAGCATTTATGAGTGGCATGTTTGATTCATCAAGAAAGTAATGGTTGATAATATGATCACCAAACTAAGATTGCAATCAGAAGTCCACAAATAAGGAGAGATTTTTTTTTCTGTAAGTATTTTTTTTCTGATTTTTTTTCTATGGTTTTCTTTTGTTGTGGTAATGCATAACCTAACATGCCTTGTAAAAAGAGCTGAGAAGGGACTTGGGGATTAGTTCTCAGAAAGAAAAAAAATGTAGAAAATCTTGCAGGTGACAAATTAAGTAAGAAGAAACTGGAGTTTTATTTTTCCTTCTTTAAAATCCTTAAACTGTGTGTTGTACACATAATAATAAGTCTGATTTAAATGTGACAGAATTTTCCCTTTGTGAGAAAATATAATTCTTGAAAAATAATTTTTTGAAGATTAGAGACTTACACATTTAGAAAGTTTTAAAAAATAAAAGCTTGTTTTATAAATTTTGTTTAAAATAACTAGTTTAAAATAAAATATCCTGTATTATTTCATTTTTATTTAATGAAAGGTTTGGAAAATTGTAGTGTATCATGATTCTTATGTAAAATGAACACTCTTTTGGAGTCCTTTACATACTATATATTATGGAGAGAAGTGGGCTTAATAGAAATAAGGAAGTAAGTGCTCTGACTTTAAGTAAAATTCTCTACTACAAGAAAAGAGGTTTCCTCTATAAAATAATAAACTTTTTGCATCAATATACAAAATTCTATGCCAATAAATTAAAAATAACCTACTTTGTGAATAACTATTAAAGCCTTAAGTTGAGGAGTAAATTCAATAAACTTTTTGTACTATTATCCCTATATATTTCTATATTCTCCCTTCTTTCTTTTCAACCTCTATCTCCATACCTATGAAAAGAAGAAAAAGGAAAAGAGAGGCATCCCTGAGTCCAACTTCATTTTTCTCTCTGAATAAGACCAAAATAACTTATAACCAACTCCCAATGAAAATAAGATCTGTAAGCCAAGAGAGAAACCAAAAACCTCCCCAATGCCCTTCAGGGGAATGGAGCATCCTTTGCTTAACGTTTCTTCTGGATGATTTGGAGCAAATAATACCTTTGTAGGGGCCCAAATAATATTGAGAAAATGGTTAAACAAGCCAGAAAGTCCATTTGTGGTCCAATTTCTAAGTTTTGAGAAATTCCAGGTTTAATAGATATCCTGTGTGGGACAGTCTACAAAGCTGGACCAGTTGGGATCAGAAGGCTTCTTTGAAGCTGTCCTAGTGCCTGTCCTGTTCTGATGAGGAACAGCAACTGAAGCATTTGGTGCTGAAACATGAAGGATGCAGATGTCAGTGTCCAGCATGCTGAGAGGAATGAATCATGTTAGGTCTGATCCAGCACCAGTGTCTGGTTCTTTTGTTCTGCAAACATATACTTTCTCACAAAATTATACATTCCTAAAATAATAAATGTATGAGGTGTACATTATGCACAGAACAATTAAGGCTGCTTCTCTGCTCTTTGTATGAGCAGAAGAAAGACCTCTGTAAATCTTCATACATGCCATACTAAGAATGACAACTAATAATAAGTCACAGGGAATCTTTGACAAGCAAGTATTGTCTATGCATTGACATTCATATCTCAGCCAGTCTCAGAGCTATACCCATGAAGTGGGATTAGCAATAGAAGTTACCTGCTTGTTCTGACATTTGAATTATTTACATCCCCATTGCAGTGCCCTACCTCATCACCTCCCTATGCTACCCTCCCTCCCTCAACCCCTCTCCCTCTCTTCCCTAGTTCTCATAAAGGGGAGCACTCCTCCCCTAAAATTTGTTCTCCGTCTATCAACTCTCATCTTTACTATCTGCATCCTCTTCATCTTTGGCCTCAAAAAGCCACCCTGCCAGATGGAACGTGATAGTGCAAATGTACCACAGTTTCTTTATCCATTTTTCAGTTGAGGGACATCTTGGTTGTTTCCAGATTCTGGATATAAAGCTGCAGTGAACATAGTTGAGCAAATGTCCTTGTATGGTGGAGCATCTTTTGAGTATATGCCCAGGAGTGGTATGACTGTGTCTTAAGGTAACACTATTCCCAATTTCCTGAGATAACGCCAGATTGATTTCCAAAGTGGTTGTACAAGTTTGCACTCCCACCAGCAATGGAGGAGTGTTCCTATATCTCTGCATCCTCTCCAGCATGTGGTGTCACTTGAATTTTTTATCTTAGCCATTCAGGTAGGTGTAAGAAGAAATCTCAGAGTCCTCAATAGTTCCTGCTTCACAAATATGTCTGTCAGATGTACTGAGCAAGAAGGCTGAAGATGATGTTCCAATGTTATGCAGAGTTTTCGGTGACTCTTCAGGCAGCAAACTGTCTCTGTCATTTTCTCATTTTTGAAGCTACTAATCTACACTTCCTGTCTACTCAGGTAATTAATTTTTCCCTTCTCAAGTCTCTGATGGGGTCGAAAACCAGATAGTTTAGGTTTACAATTAAGCTTAGTTGTTTAGAGGTTAAAATGTCTTGAGTCTAGATAGATGTTGTAAGTTGATAAAGATGAGATATCCTAGATATTGATTTATACTCAGAATTTTACATGCATCACCATAGAAAAGATGTTTTCTTCAAGGCTGCCAATTTCAAATAGCAAAAACACTATGAATGTAACATTTATATAATTTCTGATTCTTTCATGGTTCTTCTTGCTGTATAATAATATAAATATGCATGTAAAAAAGAAGAAAAACAATAATAAAAAACATGGCAGGCTTTTAATGTTTGGTTAAAGAACATGCAAGATGATTATTAATTCTCAATATAAACTGCCAGAATTTTATGAGGGTGACCCTAATGAGGACTCCTAGTAATGCAAGATTCTGAGTGGCCATCTTCTGTAATCAGGCAAAGCTTCCATTGGTGGACCAGAACACCAACCCAGCCACAAAATCTTTGACTTAGAATTTACCCCCGGCTTCCTCTATTGAACCTAATAATACCCCTAATAAGAAGTGAAGGACTATTTTAAGAGCCAGACAGATCAAGAACACCAAAAGAACATAGCCCACAGACATCAACTAAATAGTGCTCATAGAAGCTTACAAAGACCAAAGTGGCTATCATGGAGCCTGCATGGGTCTATGCTATGCCCTCTGCATATATGTCATAGCTGTTTAGCTTGTTGATTTTGGGGGACTCCTAAATAGTGGAAATGGAAGTGTCTCTGATTCTTTTGTTTAATCTTGGGATTCTTTTCCTCCTACTGGGTGGGCTCAACCATCCTTGATATGAGGGTTTGTGCCTAGTCTTACTGTATCTTGTTATGCAGTGGTTGGTTAGTATCCCTGGGAGCCTGCTCTCTTCTGAGAGGAAATGGAGGATGAGTGGATCTTGGGGAAAGAGGAGGTGAGGGGATCAGGAGGAGATGATGGGGATTGGGAGGAATGGAAGGAGGGTAAATTGGTCAGGATGTATTAAAAGCAAAACATAAGGGGAGAAGGGGGGAAGTGGGAGGGAGGGAAGAATGGGAGGAAAGAGGGGAAGGGCTAACAATCAAGATGTAATATGAATAAATTAATAAAAAAATAAATAAAAGAAAAATACAAAAATTCCACTGTACAATAAAATAAATGTACAGGAATCCATGCTTATAAATGCATATAATAAAATACTCAGGAAAGATGACAAATATCTTTCTTATTTTAGTTGATGTATGATAAAAAATTACAGACTTCAAAAAATATCATTTGCTATTTAATAATTGCCACAGGCAAAATTTATCAATATAATTTAAACTCATAATAACATTGTAGATTGAAACTTACTTGTCAATAATTAAGTACAAGAACCATTTTACCTAAACAAACCTGAAGGCACCATTTAAGCTGGTAATCAAGCGATCATGGCACTAACAACCTTTACAGAGATTACTATAATAAAAATGTGTTCACATGAGTAGCCTATAACATTTTTGCATGGTGTCTTTATAAAAGACAAAGATATAGGGCAAGGATGGATGTGAAAAAATAATGTAGAAACTTTCTACAAGTATGGAAAAATGACCATGTATAAGAGAAGAGGAAAAGTTCAAGAAACAATTGAAATTTCAGATACCTGTATCTAAGTGTGTTAGGTTCCATAACTATTAGGAAATATTTTTGTTAAGTACATACATAATCTGGGATCATTTAGTCTAGCATCCATAACAATCTAGCATTGTCATGAAACAAAAACCAATTAAAGAATTAACTCATATTGTAGAAAACAAAGGAAAGATGAAAACCAAATACACCATTGTACCATTAAGAATATAATGGTTTCTAATTGGCAATGTTTGAATGAATTCTATAGGTTAAAAAATATTTCAAAATTACTATACTAATTTTGATACCTATACTACTATTATGTAAGATATTAACCTAAGAGAAGTTTGTTAGAGAGCATACAGGGATCTTTGTAGTAGCTTGGAAATTTTGTAAATCTGAAAATATTATACAATTAAAAGTTAAAATTAAATATAAATGATGCTTGAAAGATGTATGTTGGAAGAATTTCTTTGATGAATTTGGATTCTTGGCTTCTGTTATGTTCTTTAGAACCAAATAATATGCTTTACTTGTTCCTTTTTGAATATTCTCCACTTTTCAGAGCTGAGTGGGTATTTTATAATATCTTTTACAGAACAGAACTCTTTATACATAGCATTCAATTGCAATTTCAGTAAAAATTATGTTCAATCAATTGATGGAAAGCAAATATGAAGTTTATTATACAAGTAAGTAATAACTATTGAGTACAAAATGTACTTTGGAAGTTTTCACTTAGCAATACGTATTGGATATTTATTATGTGAAGAACATTATGTATAAAGAAAAAAATAAATATATTATTTTCCTTCTAGCAATTTACATAATTGACTTAGCTAGAATCATGTGAAAGGAGGAGTGGTTAAATGAGAAAATGCCTCTATAAGATCCAGCTGCCATAAAATTTCTTAGTTGCTGAAGAAGGCCAATCCCATTATGGTGGCACCATCCCTGGGCTGGTGATCCAAAGTTCTGTAAGAAAGGAAACTGAACAAGCCATGGAGAGGAAGCTGGTGAGGAGCACTTCTCCTTCCCTGACTTCCTTCAATGAAGGATGATGATCTGGAAACTTAAGGCAAAAACAAACAAAACCAAAACAAAACAATACAAAAACCAAATCAAATGAACAACAACAAACATTCCACTTGCTTTTGGTCAGCATGTTTCACCACAGCAATAGTAATTCAAACTAGGATAGGTACACTCATAGTACCTTCCAACAGTATGAAATCCAGGCAGTAGAGATGAATTCATATGAATATCAGTTTGATGTCCCTATATTCTATGATTCAATTTTGTGGTTTCTTGAGTAACCATGTCTTACCATCAAGTTCTAAAGAGTACTATTAGCACTGGAAATAGCCTGCGATGTTTAAGATTATATGGAACCGCATCTTCCAACACTTCCAAGGGAAGTAATATTTTTATGTCAAAATAATATTCCAGTGACCCTCTAGCATATTTTCTTTCTCCATCTGTTTTTGAGCATATTGTTTGGTTCTACACTACACTGATTATTGTGAATAATATATAAAGAAACATGAAGTTGATGAGATATTAGAAGCTTCTTTTGATGGGATATTAGAAGCATTACTGAGAAGCACTAGAATAATAAAAGAGCCATATTTCATGGATAAAAAGAAACAGGAAAACCCTCAATCAAGAAGGATATGACAGACAACAAAAGAACATATAGAAATGTAGAGGTAATGCATTGAAAAGTGGAATCAGTCCAAATTCCTCAAGCTGGCTATGGAAAGGTGAGAAACTCAATGTCTAAACCACAAGTTAGGCCTCTTAACCACAAACTGACAGTGGTATGTGTTGAAGAAAACAATGCTTTTAATAGTTTCAAAACCAATGTGGTAATTTACTATGGCAGAGACTCATTGGATAAGGAATCCAGTATATTATTCTTTAGGTTGCAGACTACTATACCTGGGAATCAATTTGAGAAGCATTCTTAATCTGAACTCCAGGAACAACCACAAATCAGGGAGCCTAGACACAATATTGCTACATTAATAATTTTGAGGAGAGCCACAGGAGGTAGTAATGGAGAGGGGCAGGCTCTAAAGGACTATGCATCCTTTCCCTCTGAGGCCTGACAAGGTAGCCCAGCTACAAAAAAGGGATCCAAAAGCAGGCAGACAATAGAATCAGAGACAGCTCCTACTCTGGTTTGTTACGGGACCCACATGATGAATAACCTGCACATCTGCCACATGTGTGTAGGGGTATAGGTCCAGCCCATGCATGCTCTGTGGTTGGTGGTTCAGTCTCTGTGAAGCACCCCATGGAATCAGGTTACTTTACTCTGTAAGACTTCTTGTGGTGTTCTTGATTGTTCAGCTCCTTCAAGCCTTCCATTCTTCCATAAGACTCCCTAAGCTCTGCCTATTATTTGACTGTGGGTCTCCTTCTGTTTCGATCAGTTGCTTGAGAAACAATTATGCAGGGTACTACTGTCTGCAAGCATAGCAGAGTACCATCAACAGTATCAGGTGTTGATGTCCATGTGGTAGGTCTCAAGTTGTGCAAGTCATTGGTTTGTCATCTTATCAATCACTGCTCCATCTTAATCCCTACACTTCTTGTAGGCAAGACAAATTTTGGATTGAAGGTTTTATGGGTGTGTTGCTGTTGTCTTGACCTCCTTCCACTGCCAGTCTGAGCTGCCTACAGGAGATGGTGACGACAGGCTCCATATTCTCCATTGCTATGAGTCTCCATAGGGTCACCCCATAGACTTCTGGGAACCTCTGCTAATTTGATGTTTTGACTATAATAGCACCTTGAGAACACCTGTTTTGATGAAGTTTAGTTGATACCTTTTAAAATTACATATCTTGGATATTTATTTCTTTGTCAAAGTTTGGGAAGTCTATAGTTATTTATTTGCATAGGATTTCTAATCCATTCTCATTCATCCTCCTTACATTTCATCCATAAGTCAAATATTTACTCATCTCATGATGTCCCTCACATTATCAATTTTTACTCCTCTTAGTAGTATTTATGTCTCACTAACCCTAACCCTAACACTACCCTAACCCTAACCCCTTAACTCTAACCCTAACCCTACCCTAAGCCTAACCCTAACACCCTCACCCGAACCTTAACCCTACTCCCTTTGAGCTAAAAAATTCTTTATCTGTAAGATCTGTAGTGTTTTTGGCTTATAGCTATATTTATATCATTTATTTTAGCTCTTTATCTCCAAGATATTTGTGTTTTTACTATGATCACTATACCTAGCTGAATTTATCTGTGATCATAATTTATTCCCCTAATTATGAAATTACTTCTGAAATTCTGATGTATTTTGCTGTATCTCATCTAAATTATTATTCCATATGTTTTTCTGCAAACTGTCAATTACCTTCTCACAAGAACTACTAATAGACATTGTGAACCTTGGAAAACATAATGTTCCCCTATTCCCAATTCCCAAGCTTCTCCTTTTTGTCAATCCAGTATAATAGCTGACTATTCAAAATTTATACCCTGGCCTATGTTGTAAAGATTTTTCTGGTCATATACTATATGATATTGGGTAAATGTGCTTCCTAGTTTTATTTCCAGTTAAGTAGCATAATATAACATCCATTCAACATATGTAGACATAATTATAATTAGTAGAATGTTAGTGCTCACACATGCAGTATTTGGCAGCAGGGAGGTTATTAGC
This sequence comes from Acomys minous, assembly GCF_964271855.1. Lineage (NCBI taxonomy): Eukaryota > Metazoa > Chordata > Mammalia > Rodentia > Muridae > Acomys > Acomys minous. Next base: position 52,201,212 of record NC_140488.1, read on the forward strand.
TAGTAATTAACCCTCTTAGAAGAACCTAGGTTTATCCCAATTGCTATAGCATTTCAGACTGTCCTACACAGGACTTTAATTAAGCCTGGAATTTCTCAACATTTAGAACCTGGACCACAAATGCTATTCCTATCTTGGGTAACCATAGTTCCCAAATTTATTTGTGCCTCTACAAAGGTATTATTCATCCATATCATCCAGAAGAAACTTTAAGACAATGTCCCTCCCTTTAAAGGAAGTTTCTTTTATTGAATATTTTTACATATACCTTTATATTATTATACATATACACAATAAACTACGTATAGCAAGAAGAACCATGAAACAATCAGGAAGTATATAAATGTTACAATCATAGTCATTCTGTGGCACTTTACTTATCTCTATGCCATTTGTCTAATACATTTTTTTTTGTTTTTGTCAAACATTATTCTGGCATGTTAGTTATGTTTCTTTCATTCTCACCCTTTTCTTGTGGAGGTAAACTTTTCACACATTTCTAGTTAGCAATTCTACTGGCATCATCCTGCTCTCAATTCCAATTGCCTGGTTGAATTTTCACATGCTCCTACATGTTATTTATATAACTATGATAGGATAAAATAGTAAGTTTCCTACATTTCCACAATTAAATATACCATATCTTAAAATAATAGTTGTCTATCAATCCTATAAAAATATATTGTCAATCAAGGTATATGCTTTATCTGAAGATTAGAACAGATAAATTATTTAAGGCAGTCAAATATTTTTAAGACCTAACTTCTTTATTCTACTCCTTTTCTCTTTGTATATGATTATATATATATATATACATATATGGAAAAACAGTATATTAATGATATCTAATAATCCATGGCATATGTAAATTGGCAATCTCAGTATGCTTACTTTCATTTTAAATCTACTATAGTCTATAGAAAACCTGCATTCAGATACATTGAAATTCTTTCTTCTATATATAATATAACAAATGCATAGGAAAAATATGTAGAAATATGTATATTTTTGTGAAATACAGTGTAGATAGATTAATCAAAAACTATGAAATTGGTTGTTTGCAAAGCATGCTTATGAATAAATATTATGTAATGAAAAAGGTAAGAGAAATCAGTTTGATGCTTAACATACAGAAATAATAAAACTAAATCAAATTGTTTAAGACTGAATTGTGAGAGCCCGGAGAAGGGATTCAGTATTTAAAATTCATAACAGCAATATGTAGCACTAGTAATTAAATAATAGATCTTGAAATTAAGAAGAATTAGTACTGGAACACAAGATGAGCTAGATCAGTGGTAGAGTATGGGGGAAATTATTTAAATACAGCATCCTTGTATGAAATATATAGTAAAAATAAACATAGATATATGAGACAAAGAATCTAAATTCAAAAAAAGTGTATGGTCTCCATGTAGAAAACCTGAGTTAATCTACTAGAATTCACGTTTGGCAGTTCACAACTGCCTGTAACTCCAGCTTCAGGGTAATTCAACAATACTTGCTTCTGTATCCACACATATGTGTATACTTATGTACATACACATAATTTTATTTAATTTATTTTAAATGAGATTATTTTATTTTCTTTTTTTTCTTTTTTTTATTAATTTATTCTTGTTACATCTCAATGGTTATCCCATCCATTGTATCCTCCCATTCTTCCCTCCCTCCCATTTTCCCCTTATTCCCCTCCCCTATGACTGTTCCTGAGGGGGATTACCTCCCCCTGTATATGCTCATAGGGTATCAAGTCTCTTCTTGGTAACCTGCTGTCCTTCCTCTGAGTGCCACCAGGCCTCCCCCTCCAGGGGACATGGTCAAAGGTGAGGCACCAGCATATGCATACACATAATTTTAAAAGTTAAATAAAATAAATCATTCCTTAAAAACTGAATGAAAATTAAGATTCACTGTATTCTTTGTGTGTGTGTGTGTGTGTGTGTGTGTGTGTGTGTGTGTGTGTGTGTGTGAAGGCAGGTTTATGGGAGCAGTGGGGAAGGGGAGGAGGAAAGAGAGAAAGAGGTATGCTCACAGAGAGAGGAGAGAGAGCAAGGAGATTGAGAGGGGAGAAGAACCTAAATGTCTGGATCATATAGTAAAGAGTTTCTGGGAGAGAAGAAGCCCTGCCTATGGGCTAGGGAATTCAGAGAAGAGAGCAGAATATGACAGCCATTCCATGAAGCATGTATGGACCTAACATCCTAGCCTTTTGTTGATAATATATTGATAAATGGAGAAGAAATTGTCTTTGGCTACTTGCTGACATTGGAGGTATTCATACTGGAGGCCAGGGGGAGCACGAGGGGTGAGATGGGCAGAGCACACAAACAGCTGCAATGTTGGCCAAGTCTGGGAGAGCAGTCTGTTCTATTTTCTGCCCTGGATCTGTGAGATCATCTGAGGCAAGGAAACCGCAAGCCTAGCTGGAGGTTTAGGCCAGTGCACCTGATTTCTGGATGCCATTTTTGAGAAAACACCTGGCAGGATGGTGGAGCATATATACATATAGGCCCATGGTCTTGCTAGTTGTAGACGAGTAGGTCCCAGGACCAGGGAAAGGAGAATAGATCCCACCCTCAGTCAGACAGGCTGTGGTACTTATCTGGAGTCCATTTGTCCTGTGAGAAGTGTATTCCCTAAAGGTTAGAAGAATCTTCCTAAGTTTACAAAAAGAGATAAATTTTAAATATGTTAGCATCATTTCCAACCTTCACAACGTGCATTTACCAACATTAAAACACCTTCTTAGACACCCAAACACTTTCTCAGAAGCTCAGACCTTAAATAAACTTTACAGTTTAATGAGAAAGCTGCTGAAACTTTGCTTTCTGTGTTTAAACTAATCCTCAAACATATCAAATACCTGTGAAAGATATATTATTGCAGGGAACATAATCCAAGTGGCCTGTATTTTGATTAATATGACAGAAGCTTACCCATTATACAGATAGACTTTGCACTAGGCTCCTGTAATGTCGCTGTGCACATAGGTCCTAGGTCAGGATCAGTCTTTGACTGGCAGGACCAGCAAATCTGAGCGGCCTTTCTGTGGGGGGAAACTTGGGAGACTGACTGACCTTATTGTGTCTAAGCAATATGGGGCAGTTAACTCTCTGGGTGTCGTGTTTGTCCACAGCTCATGCAGGGCCTCAGCAGCATGTGAATTTGGGGACTGTAGTGCCAAAATCTTCTTGGAGGCCTTGGGGTTTCCACTAACACTGGAGTCTCTGTCATAGGAAGCCTTTTAATTAAGCGTTTAAGTCCCATATTCTTCAGATTCTCTGACAGGTTTGAAGACCAAAATCTAGTAAGAACAACTGAGCTAAACAAAATTTGCTTGCTTTTAGCTACCCATTCTAGGCGTAACCTTGAAAATGTAAAACAAAAGACTATATAAAGCTTAATCTTGTAACTAACTGTATCTGTTCTTAGCATGACTTAAACTACATTTATGAACTAGCATCAAAGCAAAATTTTCAGTCATAGATACCGTTCATAGAAAGATTCCAAGTTTGTAACATAATATGTGTGTGTGTGTGTGTGTGTGTGTGTGTGTGTGTGTGTATACATTCGATATGCATTTTCTCTTATACAATATTAATTTTGCGTATATGTGTGTACCTGTATAAGTTTATGTGTACCTGAGTGCAAATGACAATGGTGGACTCCTAGAAGAGCTTGATGGTATTCATTGAAGCTTCAGAGTTACAAGAAGTTGTTATGAGTCATCTAATGTAGATGCTTTAATTAAACTCAGTGCTCTGTATGAGCAGTATAGAATCAATTCAAGATGTCAAATGAGCTATAAATGAAACTGGAAATAAATCAAATGCTTATTCAGTAATGATAGGTAGGAGACAGGGTGGGGATCTAAAATAAGTTTGCATTTAGGAATAAGATTTTGAATAGTTATTATGATAGAAAGGAGATATAAGTATGAGATAGATGAGGGCAAGAATTATGTCAAGATACAATAAAAACAAAGAGATTGGTAGTCATTATTTCTTAGTTCTGTCAAAAAAAAAGGATATAGAAATAATATATTTATATCTTGTTCTTAAAATCTTAACCTTTTCTTCTAGGAGTAAGGTTCTTTGGAAACATTTCAGATATCATGGTCATCATAAAAGACAAGAGGATACATATTCCAGAAAAGAGGACAGCAGAATTGTTTCTCACTAACTGCCTGACAGTTGGAATATAAAAGTGATACAACATAATATAATTTTTTTATTTACTCTAATAAAGCTATTTAGTTTACTTTGATCAAAAATATATAAATCATTAAGAAACAAAAACTAAGAATGTTGAGACATTGCAGTCTTAGAGTAGAATGCTGAAAAATAAATATGAAGAAAATGGTAGAGTAGCGGATATGAATAACTTATATGTGAGCATCAGCATAATGATCAGTTTAATCAAAAGTCATCATTATGTTAAAATGTGGTCAGCATGTAGTATATAAGAAAATAATAAAAAATCAAGTATGGGGGATAGTATTTATTAAAATTCTTCTCTTGGCAAGAATGAGAAGGCTGTGACTTTTGCATTTTTGGTTGTGATCCTTAACCTGTAAGGACTGAGCCATTATTCCAGTCCTGGGATGTCATTCTTTTGTTGAATTTCTTTCACAGATATAGTTCAAAGTTATTTGTATTAGCTTCCTGTATTTAAATTCTCACATTTTAATTGAAGCCATGATCTCTTTACTAGACTCTCAAAGGCTTTGTTTTTATTTGCTTTACATGTGAGATTGTAAGTGGTTATTTACTTATTTATTCACTTTACATCCCAATCTTAGCCCTCCCACTCCTGTCCTCACAGTTCCACACTCCCTCCCTCCCTCTTCCTCCATCCCCCTCCCCTATTCCTCAGAAAAGGGGAGTGGCCCATTAACAACTTTAAACTATATTTTCATAACATATTTATTGTTGAACTGATATTGAATCTAATTTCAAGTTAATAGGAGCTAATCATTAGTGCAGAGATGAAATTCTGTAATAGAAAGAGGAAAGTTTAATCAACCAAAAATGAATTATAAATGAATGGCTACATAGTAAGCCACATATTGTTAAACTTGTTCTTTAGTCTTTATACTTGCAACATTCTGATAACAGCTGACAAAGAAGTGTCATGTCATGAGCATATGATTTTGCTCTGATCTTTTTTTTTTTTTTTGGAGATTATAGCTGCTGCTTTAACACATTTCTGAAGATCATAGTTACAATGTTTATTCTTGTCAACTTGACTACATCTGGAAGGAAATAAACGCCCCAAATAAAAGCTATCTGTGGGGGAATTTTGCTTAATTTGAAATGGAAAGATCCACTTGTTATCCAGATCATTGTGGGGAGAAGACACACCATTAATTCAGATATATTGAGGAAATTACACACATCTCTGATCTGGGCTATACCTTCTTCTGGAAGCCTATATAACAACATGGAAGCAGGAAGCTTCCTTCTTTGCCTTCTTGCTACCATCTCGCTAGCAATCCAGTAATTTAATGGCACTAGAGCCTTTGTTTTCAAGTATATTGAATTCCAGTTTATATTGAAGAACAACTGAAATATTCAGCTTCATGGGGTGAGTAAAGACTGGATTCTTAGACATTCCATTCATTGGCAGCTATTGTCAAATTACCTAGGCCACAGCCTGTAAGTCATTCTTCTAATAAGTCCCACATACATATATATGTACATACATACATACATGAACACACATAAATATATACATACATGAATACATAATATATCACATATATGTAATATATGTGATACACACACACACACACATATATATATATATATATATATATATATATATATATATATACATATTCTATAGGTTTTGCTACTCTAGAGAACCCTAATATAATACTAAAACACATAAAATAGGAAGAGTTGAGTCCCACTGTTACCTTGTACTTACAACCCTATTATTCATTCTTTTCTCTTGCAAGCACTCTTTGTTCTAGAACATATATACTTTTCTATGATTATCTAGAGTTGGCTTCAACTATATCTGCTTCAACTCAGAACTTTTCTGCTTCCCACCTGAATCTCTAAGTGACTCAGTATGTTCTTCCTGCATATTCACTGAGTACTTCAACAAATTGCTGGTTTGATGAAGCCCCTGTAATTTATTTCATCCTTTATTAATATCTATGGGATCAAAAATAACCACAGGGAAAATGGTGCATAATTTGAAATTTCAGAGTTTTTCTTTTCATCATCATTTTTGTTTGGTTTAAGCTTATCTAATTTGTTATTAAATGCTTTCGCTCTCTTCCAAAGAGTCATTAAGAAGCTCCAAGTTTATATGATTAAAGCAGTAATCTCCCCTCCCATCTTTTTAAATTCGTAGGTGGTTATAAAATATCTATTCATAGGATATTTTTCACTGTGTTTTTCATCAATTTCAGCCACCTATTATTTACACTCTCTTTCCTTTTGTTCTCTCATGCCATTCATTGTTTGAATAGTCTCCTTTTCATTTCCTTTCACATTGTCTAGTAAATGGCTTTGATATTACACTGTATCAAGAATAAAAATATTTCCCTTATGTCTAAAATATTTGTAAAATTTCATTTTTCCCCTTTATAATTGCCCTTTAATGACCTAATTAGAAAGTAGATAAGCCAAATGCCCATTTACCTAATTAGTATAAAATTTGGTTAATTCCAAGTGTCAGTTCATTTCTGTTACTGGTATCAAATTTCAGGAGTTTTCATTGAGTATCACAGCTCAATTATATACAAAACTTTTCATGCTAGCCTGATTAAAAGAATCATGAAGAATGAACTGAAGCACGATAGATAGCACCTAATCATCCCCATGTGGTTGATGTGTTGTTTTTCCTTTTGCACTAATGAAAGCAACTTAAGCAGGAAACATTTATTCTTGTTCATAGTTCCATGTTATGCTCATCATTGTGGAGAAATTACAGTGGCAAGGAATGAGGCAATGGTTTATGTTCTAACCATAGTCAGAAAGAAGAGGATAAATGTTTTCACTGCCATTACTTTACCCTTCTAATTTAGTCCAAGATCTCAGTTCATGGAACAGAATTGAAAGTTAACTTAAAGCTAGATAACATGTCATAGACATGCAGAAAGACTTGTCAGTCTTCATAGCTTGAAAGTATTCTTTGTATGGATGAAAAACATTAAATTAATTCAATAAGCACACTTCAAACTAATTTATGTAACATGAATTAAACAAACTTATAGTATCCTAATTTCATTGCCCAACTAGGCTATCAGGTTCTTGGCTTCCTTATTGCAGAACTTACTTGGTGATGAAATAGAAAACTATGTAACATGGCCACTTTCTCTAGCACCTGTACAAATAGATGGTGAAATTTGTGCAGGTCACTTAGCAACTGGAACACTAGAGTGTCAAATACACCCTCTCCCTTCCTTTGGAAATACAAATTTTGGTAATTTTAACACACTACTACAGGATTTTTTTCAGTTTGAAGTATCAGTGGCTTGTAAACTTGGCCTTAGCTTACATTTGAGCTGTCCAGTCTGTGATTTGGGCAGCTGAGTAGTCCTGGATGACTGCCAATTCTGCTGCTGTGTGTGCACACTGTGGCTGATTGGGTTGACACAAATCTCTGTGAATGCAGTATTGTTTTTACTGTGCAGTCCTATTCCAAATATCCATGGTAGATATTGATATCTACAATCCAGAGAAGTCCTATTGCTTCAGCACTAAAAGGGCTACAGCCATTGGACTTAAATCAGGATGAAAAAAAAGTGTGATATTATTTGAACAGATCTAATGCTTTCTGTACTAGATTGAAGCCTCCAGTAGTCTGTCACTTTGCCCCGATACCATTATCTTAATATCAGGATAAGAATTCTCAACAGCAACTTTCTCAAATTTTCCATGTTTGCCTGAATACCAACAGAGAAAAATATAATATTCCACTGGGGAAAAGATCATTATTTTCTCCTAGCATTTTGCTGTAAGGTGAGGTTTTGATGACATTACAGTAACTAATTTCTTATCTTTAGTAAGTATACAAGGAGTGAATAGTTAAAAGCAGGCTAGCTTTCTATCTACCAGATAACAAAGTAATGTGTTTTCACTTTTCCTGATTATTATCTGTGCAGGTAATTATACTTCTTCTTTACACATAATTTAAGTGAAGGTTGATTTTATTTCATTTTTCTAAGTAATAAAATTATCAAGTTAGTTCTCAACTAATCCTTTTTTGTAGTATAGCACAGCTTAAGATCCCTGTCATATTCCATTTAGCAAGCACAACATAGATTTGAATTAGAGTTAGCACAATCTGGAACTTTTGTATGATTAATTTGTAGGGGGAAATCTTTACATGGATGTTATCCAAGCTGAAAATGAATTCTTTTGAAAGGATTCAATTGGCTCTGTTTTTCATCTTGCTCTAAATTCTCTTGCCATTTCACAACCTCTGTTGTTGAGTTTTCCTCTTTTTAATTTAAGGTTGCTTAATTTGTTCTATTTGAACACAAACTTTTCTTACCAAACAGTGAGACTGAACAAGTTATCATTACTCTTCATGTAAACTGCCTAGTTTTACAAACTTATCCAAATGAGATGCCTATTTTTCAAGTAAGGGAGTATTCTGTTGAAATTGCACAGTCAATATACGTGTAAAGCTAGAAAATATTGACCAAGCAAAATTAATGTATTTTCTTTCAATCATAAAGACATTCTCTGACTGGATCCAGGAGGTAAGGAATCCATCATGAAATTATTTTCCTGACAAAAATGCCAGTCCCCTGAATTTTACTAAGTTGCACATATTGATAGTATGTAAAAGCACTCTTCAATGACAAAAATTGATCACCTACACTTTGTTTTAACATCAGGTACCATACAGTAATATGCTATCATGCATTTCTATTTTCTGAGTATATGTGTGTGACTATGTGAGTTTATGTGCACTAAACTAAGTGAAAGAGCAAAATGATAACAGAAAGAAAACATTAGATCTCTGAAACTAGAATTAGATGTTCTATGAGCTGTCACAAGAGTACTCAGAACTGAACTTTGTTCTCCTGCAACAGCTATGAATGTTCTTCCCAACTAGGCCATCACTTCTGTTCCTACTCCAGTATTCCTTTAAAACGTGTGCAAGGTTAGAGTCTAAGATGGCCTTAAAGAGAATTGACTCTGGAAATAAAACATATCCTTATTATAATTGATACCACTGATACGAATTTATTTTGTTTTATTGTATTCATGTGGGCTTGAACCTGAGGATGTGGATGTGTTTATGTGAGAATCTTCAAATGCCACAAACATTTAGAGGTGAAAGGACAACTATGTGAATATTGTTCTTTCCTTCCACATGTATGTGGTTCTGTTTATCCAAGTTGGGTTGCCACATTTATTAGTTACTGTTTTTTCCTGCTGACCATCTCTCTGGCTCTGATCCTTGATATTAATTCAAACTGCTGCTGCTGATTGCTTCAATTAATGGTCCATAGTGGCTTATTGTTACTACTCCCTCAAAAATATTTTAAAATTGATCTTTTGTACAGCAATTTCTCCCTGACAGACATTTTTTCAATTAAGCATTCACTTTGAATAAACTGACTATGGCTCTCTTATTAAAACTAACAATATTTAATATGTTGAGAATTTTATATTATGTCTCTATTTTATTTTTGAGGTTATAATATAAATATAACACTTATTTCATTCCTTTCCTTTCTCTAAAACCTCCCACTTATCGCTCCATGCTATCCTTCACACTTATGATTTATTTTATCACTGTTATTGTATGTATTTATGAACATGTATAAACATACATATATCTAATATACCCTGTTCATTCCTATTCCCTATTCCTTCCAGATCCACTTTCACCTCCCCATGCATACAACTTAAAGTTTTCTTCCTTTTTGTTTTTTTTATTTATTTTTCATTCATACATTCACTTTACATCTCAATTGTAGCCACTTCCCTCTCCCCTCCTCCTGTATTTCTCCCTCTCCTTGTCCTCATAAAAGGGGAGTCCCTCAAACACCACAAACCAAATAATCCAATTGAGAAGACACACATGGTATATATTAACTTAAAGGTGCATATTAGTCACATAATACAGGATAACCACACTACAATACAGAGACTGATGCACCAACCAAAGACCATGTATGATGTGGATATAGACCCTCTGCTCAGATGGAGCAGATAGGCAGCACAGTCTTCTTGTGTGTCCCACAATATGGGGAGTAGGGAATACTTCTCACATGGACTCTGGCTCCCAACTTTGATCACTTCCTCCTGGCATGGCTGCCTTGTCAGGTCACAGAGGAAGAAGATACAGGAAGTACAAATGAGACTTGATAGGCTGAGGTCAGATGTTACGAGAGGAGGGCTTCTCTATCTGAGGAGGAGGGAGCGAGAGGGGATGAGGGAGGGAGCAAGAATAGGTAGGAAATGAGGATATAATCTGGATGTGAAGAATTCAAACTGCAGAAAAAGCAGGTAACATACATTGCTAATCCCACTACATGGGAATAGCTCTGAGACTGGCTGAGACATGAATGTCTATGCATAGACAATGCTTCTTGTTGGTTACAGAATCCATGTGATTTATTATTAGATGCCATTCTTCATATGGCCTGAATGAAGGTGTACAGATGACTTTTTTTCTGCTCGTACAAAGAGCAGAGTGCCAGCCTTAATTCTTCTGTGCATTACACACACCTTATACATGTATAATTTTAGGACTCTATAATGCTTGTGAGAAATTATATGTTTTCAAAACAAAAGAATCAGACACAGACACTGGATCAGACATGACAGGATTCATTCCTCTCAGCATGCTGGACGCTGACATCCTGCATCCTTCATGATTCAGCACCAAGTGCTTCAGTTGCTGTTCTCATCAGAACAGGACAACTCCCAGGATAGCTTTGAAGAAAGTTTCTGATCCCAGTTAGCCCAGCATTGCAGACTGTCCTACGCAGGACTTTAATTAAGTCTGCAATGTCTCATAATTTCAAACTGGACCACAAATGCTATTCCTAGGTTGTTTAACCATTCTCTCCAATTTTATTTGGGACCTTACAAAGTTACTATTCATGCAAATCAACCAGAAGAAACCTAAAGAGAACAATGCTCTATTTTCCTTAAGGGGGGTTGGGTAGGTATCTGGTTGCTTTCTTGGAATAGAGATGTTTATTTTCATTGGGAGTTTGTTCTAAGTCATTATTGGTATTATTCAGAGACAAAACAAGTTTGGGTTGAGTGATGTCTCTCTTTTCCTTTATCTTTCTTTCTTTGGTAGGCAATAGGGGTCGAAAAGAAAGAAGGAGGAAAATAGAAAGGACATATAGTGATGGTAGGACAAAAAGTAGATTATTGAATCTACTCCTCAACATAATGCCTTAATTGTTCCTCACAAGGTTAATTATAATTTACTGTTACATAATTTTGTTTATTGAAGCAAAATAAGTTTAATTTTGATACATTAGAACAGAATTCAAATTTAAGATTATTGTTCACACACACAATATATATATTCTACTCTAATATGAAGTATTGCACCCATACAACTCAACTATAATACAAGGTTTACTTCCAAGAGTTATAAAGTGATATCGCAGGCTGTTTAGGATGAGTAAGTTCTGCAAGTTAATTGCTAGTTGAGCAAATCATGGTCATATCAATTACTAGACTATTTTATCACAAGATTATACATCTTGTGTAACAGATATGATTCCATAGAAAGATTTGGTAAAATAGTTAGATAATGTTTTTAAAAGCCTCATAGACCTACATAGTATGGTATTTAAAGAAGTTTTTACTGTTTTAAAGATTAATTGACAATGAAACCTATTAACTTCTGACATCACCCACTCTACCTCAAAGAAGATGATGAGCATCAAAGAACCTCCTTATGGAGATGGCCTCAAATGTGGCAAACAAGCCACTAGGCAAAATGTCCTCGTTTCTACCACAGACAGAATTCTGCCTAAAATTTGGCAAGCCTAAGTGCAGGCAGAGTCAAAAGCCAAACCCTGCAAAGACAGGATTAGTAAATTGTCAATAGTTCCTGCCTCATGAATATGTCTGTCAGATATATTGGGCCAGAAGGCTGAAGATGATGCTCCAATGTTATAGAGAATCTTGGGTGACTGTTCAGGTAGCAAGCTGTCTTTGTTATCTTCTCATTTGGGAAGATGCTAGCCTGTCCTGCTATATATTTAGGTAATAATTTTATTCCATCTCAAAGTCTCTGATGGGATTGAAGACCAGATAGTTTAGTTATACAATTAAGCTTAGTTGTTTAGAGGTTAAGATGTTTTTAAGTCTAGATAGATGTTTTAAGTTCATAATGACAAGATATGATAGATATTAATTTGCTTTCAGAATTTTAGATGCACCAAGATAGAAAATATGTTTTCTTCAAGGCTGCCAAAAAGAAATAGCCAAAACACTATGAATGCAACATTTATATAATTCCTTATTATTTCATGGTTCTTCTTGCTGTAGGTAGTTTATTATATATATATGTGTGTGTATCATAATATATATTATATATATAATAAAATATTTAATAAAGTAGTACTGATAAAGCATAAAAAATAAAATTATGGTGTCTTTTTTGACACAGAATTTTTAAAGTTTATTCTATTCAAATCAGATAAGCAATATACATTTTGTTGAATAATTGCTACCTCATATTACTATGTTCAATTTTTCATCTCTTGCTCCTTTTTGTAAAATTTCATGATTGATATATATTCAATATCACCAAATGCTGTGTTGCTATATTAATGTTTTAGAATTTCATACATACCTCTCCTTCTTCTCCCTTGTGTCCAAATATATCACCTTTTCCTCCCAATTATTCTTTATTTTTGCTACATGCATACATGCTATTGAGTCCATTGAGCTTTGATTATATGTGCATGTGTCCAAATATGACTAAATGGGTATGGGCAAACTATGTGAGAGTTTGTTCCTGAAGGAAACTCCTTCTTTATTTTTTCAGCAGTCATTGATCACTTGTAAGTCATCTTTTGGAGTAGGACATTTTTTTCTGTCCAGCTGGCATGTCAACTGGTATCATTATGCCAGTCATGTTGAGGTAATCATGTTATTGAGATTTCATGAGTGAATATTTTGTCATGTTTTAGGTGAACTGTTTAGGAGGAGCTGTCCTGAACTTCTGGCCCCTACAATCATTTCCTCCCTATTTCACAATTATCTGTAAACTTTAGTGTTTTGTTCATTCCTATTTACTGATATTATTATATGCTTTGTCTTTCATCTCATTATATTGTTTGTGGTATTGTTAAGATATTAAACTGTTGGCTTGTATTGCATCCTGTAGGAAATGATACTAGATTATGATGTTTATGTTTAGTAACATATTTATCCAGGCATCAGTTAGGCATAATTTTTAAGCATAAGTTTGCGAGTGGGAGGTAATGTTCCCCTCACTCTCTGGTTTCAAGCCATGAACTTGGCACAGGTATCCATTTTTGAGTGGAACATTTTTAGTTTCCATCACTCACAGAAATGGAATACCCAGCTGCCATTGAAATGCACATATGTGGTGCCAATCAAACCTTTGGATTCAGTCCCATTTAACACTTGATAATTCTATGGTTCATACAAGAAATTGTTTTTTACTAAGTGGAAAAATGAGTTTTATACTCTTCTACTTTAATTACTTACTCTTTTATAATAATTATGTAAAAGTCTGAACTTAATGTAACAACTTTTACATACTCTCCATGGTATTTAATGGTAGTGGAAGTTGGAAATATATTAATTACCTACTAATGGGAAATGTGTTATAAATTATGACATTAGTATGATGAATATAGTAGTAAAATACCTTTAATATATTGAGGAAAGATAAATGATATAATTTTAAGTCGAAAAACTGCAATTCAGCTAAGATGTAGAAACAGATAGTGGATAAGATTGTACAATCTGTACTTCTTTCTTGGATGAAATATTCCTTTATAAATTAATGACCTTAGTTACTTACCTTTTTTTGTATAAGTTTACAATTACTTTACTAGAGTTTACAATTACTTTATTAAAGTAATGGTAATATAAATAAATTAGAGTACTGTTGTTACTGAATAAAATTTTACATAAAATATGTTGTTACTGTAAAATCCCTGTGCTTGCTACATTTGGATTAATATCATTGATATTCTAATTTGAAAAACAAAATGATCATTTCCATATATGTAGGGGAAAAAAGAGGAGAGAGAAATGTAAATAGCTGGAGTTATCACTGGTATTAGCATTGTCTTTTTTATTGAAATAAAGCATTAAAACTATCTTAGCCATTTTCATATACCCTCTGTACTCGATTAATGAATATTCTTCATGACTATTTCCAAGAGAAAAATGTATACCATTTTACCACTATTCACAACTACCACAGAAACACATATTCTCTAAGAAGTATATGGGATTGTTTTAAATTTTATTTAGCTTCCTTATTCATTTAATTGTAAGGATTCAAATTATGATGGAAACCAACAAAATATTTACATTAAATGTTAGTCATTGCTATGAATTTAATTTGTATAGTTTTAAAATAAATATATAACTCCCAATACTTGCTCTGCAACAATAAAAGAACAAAAGTTAAATGATTCTGCACACATTGATTTGAAATATAAGTATTTGTGTTTTTCTCATATAATAGCAAAACCATAACAGAGTAGAGAAGACATTTATCAATAAAAGTATGAGTGTTCTCTTAAAAATTGGTAAGACTGTGTAAAGAAAGCCAAAAGCTAATAAAATTACTAACAATGTCAAGATATTACATAGTCATAGCAAATATCTCTGACAATATTTGAGCAAATATCTGAAGAAGGTGGCTTAGGCAGTAAAAAGTGCATCCTCTTCAAAGGAAATATCCTGTACAATGTTGAGAGCCAGGCCAACCTGTAGAAGATAAAAAAGAGTTCATGGGGGTTGAGGACTCTGGTAAATGATAAACACTGAAGAATTCACTGATTTTGTTCTTAATTTGTGAACATATTATATAGCAAAAAATTAATGAAGTACTCCACTAGTGAAATATTAACATTACAAAGCTATTACATATAATTCAAAACAGCAATAGCTTTACATTTGAAATTAAAAATACGTGAAAATAGCATAATTAAAATTTAATTCAAAAAGGCATATAAATTTCATATTTGTACTTAAATTGTTTATAAACATCTGGTAGAATGTTGTTTTCTTTTACTGACAGTGTCCTGTGCTTTACAGAAGACTTTCAGTTTCATGAGGTCCCATTTATTAAATGTTGATCTTAGAACCTGAGCTGTTGGCATTCTGTTCATGAAGTTATCTCCTATGCCAATGTGTTCAAGGCTTTTCCCAACTTTCTCTTCTAACACATTTAATGTTTCTGGTTTAATGTTAAGGTCCTTAAACCACTTGGACATGAGTTTTGTACAGAGTAATAAACATGAGTCTATTTGCATTTTTCTACATGTACCCATCCAGTTAGACCAGCACCATTTGTTGAACATGCTATCTTTTTTTCCATTGTATGGTCTTAATTTCCTTGTCAAAAATCAAATGTACATAGGTATGTGTATTTATTTTTATTCCATTGACCAATCAATCAATTTCTATGCCAGTTCCATGCTGTTTTTATTATTGCTGCTCTGTAGTACAGCTTGAGATCATGAATAAGGAATACCTCCAGAAGACCTTTTATTATACAGGATTCTCTTGGCTATTAATTTTTTTCATATGAAGTTGAGAATTGTTCTTTCAATGTCTGTACAGAATTGTGTTGCTATTTTTATGGGAACTGTACTAAATTTGTAGATTGCTTTTGTTAAGATGACCATTTTTACTGTTAATTCTACAAATTCGTGAACATGGGAGATCTTTTCATCTTCTGATATATTTTTCAATTTTTTTCATCAGAGACTTAAAGTTTTTTTTCATTCAAGACTTTCATTTGCTTAGTTAAAGATACACCTGAAAGTTGCTCCACCATACAACAAGGACATGCGCTGGGCTATGTTTATAGTGGTGCTATTTATAACAGCCAGAAACTGGAAACAATCCAGATGTCCCTAAACCAAAGAATGGATAAACAAACTGTGGTGCATCTACACAATGGAATACTATTCAACTATCAAAAACAAGTACAACATGAAATTTGCAGGGAAATTGATGCAGCTGGAAAATATAAACCTGAGTGAAGTAACTCAGACAAAGAAGGACACACGCGGTATATACTCATGTATAAGCTTATGTTAACCATATAATACAGGATAACCATATTATAATCCACATACCTAAAGATGCTAACTAACAAGGAGTACCATAGGGGAGATGCTTACTTCTCATCTAGAAGGGTGAATAGAACAGGCACTTGTAGCTGTTGAAGAGAGGGAAAAGGACTGGAGCATACCATAGAGATCCTCTGAGAGACTTCACCCAGTAGGGAATCAAAACAGATGCTGAATCACACAGCTAAACTTTAGGCAGAGGGCAGAGAGTCTTAGGGAAAAGTAGAGGCATAGAAGGACCCTGAGAGAACAGGAGACCCACTAGAGGACAAACAGAGGCAACCAATCTCTGCCTGGGGAAGCTGGCAGAGACTGCTGCACCAAACAAGGTCAATGCATCAAGAAGACTTAGGACCACTGCTCAAATGTAGCCCATAGGGAGAACAGCCTCAATAGGGGTGCCCTAGTAAGAGAATCAGGGCATGTCCATTCATGGACTCTTTTGTCTGCTCTTTGACACTGTCCCATGGTAGAATGCTTTATGAAGCCACAGAGGAAAAGAATGCAGGCTGTTCTTATGAGACTTGTTGGTTGGGATCAGTTGATAGGGAAGAAGGGCTCCCTCTCTCTGGGGACTAAGGGAAGGGCATAGGGGAAAGAGGGAGGGAGTGTGGAACATAGAAGAGATAAGGGAGGGTGCTACAATTGGGATATAAAGTGAATAAATTAAAAAATAATTTAAAAATCTGGTAATTTGGAATATCTTTTTAAAATTAAAAATTGTGGACAAAAAGAAAACATTTTAAGTGTAGTAGTTACTTCTAAATAGGTAATTGAGAATCAGTGAGTTTCCAAAAAGGCATGTGTAGAAAGCTTTACATATTTTTTATTATTTTATTTATTATTTTAATTTTAATTTTATTAATTTATTCTTATTACATCTCAATGGTTATCCCATCCCTTTTATCCTCCCTCCCATTTTCCCCTTACTCCCCTCCCCTATGACTGTGACTGAGGGGGACTTCCTCGCCCTTTATATGCTCATAGGGTATCAAGTCTCTTCTTGGTAGTCTGCTATCCTTCCTCTGAGTACCAGCCAAGGACAATACTGGCTGTAAACTTCAAACCCCTACCCAGATCTAGCCAATGGACAGGACATTCTCCATAGTTGAGTGGAGAGTGGAGTATGACTTTCAAATTTTTTACATATTTTAACATATACTTGAGGTGAAAATAGTAAAGCAGTATATCCATTGTTAAACTTGGGTGATGGGAATATGTAAAACTAATGTATCATTATTACTCATAAATAGTTTCAATGCATTCATAATTTTGAAGATTGAGGACTGCATTTAGTATGTCCATTGGGGAAAACATACAGCAACAAAGTTAGATTGGGTGGAAATATCTCTGCACTGCATAGAGGCTTATACTGATGGTGAGGATAAGTGCTAGAAGAATAAAGTATTAATCCCCCCCTTTCCTATAAAAGTTAGCTAGTGCAGAGCAGCTATGCTGCTGTATGACCAAAGAACAAAAATATATCAAGATTAGACATATAAATAAATACTACAAATCAATAAAATGTAACATTGTATTATACCAGAGGTTGAATAATAACTACAGCAACACTCTAAGAATTACAAGTTGATAATATGCTGCTTGGGAGATGGCAATCTGCCCAGGCTGTCTTGGGGATTATCTTTCTGTCTAGTGCCCTTGAAACCACAAGAATTACCACCTTGAAAAATAGACTTTAATATTTTGACAAAGTGTGCCTCAAGATTCTTAAAAGTAGAGATATGGAGTTGATGAGGGGAATTTATTGTAAAACTTAACTCTGTTCTTTCAATGATGATTAAACTTATAACCAAAACAAAGGTAAAACACATGTTTGGGGACAAAAATGATATAATCTATATTTTGGAGCAACATGAATCTATCCCTGCCTACTGAGTTCTGTATAAAGAAGCACCCAGACTCCAAGCCAGTCAGGCTATAAAATTCCTCAGAACCTCATGCCTGATTCACTCCTCTCTTGACAACTTCTTATCTCCTCTTAGGGACCTGGCCACTGTCAGGGCTGGTCCCTGGCACTTTATCATTTGTGTTTCCCAAATTCAATGAATTATGTTGTGCATCAAGGGATAAAATTTGTCTGAGTACAGTTAAAGTCATTGCATACCAACCAGATGTTTGATACATGGTTTTATGAATAAGTAGAAAGTATAGTGTCTTCTAAATACAAACTTAATATTACAGAGTAGAAAAGGAGATAAAGATTTTTCCAAGCCATTACTTCTAAAAATCACTGGAATAAGGTAAATTCATAAAAATAATGCCAAGAAATTGGTAAATTACTTGACATATTAGTAAGTTTTGACATAATCAAGTTCATATACCAACCACATAGAAGACTTGTGTGAGTTTCTGCATATACTCAAATATTTATATTTAATTTTCATTTTCTAGAATATGAAAACTCAGAGAATATATTTATTCATCAAAGTACCTTTATTTCAAATTCATGATTGGATAAAAGTATAAAGGACATTATATAAGCATTCCTTAGAAGGAGAATTTGTTAGCTTACTTTTAAAATGTATTTTTATTTCTTTTCCTTAAATCTTTATCCCTTCTTCACCCAATTCCCTTCCAACATTCAAACATCAGGTAGGAAAGAAAAAATGTTAGTGGGGAGAGAGGGTATAGTTTTCCTTCCTGCCATTTAGCATTGTTGTGTCCTTGGTGCAAGTCCAATCCTCATTTCAGGGTATTTCCATCTTCTCATTCAATTGCATCAACAGCAACTAGGAGCAGTGGGGGGAAAATACCAGTAGTCTTCTTCTTTCTTGGAGCCTGTTTCTCTCACCATCTGGCTTTTATCCCCCTGGAAAAGACCATGGTCCTGCATGAGGTAGTTCACAGCTGATGAACATCACGTTTGCTCTCAGGATGCAGTTATCAGCTGTGGACGAACTGGAGCAGCCCCAATATCCCTCACCTGAGATTACAACACAAAACATGTTTATGTATAACCAAAACTTCCACTGACATTTTTCTTGAGTTTTAAAAAAACTCACAAAAATATTATAGCCAAAATATATGCATGAGTAATTGAAGGCTTCCATAATATTACATTTTCATGTGGAATTGGATTTTTAATTCATTAAGACATTTTTGGGAAGCTACCCTGTCTTTCTTGACATTATTTCAAATTTTGGGTTATCTAATTAAAGTGCTAAATGCATTTACACATATCTTTCTGTTGCATATACATATAGCATACATTATTTGATATATTACTCAACTTCCATTAAAATGTATGTTCACATTCCTTAGATGTTTTGGACCTCAAAACTTCATTCTATGAAAATTAACTTACTAAAATCATTTAACCAATAACAGAGACATTCTATGTGCACGTATTTACTCAGTTTATTTTAAGAATCAGTGATCTAGTAAGCTTGAGGCACATAATGTAAATATTCATAACTTCCCATGAAAACTGATATGGCTCCCAGCTAAAAGAATTAGTAGATTTGAATTAGGAAATATGAATATTGGACACAGAGTGACTTAATTTCTAATGACTACTATTTTATTTGTCTGGCAAAGCAAACAGAAATGTATCAAAGTATATAAAGTTCGTAATAGGTGGTTGAAGAATTCACTATACCCAGAAATAAAGAATGGCTAGAAATTCCAATCTGAGGATGGATGTCTATAAATTTAAAATTAATATGACTTATTTAAAACTACATAATTTCCTTAACTTTATGCATACATATGTATTATATATAGAAAAAATATCAACACATTTTAAATCCATTTAAGAATAATAATGAAATTTATAAATACTTCATAAAATGATAAACTTTGGGTGCAGACAGCTATGTTCATGTCTCATTGAACTTTTGACTTTCAAATAATGCAGAGAATATTAAGGTTTATGCTTTTGGAATATGGCAAATACATAATCTGATGTATGCATAAGGTAATTTTGCATTTCAAATGCTGATTTCTGCAACCTCCATACCTGCTTGCAAGCCTTGTTCTAAGAATCTCCTGTTTCAATGTTGTGTAACTCTGCTCCCTAATTGCCCCCCACATATATCAATAAAACAGCGTACTGCTAATTGCTGAGCAAGGGAAATAATAGGGCTGGACTCCCTGCCAGCCAGAGGAGGAGGGGTTAGAATACTCAGCCAGGGGACCCAGCAGAGGATTCAGCCACAAGCAGAGATTCAGGAGAGAGGAAAATGATTCAGCAGAAGCAAAGAAAATTGAAAAACAAGTAACTTGGGGATTTTTGGCAAAGATGGAGTCAGGATAACAGAAGGTTAAGAACATACTTAAACTGCTCAAGATTGTGCTATAAAGCTTTATAAACAAATATAAAATTGTCTCAATTATTTGTGTGATAACCAGGTTGAGAAATAAACTAAGAGAAACAAACATAGTTTTAGAAAAATAACTGTAAAACTTTATTTTAAAAATAATTTATTATTTTATTTTTACATATATTTTGTGTTTGTCCTATATATATGTCTGTGTGAGGGAATTGGATCCACTGGAACTTGAGTTACAGACAGTTGTGAGGTGCCATGTAGGTGCTGGGAATTGAAGCGGAATCTTCAGGAAGACCAACAAGGGCACTTTTTTTTACAGGTTGTTTTTTAAAATATATTTTATTGATTTATTCATATTATTCTCAGTTCTTATCCCATCCCTTGTATCCTCCCATTCCTCCCTCCCATTTTTCCCTTACTCCCCTCTCCTATGACTGTTCCTGAGGGGGACTTCCTCCCCCTTTATATGCTCATAGGGTATCAAGTCTCTTCTTGGTAGCCTGCTATCCTTCCTCTGAGTGCCACCAGGCCTCCCATCCAGGGGACGTGGTCAAGTATGAGGCACTAGAGTTCATGTGAAAGTCAGTCCCCACTCTCCACTCAACTATGGAGAATGTCCTGTCCATTGGCTAGATCTGGGTAGGGGTTCGAAGTTTACTGCATGTATTATCCTTCCAGCCAGTGCTCTTAACTGCTGAGTCATCTCTTCAGGAGTACATATAAAAAGCATATCATGTTAGGAGAGATTAGCTAATATAGTATACAGTAGTCAATACAAACTAATATATTTTGACAGAAGGATGAAACTACTTAGTATCTTCACAAACACAAAATAATTTCCTTATACACTACAATACTTTACATGTCTAATAATACTGATATTTGTAGTTAACAAACTAAACTCATTGGTGTGTGCTTGTTTTAAATACAAGTTTACTATGGCCACTTCTTTGTTGAACTTTATTCTCTTTTTCTTTCATGATATTCATAGAATTATATTATTTCCCTTCACTGGTTCATGTTCTTAGTTTTAAAGAAACTACTAATGAATGTATGCTATGTTATGTAATATAAAATGCCAATGAGCATTGGTTATTTGATTCAGAGAGCCTTGTTCTGCTGGTTTCCTCCATGCTTTCTAGCTCTTACACTCTTTCTGCCTCCTCTTCCATGGGGTTCCCTGAGCCCCAAAAAGAGCGATTTGATGGAGACATCCCATTTAGACTCTCTCTCCATTTAATGGCTGACTGTGTGTCTCTGCATCTGTTCCCATGTGCTGCCTGTGAAATATTCTCTGGTGATGGCTGAATAATGCATTGATTTAGGAGTATAGCAGAATCTCAATCATGAGTCACTTTATTAATGCTTAAAAAATGGTACTGTTTGCTTTTACCCTAGGTCTCTGGAGTATCTAGTCTGTAGTTATTTGCCACCCAAGTGATGTCAGGTATGGATTTTGTCTTGTGGGTTGTCCTTAAGTCAAAGTAGAAGTTGGTTATCAACATCCAAATGTTTAGTGTCATCATTTCACTAGCATATCTTGTATTCAGGATGAGTGTAAGTCCATGGTCATGTGGCTGGGTTGGAATCTACATTTCTCTTTCCACAAACGGCAGTGTACCTTCCTGTACCAAAGAGAGCATTCAGTAGGGGAGAAGGCTCCAAGTAGGCATAGGCTAGAATACTCCATGTTCAATAAGTCATGTGGGTGTTTTCCTAGGTAATGGAGCCCTTCTGTTGTTTTGCAAAGATCAAACTATTGTCATAGCAATAGCATGGGGGTTTGGGGAAATTCCTTGGGACACCCTTTGCCAACAATCCAATTGAATGCAATCCAGTTGTACTACTGGAAGCCTTTTTTTTTTTGACAAAAGATGGCCAATAAAGACCCCATATCTGTCATTATTAGGAGAACTCATTATGATCATGTTGATTTCCCATAAGAAGTTTCCACTACAGCAGGATCCCATATCATCCTTCAAATACCCCTCACAATAAAACATTGCTAATAATTGCTCCTTGAAATTGGAATGATAATATAATTTATAGAAAATGAGAGAATGATTAGACACTAAATGTTAACTCTCATTAATATGCAAAATGAAAAGTCCTCAGAATCTATGGTAGGTATTCAAATAATCAGTTCAATTAATTAAAAATCTGTAGACTTATGTTTTTTAAATAACAACAAGAATACATCGTGTCAACCATTTTTGGTTAGAAATAATCATATAACTCAGTTTTTTGTGGATTCTGAAAAATAAAATATATTCACAAGAAAAATAATATAAACATAATACCTGCTTTCATGGATCTTAGGGCACAAGTATGAGAAACTATAAGTATTATACGTTTCAAAAGTAGAGGTCTTCCAATGATGATAAAGTTTATAATTTGAATTAAAATTTCTGAGTAGTCAAGGAGAAGGGAAAGAGGACAACAGGAAAAGAAATGCTGAGATAGGTATAGATTGTTCTTGTTTCACTGACCTTTGAATGTCACACTAAGAGAATTAGATTTTATCCTGTAAGTATTCAAATAAAGAACAGTATACTGAAGGCAAAATCTTAGAAATATCATTCTGTTAGTTACATAAGGTCTCTATCAGTAGTGTGTCACATCTCTGTTGAATATTGTGAATAAGCAATGTTTTGCTGCTTTTATTACATTGTGTGCTTCCAATGAATTGCACAAACAACAAAAACAATCTAGCTATTCACAAAGGGAGAAAAGAAGTCGGTACCTAGCATCTTACAATATTAAAGGGGATTACAAAACAAATGATCTTAAAGATGAAGAGTGGGGCAAGGTACATTGGTGATAAAACTCAGAACAATAATTTTTACTGAGTACTGTATTTTAACTCTACCTTATTATTTCTATAATATCAAATATCCATGCAGTGAAAACAAGAAAAAATATCTTACCATTATAGTAATTTATAGTTAATACATTTTTAATGGTTGTTAAAAAACTGTCTACCTTAAATAGCATAGGAGATGAACAATGTATTTGATTTTACAGTGTCAAAAGTGGCAGTCCATCAAAATAGAGAAATCATCATGACATATAGGAAGGAAAAGAATTATACATAATGGTACCCCAGTGAAAATACTACCAGATGTCTGTGTTCATGACCTAGTTCATTCAAGAAGCTTCCCAGTTACTAAAGATTCCAGAGACTCCAAAAATAACACTATGTAGATTTCATTGAATTATAAAGCAAACAGTGAACAAAAACAAAATCAAGTTACATGATAGTTCAAAAATTTGTCAGGCACACCTGTAATCCCAGCCCCCAGAAAGGCAGAATCAGGTTGATTGCTATGTGTTTGAGGTCAGCTTGTTCTACAAATCAAGTCCAACATAGGCAAGGCTACACAAAAAAACCCTGTCTCACAAAACTTAAAAAGTAAAAAAAGTTCAAAAAATTTTCATGTATTCATCTTAGAAGAAATTACTGCCTAAAATTATAAAAACATCACATAAAAGTAAACACCAAATTTCAATTTACCAAATATACAAAAAGATAAATGATCTGAAGAAATAGTTTGCAACAGAAAAAGTACAAATGGTCAATAAACATATGAATGAAAAGTTCAATATCATTAACAATCAAGGAAATGTAAATCATAATTAGGTTGAGACTCCATTACACTCTAGCCAGAACACTTATCATTAAGAAAACAAATTAACCAGAAATTCATCAATGGCCAGAGAGGAAAGAAACTTTTGTACAATGTGAATGCCAAAAGCAAATGAGTTAAGTCATGATGAAATTTAGGATAAAAGTTTAGTTAAAACATTGTGGTTATGGTATAGTATTTCTGGGTTTATACATGAAGGAATCTAAAGCAGCATGAGGTAGACACTTTCCATCTTAAGACCATTTGGTTGGTATGAACCATGAACAGTCTCATATTCTAAGATAAAAATATGTGAACTTTCATTTCTTTGCTAATAGTTTACTTTTTTAAATTAAATATTTAAACTTTGATTGATGTTCAGAGTGTAAAACAGAGACATTTTACATAGTGTTTATCAGAGGAGGGGCATACTACTTATAGAGACCTTACATAGCCCCACCACCATCCCTTTCTCTGTTTTTTGTTGTGACAGAGTTTCTCTGTGTAGCCTTGGCTGTCCTGGAACTCACTTTGTAAGCCTCACTAACCTAGTTTTCACAGCAATCATTATGCCTCCGCCTCTCCAACTGCTGGGTTTAAAGGTATGTGCCACCATGCTCATCCTAAAGGATATTTCTAACCATTGTTTTTATAGAAAAGAAAAAGTGCCCACAAGAATGTAAATTAGAAGAAATGATTGTGAATGTATTCAATATGTGATAGATTACTTTTTAATAATTGAAAATAGAATATAAAAGGATTTGTGAGAGGTGAGAAGAATATAAAGACTTGTAGTGACCATCATTAGAATATCAGGTGTATTGGTATTCACTCAATGAGAAAATATGAAAGAAAATCATTGTGATCTTCCAAGGTTGCTTATTAGTTGGTGGTTCCAGAGTCTATGTAGTTAGAAAACTTGCCTAGATATTGTTTCTGATGAGTGTATGGCTTACATAGACAATGTAGTTCTTTGAAGATGAAGAGTTCTGAGAAGTCATAATGATAATGTCAAGGCCTGATTATAGACACAGCTTATAAAACTAGTGCAAATCTTAAAGAAATGTTGGAACATTATAGTGAATTAAATATATAAGAGTACTACACTATTACAGCAAAGCAGATAGACTAGCCTCTCCCATCTCTCCTTAAAATTCAGTTTCAAAGTCTCACCCCATCTATGTAGAAGACCACCTTCCACAGCCTCCCTTCCCACCCCCCCCATTTTCAATAGCTCATGCATATCTTCTCTAACATTCCTTCCCTCTCATTCCAGGGAACTCTCCAGCCAATCCTGACAGAAAAGCAAGTAGTCCAGGTAAAGAGGTGAACATATTTTAGACCTTCAGTTTCCTCTTTTTTTCCAAATTTGATACCCCAGTCTCATCAACAGCTTCTTAGCAGAGTGCCTGCTATAGCCTATCCTTACTCTCTGCCCCTATTCCCAGAGGAGTAAGAAAATCCTCCTTCCTTTGAACCCTAACAGCTCCTTCTAACCCCACCTCTAGCCAATCCTTATCTCTATTAGCTCTAATAACAAGAAATATATTTTATACAGAACCCCCAGTGGCCAAGCCTAGAAGGATCCCAAAATACTCTACCAGGCAACACATAGACACCACACTCTGAAAGCATCGGGCTCTGAGAGTTTTAACATAGCTGAAGCACAAGACAAAGTCCCTAACATAGCCTTTATGCATATAATGGAGTTCCTTGAAAAGGAAATGAATAGTTCCCGTAAAGAAACCTATGAAAACAAAACAAGCAGTGGGAGGAAATGAATACCAGAATTCCAAAACTGAAAGTGAAAGTAGAGGCAATAAAGAAAATTCAAATAAAAAATTCTGGAGATGAAAAATTTAGGAACTACAACAAGAATCTCAGAAGTCAGGCTTGGCAATGGAATATAAGAAATAGGAGAGAGAGAATTTTAAGCATTAAATATACAAAAGAAGAAATGGATGCTTTGGTCGAAAATGTTAAGCCTTCAAAATACTGGTACATGGCATCCAGAAACTCTAGTACACTATGAAAAGTTCATATCTAAGAATAATAGAAATACTGAAAGGAGAAAAAACAAGGTTAGGTATGTTGAACCTCTCTGCATCTTTAGGGTGAAGCATCCTTTTAAAATTATAATTTGTTCATATTACATCATAATTGTTATCCCCTTGCTTGTATCTTGCCATTCCCACCTTCCATCTTTCACCATATTCCCCTTACCTAGAACTGTGACTTGTGTTCATGGATTCTGTTTGGAAGTACGTATTTGTATTCATGTGTATGCATGTATGCATGTGTGTCTCTGTGTGTATGAGGACAGTGTGTTGGTGGTAATGAAGCTCAAAAGTGTGTATCAGAGTTTCTGAAGCCAGAGCTACAGGGTATTCATTGTGAACCACTCAGTGTTGATGCTTGGAATCAAACTCCATTCCTCTATAAGAACAACAAGCACTAAACCGCCTCTCCAGCTACAGACACACAATATTTTTTACCTTACACTTCCTCTAGCACAGAAATTCAGAAATGAGTAGGTTCTGTGCTATGACTCTCACTGTGGTAAAATAAGAATGTGAGGCAGGACTTACAGATCTTATTTTAGCTCAGTGTTCTCCCAAGTATACTAAATAACAGTGCATTTTTTGAGATTCTAGGAAAGAGATTTTGTTTTCTTCCAAATGTTGGCAGGAGTGTCTCTATGCTCCTAAAAAGACTCCCATAATTTCTTGTCCGATTGGTCTCACTAAGCAAGTAATAACATGACTTTTGGTTCTAGTCTCAGAAACAGAGACAATATCCATAATTCTCATGAATTGGAGGTTTTATTTTCTGTTATTGGCTGGAAAGCATGTGTTTAATGGCTGTTATTAGTTTAGGCCGAATTTATTTATTTTTTGCCTTGTTCAGATCATCTGAACTATTACTTTAATTACATCCCGGATTTCTCTTTAATATAGTATTTAGATTTAAAATAGTATTTCATTGAATAACATTGAGACAGTTTCTCTTTATGTGTAACTGTCTCTGTCCCTCTCTGTCAAACACATACATCCTCTTTGTCTCTGTCTCACTCTCTGCATGTCTCTGTTTCTGTTTCTGTCTTGGTCTCGGTCTCTGTCTCTGTCTCTCTGTCTCTGTCTCTCTGTCTCTGTCTGTCTGTCTGTCTGTCTGTCTGTCTGTCTGTCTCTCTCTCTCTCTCTCTCTCTCTCTCTCTCTC
Source organism: Acomys minous (assembly GCF_964271855.1). Taxonomy (NCBI): domain Eukaryota; kingdom Metazoa; phylum Chordata; class Mammalia; order Rodentia; family Muridae; genus Acomys; species Acomys minous. The sequence goes on from NC_140488.1 coordinate 52,228,653, forward strand.
TCTCTCTCTCTCTGTGTGTGTGTGTGTGTGTGTGTGTGTGTGTGTGTGTGTGTGAAGTGATCTAGCTCTTACAGGAAGTAAGCAAGGAGATTAAAAGGTACTCTATGAAAAATAACCTGTTAATTTGTCCTCAAAATAGCTTTTTACTATAAACTAACATGGATGTTGGGGATTTTCAGTATTCAACTGTGACTAGAACTGATTTTGTATATTTTTGGTATGTGAGCTTCTTGAGCTAAGCCAGGCTTGCATGAAATAATTAGAAACTTTGTTAATTGGATACTGACTATGATATAGTATTTAACAAAGTTGACTACAATCCTTGACATTATCAAAACCACTCTGTTATGCTTGCAGACAGGAGCCTAGCATAGCTGTTTTCTAAGAGGCTTCTCCCAGCAGCAGATAAAAACAGATGCTGAGACTCTCAGCCAAACACTGGGCAGAGCATAGAGAGCCTTTGGAAGATTACGGGGTGAGGGGGTTGCTGGGAGGATAGAAGGGCCAGGAATTAACAAGAACTCCACAAGAAGACCAACAAAGCCAACTAACCTGGGCCCAGGGGGCTTGCAGAGATGAAAGCATAAACCAAGAACATGCACGGACTTGATCTAAGACAGTTTGGTCTACATGTGAGTCTCCTAGTAAGAGGAACAAGAGCTACCTCTGATATGGACTCTGTTGCTTGCTTTTGGATCACTTCCCCTGGCAGGGCTGCTTTGTGTGGCCATGTTGAAAGAGGATGCAGTCAGTCTTGGTGCTTCTTGATATGCTAGGGTGGATTGGTGGTGGTGAGCTCTCTTTTCTGAGGGGTGAAGGAGGGATCATAGGGGAATATGGAAGGAGGGTGGGAACTGGAGGAAAGGAGGAAGGGGGCTACAATTGGGACATAAAATGAATATATAAATAAAAATTAAAAAACAAAGGTGATTAGATTACAAAGATATTAAGCCAGCTATACCAATACTAAGCATATACCCAAAAGATGCTCCACCATACAACAAGGGCATTTGCTCAGTTAATTGTTATAACTGGAAACTGGAAACAACCCAGATTCTCCTCAACAGACAAATGAATAAAGAAATTGTTCTACACAATGGAATACTATTCAGCTACCAAAAACAAGAACATCATGAAATTTGCAGGCAAATGGATGGGGCTAGAAAAGATCATCCAGAGTGAGGTAACCCAGACCCAGAAAGACACACATTTTATATGCTCACTTATAAAAGTATATTAACCATACAATACAGGATAACCATATTATGATCCACAGACTTAAAGATTCTAAGTAAGAAGGAGGACCATAGAGAAGATGATTAATTATCATCCAGAAGGACAAATAGAATAGACACTGGAAGCAGTTGAAGAGAGGGAAAAGGACAGGAGTCTACCATAATTTTTCTCTGAAAGACTCTACGCAGCATGGCATCGAAGCAGAAGAAGAGTCTCATAGCCACATTTTAGACAGAGCACAGTGTGTCCTATCGATGAGTTGGGTAATAGAAGGAACTCGAGGGGACAGGCAATCCAAAAGACCAACATAGTCAACAAACCTGGGCCTAGGGCAGCCAACGGAGACTGTTGCACCAAACAAGTACCATGCATGGAAAGGACCTAGGGTGCCTACTCAGATGTAACTGATAGGCAGCTCAGTCTCCACATGGGAATCCTAGTAAGGGGAGCAGGGGCTGTCCTTGACATGTACTCTGTTGCCTACACTTTGATTACTTCCCCCTGTGGTGATGCCTTAGCATGCCACAGAGGAAGAGGATGCATTCAATCCTGAGGAGACTTGATAGGCTGGGGTCAGTCAGTAGGGGGAAACGGCTCCCCCTGTAGGAGTACTAAGGGAGGGGAATAGGAGAGAGTGGGGAAGGAGAGAGGGTGTGACCGGGAGGAAAGGAGGGATGGGGCTACAATTGGGACATAAAGCAAATACATTTTTGAAAAATAAAGTTTTAAAAAGGAATACTTTTTGTCCTTTCCATATATTGTTTTCAATTCATTTTTGCAAGTATTATTTACGCAAAGTAGAAGGTTCCTTTATATGAACATTTTAATACAGATTCTTGTTTTTAATAGCAAAATTATCCTTTCACAAATTCTTAAATACGTGGATTCATCAAAAGTGACCATTTTGCCATATTCATCCATAGGCTCATATTTCTAGCTTATCTTGATGTCATGTCTGCTATTCTTTCTGTTGCCAGAGGGACGTCCCACATGAAGTCATTGTTCATGCTAAGCAGTTTATAGTATCTTGGTTTATTTAATACATCAATCCCATAGGTATGACCCACCAGGCTTGGCCCACATAGTTTTAATGGATTGAAAAATAATCTGAGTGCCACCAGGCCTCCCCATCCAGGGGACATGGTCAGAAAAAAGGCACCAGAGTTCACGTGAGAATCAGATCTCACTCTCCACTCAACAGTGGAGAATATCGTGTTCGTCGGCTAGGTCTTGGTAGGGGTTCGAAGTTTACTGCCTATTTCTCCTTGGCTGGTGCCTTAGTTTGAGGAGGACCCCAGGACCCAGATCTGCCTGTCATAAAGTTCTTCTTGTAGGTTTCCAGGACCCTGTGGGTCCTGTTATTTCCCCATTCTTCCATGCTACTCTCGCCTAAAGTCTCAATAGGATGTCCTCTCCTCTGACCCACTTTCTTGGTAAGTAAGGTTTTTCATGGGACGTATCCCTTGGACTAGTGTTTTGATATAAGTGAGTATATACCGTTTGTCTCTTTTTGCTTCTGGGTGAACTCACTCATTATGATAATTTCTAGGTCAATCCATTTGTCCACAAATTTCGGGAATTCCTCGTTTTTAATAGCTGGTGGCACTCAGAAGAAGGATAGCAAGTTACCAAGAAGAGACTCAATAATCTTAGAGCATACATAGGGGGAAGAAGTCTCCCTCAATCACAGACATAGGGGAGGGGAGAAGGGGGGAAGTGGGAGGGAGGGAGGAATGGGAGGAAACAGGGGAAGGGCTAACAATCAAGATGTAATATGAATAAATTAATTAAAAAAAAAAGAAAAATAATCTGAAAATATGTTTGTGGCTATTCATAAATACAGATGTGTAATATATGTGATTCTTAGTAGATTATCTTAAAATGTTAGAAAAACAAATTAAATTTAAGATAAAAATGATACAGCCAAAAATTTGGGAGAAAGAAGCAGAAATTACTTAAGATGAGTATTAGGTGACTTCTTTTCCATCTACTTTTTGGCATTCTCAAATGTTCTTTTCAAAGTATACTAAAATGTTATATTGTCATATGAATATAAACATACCGTTAAAGAAAAAAATATAATATTCTAAAAAATGTTTAATAAAATTTATTTTAATGTTTAATTAAATTATTTTAAATATTTTATTTAATTAAATATATCTTTTCTCTTTCCCTATCTGCCTTCCACCCTTTTCATAGACACCCTTTAAAATTTATGACATCGACCATTTGATATTACTCTGTTGAGAATTCTCTGTATATTTCTATACTCTATTTTTTAAACAATTTTTATTTTTGCATATATATTTATATTATTAAACATATACAAAATAAACTACCTATAGCAAGAAGGACTATTAAACAATCAGGAATTATATAAATGTTATGTTCTTAGTGTTTTGGCTATTTGTATTTGGCAGCCTTGAAGAAAACTCTTCCCTATCTTGATGTGTCTAAAATTCTGAATGTAAATCAATCTCTATTGCATCTTGTCATTATCAACTGAAAATATCTATCTAGACCTAAAAACATCTTAACCCCTAAACAACTAAGCTTCATTGTAAAACTAAGCTACCTGGTTGTCAACTCTTTCAGAGACTTGAGAAGGAATAAACTTGATTATCTGAGTATGCTGGGCTGTACCCCATTTTTAAATTGGATTATTTGGTTTGGTGGTGTTTAATTTCTTGAGTTCTTTATATATTTTGGATATTAGGCCTTTGTCAGACGTAGGATTGGTGAAGGTCATTTCCCAGTCTGTGGGCTGTCGTTTTGTTCTCTTGACAGTGTCCATTGCCTTACAGAAGCTTTTCAGTTACATAAGGTCTGTTTATTAATGGTTGATCTTAGGGCCTGGGCTGTTGGTGTTCTGTTCAGGAAGTTGTATCCTGTGCCAATGAGCTGAAGTCTCTTCCTCACTTTTTTTTATAACAGGTTTAGTGTGTTTGGTTTTATGTTGAGGTCTTTAATCCATTTGGAAAATAGGAATCTATTTTCATTTTTTATATGTAGCCATCTAGTTAGATTACCACCATTTATTAAAGATGCTACCAATGGACTGGACATTCTCCACAATTGAGTGGAGAGTGGGGTATGACTTTCACAAGTACTTTGGTGCCCCATATTTGACCACGTCCCCTGGATGGGGAGACCTGGTGGCACTCAGAGGAAGGATAGCAGGCTACCAAGAAGAGACTTGATACCCTATGAGCATATAAAGGGGGAGGAGGTCCCCCTCAGGCACGGTCATAGGGGAGGGGAGTAAGGAGAAAATGGGAGGGAGGGAGGAATGGGAGGATACAAGGGATGGGATAACCATTGAGATGTAATAAGAATAAATTAATAAAATAAAATTTAAAAAGATGTCTTTATGTCTAGCTAGATGTTTTATATTGATAATGATAGGGTATGATAGATATTGATTTACACTCAGAATTTTAGATTCACTAAGGTAGAAAAGATGTTTTCTTCAAGGCTGCCAAATACAAATTGCTAAAACACTATGAATGTAGTATACATACAATTTGTGATTGTTTCATGGTTCTTCTTACTGTATGTAGTTTATTGTATATATGTGTAATAATAAATATTTATGTAAAAATATTCTTTAAAAATTAAAAATGAAAAGACAAACAGTTAATGAAATTGGTAATATAGTATATTTACCAAATGAAGATTTTCTCAGCTATAAACAAAAATGAAGTTATAAAGTTTATGAGTAAATTAATGGAACTTGAAAGACTATGTGAGCAAGATAGCCGAGGCATAGAAAAACAAACACTACGTGTTTTCTTTCATATGTGCATCCTGGCTTCAAATCTGTAATTCTTTGTGTTCAATCTGAAATAACCTCTAGGAAGCAAGAAACTTGAAAGACACCACTGGATAAGGATGATTTAAAGAAGTGAGGAAGTGGGATATGTTGAGTGATTATTAACATTTTATGTTGAATTATTATTTTAGAGTACTCAGTGGTTATCCCCAAATCATCTTAACACCTATGTAACCACACAGCGAAGTCAGGATCTATTTAATTAGCCTATAGCACAAATGCTGCCAATAATTACTCTATCCTAAACTTCCATGCTAGTATAGTTTCTTCCCATTTAGATTCCCCACATTATACTTGTTTTGAATCATCTCCTAGGACAGGTTAATTTCTCCTGATGTTTATATGTCTTGTCCTCATGGATACATTATTTCCTTCCTTCTCTTTCTCCTCCCTTCACTGGATTACGATGTCCCACTCTATTCTCTGGTATTGCTCAGCATTGGCTAGTTTGTTTTTATTGACAACAAAGAGAACCAATGGTGACCTGTTTATACAATCTTGAAACAGGAGTTATTTAGAATAAACTTAACAGTGCAAATGGACCTCCTGATTGAAACCCGATAGTGGAGTAGAGAAATGAGCATTTGAATGAACAAGGGCAAACTGTTCACAGTCCACAAGAACATTATGCCAACATGAATAGTAGAGTGTAAGTAATGTAAAAGTCAAGAGTGGGGTTTGGAAATGTTTAAGCTGTAAACAGCTAGGGTTAGGGAAGAGAAATAGATGGTGAACAGAGTAAATCAAATCCAATCATATATCAAAAAGTGTATATGGAAGCAATTCTTTTCTAACTAAATTAATATATATATATGTATGTATATATATATAATTTATCAAACAGTAGGTTTGATAAGAAATACCTCACAGGAAATTAAAACCTCTTCCTAAAAGCCATGAGAGTTATTAAAAAAAACCTGTGTGCTGTGTGAGGTATAGGACACCTCTGCTTGATTTGGTGATTAAGGCTCCAGAGGTCCCCAAACAATACAGAATTTTGCAATTTTACTTGGTCACCCAGCAGAATTATATAGGAAGTCTCTATTACTATTGGTTCTGTAGAGAAATCAACCTGGAGGCAAACAGACAGCTTTCTCTATGCCTAACTGTCATATTCCCAGAAGATGTTTTTTAGGCTGATTATGGAAGAAAGACATCAATAGTCTTACTGGGTTGTGAACTCTTTGAACAACAGGACAAACCAACTAGTCCCAATGTACTCAATAACAATCACTGTCTTATACAATTGGTGCCTGTCTAACATAGTCAATGTGCAGTACCGTAAACCTTGTCAAAAAACCCATGGCAGAGGAAAATCATGAAATATTTATAATTTATTTTTATTATTTGGAAATTTTATACATGTATTCAATGTTTCTTGTTCATATCCAATGCTCACTAACTCTCTCTATCTTGCCTCTACTCCCCAACAGATATCCATTCCAACTTCATTCTTCTTTAAAAATTTTTTTTTGTTTTTTTTTTTAATTTTTTCTCCTTTTTAAATTTATTCTTGTTACATCTCAATGGTTATCCCATCCCTTGTATCCTCCCATTCTTCCCTCCCTCCCATTTTCCCCTTATTCCCCTCCCCTATGACTGTTCCTGAGGGGGATTTCCTCCCCCTGTATATGCTCATAGGGTATCAAGTTTCTTCTTGGTAACCTGCTATCCTTCCTCTGAGTGCCACCAGGTCTCCCCCTCCAGGGGACATGGTCAAATGTGAGGCACCAGAGTACGTGTGAAAGTAATATCCCACTCTCCACTCAAGTGTGGAGAGTGTTCTGTCCATTGGCTAGATCTGGGTAGGGGTTTAAGGTTATCTATGTTATTTAAAGTCCACTGAATATAGTGTTGCTCATATGCATATGGGTTGTGTATGGGAAAATTACCAATAGTCATACCTTCTAATTGAAACATGTCTGCTTCTCACAGCAGCTATCAAATATCAATAACTTCCAAGGTAGATGTAGGTCACCTGGAGACCCTTTCTCATCCATGCTAGAATTTTTATTCGGCTTTATTTGTTCAGGTCATATGCAGACAAGGACAGTTGTTGTGAGTCCCTGTATTCAACTTTGTCATATCCAATAGTCAGGATTTCAAAGCACTCTTCCACATCATCTCACTCTTAATTTTTTTGTCTCTTCTTCCACTGATATTCCTTGAAGTTTGAAAATGGGCAGGGACATATATATATATGGATATATATATCCCATGTCCAGATGAACACTCGTAGATGATTATTTTTAACATTTAGGAGTGGTTATGAGTCTCTGCATTCAGAAACCTTCCTGACAAAGTTTGAGTGCAGTGGAAATCTGTCATAAATATTTATGTTGGTACATGTAGACGAATGCTATCCTAAGAAGCCTCTTTTCAGAGAAGTCTCTTATGCATAACTTTGGTTCTACAATATTCTGAGATTAAGGATTGTAAGAGTTTCTAACAATATTCAAGGAATTTATACCATCTTAAGGTTCAGAAAGCATTGAAGAAGGAACAATAAGAATTTAAGTGCCAAGAAATGGGGAGGAAGTCTGTTTTCTGGGCAAGATACATTTATTGCAATTATGAGCTTGTAGAAACTTCAGATGTTTGCATTGGGTCTGTCAAAAGTCAGATATAGATAGAGGATTGGGAAAGAGGACTCTAATCTTCATTACTGGAGTATTTTTCATTGATATATTCAGGGAAAGGATGAGTCACTTAGTAGTGTGAACACTAGTGGCTACACAAGGCTCTTATTTTTTCTTTCTTTCTTTCTTTCTTTCTTTCTTTCTTTCTTTTGTTGTTGTTGTTTTCTCATTTTTTGTTTTTCAGGTTTTTCTCCTGGAGACAGTGTTTCTCTGTGTAGCCCTGACTGTCCTGGACTTCCTTTGTAGATCAGGCTGGCCTCACATGCATAGAGAGATCTGCCAGCCTCCCCGAGTGCTAGGATTACAGACAGGGGCCACAATGTCTAGATTCTATTAGATACTTCCAATCAGTGATTACACTGGTGGGAGAGGTTAAATGATATGACTCATAAAGCAAAATGCCACATGGGAGAAGAACTATTGGGAAGGGTGAATAGTTAATTTGGATGGAAGGAAGATAAGAGTCATGGCAGAGAAAGGATATAAATGGCATAATAGACATACATGAGATGGTGAAACAAGATTTATTAATGTAAAGTTAAAATTGATAATTTGCATTTATAAATTAAATAAATCACTGAGAAAAAACATTTTTTGAAGATATTTCAAAATGCACTTACATCCACACTCTTACAGTTCTTGTGACATACACATGTGGAATTGAAAATACAAAATAAATATTTATTAATAATGTTTAAAATGCTTATTATGACACTAAAACTTGAAAAAGACACAATCAAATTTGTAGAGATCTAAGTGAACGTCTCATGAAAGACAGTATATAAGTAGCAAATGAACATAAAATCTAGGATGAACTACCCTGATTATTAGGGAAATCCAAAGGGAAACTGCAGTGTGATAACACTACAGCTTCATTACGATGGATAGAATAAAAGCTGATAATACAATTGAGGATAGCTAAATCTGAAACTCTTATGATGGTAGGAGTGCAAAGTAGTACAACCACTTGGGAAAACACTTTGGCAAAGTCTCAAAACATTGTTGTAAGTCCCAGAAATCTTACTGATGAATTTAACAAACATGTTAGCACAAAACACACTGCATACTACTGTTTACAGCAGTTTTATTCACAATAACAACAGGCAAGAAGCAATTCAACTGGTCTTAGTGGGTAGAAGGAGCAATAAATCAGCCTGTGTCTCACCTGGCAATCAAAATGAACTGTAGATACACTTAAGAACATAAATTACTCTTGAATATCCTGTGCTGAAAAAAAGCAATGTAACCACAAGGTTTCATATTTTATGATTCTATTTAGATGAGATTATTGGTTGCTAGGAGTTGGAGAAAAGGCAGGCATCCACAACAACATTTAAAGGCACTGAAACTAATTTCTATTCTTGAAAGCTCTGTTATAAATCTAAATATTAGGAATATAATAACTGTAATATGATTGGACAAAAAAGAAAGTATAATAGACAAATGGGTTTTCTGGTTACTGCCTTGCCATTTTCAAGTATTAATTATCTTTTTGAATAAAAATATCTATATTAAAATGTATGGAAAAGGATTAACTTTCTTCACTACACAAACAGGAAGATTAAGACTAGTGGAAAGTTAAGGAGATACTCAGACATTACTAATATAGCTGAAAATCTGTACTGTACTGACATCTCGCCATCTAATCTGACCCTAGCTCTTGGAAAGTACCATTATATTTACTATTTCCATGAGATTTGTTGTCATTCTTGTTGTGGTTAAATACATATATCAAATCATCACATTCTTTACTTTAAATATATGCTAAATTTATTTTTCAAATATAATTTTAAAAGATGCTAGACATTTTATGTGAAAACTACTCTTATATGAAAGATTGTTTTCATAAATCACATAAATAATAAATAATAGTCCCAAGATAATGGCTTGAAATTATAACTTTGATAGTTTCTGCTTGCTTTACTAACCAAATACCAACTAGAATTCATTCTATACTGGCTTAATATACTTAGTATATTTCAGAAAATTCATTATTGGCTAGTGTTTCTTTATATAGTAATACACTAAGCTTTCAGTTTTATATATGTCCACAAGCTTAAAATATAACATTTTTCCCAAAAAAGAATCATTAAAATTAATTTTAACAAATCAATAACTACCTTGAGCTCTGTGCTCCATGCTCTGTACTGCATTAACTCAGTATGCTGGCTCATGGCTGTAACCTTAGAATTCATATGTTTCTCCCTCTCCTCTCCCTTCTCTTTATCTCTTTCTCAGAATTTCTTAGGTGCCTGTCATTCTTGGTGTAGGGTTAAAGCCCTAAAAAAGTTTACACTTCCCTTCCATGTTAGCATGTATTACGCTGTCCGTGTTTGGGCAAACCTTTGTTGACACTTAAGGATGTATCTTCCAGAAAAGTTTCTGGAACAGATAACTTCACAGGTATCCAAAAGCAAATGGTCACCTCTCAAATCATAAACATGGTAGCATTATACATACAAGACTGTATCTGTGTATTTTGGAATATGTGAAATATATGTGTGTGTGTGTGTGTGTGTGTGTGTGTGTGTGTGTGTGTGTGTTAGCAATGAAAGAAAACAAAGCCAGAGGCCATGAATTTGAGACAGAGCAAAGGATAGGTTAATATGGGAGGGTTTGGAGGGAGGAATATGAAAGAGAATATGATTTTATATTTTAATTTTAAAATATCTTCAAATTAGAAACAGAAGTATATAAAAGCATTAGCTCTTGTTGTCACCTTTAATAAATCATTTTACTTTAACATTTTTATATTTTTACTGTCTGATACCTACTTATTAACAGTACCTATCTTCTATGTAAAAGTTTATAGTTTTATTTGCAGTCTTGTAGACTCCTTTAGAAGGGTTGTTCATGGGGCATAGATCTGTTTACATTTATTCATTCGTGCATTGCTAATTAAAAATGTGTTTCATTAAACTTGTTAAAGAATACTTAGGGAGAGAATGAACATGGTGAAATTAAAGATCCCTAGGCTATAAAATAACTTCAACAGTTGAGCTGCTAAAACTAATGTGTGTAGCAAGAGTGTCAAAAGTATCTATCACTTATCACAGTGTATAAAATGCAAAATAAAGTGTATATGTCAGGTATGTCAGGTAACATTAGAGAGTATTTTTTTTAATTTATACTATATATAGGGCTCTGAACCACTTTTCTTGATGTTAATTCCATACATATTAATGCCATAACTACACAAGTTACACTTTTGAAAACAGCATTTTTGATTCTACAGTTGAGTCAGGACTTCATTACTAATATTGAATTTCAAATTTTTAGTAATAAGTGCATATAGCTCCTTGAATTATCATACTTTAAGTATAAATTAATATCTTTAACCCTATTCTAATCCGCAGATAAGCTCTGAAATAACCAGATTTTCTTCTGACTTCTTGGTGTGTTTTTTATCCACTTTAGAATATCATTTTGTTCTTTATTTATTTGTTTATGTATATGTCTATTCATCTATTCTCCTAGTAGATTATTTTCTCATAAAACATATCCTGATTATATTTTACTGTCATTCTATTTTTTCCAGTTACTCCACACCTCTTCATCGCCCATGATCCCCCACTTCTGTTTCTCATTATGAAAGAAGAGGCTTCTCAAAGATAACAACCAAACATGACAAAATAAAATATAAGATGAATGAAAAACTATCATATCTAAGTTGGACACAACAACCAATTTGGAGGAAAAGAGTCCTGGGAGCAGGCACAAGTGTCAGAGACCACTTGTTCTCACAGCTGAGTGATATCTCATTGTGTAAATGTACTCTTCTCATTTTTAAACTTTTTAATTGTTCTTTGTGACTTCCCATCATGCACCCCATCCTGCTCATATCCCTGTCCCCTCATATCCATCCTTTGCCCTTACTACCTCCCTCCCCCAAATAATACACACACACACACACACACACACACACACACACACAAATATACACCAAGAGACAGAGAGAGAGAGAGAGAGAGAGAGAGAGAGAGAGAGAGAGAGAGAGAGAGAGAGAGAGAGAGAGAGAGACGAGGGTAGGGGACAACAACAAATCGAAGCATAGAAAACATTGCATTATGGAAGCTGTAGTATGTCACAGTGTGTCCTACAGTATATCCCTCTGTCCACACATCTTTATTTGCAAATGTTCATTGCAATGAGTCATTGGTCTAGTTTGAGATATGGCTTCGGTGACACTATCAATATTGGATCCTCATCAGGACTCCTCTCAGTTATCTTGTTGTTGCCCTGTATCATGGTGATCCTGCAGATTTTGATCAGCAGGACTGACCCTTTCCTGCACCACAACCATTAACAAATTATGGATTTTGAGTGGGCCAGTTCAGAGCACTAGGTTTGGGACAGGGTTGTCGCTGATCTGCTCAGCCTACCAGTTCTCCCTTATCTGTACCAACATGATGAGATCTCCAGCACTGCTCCAGATAGGCCACCCAATACCACCATTGGCAGGGACAGGGTCACCTTTCCTGCTCACTGGGGTTGGCTTTTCCACACCCATTCCTCCAAAACCAGCTCTACAGTGCTGCTTGGTCAGGGTGCACTGCCCAGTCTCCCAAGTGCGGCAGTCTAGGAGGGGCCTGAACAGCTCTCCTGATCTTGCACCCCTGGGGCTGGCTCACTAGTGCCTTCCCCATCAGGGCCAGCTCTATTGTTTTACAGGGGGCCACATGCAGGGCCCACTCACTGGAGTGCTGCAACCAAACAGGGACAGCTCTTCCACTCCCAACTGCCAAAGGTCATAAAGAGCAAGAGGGAAAGAGGGCTTTCTCCCTTGAACCCATGCCATTTATTTGCAGATAAATCGTAGGGCCAGCTCTCCTGCACTCTCTCTTTGGGGCTGGCCCTCTTGAATTCAGCCAAATAGAGTCAGTTCTGCTATGCTCTCGAGGTGAGGTGCAGGGCCTGAGTGCTGCAGGTGGTGATGGCCAGAGTTAGCTCTCCTGAGTTCCTGAGCTCCTGACCCTGTGGGCAGCTTTACTAACTGCTGGAGGTTGTGAGTGGCGGGGGGAGGGGTATTACTTCTGTGCCCATATCCCCCCTTGGCAGATGAGTGGCAGGCTCATCTCTTCAACACTAACACCCTCAGAGCTGCTCAGCCATACTCCTGCTACCAGGAACAGGTACATAGTGCTGTCTAGGTGAGGTACAGGCTCCACTAAAAGATGGGGCCATTTCTCTAGAGTACAGCATCTAGTGAGGGGCTGGGACATTTATGTACAGCCCCTAGGCCTTTCACTGATCCCTATCAGCTTCCCCAACCAAGGACATCCTCATGTTCTCTTGTGGTAATAAGAGCCACAGACATCAACACCAACCCGTGCTGCTGCATAGGCATGTATTCAGACATGTTCCTCACCAGCAGCTTAGGTTAGGCTCTCAAGTTGGATCCAGGTGGCCAGGTTGGCTACTCACAGCAGGCTACTCCTCTCCACTTTCCAGTCTTCAGTCCCTTCTCTTTTCATAATGCCCAAGCTCTTCCACTTCTCTTTCTTTTCCATCTGACCACCATATACTTGCATATTGTAATGGCTCCTACTGCAGGCTAGCCACACAGCAGGTGGGCCCTTTGGATATAGTCTCCATTTCCTGAGTGGTGTGGTGGCTCGCTGATGTCCATGGTCTGCCTGTGTATGCAGTAAACCTAGAACCCCTGTTCAGATAGAGCCAATGAATAGCTCTTTCTCCATGCTTGTGAAGGGAGGGGAGACTCCCTCTGACATGAACTCTGGTGTCCCCAATTTGATCACTTCCCTTTGGTGGGGAGGCTCACAGAGGAAGGAGAATCAGGCTATCAGGATGAGACCTGATAAACTGTGGTCATATTGTAGGGAAGGAGGTCCCCTTCTGTCATGGGTCTATGAGGGGAATAGGGCAGAAGAGGGAGGGAGGGTGGGAACTGGAAGACACGAGGAAGAGGATAACAATCAGGATGTAATATGAATAAATTATAATAAAGTAAAATGCTATGAAACAATCAAAATCAAGTGATCATATGTGTATGTGGATTTATGTCTCAGTCTTTATTTAAATTCATTGATCAACATGTCTGTTTTATGCAAATATGTTGTACTTTTATATGGGTCTGAAGTATAGTACGTCTCAACCTGTGGTTTGTATCCTCACCAAGAGTTCCCTAATACCATGGAAATTACAGGTCTTTACATTGGCATTCAACACATTAGCAACTTTATATTTAAGAACTAGCAAGCAAATGAGGAATTGTAGTAAAGGGTTGCAGCATTAGGAAGATTGAGAATCACTGCTGTAGTAAGTCTTTAAATTGGCAATGATGTGACCACCAGCAGTTCTTTTATTGATTATCATTGTTTTAGATATCCTGAGTTTTATGCTTTTCCATATGAAATTGATCATTGTACTTGCAAGGTCTGTACCTTGTAAAGTGTTGGAATTTTGAGGGGAATTGCATTGATTCTGTAAATTTTTTGTTATGATGTAGATGGTCATTTTTATTATATTAATCCTATAGATCCATGAGCATGAGAGACCTTTCTATCTTCCGATATATTCTTCAATTTCTTTTGTCAAAGACTTAAAGTTTTTATCCTGTAAATATTTCATTTTCTTGGTTAAAGTTATTCCAAACTATTTCTTATTATTTGATGTTATTGTGAAAACTGTTGTTTCTGTTATTTATTTCTCATTCCGTTTGTCATTGGTAAATAGGAGGGCTATTATATTTTTAAATTTAATTTTGTATCCAACCACTGGTAGCCAGAAAGGAGCCTGCAGCTGGTGTTCTGTTACAAGAGTTGGGATGAGACTGAGGAATTGATTATGGGGCAATAAAGAGAGTTGGAAATGATTTGCTGCCAACCTACCTTTTTACTGGAAGGCAAGGCCTGTGTTTTAGCAGCTGTTACCTGCTGGAGTTATAAACTAGAGTACAACCAAGAAGAGACTTGATACCCTATGAACATATACAGGGGGAGGTAATCCCCCTCAGGAACAGTCATAGGGGAGGGGAATAAGGGGAAAATGGGACAGAGGGAAGAATGGGAGGATACAAGGGATGGGATAACCATTGAGATGTAACAAGAATAAATTAATAAAGGAGAAAAAATAAATAAAAAAATAAACTAGAGTACAGCAAAGAGTAAGGGGAGGGATGTGAGCATGGAGAAAAAGGGGCTTCAGCTGGTGTCCTGTTGCATGCTCAGGAAGAGACTAATGGATTGTAGCTGGTAGAACAGAAAGAACATAGAAGGAAAGCCTGAGGGGAGCCTACCTGTTTTTCCATGAGGTGTGGCCTTCTGCATAGCAGGAGGTACTTCTTAGAATTGGGAGCTGGGATACAGTGATGAGTTTGGGGGCACGTTAGGAGGAAATGATCTGTAAGGATCCACAGGAGATATGGACAGACTGGAGGGAGGAAGGGTGGAGCTGGTGTTCTGTTGCAGTGCTACAGGCAAGACAGGGATTAGGTCTGGGGAAACAGACTTCCATACCTTTTTATAATTGCCTTGAGCATCACTGACATTATTCTAACTTTGTTTTCAGTAGTTCCACAAAATCAGTTTCTTCTTGCTAAGAATATATTCTTGGGATAATTCAGGTTTCAATTTTGCACATTTCTTTTCTTTATATCATCCATTTGATACACGATTTCTTCATATTGGGAAAACTAAGTCCATTCAATGATGGGATTCACAATATTTCAATCCTTTTCATTGGTTGACTAAACATTGATTTGAATGTGATGGAAGAAAAAAGTTAAAACAATAGAAATATCTAATATCCAAACAATTTTAGCAGTGGACTGTTGAAAAATTAAGATTAAGTCTTACAATTGAAAGAACCTGTAATACATTGAAAAGATTGGGAAAGAGAAATAAGCAAAAAAAATTCCAGGATAATTTTCAATAATAAGTAAGGATGGATATATATATATACATATATATATGTAACACTATTTAATCACCAAATGAACTCTACTAAAGGACTTAATTTATATTATTTTATGAAATACATTGATATCTTAGCATGTGAATATTTTATACTAAATATTAACGTTAAGACAATAACTGAAACCAAGCATAATTTTAATCTAAAAATTTTTCTGTTTGTTTGGATCTATCTATCTGTCTGTCTATCTATCTATCTATCTATCTATCTATCTATCTATATCTTATCTATGGTGTATAATATAAGAGAGGAAAAATAAAGCAGTTCTTAATACAGTTAAGGAAAATTTAGAGGAAAGTGAATTTTGATTGTTATCTCAAAAATGACTAAAGTCAACAATAAAAGCTGTAGGTAATAATGAAAGCAGACCTTGACAAATTATTGGAAGAATACATGGTTTGCATAATATTACAAAGTAATATAAAAAGGGTATTAAAAATTGCTTAAAATTAGAAAATAATAGAAATGCCACCCTGTTTTGATTACTGCACATATATCAAATTCTCAAACTCTATGCTACACATTTAAAGAACTTTAATAATTATTATTTAAAATATTAAATTCCTGAAAAAGACAGGATTTTTGAAAGAATGTATCTAAAGAACATAAAATGAATAAAAGGCAATGC
The DNA here is from genome assembly GCF_964271855.1 of Acomys minous. Taxonomy (NCBI): domain Eukaryota; kingdom Metazoa; phylum Chordata; class Mammalia; order Rodentia; family Muridae; genus Acomys; species Acomys minous. The sequence continues at coordinate 52,244,923 of NC_140488.1, forward strand.
TGGGAAATCAAGAAAATTTAATTCTCTGGTTTAATATACCCATGTATAACATTAAGCAAAGTCAAACCTTCAGTGACTATAATGTATTTTCAGAAAAACATCCTTATTCATCACATTTCTTTACAGGTTGTTGAAACTTCAACAAAATGACTAGGACTGAAAAAAACTAAATACAGTATAAAAAGAAAAATTATAAGGACAAATTCATATATGGTACACATAATAGAACTATCAGAAAATTAAAACACATATGTTATGGTATATACTCACTTATAAGTGGATTTTAGTCATATACCAAAGGATAAACTTAACACAATGCACAGACCCAAAGAAGATAAGTAACAAGGGGGATCCAAGGGAGGATACTTAAACTTCAACCATAATGGGAAATAGAATAGATAGAAGTAATGTTGAAGAGAGGGAACAAAATAGGAGAGGAAACAGAGATATGAGGGTGAAGATTGGAACTGGGGAGAGGGGAAATGACAAAAGGTCTGAAAAAAAAAACTGCAAGCAGGAGTATCTGTGTGACAAGCTGGAGACACAAATCAGGGTAAAATCCCAGGAGGATATGAGATAGACTCTAGCACAGACTCCTAGTATCAGGGGGGCATAGAGAACTGAAGACAACTCTTACTAGTAGAGGGAGGAGAACACCAACTCATCCACAAAAACTTCAACTCATATTTCACCCTTCCTACAAGATGTTCAGATATAAAGAGCAAATGCAGCAGAGAGTGAGGGAGGGTCCAATCAATGCCTGTCCCAACTCAAGAATCACCCCATGGGAGAGAACTAACCCCTGACACTATTAACAATATTTTACTAGCTTGCAGGCAAGAGTCAAGCAGAGTTGTCCTCTGAGAAGCTCCACACAGTAATGCCTCCAAAAAGATGCTGTAGGGACACTTATGGAAAAATGAGGGGGAGGAGAAAGTGACCTGGAAGTGACAAGAACTTCACAAGAAGACCTACAGAGCCAACTAACCAGAGCCCAGAGGAGCCTGCTGAGACTGAATCACCAACCAAGGACCATGCATGGACTGGACCTAGTCCCCATACAAAGATATAGCTGATGGGGAGCTCTGACTTCATGTGGGTTCCCTAGTAAGGAGAGTGGGCCCTCTCTCTGACATGGATTTTTTGCCATCTTTTCAATTACTTCCCCCTGGGCAGAACTGCTTTCCCAGGCCACAGAGCAAGAGGATATGCTCAGTCCTAACATGAGTGGATGAGCTGGGGTGGATGGAAAATGGATGCCCTTTTTTTCTGAGGCAAAAAGAAGGAGGAGGGGGAAAGGGAGAGAGGGTGGGGCTAGGAGCTGATGAGAGATGGGCTATGAATAGGATATAAAGGAAACAAAAAATTAAAAATAAATAAATACCTATATTATTGTCATTATGTTCTGATTGAAGGCGTAAATGTTTGGAAAACAAACAAAATAGGCAGGATAGTTAAGTTGAATAGAATATTAAAGAAAATGTAATAAATAAAAAGATAATACAAATGAACAATTAGTATATTAGTTTTAACAGAATTGACACAGACAAAAAACAAGTGACTTTGAATGTGGTTCTGAATTAAATGCAAGGAGAAAGGGAGTAAAATTCAAAATAATATCCCAGTATCTGTGAGAAAACTGAAAATTTTGCAAATAGAATAATGTATGTATGTAAGTATACATGTAAGTATGTACCCATTTTTAGTGTTGGGAATGGAAGAGTATGGAGAAGAAGATATATCTGCATTAATAAGAGATAAGGGAACTCAGAGAACATAAATATAAGAAATAATGAAAGAGAGAGAAAAGGATGGAATGAAGGAGGAAGGGAGGAAGCAAGGAAGGAGAGAGGGAAGTCTTGTTCTACAAGTACACATATGGACCCATTACCAGGAACTTAAGAAGTCTCTCTGAACCCCCTAGGAACTTTACTGTTATGACTAATGACCTAGAAATGTTTAATCCAATTTCTTCTATGAATACCTATACTTCACAAAATGATTTTGTGACCACCGTGCATAGTGTATGAATAAGCACTGCCACAATGAGTGTGGCTGCAAGTCATACCATGCTGAAAACGTCTTCAAGAAGCCCCTACTATCTTATATCACTAAATACAGCATAACCCATTGCTATGGTAAATAGCCATTATTGACTGTTGAAAATCCCTACAACATTCATGAGGGTTGAATTTAGAGTACCCCAGAGTCAGAAACACTAAACTCTGCAGGTAACTGCTGCAAGAGCAGAGGTTATGTACAAATCCACAGGAAACACAAAACCAAACAAACACATATACCAAAACCCAGTGCCAGCAGATACATCTACAAAACACTCCTGCACCTCAGGCTAATGGAACATTACAGAAGAGGTAGCCAACAGATTTAAAGAGAAAGAGGGTCAAGGGGACTGTTGTTAGATTGGTTATCATAGTAACATCAAAAGCTACAGACATAGTTTCACCAACATGACCACCTAAACCTTTTCTAAACAAGGGTGACACTGATAAAAATGCCAAACTAGATAGGCAAAAGCCCACAAGGCCTCTACTCTACAGAAAGAACTACAAGCAACTGAGTAATGCTTGCAGAGGAAGAGGTAATGCTCCCCAGGGAGAAGCACACTGATTGGTTTTCCAGTGTGATCAGGCCTGAAAACATACATACAAGAAACTTTATGTGGATTCAATAAGCATATACTTGGGAATACATGTGTGTGTGTGTGTGTGTGTGTGTGTGTGTTTGTGTTTGTGTGTGTGTGTGTGTGTGTGTGTACAAATACATGTATATATATAATAAAAGTTAATGAAAAAATGAATTTGACACATAGTTGTGAGGGTTATATGGGAAAATTTAGAGGGAGGAAAGAGAAGGGGAAAATGTTCTAATTAAATTATAATCTTAATAATAAACACCATAACAAAATGGCATTTTTCTATAGCTTACTACAAGGAAATAGAGATCTAAATCGTTTGTCACCCCATTACCCCCCAAAAAATCAAGGCAACACAGAGGCACAATTATAATTGGACCAATCAATGATATTCTTTTATTTTTCAAAATTACTTTAGCTATCAGAGGTTTTTTGTTTGTTTGCTTTTCTATATAAATTTTGGAATTGTCCTTTTATAGTATATATTGAATTGTGTGGAAATTTTTCTAGGAACTGCTTGAATATTCAGATTGCTTTGCACAGAATGACCATTTTTACTATGTTAATCCAACAGACCCATGAGCATGGGAGATTTTTCCAACTTCGGATATCTTCTTCAATTTGTTTCTTCACAAACTTGAAGTTTTTCTTATACAGGTCATTCATTTACTTGGTTAGAAATATGCTAAGATATTTTATATTATTTGTGGCTAGTGTGAAGGGTACTGTTTCCCTGACTTCTTTCTCAGTCTGTTATTTGCGCGTAGGAGGTTCACTGATATTTTTGAGTTAATCTTGCATCCAGTCACATCACTGTAGGTGATTATCAGCTGTAGTAGTTCCCTGGCAAAATTTTGAGGGTTGCTTATATACACTATCATATTATCTGCAAATAACAAAAATTTGATTTCTTTCATTCCAATCTTTATCCCCTTGATTACCTTCAGTTCTTTTATTGTTGTAGCTAAAATTTCAAATACTTTATTATATAGATATGGAGAGTGGACACCTTTATCTTGTTTGTGGGAGTGGCCAAACAATGAATTGTTTGACCTGAGACCCACTCAACAGAAGGGAGCTCATGTTGTGATCTGAATGAATTATAAGGCAGAATAAATGAAAAAATATTATGGAACAATACTGAATATACACAACAAAAGTTTTTGTAAAAATATAACAAACAAATCCAGCATTTCCCGAGTAAAACATCAACTCAGGTCTACAAGTAAAATGAGGTTACATGACATTATTTTAGTGTTAATATATACTTTATTTTAAGACATTTAATTAAAATATGATCACATCATTTCCCAATTGCAGTTCCTTTCTTCAGCCCCTGCAAAGTTCCTTCCTTGTTCTGATTCTTTTCTCTTCCTCACTCTAAAGTTAATAAATTCTTATTCCCTGAGTATTGTTGTTACACACACACACACACACACACACACACACACACAATCTGCTGAGTCTGTTTTTGTTGTTTGTGTGTATGTGTGTATATGGTTTCAGGGATGAACATTTTGTATTCGACAACCAATTGGGAAATTCTCCCCTGAGAGTCAGCTTCCTCTCCTTCTTTCAGTAGTTATCAGTTGCCTCTAGTTCTTTATCTTAGTTTATGACAAAATTTTTCAAAGAAGTTATGTATCAAACATTTAAAATACATATAAATGAAAGAAAAACATTAAAAGAAATTATAATAACATGAATATTTATTTGATTTCAGTTTAATTGATCTAGTAACTTTTTGTCAAAAATTAGAAGAACAACAATATTTTGACCGTGTGAGTGAGCTGTCAAAATAAAAATGGATAACTTTATTATAAAATATAATATGCAACAACTGGTATGATAGAACATGAAATAGGACTTATGTATAAAATTGCCTGGTGAGCTTGTGAGACCAGTGATAAAAAATAGAAGTGTGATTAAGGTGTTAAGAAATTGATAAAATAAAATTATTTTGAATGCTCATTTAAAAGCATAAGAGACAAAAAATGGGAAATTAAAAATAGTAATGAATGATATGGTTAAATTCAGAAAGCATTAATAGCAGTTGCAAATATTAAAGCAACTATGTAATTCATCACTGTAAATATTAATGATATAAGATTATAAATTTCTTATCCCATAATAACTAAAGAAATGCAAGTAATAGATGGGGGTATTGAAAGACATTAAAAATATGTTTTTATAGTTCTGAATCTCCCAAGGAATTTTATTGGTGAGAAGTGCAAATATGTGTGTGTGTGTGTGTGTGTGTGTGTGTGTACTCTGTTGTAAAGTAAAATCTGATAAGAAGCTATACAGCTGCCATTCTGAATGGTGATTCTAACTGTATAGATGTTTTCTGAGGTTACAAGTTTGGAGTCTGATTTATTGTGGTGTTTTATATATTTTTTTTATTTGCACAGTTTTCAGGATAATGTAAGACAAATTGACTCAGTAGAGAGAAATACAAGCTGTTTTAGATATAAAGCTCATTATTAAAGAAATTCTTTAATATGTACAAAGACTTTATTTCCATCCTCGTTACTGCATACACAAAACAAAATAAAAAAGAGTAAAAAATTATATTATTTGTATATTCCTAGATGAGAGAAGCATGGGAGAATAGCAAAGTAGAAGGATCCAGAGGGTCCTGGAAACCTACAAGTAGAACATTATGGTAGGCAGATTTGGGCCCAGGGGTCCCACTCAAACTAAGGCACCAGCCAAGGACAATACAGGCGGTAAGCCTTAAACCCCTACCCAGATCTAGACAATGGACAGAACACTCTCCCCAGTAGAGTGGAGAGTGGGATATTACTTTCTCACATACTCTGGTGCCTCACATTTGACCATGTCCCCTGGATGGGGAGACCTGGTGGCACTCAGAGGAAGGACAGCAGATACCAAGAAGAGACTTGATACCCTATGAGCATATACAGAGGGAGGTAATCCCCCTCAGGAACAGTCATAGGGGAGGGGAGTAAGGGGAAAATGGGAGGGAGGGAAGAATGGGAGGATACAAGGGATGGGATAACCATTGAGATGTAACAAGAATAAATTAATAAAAAATTTAAATTATATTATACTATACGCACCTGTGAGAGTCCTACCTTAAATTCAAAGACTCTTGTATGTTAAAAGTTAAAAGCACCACTCCAGGTATAGTGTTGTATTCTGGAATAGTTGGCCAATACAAAACTGATTCTATGTTTTGTTTTGTTTTGTTTTGTATTTTGTTCTGTTTAAAGAGAGAAAGAAATAACATGAAATTAAATGTATAAGGAGGAAGATATGTAGGAGAAGTTGGGAAAGGAGAAAGAATAGGTCTAAAATATATGATAAATTTAAAAATAAAACTAAATTTTAAGTAAAAACTTTATTATTTCATTTTTTACATCTTTATTAAATTTAATCACTTTACAACCTGATACCAGGCACCACCCTCCACTAAGTCCTGACCTAATGCTCCTACCCCCACTCTCCTATCAAACTTCTGTTCAGAGAAGGGCTGGCCCTAAGGAGTACCAACTCACCCTGGCTCCTTAAGTCTCAGCAGGATTAAGTGGATCCTTTCCCACTGAGGCCAGATAAGGCAGCCAGACAGAGAGAAAGGGATCCAAAGTGGAAATTTTAAAATCTAATTAATAGGATGTTTACCACAGCAACATTAACCAAAAGCAAGTGAAATAAAACTACGTTTATATAGCAGGGTAATAGTAGATTCTCTCCTAGGGTCTTTACCCTCCCTAGTCACAGGCTTCAATTCTTGAATATGGGTTTATGTAAATTTTATATTATGGAGTGATCCTTAAATCCAATCAGAAAGTTGTTGATCATTTCTGTAACATTCATGTCACTATTACCTAACTGGACATATCTTTCCAGGCTGGTTATTATGGTAACTCTTAAGATTTACAGCTTTACAATACTGATGATTACTTTTCACGTCCAGTAATGTGCATAGGAATGAAGTTTCCCTGTCAAAACCAGATTGATATTTCTACATTCAGCAACTCAAGCATATAGTGTCTTCAGTAATGGGGCCTTAACATAAAGATCTGGATGGTAACCAAGAGTAATGGAAATAAACTATATAATGTTTAGGGGTTTTGTAAGAACTCACTAGCCAACAACTCCCAAAGAAGTGACTCATTCTTGGCATTATATGGGTTATTTTGTATTTTATGTGTAGCTTTTTTTTGGAACCACACTATGTCTTTTAGTCATTTATGTTTCTGCATATATCATTTGTTAAGCTAAATAGTATTCTGTTGTGTGCACACATAAAATAAATTTGTGAAACAGTTTTCAAAATCTCAATGATACTTTTTGAATTAGAAAAGAAAAATATAACAAAAATTTGAGTAGAACCAAAAAGCTGCTAAGAAATAAAAAGTGCAAAAGTACAGCAAGCTAAATAGAATCAAATTTAAATATGGGCAATCCTCATAGAAAATAATTAGCATGAAAATGGAATGATCAACAACCCCCATCATTATGAAAATAGATATCAAAACTACAAGGTAGTTATAAGGGCCATTCTAAAAATATACAAAAGGCATGCCTATGCCAGTATGTACAGAAAAGACAATAATTTCATTGTATTATTAGAAAGATAAGTTAACATAACATGGAAAATATGAATGTACCTTAAAATACTTGGAAATATTCTATCATATGCCCTATGCTTACTAAAACAAAATTGTTTCTATTTGGTCTCAAATGATTCAATTCTGAAGTTATAAAATAATATGATAAATAATATAATTTGATTATTAATTGATTTAGAATAATTCCTGTGATGTAATTGGATATTTTTATGACTACTATCCAAGACTTTAGATAGTGCTCTTCCTGTGGTGGTTGTTTCTCAGAAACCTTGTTCAGTAGGAATAGAGCACAATTTGTTTCTTAAGCATTCTTAGAATTCCAATGACCTATAGTCACTGTTTCTGTAGCTGAAATTTAGCTTTGTGCCTTTTAAAAAACAAAAGTCTATATTTCCATTCTGTAATTTGTAAACAGCTTTCTTTGTGACATATACATAATTCAAGTATGATGAAAATATGTTAGTAAAGTTAACCTGGAAGGAATGTGTCTGATGTTTTTATGTAACTGTTTTTGAAATAGATGATTTTTAATGTCATTCTGATTCCCAAAATTATTGAAATTTCAAGTCACTGAAAATTATATTTAAAAAGTTTACATATTTTCAATTCAAGTTAAATACCAAAACTGAAAACTAGTATTATGTAGCTATTTTTAGAAATAAGGACAAGACACTAAATCTTTACTAACCATAGATTATATAATAGCAATGGTAAGTTTTCCTTATTTTAATGACTATTTATTTAAATACATTGAACTTATTAATTTTTGTGAGAAACCAGTGTTTCTTCAGCATCCATTTTGAAAGAGAGACTACATTTCTCCATAATTTCCCTATAATTTAGATAGAGAGACATAGAGACATTACCACTTTCTTATCAGGTGGCCTGTGTTCCACAGCCTGGTTTAGATACTGGAAGAGATGGACCTGAAGATCAATGGTCTCAAGAATGCCTAGAGAACTGTCAGGTGAGGTTGGTGTGCTAGGTCAGGGTATGGAAAGATTTTTCAATGGAATGTTATAGCTTACCTCTTTTAGAATGAGATTTTTAGTATCACAAGACAGTGGATACTCAGGAGCTACACAATCCCATGATGATACCTAAGTGTCACAGACCTTTATGCCCTGGTAAGCAAGGCAGAGGAAGTGGGCAGAAGCCTGAAACCAGCAAGAAGTCAAAACTGGTGAGATGCAGACTGTGGGATGCTTCATTTGTGTTCAGCATGGAGTGGGGGCCATGGAGCAGACTTCAGGTGCTGACAAGGCAGGTTTACCATCACTGCCTGACCACTGGCACTGGAGCCCCAAGCATACAGTGGTCATTCTTCTCCAAAATAAGTGCAATCTCAGACAGTTATGGTGGAGGAATGGTGCGACCATTAGAGAGCAAGCCATGCAAACTTTACTTATAAATAATGGGCAGTGAGGAGAATCTTGTGCGTAAATGTGTCTGATTAATGAGGGCTAGTGATGCCAGGAAAATTAATCTACATGCAGTGGTACAGTACCTCATTTACATGCAGTAGGATGGAATCCAATCACAAGAAGGAAAACATAGTATTTAATTATCCTATGGATGGGAGAAGAACTTCTAGGTATGATTAAAGCTCATTTGCTAAAGGCTAGGATCTCCAGAGTATAAGGTGGAGTATATGCAGGAATCCCCAGGTGCTTGTTGAACTGGTTCGATCAGGAAAGGATTGGGCTTGTAATCTTCCATAAGGGCTATGTGATAGTCTTTACAAGATCAGGCAAGGAGAGCACCCCGCTGAGAAAGGGAGTCAGACATCATATACCTAACTCAGAAGCTATCCAGTAATGTTATACTTCAACCTTACAAGCAAGGTTCCAAACTTTCTAACAAAAATCTGTATATTTACAAAAAGATTCGCCTCATGAAACCAAGTATAGTATTGATATTTCAGTACCCATAAGCACAACTACACTGTTGAATGAAATCTTTGCTGTGAATTTCAGGGAAAAAGTTATATGTACTTGAACTCATGTATTCATTGATGATTTTTTAATGAAAAACACGCCTTGGCAACAGTCACTTCTGATATTCACACCAAAATAATTGACAGTTGTAAAAGACAAAATTAGGGAGCATCTCTGAAATACATTTAACAATGTATTGAGATATCTCTTTGGAATAAATAGTTCAATCAATTTATCATGTGACTAAGTTGGGCACATTCATCCATTTTTTAAATCATATTTAAAACATCTGAGTTCTACTATATTCAAATACTTATCTATATTTACTTAAGATAGGAATTTTTTTCTAAGTGATACATTTTAACTGAGTTTTCACCTTACATTCTGATATACTGTCTAATCTGAAGAATCTGAAATATGGAGGGAGGAGGAACTAGCCAAGATTTAGACTAAAATGCCGTTAAATATCAACTACATAAGCTTTTTTGTCAGTTACATCATTTAGAATTATTTTTTAAAAATATGGAAAAATTAATGGAGTGACTACACACACACACACACACACACACACACACACACACACACACACACATATTAAATGTCTATATTACCACTGAATAATGCTTTCATCTGTCTAAAGCATACAGCAATCACACATTTTCACCTGAGGATGTTCTTATTCCACATGTGAGACTTTATACAGAAACATTAAATGATTGATGCAAAACAGTGACATGTGCCAAGATGCTTTGTATTTTACAGTTTAATATCATTCTTCATTATCTTATTTATTGCATGTCTTTTAACTGGTTGTCCCTATTCAGTTAAATGTTTCAAGAATTTTGTCTGAAGTAAGAATGAATACACTTTGATCAAAAATTTCAGATAATCTTCCTTCTAATTTTTGGTTTATAAACAAAAGACATATACTCAGGTATTCACCATGATGATTTAGATATAGGATTCTTAGAGGAAAATTTTATTACTTGCTCATATGGTTTCAATATTTAATGATTGAAATCAATTAAATAAAATTTACAACTAGATATAGTATATCAATTAAGAGGCTGAGGAATTCCTTGAGTGAGGCTTTTCTGTGGACTTGTATGTGAAGTATTGTTTCGATTGAAGATATGTGTGGTAAGTCCCAGCCCACTCTCAACCATTGTCTACAGGCAGGTGGGCCCAAAATATAAAGGAAAAGGATGGGAACGTACCATAGAGGTCCTCTGAAAGACTCCACCCAGAAGGGGATCAAAGCAGATGCTGAGACTCACAGGCAAAGTTTGAGGCAGGTTGCAGGTAGGTTTATGGAAGAGTTGGGAAATG